>NC_086449.1:715867363-716467363 GCF_028390025.1 Pseudophryne corroboree | reverse complement strand
GAGCCATCCCATATCCCTCCTGCAGACGGATCTTTTCAGGAAATACAAATCGACTTCGTACAGTTAACACCCTTTAGGAATTATTATTATGTATTGGTGTGCACTGATGTTTTCTCAAACTGGGTAGAGGCATTTCCTGCTGCCACGGATGCTGCTGTGTTTACCGCAAAGAAAAATTGCGCAGAAATTTGTGTGTAGATAATGGTACCTCTAGAAGTAGGAGCAAAGCTTGAAATTGTACTATTGTGATCATAGATACTGCCACTAGTATTATGTAGCATCGGAACCACTCCCAGATCTTCACTTAACGAATCATCCTCTTCGAAATTTGTTTTTGTTTTGGTATTTGTGTCTTTTTGGTTTTTGGAAGACAACCTCATGTCATGATTGATCCGCACAATGATCAGAATTACACCAATGAGGTGACAGTACAGTACTTTATCGAGATGATCCAGCATTTGAGAACTTGACAAAAGAACTTGAAACTGTTGATTGCTGGTATGCCAAATACTAACTGTCTTGATTGTGAACCAAGAGACTGTGTGATTGTTCTTACGCTCAGGTTGCCTAATAGACAGGTGGGAAAGACCATACCAAGTTTTGTTGACAGCACTATCCCAGTGAAAGTAGCCGAGAGAGAGACTTGGGTCCACGATTCCCATTGCAGGAAAGTCGGTAGTCCGGAAGGAACTCGTAAAGGGAGTGAGATCGCAAAAGTATCACCAGAGACTTTGTTCCGTGAAGACTGAGAGGCGGCACTGTTGAACACTATGTGAGCGTACTAAAGGATTGCAGAAAGACCAGTCATTGTAATTGATTTGTTATGAACAAGAGTTGTTTTGTTTTATTTCTCTTTTCTCTCTTTCCCGCTGACAAACATTTTTTTTTCAGGACATTCTATTTTTGCGTGGTTTTTTTATGAGGAGTCGAGTGTGGGACTGGAACTGGTTCTGGAGGAAGGAGTGATTTCCTTATAGGATCCCAGGATTAGCCGATCAGTTTGTTAAACTCAAAGGTCTAGTAGTTATGGAGTTGGGAGGTAATCAGGAACAATCAGACAATGGCTATTCACACATTGCAGATAAAGAGCTCATTAATATATGTGGAAGAAAGGTTTATGAGTGGCTGTCCCCAAACTCCGAAGGTTTATGTTATTTAGGAAGGACACTACTTATAACCCTTGTACAGTTATTAAACAGACCTAGCATATGTTCCAGAAATGGAAACAATGTTCAGAAAATGATAGGAATATGTAGATCATGAAAATTTTATATGTCACTTTCACAATTTGTTTGTGTCTTCTTCATCTACCCAGCAGAACCTCAATCGAATCCAAACATCAGTGTACAAAGACGTAGGTACATGTATGTGTGAAATGTTCGTCACAAATCAGACATTATAGGCCAAAGCACTGTCCCAGCATACTCTATAGGTTGAATGTTGTCTCACACCCAACCAGTGGTCCCGTGACCGCCGAGTGCATATAGAGGATGTCTCGTCCTCCTCCCTGTCTTCCCCAAATACAGTCAAGTGTCTGATTTGCAAAATGAATACATACTTGTGTCTAGGTCACCGATTATTGTATGAAATATTTTTTTTACTTTTGTTAATAATTGATGGCAGTTATTGTTTACTGCCAAAGGGTGGACTGTCAAAGTCAAAAATATTACATAGAAAGAACATACAAACTCTACACATATATAAGTCGCTATACTTGCAAATACGCGCAGCGAGCACAGCAATATATGGTAACACACGCATTTACACAGACATGCCACAGAGATGGATTCGACACTTATTTCATACAGTACATAATTATAATAATATCAAGCGCCAGACATCATAATGATTTAATATTATATAATGAAGTAATGTCATGTATGTGTATTAATTGAACGAAGCAAGATAGACCTGTCATATTTACTATTAAAGCAACCAGATTAATGTGTAGATTAATTTGATACTTGTTATTAAGTTGTAGGACATTGCAACAAGGAGTTATGATTAAATGTATGAAAGCTAAAATCACTCTTATTAGGATGGTGGACAGGAAGCTCAGGCCAGCCTGTTTTGATGTCTTCAAGGTTGAACCTGTTTAGCATACAAATAAACTAATGACTCATCATGAATGAGAAAGTTCCCTCCCCCAAAACTAGATAACACATTGCAGAAACACACAGTTCTCAGTTGCTGTTTTGTATCAGACTTTGATTAAGTTGCTGCCAGATCAGTTCCTGCATGATTTTATAGAGAGAGAGAGTGATATGGAGATACAAATTTATATGAGAAAGGAATGGTATTGTATGCTGTAACTGTAGCTGTAACTGTATGTAACTGTATGTATGTAATTACTGCTTACTGTATGATTTGTAACCATGTAACTATAGGTATACTGTACATTGTAATATATTGAATCCATATCCTTTTAATAACAAATATATACATCAATGAGCTTTGGAACTCAGATAATGTGTGGGTGTATTGTTTTCTCTTATGGGATGCAGTGTTTTGCGATGTACAGCGCACTTTTATCATATATGGTAATAAGATGCACCTGGCGTCTGCAGTATATATTAGAGTGGGCATTTAAATATTTGTTAGAAAGCAATTTGGTATTTACAGTGTGCTGTTCCCTTCTCTCTGTCTCCATGTCAATAATAATTTATTGTCACTGTAACATAAACATGTATAGCGAAATTACATGCAGTTCTCAAATCATGTACACCAGATAAAATGCATCACATAAAATTAGCAAAGTTGAGAATTCAAGCTAACAATCACAGAAGGGAAAAAACTATTCCTTAACCTAGTGGTACGACATCTTAAACACCTATGTCTCCCCGATGGCAAAAGGGAAAAAAATATTACAGGGGTGACCCCTATCTTCAATCATCTTAATTGCCTTCGACAGACTCCTTGCAGTGAGTACATCCGCCAACCTAGGCAAAGATTGGCCAATGATCCTCTCTGCAGATTTGATCACTCTTTCCAGGGCAACAAGAGCAGAACACGTGGCATTACCATGCCACACCGTGATTGTGTAGGTCAGCATTCACGCAGCGGTAGAAATTAACAAGAGTTGATTGCTGCAGACCTGCTGCTCGGAGTTTCCGTAGGAAAAAAAGACGCTGCTGAGCCTTCCCAACCACTGACGTGATATACAAGGACCATGATAAATCCTCTGTAAATTTAATTCCCAAAAATTTCACATCGGTGACCCTATCCACCTCCTCACCATTCAGTATCAACGGGCAGATGCTAGTTTTTTTAGATATCCAAAAATCTATCACAACCTCCTTAGTTTTCTTACCGTTTAATAACAGGTTATTTTTTTACCCCCCACTCAGCGAGTCTTCTCACTTCCTCTCTATAACTACTCTCATCTCCGCCAGTTATCAAACCCACCAGAGTGGTATCATCCGCAAACTTTATCACAGAGATTGTTTCCGAATTAGACTCACAGTCGGAGGTATACAAAGAATATAAGAAGGGGCATAGAACACAACCCTGTGGAACTCCTACATTTCGTACCAGTTCCAAAGACAAGTCAGAGCCCAGTCTGTCTGCGGATGATCTGTCAGGAAATCCAACAACCAATTGCATATGGCCATATCATATCCGATCTCTAAAAGCTTTTTTTACTGACACCGCTGGCACTACCGTGTTAAAGGCGGAACTATAATCCACAAATAACAATCTAGCATAGGAGTCTCTATTTTCAAGATGACAAAGTACCCTATGAAGCACCATAAGAGCTGCGTCTTCAGTTGATCTGTTCGACCGATAGGCAAATTGATTAGGGTCAAATCCCAATGGGATGACACTTTTTAGATGGACCAAAACAATTCTCTCAAAACATTTCATAATCAATGAAGTGAGAGCAATCGGCCTATTGTCATTCAGACCAATGACCGACGCAGTCTTAGGAATTGGAACGATTATTGAGGTTTTAAAACACCGTGGAACAGTACATTGACTCAATGAAAAGTTAAAAATCTTTGTAAAAATGCCGGCCAACTGCTCAGCACACACCCGTAATACTCTGCCTGGAATACAATCCAGGCTAGGAGCCTTCCTTACGTTTGTTTTGCTGTAACAATCCCTAACCTTGGCTTTAGTTAGGGTAAAAAAAACTATCTGAATGGAGTCTAGAGGAATTACCAATAAAAGGCTTGACCTCTGTGAAGCGGGCATAAAAATGGTTTAGCTCCTCAGCCGAAGGACCGCCTGTCATAGCAGAAGTAAGGGCAGGCTTGCTATTGTATTACTTGTCTGTGTGTATGTGTATATAAGAGTTCTTTACTGTGAACATTGTAAAACACCAATTATGCAGTGTATGTCACACCAGATTCTCTCCCTCTACATCTGGTTCCATATCATGTGAACAATGTAGCCAGTTCTCACAACTCAGTGCGGGGGAGTGTCAGGAGCCTTCCTGGCTAGGTGCCATAAAATCCATGATGTCAGGTATGTCATCTCAGCTCACTGCTAATACTAAAAAAACTCAACTGCAGCAGGCTGTGGCAGACCTAGCTGCAAGGGCAGATGCTCCACAGCCCCCCCCCCCTCTCTAGATCAGGACCACAAAAGCATGAGTTACCTACTTTACTCTCAGATTCTGATGAGGAGACACATGAGGAGGGGGAGGAATTGGATCCTGTTACTGGGGAATTGGATCCTGTTACCCTGGCACCTGAGAAGAGATCTTCGACAAGGACCGTTCATCTACCCGGACTTACGGCGACTTCGTTTGACGGCATGGAGGTTGAGAGGAACATCCTAGCTCACAAAGGCCTTTCCAAAAAGGTTATTGCTACCATGGTTCAGGCCAGGAAACCTGTGATGTCAAAACACTATCTTCATATCTGGAAAAGATATGTCTCCTGGTGCGAGGAATGCACGTATCCGCCTGCTGAGTTCCACTTGGGACATTTCCTGCAGGCTGGTGTGGACCATATTTCAGCTCTCTGAATTTCCTTCCAGAAGAAATTGTCAGTGTTGCCAGAAGTTCAGACCTTCTTACAAGGGGTACTTCACATACAACCTCCTTTTGTGCTGCCCATGGCACCCTGGGATTTGAATGTAGTGTTGGATTTTCTACAGTCCTCCTGGTTTGAACCTCTGATGATGGTAGAAGACAAATACCTTGCGTGGAAGACAGTGATGTTATTGGCCTTTGCTACTGCTAGACATGTTTCAGAATTGGGGCCCTATCGTGTAAAAGTCCCCATTGGTCTTTTACGAGGACAGAGTGGAGCTCAGGATTAGGCAGCAGTTCCTGCCGAAGGTCGTCTCTGCGTTCCACCTGAATTAACCTATTGTGGTTCCATCAAGTTCTGGCACTTCTGCTCCTCCGCAGGCATTGGATGCTGTGCGAGCCTTGAAGATTTATGTCAAGAGAACAGCTCGGATCAGAAAGACGGATTCCTTGTTTGTGCTATATGATGCGTAGAAAAAGGGTTGCCCTGCTTCTAAGCAGTCCATTGCTCTTTGGCTTAGGCTTACTATGGCAGCCTTACCTGTTCGACAGTCTCTGAAGGCCCACTCTACAAGATCGGTGGGGTCTTCCTGGGCGGATGCCCATGGAGTCTCGGCCTTGCAACTAGGCCGAGCTGCTACCTGGTCAGGGAAGAACGCCTTTGTGAAGTTCTACAGGTTTGATACCCAGGCCAAAGAGGATACCCAGTTTGGGCAGGCGGTGCTGCAGGCATCTCCGCACATTCCCACCCATTCTGGAAACTTTGGGACGTCCCCATCGTACTAATTCCCCAATATCCCTTATGGATGCTAGAGAAAATAGGATTTTAATTACCTACCGGTAAATCCTTTTCTCGTAGTCCATAAGGGATATTGGGTGCCCGCCTCAGTGCGTTGAATTTTCTGCCGGTTGTCTCTTATATGGTTACCTGTTCAGCTGTTGCTGTTTTGTTACCAGCAGTTGCTGGTTGTTTGATGTTATTGGTGTGCTGGTGTGTGAATCTCACCACTCATTGTTGTTATTTTACTTCTCTCAAGTATGTCCTTTCTTCTTCAGGCACTATTTTACCTATAACTGCCTGTGGGAGGAGCCAGCACACCCAGTTGAAGAAATTTAAAGTGCACTGGCTCCTTTGGACCCCATCTATACCCCATCGTACTAATTCCCCAATAACCCTTATGGACTACAAGAAAATAATTTACCGGTATGTAATTAAATCCTATTTATTTTTTAAGCAGAATAAAGCTGGAGATGTGTAAGACTCATCATGTGGCTGTAAATACACTCATTTCTCTGTGTACATACTGAGCGCTTATGCATTTGTGAAGTCTCCACCATTACGCGCATCTTGGCAGTGCCACTTTACTGGTTGTCTTCTGCAACTGTTCTATATGTATTCTGTGCCTGACAATTATTTAAACAGGAAATAAATGTATTATAATGATGTCCAGTCGTCATGTCACTGGAAATTGTATTCAGATGTGACATTGAATCTTTACACTGTAGAATAATTCAGCTAAGATAGACTTGCCACTCTGAAGTCTTTGAAACAACATGAAGTATGGGTTGTCTAATTACCAAATACTATTTAACAGTGTTAATTATCTTTTAATTTCTTCTCCCATCTTCATAGCAATATATTTATTGTCAAGTAGCATATACTGGATACAATAGATACAGAAGCCACTGAAGAAAGTCTCAGCAATGTGAGTGGGAAGGAATGATGCATTATGGCGAGACTGTGCAGGGTGGTTAGAATTATAATTGAGTGTTATAATAATTACATTAAATTGTTGCTCGCAGAAATATAGATTTTGATGTAATACATTATAACCAGTTGTCCCATCTAGCATGATTGTTTTAATGGGTGTGATACCTTTTACTAGCGTTCGGGATGCCGGTGGTAATATGACCGGTGGTGGCATCCCGGTGCAGAAGATCCCGACAGGGGTTCGGAAGTATACTTACTTTCCCCACCAACCCCCTTAAACCTAACCCTACGTTCCCGCAGCCTAACTCTAACCCCCCACCCCTCTCAAAGCTTTACCCTTCCCGGTGGTGCCTAAACCCAGCCCTCCCTTCCTGCAGTCTAAATCTAACCCTCCTTCCCCCTGCAGCTTAACCCTAACCCCCCCCCCCCCCCTCCTTGCAGCCTAACCCTCCCCTGTGGTGCCTAAACCTAACCCACCACCCCTGCAGCCTATCCCTCCCTTCCACGCATCCTATCCCTCCCCAGTCCTTGACATACTTAAGATTGGGATGCCGGCTTTCCGGTATCCGCGTGTCGGGACTCTAGTACTGGGATTTAGACTGCCGGCATCCCAGTCGCCAGCATGCTGAACGTACTGTATCCCGTTTTAATGCCTAGATGCACAGCGCAGGGGAGGCGCTTAGCAAATATAAACATACATGCTGTATGCAATATATGTGATGACCGGTTATCCCAGGGATCGTGCGGCACCTTAAACTCAGCATTCAGCTTCAATCTCCTAAGTCCACCCCCAGACTCCCATTGGCTAGTTTAATGGAGTCTGGGGGTTGGCTTAGAAGCAGAGTGAAGCCTAATGCTGAGTCTTAGCTGCTGCATGGGGTCAGTGGTACACACAGCGCTGACGGTCCCCGGGATAACCAGTCAGCATGTATATTACATACAGCAAAACGCTATGTTTATATGTGCTAAGCACCCCCCTCCCCCCCACACTGTGTGGTTGATGCTACAGCCAGTGTTCGACTGGAGCATGAAGGGTACATCAAGAAATACAGTGGTAATGGCCCAAGTTTAAGAGTTGTGGCATGCCACAAGAGGGGGTGTGGCCAGTAACAATAGAGGGACTTGGCCAACCATTAGAGAGGACATGCAATTACAGGGTCAATTTATAAATTAGGTGGCAGAACCACCCACTTTGATTGGCAGGAGGCTAATATTGGTGTAGTTTCCATAGAAACAAACCAAGCACAAGTTTATCCATGCTCCTGATCCACTAAGTTACTGACCCTTAGAAGAGGAGGTGGGGCCGACTGGGTATTTTCCAACGACACCTGCGGGCCAGTCCTGCCTGCAGCCGAAGCTGCCTAGATGTATTATTTATTTCTGCAGCGGGGTACACTGGTATTCCACAGGGAATAACATCGGGGTGTAGAGTTGGATCTTGATCCAAGGCACCAACAGGCTAAAGCTTTGACTATTCCCAGGATGCATTGCACCGCCTCCTATATATTCCCACCTCCAGGCACTGGAGCTCAGTTTATAAGTTGGTGCCTGCAGTGCAGGTCACTAACAGGTGGGGCTGCGCTAGGCAGCCCTGAAAAGAGCTTTTAAGAAGACTTCAAGGGCCGCAGCACTATTTATGTCAGTCTGACATTCTGTGCTGCGGCTCCAACAGCGCTGCATGCTCCCACGGCCGGGTTCCTGGGTACTTGCAGCGGAGGCTCACCGGTCATCAGGCACACCACCGCTGACACTCTCCAGGATCGCGTGGCTGCATATCAGGGAGGAGGTAAGAGGGTCCCCCAGGTGGGACCCGCCGGTTAATCATGGCCCGCGGTCCCAGGAGACGGACCGTGCCGCTGGCTTGGACACTGTACTGCACAGGTACCAGTGGCAAACGCAGGATTTCTAGAGGGGGGTTTCCAAATGCAATCTCCATATATTCCGCTCTGCGGAACATTATAGATGATCTATAACAGTGGTTCTCAACCTCGGTCCTCAAGTACCCCCAACAGTTCATGTTTTCCAGGTCTCCTCACAGGACTGCAAATGAAATAATTTGCTCCACCTGTGGGTCTTTTAAAATGTGTCAACAATAATTCACGATATCCCCTCAATTAAATTCTGGGACATTGAACTACCTCATGAGCCATAATTGACTGATTCTACTAATCAAAAATTCAGTACTGGAATCAGACCCTGGAATTAACGATAGAAAATTACCAACTATGGTTATGTGATACAAAACAAAATTCGTTACTAGGAGTGGCAACATATGTACTTTATTTGGGTTGGAGACCAAGGACTGTCCCAATAGCTATTTACAGGTACCATCTAGCGCTTTGAGTGTTCCCATCAATGTGAATCCGTGATATATATGAAAATTGATAAGATTACAATATCTAGTTTCCATTTTATGTGAACCCATGATGAATGCAAAAGTTATGAAAGATTATAATATTTAACTTTTTATGTGTAATAAATTTTATATAATGTAAAAAATATTATAATTATCTTTCTTTGTTTATATAATGAATTTATAGACATAGCAGGTGTTTAGCGCTCTTTTTATTATTTATCTATACTATAGGCTGTAAGAAACATATTTAAATTATATAAATAATATAAGTGGTCAGGAAAAGGTTAAACATACTATAATAAAGTCACAAACATTATGGAACTAGTACCTCACTTTCTAAGCACACATTCTCCCACCTCATGGTAAAGCTCCTGTCTCTTCTTTCTGGTAGCTACCCTTTGGTCCAGTGCACTGAATGAGGGCTCAGAACCACACACACTGCAAACTTTGTAGAAAAAGCTGCTACTGGGTATGTGCAGCAGCCCTGCATGATGCGGCAGCAGCTCTAGTAATCGTATTCTATACCATTGCTATTGTTGTCATAGTTTGCCACTTGCCAAGGGGAGGGGGGTTTCTGGGCAACCAGAAACCCCCCCTGCGTGTGCCTATGGGTACCCCACTATATCCAACAGGGCAAGGGAGCACAGGTCGGATTTACTAAAATCCATTTAATATAGGCTCCACAGTACCCGGTGGTGAGGACTAGCATAGGGGATAAGGCACTGACCTGTAGCCCCTCCCCCAGCTCCGGGCGCCATCTACTGCTGGTGTTCCTACCCTGGAGCTGCATTTCACTCTCCCTCACTCCCTGACAGCGATTTTGGCGCCATCTTCACTACTAGCTGGGCTGATCTCCAGGACTGCAGGGCTCTGTCTCCTCTGTAAAGCCGCCTGCCTTATTAGCGCTGTGCATTTACAGGCACTTAAGTATTCTACATGTCATTTTAGACAGTGTTAGTTAAGAACAAGTGTACTGTTATCTGAATATTTAGTACAAGTATTATGTGATATACTTTCAGTATCTACTGTGCATTTTTATATCTATACTCATACATATTTATATGTAGTTTTAATAGTCCAGTGCAGATTTATTGTTTATATGTAATAACTGCTGCATTGTACATGTGACTGAGTGGGATTCCATTCTCCTGTATCACATATTGCTATCAGTATTTCTCTTACGTCCTAGAGGATGCTGGGGTCCACATTAGTACCATGGGGTATAGACGGGTACACTAGAGCCATGGGCACTAGAGATTAATAGTGTGGGCTGGCTCCTCCCTCTATGCCCCTCCTACCAGACTCAGTTTAGAAACTGTGCCCTGAGTAGCCTGTCACAGCTAGGGGAGCTCCTAGGAGTTTTCTTATTTTATTAGAACATTAGGTACAGGAAGGCTGCTGGCAACAGCCTCCCTGCTTCGTGGGACTTAGGGGGGCTGTAGGAACCAACTCTAGAAGTTAATGGTTCTCTATCTCCGCTGACAGGACACTGAGCTCCTGAGGGTGATGATCACAAGCCCCCGAGGCGACCGCTTACTCCCACAGCACGGCCACCACCCCCTAACAGAGCCAGAAGATAGAAGGTGGTGAGTACAGCGCCGTCGTCTCAGCGGGTCGCCGGTGGGTATGGCGGCACAAGGATGGGAGCGCAGCTCTGACAGGCTGCACTCCAGGAAGGCTAAGCAACACTTAGTGTAGATGCTTGGAGGGGCATCCTGGGCCAGCGCGGTCACCCTAAACTGGTCACAGGGGCTAATTCCGCTGTTAGCATAGATACCTCCGGCCAGAATAATCAAATTTGTGCGGGAAGCCGCGTGCCATTACAGGGGGCGGGGCTTCTCCTCAGAGCGGATCCAGCATTCACCAGTGCCATTTTCTGTGACGTCCTAGTGGATGCTGGGGACTCCGTAAGGACCATGGGGAATAGCGGCTCCGCAGGAGACTGGGCACAAAAGTAAAGCTTTAGAACTACCTGGTGTGCACTGGCTCCTCCCCCTATGACCCTCCTCCAAGCCTCAGTTAGATTTTTGTGCCCGAACGAGAAGGGTGCACACTAGGTGGCTCTCCTGAGCTGCTTAGTGAAAAGTTTAGTTTTAGGTTTTTTATGTTCAGTGAGACCTGCTGGCAACAGGCTCACTGCATCGAGGGACTAAGGGGAGAAGAAGCGAACTCACCTGCGTGCAGAGTGGATTGGGCTTCTTAGGCTACTGGACATTAGCTCCAGAGGGACCGATCACAGGCCCAGCCATGGATAGGTCCCAGAGCCGCGCCGCCGGCCCCCTTACAGAGCCAGAAGACAGAAGAGGTCCGGAAAATCGGCGGCAGAAGACGTCCTGTCTTCAACAAGGTAGCGCACAGCACTGCAGCTGTGCGCCATTGCTCTCAGCACACTTCACACTCCGGTCACTGAGGGTGCAGGGCGCTGGGGGGGGGCGCCCTGAGACGCAATAAAAACACCTTGGATGGCAAAAAATGCATCACATATAGCTCCTGGGCTATATGGATGAATTTAACCCCTGCCAGAATACACAGAAAAACGGGAGATAAGGCCGCCGAGAAGGGGGCGGAGCCTATCTCCTCAGCACACTGGCGCCATTTTCCCTCACAGCTCCGTTGGAGGGAAGCTCCCTGGCTCTCCCCTGCAGTCACTACACTACAGAAAGGGTTAAAAAAAAGAGAGGGGGGCACTAATTACGTGCAGTATTAAAAATACAGCAGCTATAAGGGGAAAAACACTTATATAAGGTTATCCCTATATATATATAGTGCTCTGGTGTGTGCTGGCAAACTCTCCCTCTGTCTCCCCAAAGGGCTAGTGGGGTCCTGTCCTCTATCAGAGCATTCCCTGTGTGTGTGCTGTGTGTCGGTACGTTGGTGTCGACATGTATGAGGAGAAAAATGATGTGGAGACGGAGCAGATTGCCTGTAATAGTGATGTCACCCCCTAGGGGGTCGACACCTGAGTGGATGAACTGTTGGAAGGAATTACGTGACAGTGTCAGCTCTGTATAAAAGACAGTGGTTGACATGAGACAGCCGGCTACTCAGCTTGTGCCTGTCCAGACGTCTCATACCTCAGATGGCAGATATAGACGCCGACACGGATACTGACTCCAGTGTCGACGGTGAAGAGACAAATGTGACTTCCAGTAGGGCCACACGTTACATGATTGAGGCAATGAAAAATGTTTTACACATTTCTGATAATACGAGTACCACCAAAAAGGGGTATTATGTTCGGTGAGGAAAAACTACCTGTAGTTTTCCTGAATTTGAGAAATTAAATGAGGTGTGTGATGATGCGTGGGTTTCCCCCGATAACAACTGATAATTTCTAAAATGTTATTGGCATTATATCCTTTCCCGCCAGAGGTTAGGGTGCGTTGGGAAACACCCCCTAGGGTGGATAAAGCGCTCACACGCTTGTAAGAACAAGGGCTCTACCCTCTCCTGAGATGGCCGCCCTTAAGGATCCTGCTGATAGAAAGCAGGAGGGTATCCTAAAATGTATTTACACACATACTGGTGTTATACTGCGACCAGCAATCGCCTCAGCCTGGATGTGCAGTGCTGGGTTGGCGTGGTCGGATTCCCTGACTGAAAATATTGATACCCTAGATAGGGACAGTATATTATTGCCTATAGAGCATTTAAAAGATGCATTTCTATATATGCGTGATGCACAGCGGAATATTTGCCGACTGGCATCAAGTCTAAGTGCGTTGTCCATTTCTGCCAGTAGAGGGTTATGGACACGACAGTGGTCAGGTGATGCGGATTCCCAACGGCATTTGGAAGATAAGAAGACGCCGTATTATCAGGCGCAGTCCTTTCGTGGGCAAGCGGGCAAAAGGTTCCTCATTTCTGCCCCGTGACAGAGGGAGAGGAAAAAGGCTGCAGAAATCAGCCAGTTCCCAGGAACAGAAGCCCTCTCCCGCCTCTGCCAAGCCCTCAGTATGACGCTGGGGCTTTACAAGCAGAATCAGGCACGGTGGGGGCCCGTCTCAATGAATTTCAGCGCGCAGTGGGCTCACTCGCAATTAGACCCCTGGATCCTTCAGGTGATATCTCAGGGGTACAAATTGGAATTCGAGACGTCTCCCCCTCGCCGTTTCCTAAAGTCGGCTTTACCGATGTCTCCCTCTGACAGGGAGGCAGTTTTGGAAGCCATTCACAAGCTGTATTCCCAGCAGGTGATAATCAAGGTACCCCTCTTGCAACAGGGAACGGGGTATTATTCCACACTGTTGTGGTACTGAAGCCAGACGGCTCGGTGAGACCGATTCTAAATCTAAAATCTTGAACACTTACATACGGAGGTTCAAATTCAAGATTGAGTCACTCAGAGCAGTGATTGCGAACCTGGAAGAAGGGGACTACATGATGTCTCGGGACATCAAGGATGCTTACCTTCATGTCCCAATTTACCCTTCTCACCAAGGTTTGTGGTACAGAACTGTCACTATCAGTTTCAGACGCTGCCGTATGGATGGTCCACGGCACCCCGGGTCTTTACCAAGGTAATGGCCGAAAAGATGATACTCTTTCGAAGGAAGGGAATTTTAGTTATCCCTTACTTGGACGATTCCCTGATAAGGGTAAGATCCAGGGAACAGTTGGAGGTCGGTGTAGCACTATCTCAGGTAGTGTTGCGGCAGCACGATTGGATTCTCAATATTCCAAAATCGCAGCTGATTCCGACGACTCGTCTTCTGTTCCTAGGGATGATCCTGGACACAGTCCAGAAAAAGGTGTTTCTCCCGGAGGAGAAAGTCAGGGAGTTATCCGAGCTAGTCGGGAACCTCCTATAACCGAGCCAAGTCTCAGTACATCAATGAAAGGGTTCTGGGATAAAATGGTGGCTTCCTACGAAGCAATCCCATTCGGCAGATTCCACGCAAGAACTTTCCAGTGGGACCTGCTGGACAAATGGTCCGGGTCGCATCTTCAGATGCATCAGCGGATAACCCTGTCACCAAGGACAAGGGTGTCCCTCCTGTGGTGGTTGCAGAGTGCTCATCTTCTAGAGGGCCGCAGATTCGACATTCAGGACTGGGTCCTGGTGACCACGGATGCCAGCCTGTGAGGCTGGGGAGCAGTCACACAGGGAAGGAATTTCCAGAGCTTATGGTCAAGCCTGGAGACATCACTTCATATAAATATCCTGAAGCTAAGGGCCATTTACAATGCTCTAAGCTCAGCAAGACCTCTGCTTCAAGGTCACCCGGAGTTGATCCATTCGGACAACATCACGGCAGTCACCCACGTAAACAGACAGGGTGACACAAGAAGCAGGAGGGCAAGGCAGAAGCTGCAAGGATTCTTCGCTGGGCGGAAAATCATGTGATAGCACTGTCAGCAGTATTCATTCCGGGAGTGGACAACTGGGAAGCAGACTTCCTCAGCAGACACGACCCCCACCCGGGAGAGTGGGGACTTCACCCAGAAGTCTTCCACATGTTTATAAAACTCGACAAGTATTGCGCCAGGTCAAGGGACCCTCAGGCAATAGCTGTAGACGCTCTGGTAACACAGTGGGTGTACCAGTCAGTGTATGTGTTCCCTCCTCTGCTTCTCATACCCAAGGTACTGAGAATTATAAGATGGAGAGGAGTAAGCACTATATTCGTGGCTCCGGATTGGCCAAGATGGACTTGGTAACCGGAACTTCAAGAGATGCTCACGGAGGATCCGTGGCCTCTACCTCTAAGAAGGGACCTGCTCCAGCAAGGACCCTGTCTGTTCCAAGACTTACCGCGGCTGCGTTTGACGGCATGGCGGTTGAACGCCGGATCCTGTAGGAGAAAGGCATTCCGGATGAAGTCATTCCTATCCTGATCAAAGCCAGGAAAGATATAACCGCAAAACATTATCACCGCATTTGGCGAAAATATGTTGCGTGGTGCAAGGCCAGTAAGGCCCCGACGGAGGAATTTTCAACTAGGTTGATTCCTACATTTCCTGCAAACAGGAGTGTCTATGGGCCTGAAATGGGGGTCCATTAAGGTTCAAATTTCGGCCCTGTCAATTTTCTTCCAAAAAGAACTAGCTTCAGTCCCTGAAGTTCAGACGTTGTGAAAGGGGTACTGTATATACAGCCTCCTTTTGTGCCTCCAGTGGCATCTTGGGATCTAAATGTAGTTTTTGGGTTCCAAAAGTCACATTGGTTTGAACCACTTAAATATGTGGAGTTAAAATATCTCACATGGAAAGTGGTCATGCTGTTGGCCCTGGCCTGGGCCAGGTGCGTGTCAGAATTGGCGGCTTTATCCTGTAAAAGCCCTCATCTGATTTTCCATTCGGACAGGGCAGAATTGAGGACTTGTCCTCAGTTTCTCCCTAAGGTGGTTTTCAGCGTTTTCACCTGAATCAACCTATTGTGGTGCCTGCGGCTACTAGGGACTTGGAGGACTCCAAGTTGCTAGACGTTGTCAGGGCCCTGGAAATATAGGTTTCCAGGACGGCTGGAGTCAGAAAATCTGACTCGTTGTTTATTCTGTATGCACCCAACAAGCTGGGTGCTCCTGCTTCTAAGCAGACTGTTGCTCGTTGGATTTGTAGTACAATTCAGCTTGCACATTCTGTGGCAGGCCTGCCACAGCCAAAATCTGTAAAAGCCCATTCCACAAGGAAGGTGGGCTCATCTTGGGCGGCTGCCCGAGGGGTCTCGGCTTTACAACTTTGCCGAGCAGCTACTTGGTCAGAAGCAAATACGTTTGTAAAATTCTACAAATTTGATACCCTGGCTGAGGAGGACCTGGAGTTCTCTCATTTGGTGCTGCAGAGTCATCCGCACTCTCCCGCCTGTTTGGGAGCTTTGGTATAATCCCCATGGTCCTTACGGAGTCCCCAGCATCCACTAGGACGTCAGAGAAAATAAGAATTTACTTACCGATAATTCTATTTCTCGTAGTCCGTAGTGGATGCTGGGCGCCCATCCCAAGTGCGGATTGTCTGCAATACTGGTACATAGTTATTGTTACCAAAAAAAATCGGGTTATTGCTGTAGTGAGCCATCTTTTCTAGAGGCTCCTCTGTTATCATGCTGTTAACTGGGTTTAGATCACAAGTTATATGGTGTGATTGGTGTGGCTGGTATGAGTCTTACCCGGGATTCAAAATCCTTCCTTATTGTGTACGCTCGTCCGGGCACAGTATCCTAACTGAGGCTTGGAGGAGGGTCATAGGGGGAGGAGCCAGTGCACACCAGGTAGTTCTAAAGCTTTACTTTTGTGCCCAGTCTCCTGCGGAGCCGCTATTGCCCATGGTCCTTACGGAGTCCCCAGCATCCACTACGGACTACGAGAAATAGAATTATCGGTAAGTAAATTCTTATTTTCCTCCCTGCAGACATACAAGAAGATGCTGACAGGGAGCGCTGACCCTCCAGATAACTCCAGTTACTGCGGTACCAGGGTGTTATAGACAGGGGGGGAGTGCATTGTTAGTAATAATCAACCTGTTAAGGTTGGTTGCTCAGCGCCTGGCTTTTATAATAATAACTGATCACAAGGGCGCTGTGTGGCTGGCTCCTTAGACTCTGTGACTCTCTGAAGGTACTCTGGGAGAAACTGTATCTGACATTTTCCTGTGTGTATGTAACCCACATTACCATGTCTAAGGACTCTGTGTCCTGTACTGCAGAGTGTTTATCTTCGCCTGAGGAGTCTATTCCATGTACTCAGGACTGCAATATCCTGTCTCAACCTTCTGTATCCGAACCCCCATGGGTGGATTCTTTAAGGTGGAATGATATCCCAGATTTCTACTAGGATATCACATACTGAGAAAGAGACGCAGTTTTTGAGGAAATCTGTGGAGGTGTTACAGTATTTGGCCCCCACTACTTCATCAAAAACCCCACCTACATTCCCACAAAAGCGTACACTTGCACAGATAATGCAAGCTGACACTGATACCGACTCTGATACAGGGAACGTGATGGGGATATGTGTGGGGGGGGGGGGGGGGATGCATCCCTGGCTAAAGGGGTGCAACTAATGACTGAAGCCATTAGGGATGTTTTACACATTTCTGAGAACGTACCTGAACAGGTGGCGGAATCTTATTTTACAGAAAGTAAGAAATCCTCGCTTACCTTTCCGGCTTCCAAGGAGTTAAACTCTTTGTTTGAAAAATCCTGGGAAAACCCAGAGAAAAAGTTCCAGATCCCAAAAAGAGTTCTCGTTGCTTTTTCTTTTCCTGAAGAGGATAGGAAAAAGTGGGAAAACCCACCTACAGTTGACGCATCTGTATCTAGGTTGTCAAAAAAGGTGGTTTTACCTGTTCCTGGTTCAACCGCTTTAAAAGAACCGGCTGACCCTAAGATTGAGACTACACTCAGGCCCTCATTCCGAGTTGATCGGTCGCAAGGCGAATTTAGCAGAGTTACACACGCTAAGCCGCCGCCTACTGGGAGTGAATCTTAGCTTCTTAAATTTGCGACCGATGTATTCGCAATATTGCGATTACTAACTACTTAGCAGTTTCAGAGTAGCTCCAGACTTACTCTGCCTGTGCGATCATTTCAGTGCTTGTCGTTCCTGGTTGACGTCACAAACACACCCAGCGTTCGCCCAGGCACTCCCACCGTTTCCTCGCCCACTCCTGCGTTTTTTCCGGAAACGGTAGCGTTTTCAGCCACACGCCCCTGAAACGCCGTGTTTCCGCCCAGTAACACCCATTTCCTGTCAATCACATTACGATCGCCGGAGCGAAGAAAAAGCCGTGAGTAAAAATACTTTCTTCATAGTAAAGTTACTTGGCGCAGTCGCAGTGCGAACATTGCGCATGCGTACTAAGCGGATTTTCACTGCGATGCGATGAAAAATACCGAGCGAACAACTCGGAATGAGGGCCTCAAATCACTATACACAGCTAATGCCGTCGCTTTACGGACCACTATTGCTTGTGTGTGGATTTCTAAAGCCATACTAAAGTGGTCAAGCACATTGCTAGAGGACTTAGATACTATGGATAGAAGTGACATTGATTTGTTCTTACATCACATACAGGATTCTGCAGGGTTCATGGTGGAGGCCATGAAGGACGTTGGCATGCTGAATGCACGGGCTACTTCTCTGGCGGTCTCGGCACGCAGAGGACTCTAGCTACGCCAATGGACTGCGGATGCGAAATCCAAGAGAAGTGTGGAGAACCTACCCTTCACAGGTCAGGCTCTGTTTGGGGATGCTTTGGATGCATTGATCTCCACAGCAACTGCGGGTAAATTAACCTTTCTTCCCTCAGCAGCACCAACAGCTAGGAAATCTTATCCTTTGACTACACTGCATTCCTTTCGATTAAGAAATCCAAACCCCCTCCCACCTTCTCGGTCGGGGAAGGTCCAGAAAACCTGCACCATCAGCTTCCATGGAACAGAAACCAGGTTCTGCTTCCTCAAAATCTTCAGCATGACGGTGGACCTCCCAGCCTGGAGATCGGGCAGGTGGGAGCGAGACTAAAAGCTTTCAGTCACGTTTGCGCGTCATCACGCCTAGACCCCTGGGTAAAGGATATTGTGGCCCAGGGATACAGACTGGAGTTTCAAGAACTCCCACCTCACAGATTCTTCAAATCAGGCTTACCAGTTTCGCTGACAGACAGCACTATTCTACAGGAAGCCATTCAAAAATTGGTTCAAACAAATGTCATTGTTCCTGTTCCACTCCACCTGCAACACAAGGGTTATTACTCAAACCTGTTTGTGGCACCGAAACCGGACGGTTCGGTAAGGCCGATTAAACCTAAAGTCATTGAACCCCTACTTGATTGAATTCAAATTCAAGATGGAGTCTCTGAGAGCGGAGATCTCAGGTCTGGAGAAGGGGGAATTCCTGGTATCCCTGGATATCAAGGATGCATACCTTCACATTCCGATCTGGCCGTCTCACCAGCTTATCTCAGATCTTCTTGCGCTGCTGGATCTCAGATCTTCTTGTGCTGCTGGATTGTCACTATCAGTTCCAGGCCTCTTCTCAGCACCGAGAATGTTCACCAAGGACATGGCAGAGATGATGCTACTCCTCCGCAGACAAGGAGTGAACATAATTCCATATCTGGACGATCTGCTGATAAAGGCATCTTCCAGGGAGATGTTGTTGTAGAGTATTACACTCTCAACTCGACTACTCCAGGATCATGGGTGGATCCTGAACCTTCCAAAGTCACATTTGGAGCTGATAAGGAGACTGCCCTTCCTAGGGATGATACTCCGTACGGACGTGCAGAGGCTGTTTCTGCCGGTAGAGAAAGCGTTGGTGATCCAATCAATGGTACGGGATATCCTGAAGCCAGCCTGGGTATCGGTTCATCAGTGCATTCGCCTTCTGGGGAAGATGGTGGCCTCCTACGAGGCTCTTTAGTATGGAAGATTCCATGCGAGGTCCTTCCAACTGGATCTCCTAGACAAATGGTCGGAATCACATCTTCACATGCACCAGCAGATATGCCTGTCGCCGAAAGCCAGAATTTCACTCCTCTGGTGGCTGCAAACTTCTCACCTACTCGAAGGCCGCAGCTTCAGGATTCAGAATTGGATACTTCTAACCATGGATGCAAGAGGTTGGGGAGCGGTCACCCAAGGGGAAAGCTTCCAAGGAAAGTGGTCAAGTCTGGAATCCATCCTTCCGATAAACATTCTGGAACTACGGGCCATATACAATGGCCTTCTACAAGTGGCTCATCTTCTGCAAAATCAGGTCATTCAAGTTCAGTCGGAAAATGTAACGGCAGTGTCCTACATAAACTGACAGGGCGGAATGAAGAGCAGAGCGGCTATGTCAGAGGTAACAAGAATCCTCCTCTGGGCAGAAAGGCACGCGGTGGCGCTGTCAGCAATGTTCATTCAGGGAGTGGACAACTGGGAAGCGGACTTCCTCAGCAGACACGATCTCCATCCAGGAGAATGGGGCCTCCACCCGGAGGTATTCGCAGAGGTACCAAGCCGATGGGGTGTACCTCAGATAGACATGATGGCCTCTCACCTCAACAAGAAGCTTCGGAGGTACTGTTCCAGGTCTAGGGACCCGCATGCTGTTGCGGTGGACGTCCTGGTAACTCCGTGGGTGTTCCAGTCAGTGTATGTGTTTCCTCCACTTCCACTTATCCCAAGGATTATCAAACTAATAAAAAAGACAAGAGTTCAGGCGATCCTCATTGCTCCGGACTGGCCAAGAAGGGATTGGTACGCGGATCTTCTGGAAATACTGCTGGAGGATCCGAGTCCTCTTCCTCTTCGCGAGGACCTTCTCCATCAAGGGCCGTTCACATATCAAGACTTACCGCGGCCATGTTTGACAGCATGGAGGTTGAACGCCTGATCTTAGCTCGGAAAGGCATTCCGAAAAAAGTCATTCCTACCCTGATACAGGCCAGGAAGGGAGTAACGTCAAAACATTACCATCGGATTTGGAAAAAGTATGTGTCTTGGTGTGAATCTAAGAAGTTCCCTATGGTGGAGTTTCAACTTGGACGGTTTCTCCTCTTTCTCCAAGCAGTTGTGGATGTGGGCCTACGTTTGGGCTCTATCAAAGTCCAGATTTCGGCCTTGTCCATTTTCTTTCAGAACCAATTGGTGTTTCTTCCTGAGGTTCAGACGTTCTTGAAGGGGGTTCTGCATATTCAACCACCCTTTGTGCCTCCTACGGCACCTTGGGATCTTAATGTGGTGCTGCAGTTCCGGCAATCGGATTGTTTCAAGCCTCTACAGGATGTGGATTTCAAGTTTCTTACTTGGAAGGCGGTCACTCTGTTGGCATTGGTGTCTGCTCGACATGTGTCGGAATTGGGGGCATTGTCATGCAAGAGTCCCTACTTGATTTCCCACGAAGATAGAGCTGAGCTCAGAACGCGTCAGCAATTTCCTGCAAAGGTTGTGTCGGCTTTTCATATCAACCAACCTATTGTGGTGCCAGTGGCTACTGACTCGTCAATTACCTCAAAGTCCATGGATGTTGTGAGGGCTTTGAAAATCTATGTGATGAGAACTTCTCGTCACAGGAAGTCGGACGCTCTGCTTGTCCTTTATAATCCCAACAAGGTTGGGTGTCCTGCTTCTAGCAAATATAGTGGTTGATGCTCAGTTAGCTTAGTGATATCATTCAGGTGCTTGAAAGGGAGGGGTATTTCTGAGCAAGAAAAGAAAATTTTTGTTTTCCCCTGCACCCTGAATGATAGCAGTAACCAGATTTAAATCCCATACAATATCTGAGAATTCAGGGATCTTGGTTATATATATATCTGCGCAAATGTATGTGTAAGCCCCCAAGCCGCGTCAAGGCCTCTCTGTATATATATTGGGGGTCCCTAGCGCTATATCTAGGTGCAAGGCGTGGCACAAAAAAAAAAAATCAGCATAAGCCAGACAGCCCAGGGCAGCATACCAGTGAAAAACTATAATGTTAATAGATTAGTGTTTAAGAAGCCGAAGCTATAGTGAAAGTGATACAAAAATCAGATGTAATTAAAATAAGAAATAGTGCTAAAGAAATTAGTATGTGATAAGTGTTAATGTAAGGGTATGCCACACTAAAGCCATCCAGCTCCGCCAATTCAGGGGCACCACATCCCACACCTCCACAACATCAATCTGGGTCTATGTTTAACCAGCAAGGAGCCACATGATAATGGCTGCCTGCTACAATATATCTAAGCTAAGAGCTACCCACCTTGGAGCAACCCTATAATGCTCCATCTGGCATGTCAGGACCTGCATCTCCTCCTAATGCAAGCTCCTCTCTGCCTCTCACAACAAGCAAATATAGTGGTGGATGCTAAATTAGCTTAGTGATATCATTCAGGTACTTAAAAGGGAGGGGTATTTCTGAGCAAGAAAAAAAAACATTTTGTTTCCCCCAGCACCCCGAATAATAGCAGTAACCAGATTTAAATCCCATACAATATCTTAGAATTCAGAGATCTTGGTTAGATATATCTGCGCAAATGTATGTGTAAGCCCCCAAGCCGCGTCAAGGCCTCTGTATATATATTTGGGGTCCCTAGCGCTATATCTAGGTGCAAGGCGTGGCACCAAAAAAAATCAGCATAAGCCAGACAGCCCAGGGCAGCATACCAGTGAAAAACTATAATGTTAATAGATTAGTGTTTAAGAAACCGAAGCTATAGTGAAAGTGATACAAAAATCAGATGTAATTAAAATAAGAAATAGTGCTAAATAAATTAGTATGTGATAAGTGTTAATGTAAGGGTATGCCACACTAAAGCCATCCAGCTCCGCCAATTCAGGGGCACCACATCCCACACCTCCACAACCCCAATCTGGGTCTATGTTTAACCAGCAAGGAGCCACATGATAATGGCTGCCTGCTACAATATATCTAAGCTAAGAGCTACCCACCTTGGAGCAACCCTATAATGCTCCATCTGGCATGTCAGGACCTGCATCTCCTCCTAATGCAAGCTCCTCTCTGCCTCTCACAACAAGCAAATATAGTGGTGGATGCTAAATTAGCTTAGTGATATCATTCAGGTACTTAAAAGGGAGGGGTATTTCTGAGCAAGAAAAAAAAACATTTTGTTTCCCCCAGCACCCCGAATAATAGCAGTAACCAGATTTAAATCCCATACAATATCTTAGAATTCAGAGATCTTGGTTAGATATATCTGCGCAAATGTATGTGTAAGCCCCCAAGCCGCGTCAAGGCCTCTCTGTATATATATTGGGGGTCCCTAGCACTATATCTAGGTGCAGGGCATGGCACCCAAAAAAAATCAGCATAAGCCAGACAGCCCAGGGCAGCATACCAGTGAAAAACTATAATGTTAATAGATTAGTGTTTAAGAAGCCGAAGCTATAGTGAAAGTGATACAAAAATCAGATGTAATTAAAATAAGAAATAGTGCTAAAGAAATTAGTATGTGATAAGTGTTAATGTAAGGGTATGCCACACTAAAGCCATCCAGCTCCGCCAATTCAGGGGCACCACATCCCACACCTCCACAACATCAATCTGGGTCTATGTTTAACCAGCAAGGAGCCACATGATAATGGCTGCCTGCTGCAATATATCTAAGCTAAGAGCTACCCACCTTGGAGCAACCCTATAATGCTCCATCTGGCATGTCAGGACCTGCATCTCCTCCTAATGCAAGCTCCTCTCTGCCTCTCACAACAAGCAAATATAGTGGTGGATGCTAAATTAGCTTAGTGATATCATTCAGGTACTTAAAAGGGAGGGGTATTTCTGAGCAAGAAAAAAAAAACATTTTGTTTCCCCCAGCACCCCGAATAATAGCAGTAACCAGATTTAAATCGCATACAATATCTTAGAATTCAGAGATCTTGGTTAGATATATCTGCGCAAATGTATGTGTAAGCCCCCAAGCCGCGTCAAGGCCTCTCTGTATATATATTTGGGGTCCCTAGCGCTATATCTAGGTGCAAGGCGTGGCACCAAAAAAAGATCAGCATAAGCCAGACAGCCCAGGGCAGCATACCAGTGAAAAACTATAATGTTAATAGATTAGTGTTTAAGAAGCCGAAGCTATAGAGAAAGTGATACAAAAATCAGATGTAATTAAAATAAGAAATAGTGCAAAAGAAATTAGTATGTGATAAGTGTTAATGTAAGGGTATGCCACACTAAAGCCATCCAGCTCCGCCAATTCAGGGGCACCACATCCCACACCTCCACAACCCCAATCTGGGTCTATTTTTAACCAGCAAGGAGCCACATGATAATGGCTCCCTGCTACAATATATCTAAGTTAAGAGCTACCCACCTTGGAGCAACCCTATAATGCTCCATCTGGCATGTCAGGACCTGCATCTCCTCCTAATGCAAGCTCCTCTCTGCCTCTCACAACAATCAAATATAGTGGCGGATGCTCAATTAGCTTAGTGATATCATTCAGGTGCTTGAAAGGGAGGGGTATTTCTCAGCACCCTGAATGATAGCAGTAACCAGATTTAAATCTCATACAATATCTTAGAATTCTTGGGGGCTTACACATACATTTGCGCAGATATATGTAACCAAGATCTCTGAATTCTAAGTTACTGCTATCATTCAGGGTGCTGGGGGAAACAAAATAGTTTTTTTCTTTGTCCTGCTTCTAAGCAGACAGTTTCTCGCTGGATTAGGTTCACTAAGGCTTGCCATGTCCAAAATCTGTTAAGGCCCACTCTACTCGTAAAGTGTGTTCTTCCTGTGACTCGGCTTTACAGCTTTGCCGAGCAGCTACTTGGTCAGGGTCGAAAACGTTTGCTAAGTTCTACAAGTTCGATACTTTGGATTCTGAGGACCTAAAGTTTGGTCAATCAGTTCTCAGTTCGCAAGAACCTCAGCACTCTCCCTCCTGTACTAGGAGCTTTGGTACATCCCCATGGTACTAATGTGGACCCCAGCATCCTCTAGGACGTAAAGGAAATAAACGTTATGGTAAGAACTTACCGTTGATAACGTGATTTCTCTTATGTCCACAGGTATCCACAGGATAACATTGGGATATTGTCGAGCGACAGCGAAAATGGCACCAACACGGTCACAAGCTTTCTGGCCTCCCAGGATGCATTGGGGCCTCCACTATATAGTCCCGCCCACTGACTCAGTCAGATCAGTTCTTTCCACAGCGATTTTAGGCAGGAACATTAGGTAGAGACCTGTACAGGCGATACTAACACACATGCACACCCATCCATACAAGAAGGAAGAGGTTTTTAGTGTTTGTCTAGATCCTCAAATCAGATGCGTCAGGGTGGGATCCCTGTGGATACCTGTGGACATAAGAGAAATCACGTTATCAACGGTAAGTTCTTACCATAACGTTTATTTCTCTGGCTGGGTCCACAGGATTATCCACAGCATAACATTGGGATTCCCAAAGCCATTTTAGTGGTGGGGACGCTCCTGATTGCACAGGAGAACCTTTCGCCCGAAGTCTGCGTCATGAGAGGCAAAAGTATCCAAGGCATAATGTCTGATGAATGTGTTTATGGAAGCCCATGTGGCTGCCCTACATATCTGTTCTGCTGATGCACCCTGTTGTGCTGCCCAAGAAGGACCTACCTTACGTGTAGAGTGTGCAGAGACATTAGCCGGAATAGGGAGATCTGCATGAGAATAAGCTTCTGATATTACCATTCGGAGCCATCTCGCCAGCGTCTGTTTACTAGCAGGCCAACCTCTCCTATGGAATCCGTAGAGGATGAAGAGGGAATCTGTTTTCCTGATGGCACTAGTACGATCTATGTAGATTTTTAAAGCCCGGACCACGTCCAGTGACGCTTCTCCCGCAGATAGTCCCGATACCTGAAAAGCTGGGACTACAATCTCTTCATTCAGGTGAAACTTTGACACCACCTTTGGAAGATAACTAGATCTCGTTCTGAGAACTGCTCTGTCTGGAAAAAAACTTAGGAAAGGAGACTTACATGATAATGCTCCTAAATCTGACACTCTTCTGGCTAACGCCATTGCCAGTAAAAAAAGAACTTTAACCGTTAACCACTTAAGATCCGCTCTCTCAAGTGGTTCAAACAAAGGACCCTGGAGAAATTTAAGAACTAAATTCAAATCCCAGGGAGCTGCAAGAGGAACAAATGGAGGTTGAATATTTACTACTCCTTGGAAAAATGTACGTACATCCTGTAGGTCAGCAATCTTCTGCTGAAACCATACAGTCAACGCTGAGACTTGCACCCTCAAGGAAGCAACCTTCAACCCTTTATCCAATCCTGCCTGCAGGAAATCCAAAATTCTAGCTACTTTAAAAGATCTCGGATTGTAATTTTTTTCCAGAACACCAATGAATATAGGCTTGCCATATTCTATGATATACACGGGCCGAAGAAGGCTTTCTTGCTCTAAGCATGGTTTGGATTACCTGCTTCGAAAATCCTTTAGCCTCTAAGATAGAGGTTTCAACAGCCACGCCGTCAAAGACAGGCGATCCAGATGACTGTGACAACAAGGACCCTGCGTTAACAGATCTGGACGTTGAGGGAGCAGTATCGGTGCTTCCACGGACATTCTCAACAGATCTATGTACCAATGCCTTCTTGGCCAAGCTGGAGCTATTAGAATGATTGCTCCTTTTGCCTGTTTTACCTTTCTCACTACTCTGGGTAACAGAGATATTGGAGGGAACAGATATGCCAGCCGAAACCTCCATTCTACTGACAGTGCGTCTACCAGGATCGCTCCTGTGTCCCTTGTTCTTGATCCGTACCTCGGAACTTTGTTGTTTAGACGAGACGCCGTAAGGTCTATCTCCGGTAGACCCCATCTGTTCACCAGTGTCTGAAACACTTCTGGGTGTAGTGCCCATTCGGTTTCCTGAATGGTGTGCCGACTGAGAAAATCCGCTTCCCAATTTAGTACACCCGGGACAAATACTGCTGACAATGCTGGGAGATGGAGTTCCGCCCATTTTAGAATGGGAGTTACTTCCTCCATCAGACTCTTGCTGTGAGTTCCTCCTTGATGATTGAGGTATGCTACTGCCGTCGCATTGTCTGAGCGGATCTGGACTGGTCTTCCTTGTAGATTGTCCTTTGCCTGAACTAGGGCCAAATAAATGGCTCTTATTTCTAACAGATTTATCGGCAGGCGACTTTCCCTTGCGGTCCATTTTCCCTGGAACCATAGGCTTCCGAGTACCGCCCCCCAGCCTTGTAGGCTGGCATCTGTCGTCAGGACTTGCCACTCTTTTATCTAAAAGGGTCTCCCCTTGTTTAAATGGTCTGTCTGTAGCCACCATGCTAGAGACCTTTTTACATTTACTGGAATCTTTATCATCTGCTTCTTTATTGTTTGATGATTTCCGTTCCATTTGGTCAAAATGAGATGCTGCAACGGTCTGGAGTGGAATTGCGCATATTCCACCATGTCGAACGTTGATACCATCAGACCCAACAGTCGCATTGCTGCATGGACTGACATTGTCTGGGCTTGCAACGCTTCCTGAGCCATGACCTGCACCCTGACTATTTTCTTCTCTGGTAAGAGAACTCTCTGTAGGTCTGAATCCAATATGGCTCCCAAATGAACCATCCGCTGTGACGGATTCAGGGACGACTTCTCCCAATTTATGAGCCACACGTGTCTCTGTAAACAAACTATCGTCTGTTGGAGATGGCTCAACAGTAAATCTTGCGACTGTGCTAAGATTAATAGGTCGTCTAGGTATGGGAATATTCTTATCCCTTGTTTGCGCAGACAAGCTGCCATAACCACCATGATCTTGGTAAACACCCTGGGTGCTGTAGCTAGCCCGAAGGGCAGAGCTTGGAACTGGAAGTGTTCCTTGAGGATGGCAAACCTGAGGTAACACTGATGTGATAGTGCTATAGGTACATGCAGGTAAGCATCCCGTACATCCAGAGATACCATATAGTCCCCCGGTTCCATAGCCAACTTTATGGAGCGTAACGTCTCCATGTGGAACTTCGGGATCCATATGTAGTTGTTCAACATCTTCAGATTTAGAATTGGTCGATATGACCCATTTGGTTTCTGGATTAGAAACAGATTGGAGTAATACCCCTGTCCCTTTTGTGATGGAGGTACTGGGACAATCACACCTGACTGCAGTAATTTTTGGACTGCTTCTTGCAAGGCATTGGCCTTCGACTCTATACGAGACGGGCTGGTGCAAAAAAATCTTTGAGGAGGCTGCCTCCTGAATGGGAACCCATACCCCTGAGATACTACCTTCTACACCCAGGCATCTGCTGTTGACTGTTGCCATATGTGTGCAAATTGCAGGAGTCGGCCCCCAACCCTGGAATCCTCCAGGCGGAGGCCCATCTCTTCAGGCTGAGGGTTTCTGTTCAGGTTTGGAAGCTGGCTTTTTGCTAGCCCACTGCTTCCTACCCCTGGATTTAAACTGGGGTTGTTTAGGCTCCTCTTTACCTTTCGCTTTGCTTTGCCAGCGAAATGAGCAAAATTTTAAACCCTTGGACTTAGGGTTATAGGTAGCCGGAAATCTGACCTTCTTCGATTCAGCCTCTGACTCTAGGATATCCGATAAAGGTTTTCCAAATAATATATTACCCACGAAAGGCAATGCTTCCAATTCCTTCTTGGACTCCGTATCTGCCTTCCAGGTCCGTAGCCAGACTGCTCTGCGAGCGACTACTGCCAGGGCTGAAGCTTTAGAAGCAACAGTGCCTACATCAATGGCTGCTTCTTCTAAATACTGGGCAGATTGTCTTAAACGGCAAAAACGATCCTCTTGCTCCCTAGTAGGAGAGGGGATGTCATTCTCTAGTTCCTCTATCCATTCGCCCATTGCCTTTGCTACCTAGGCCGAAGCCATAGCAGGTCTCACCACTGCACCCACAAGAGAAAAAATATTTTTCAATAGGCTCTCTACCCTCCTGTCTGTGACATCATTCAAAGAGGTAGATGACAGTGGCAAAGCAGATTTATGCACGAGTCGCAGAACATGTGCATCTACTTTTGGAGGAACTTCTCTCTTCGAACAATCTCCAGCAGGAAATGGATAATAAGAATCCCATCTCCTAGGAATCTTATACTTTTTACCGGGCGCTGCCCAAGACTCATCCATCATTTCCGTCAACTCCTCTGACGCTGGAAATTCAGCTTTCACTGACTTTGTTCGTTTGAATACAGGTGTTTTTGCTTTTAACGCTGTCTTGGCTGGTTCTTCCAGAGAAAGCACAGCCTTTACTGCATTAATGAGTTCAGCTACATCATCTGAACTAAAGCTCTGCGACTGATCATCATACGGAGTTGAATCTATTGTTTCCGCATCATCATCCGATGTATCCTCTTGTGTAGTCTGCCATACAGACGTATCTGTCTTAGTCTTACCTGCCCCTTGGTTGCTTGTAGAGGCTACTGGAACCAAACCATAGGAAGGGAGCTGCATGTATGGGTTCATAGTGTAACCTAACCCTTGAGGTGGTGCTACTGGAGCTAACCTGTCCGCTATTACTCCTGTTTTTTACTTCGCTGAAAAGCGAAACAGTTTGCACACAAACCCTCATAAGTGACCAATTGATTCATATCAATTACCCCTGACTTACAAGATAAGCATGTTAGGGCTATGGGAGTGCTTGACAAATTCTCCTCATCACTTTTGCCGCTCACAGACATTTTTTCTGATATTGACTACACGATTTTGTGACTGAAAAACACCCTATAATCAGTATATAGAGGTGAAATCAATCTGACCACAGTGCACCTGATTTGAGGGTCAGAACAGGACTGACATTACACAGAAAAGTCAGCACGCATACTAGCAGTCAGTCACATGTTAAAGCATTAGACATTGTCATATGAGAATACAACCTCCATAATAACTTATACATAAGTAGGAAAATTGTACTTCTGTTTAACTGGTTCTTTTTTCAACATAACATGCAGAAAACACAGTAATATACAGGTCTCATATGCAATAGGTACTAAAAATTAACAATGCACACTAAGAAGTAGAAGGAATTTTTAGTACTGTATACCCTGCCTCCAGAGAGCGGGATACAGGGAGACTCACCACACTTCCATATCCAACCAAAGACGCTCGTAAGACGCTGAGTGGATTCAGACGCTACTGGTGTACACTGCCGCTTTTGGTAACTGATAACGGACACGGACGCTCACCAACGGACGCTGAGCGACTCCACGTGCATGCAGACCCTAAAGGCCTGCGACTCGGTCTGGGCGGGTTTATATACAGTGTACACAACCGCAGCGTCTAAGCTGCGACCGAGTACCCTCGTGGTAGTGTCTGACCGGAAGTGAGGTCATTCAGTTCATGAAACGAGAGACACGCGGGAACTGGCCATGAACTCGGAGGAGGGACGGCCAGGAGAGCGTCTGAAACCCCCTGTTGACTTAAACTCCCAGGATCGTGGCCTCACCTAGTCCTGGCGCCTATGATCCCCAGAGCGTAGCGCTGTCACACTCGAGATGTTCGGCGCATCAACACACTGTTTGCAGTCTCCACCAAATCAGTGTAGCTGTGTCCTGACCCCTCTAGTAAGAGGAAGTCCATAGACTCACCGTCTCCCCATGCTCCGGCCACAGCCTGGTAACGTCTGCTGGACCTGCTAGAACATCCGACACAGACGCCCGTCGAGACAGCACTGTACCGCGAAGGTAAGCGTTGTTGCGACCCGGTGGGGAGTTGTTGGAGCGACTCTGTCTAATATGCGTTTAAAACGCTGTTAAGAGAAGTCGCTCAAAAACCAAAACAGTAAGTCTATAAAAATAAAGTAATGAAAACTTGAGGCTGCTTTCTCAGCAGCCCTGTGACCATGCGGCTTCCTGCCGCACCAAGCAAAAAACTGATCTGACTGAGTCAGTGGGCGGGACTATATAGTGGAGGTCCCAATGCATCCTGGGAGGCCAGAAAGCTCGTGACCGTGTTGGTGCCATTTTCGCTGTCGCTCGACAATATCCCAATGTTATCCTGTGGATAATCCTGTGGACCCAGCCAGAGAAAATAGGATATTAATTACCTACCGGTAAATCCTTTTCTCGTAGTCCATAGAGAATGCTGGGTGCCCGCCCAGTGCTTCATATTCCTGCATTGTTACTTGGTTCAGTTTGTTAGTTCAGCCGTTGCTGAATCATCTTGAGTTGGTTAGTTATATGATTTGTTATTTTTCCTGTTTTTCAGTCCCCTCATACCGCTTAAATCCTCTGTTCTGTGTCCTGTCTTTACTGTCGCATTACATAGGTTTTTTTTTGCAGGTATTGCATTTGTCTGGCTATATTGTACTGTTACGCCCTAAGGCTACATTCCTTATAATGTCTGCCACACAGGGCGGGAAATCCGCGGACACTTCTGCATCCTGCAGTACTGGCACCATGGATTTACCTGAGGGAGAAGTTTTAACTGCTGGTTCAGGCGCTGAGTGCCATACACACAATCAACCTGCTACAGGACCAACAGTTGAGCAGGGGCCGTCCCTTCTGGATCTCCAACTGGGTCCTCCAGACAACGGATGGCAGTCTGTGGGGTTGGGGCGCGGTGTTGGAGCAACACTCCAGGGTCGGTGGACCAGGGAGAAATCTCTCCTTCCGATAAACATTCTGGAATTGCAGGCAATGTACGGTCCTGCTGGCCCTGCTTCTAGTACAGCCTGCTTCTGTACAGAACAGGCCTGTTCAAGTACAATCTGACAACACCACCATGGTGGCGTACATAAATCATCAAGGTGGCACTCGAAGCCGCATGGCAATGCTGGAAGTATCAAAAATCCTACGTTGGGCGGAATGCCATCTGCCAGCAATATCCTCAGTCATCAGGACATTCACGCCAGAGAGTGGAGTCTTCATCCGGAAGTCTTTCAACTCCTAGTGGACAAGTGGGTCCTACCAGATGTAGACCTGATAGTGTCTCGACACAATCACAAGGTTCCGGTCTTCGGATCACGGACAAGGAATCCTGAAGCAGCATTCGTGGCAATTACATGGAACTTTCGGGTGCCATAAGTGTTCCCTCCAGTGTCACTCCTGCACCGGAAGTTCAAGCAAAAAAGAGGAACACTACTTCTAGTCGCTCCAGCGTGGCCCAGGCGGCATTGGTTCTCAGACCTGCAGGGTCTCTCGATCGAGCGACCTCTTCTACTTCCTCAATGCCCAGACCTCCTCGTACAGGGCCCTTGTGTCTATCCGGACCTGGCCAGACTGGCTTTGACGGTGTTGCTCTTGAAACTTCACTCTTGAAGGCCAATGGATTCTCTGAGGCGGTTATTCAAACTATGTTAAAGGCCTGCAAACCGGCTTCTGCACGGATTTATTACAGGGTCTGGAATGCTTACTTCACATGGTGTGCTGCTAAGAATTATGATGCCTATTCGTTCAGTACTTCTAGGCTTTTGACTTTTCTGCAACAAGGCCTAGATTTAGGCCTTCGTCTGGCCTCCCTCAAGGTTCATATATCTGCCTTGTCGGTGTGGTTTCAGAGGAAAACTACGTCTATTCCTGACGTTCATACTTTCACTCGGCGTTTTACGGATTCAGCCTCCCTATGTCCCTCCTGTGGCTCCATGGGATCTGTCTGTTGTCTTAACTGCCCTACAAGATTCTCGCATTTGAACCTCTTGAGTCTGTGGACCTTAAATATCTTACACTTAAGGTCGTGTTTCTGCTGGCTATTGCCTCTGCTAGGATGGTGTTGGACTTAGGCGCCTTGTCCTGTCGTCCACCCTTTTTGATTTTTCAGCGTGACCGGGCAGTTCTTTGAACTCGCCCTGGTTTATCTACCTAAGGTGGTATCATCTTTTTATCTTACCCAAGAGATCGTGGTTCCGGCCTTTATCTCTTCTGGTTTGTCCTCCAAAGCGCGGTATTTGGATGTGGCACGGGCATTTACGTAGAGAGGACTGCCTCCCTTAAGAGGTCAGATACCGTTTTTGTACTTTCTGGTTTTCACAAACGTGGCTGGCCTGCGAATAAGCAAACCTTGGCCAGATGAATTAGAATTGTGATTGAACAATCTTATGCACAGGCTGGTCTTCCAGCTCCTGCTGTTATCAAAGCCCATTCTACCCGGTCTGTTGGACCTTCTTGGGCGGCCCGCCGAGGCGCGTCCGCTGAACAATTGTGCAAGACGGCTACGTGGTCCTCTGAACACGTTCATCAGGTTCTATGTCTTTGATACTTCTGCCTCCCAGGATGCTTCCTTTGGACGCCAGGTTCTTGTACCCGCTACAGTGTGTCCCCTTCCATGAGGAACTGCTTTAGGACATCCCTGATGTTATTCCCTGTGGAATACCAGTGTACTCCGCTGCAGAATAGGAGATTTATGGTAGACTTACCATTGTTAAATCTCTTTCTGCGAGGTACACTGGATTCCACAGGGCGCCCACCCTGACGCACTTAGCTTCTTTGGGTTTGTATTGCATTAGCCACTAGTTCATTCTCCTGTCATGAGAATGTCTATGTGACTAACATCTACCGTCTCTTTTACCTGCTACTGCATTGGACTGGTTAATGAAACTGAGCTCCATTGCCTAGAGGTCGGACTATAGAGGAGGAGGTGCAATGCATCTTGGGAACAGTCAAAGCTTTAGCCGGTTGGTGCCCCAGATCAAGATCCAACTCGACCTCTGATGTTATTCCTTTTGGAATCCAGTGTACCTTGCAGAAAGAGATTTAACTATGGTAAATCTACAATAAATCTTTTTTCGTTTTGTTTTTGTGTGTCAAGTTTTTTATATACACTTTTTTATTTTGTCCCAACACCCCCCCTCCCCACCATCATTTATTATCTGTGTGTTACTTCACAATAAAAAAACACAGGCCAGTTGATTATAGTAGTGTGAAACAGAAAAGAAAATCAGAAAGACAGGGGAAAGAAGAGCAATGCAATGTACAGAATTAAGGGCCTCATTCACCTGCGGTGTACTCAGTTGCTGTGCACAACTATGAAAATGCCGCAGCTGCCTGGACTTGTATTGAGAATCCCACCTATGGCTTTGCAAGTCTCAGAGACTGTGTACAGAGAAGAAGTGTCAGGTGCAGATCAGGCTTAGACATGCCCCAAAATGGCCGTGACACGCCTACACTTTAGCTTTGCCAATACGGTCCCTGACTGTCAATCGCTTTTTGTATAATATTCTCTGCATCCGCCATCGCAAGACTCGCACATGCACAGTCCAACATTAATAGATTCATTACTAAAACTTTCAGTTTCTGTAGAACTGTGAATCAGGCCATGTGTGGTTGTAAGTGACAGAGGCCCAGTTGTCTATTGGGCCCTACAGACACGGCGATACGCCGCCGAGCTGCCCGTGCTGATGCGGCCATGCCAGGCAAGTGGTTAAAAAACCCAACATATACATGTGCATGTATATATAGTATGTGACCTACTCTCAAGGAATGTCCAAGAGACTTCAGAATTACGCAGAGAAATACCGGAAGCCAGGATTTTTCTGGATTACACATAGCTGCTTCAGGGTGGTTGGGGACTTGGTCCTGATAATTATAATTTCCTTATTGCAGCAATTAGAAATGTAAGCATCGATGGGATTTACCAATAATCACATCCAGGAGCAGGGCTTTAACAGGAGCCAGTCCCTGTCATGTGTAAATGAAGTTATTGCTACTGTTTGCAAGTGGACAGTAGCGACCAGTGAGCTACTGTCATTTTCTAGACCGTGCTAGAAGAATGATAGTTAGAACCTGATTGGTGGCTATGGACAGCTTCAACACTTTATCTCTCTCCAAGGTTTGATACATCTCTCCCTGAGAGAGAAAAAAAGAAAAACTCCAGGCATTGCTGACACATTAGCTTATTATATAAATATTCGCTCACTCTATGGATAGTTGATAGTATATGCATTATGTGCAGCCTGTAAGGAGAGAGGTAATTAATTGGAGTATTGATGATCAGTGAAGATTTATTGCAGGTGAACATCTTGGTGGGGACTTGGCCTTGTCATGGACATTTATCAACAGTTGCTATGTGGGAGCTAACGGTGACATGCAATACTGTACATCTTACATAATGTTTTCAATAATCTCTAAGACTCGGTTTGTTTCCTTCCATCTTCATACCCATTATGTTGTTTGTCATATATACATATACAGATTGGGGGCCGTGTTCAGAGATGGCCGCAGATCACACAGCAGCTGTGTCTTTGGACGCAGCGGCTGTGCAATAATATGGGGAGGTCGTGTGTAAATAGTCGCCTCCTGCCGGCCTCTGTGATCTGCTGTAAGCACACGCAGCCTCAGATCATCTGCGTGACCATCCCTCATCTGAGCAGCCCTTAGGTTACTAATGTTGGCGAGTGTTATCATGCTGTGGGGGGCAGTGAACCTGCATCCAGGGACACAGCCGCTTGCTTCAGCATGCCCCCAAAGCTACGCTGATGTACCTCTGTTTTTTACAACACTCCCCGTCAATGCCCCCAAACAACTGTAAGATGTCATTCACACTACAAGTAACAGCACATTGTGACCGGCGCCACAACACCATCGCCGCACATGTGCACTGCGGCACCATTGCATGTGCAGAATACAGAACAATGGTCATTTGTGACTGAATTGGAACAACGTTCACTTCTTAATCACCCTCTCAGGGACATGCTCCCTTTTGTAACTTGATTACGCGTGATGATACAAGTATGTTATCATAGTCTTAACCCGCACACTTTATAATGCTACTGGCATCAAATAATCCCACTGGTCTCCTCTTCCTCACCTTACTGTCTTTGCAATTATTGCAGATTGTTAGATTTTATCTGTACATTTTCTCTACAGTATAAAAATGTAAAGCTGTGGCTAGTTTCAGAATACATACTATATACCGGCTGTCGGGCAGTCACATGGCTGACTGCGGCATCCCGACAGGGCTGGATTAAGGGCTTCATGGGCCTAGGGCTGAAAATGTTCAATGGCCTATAATGAGAAGCAGAGGGTGTGTGGTCAGTTCTGTGTGGGTGTGGCCAGTGCCATGTAGACCCCATACACTATCAGCCACAAAGTCTCCCTAAATATGTAAAAGTACAAAAATTGCATAATTTTATGTGGAAAATAGAAATACAAGTTAATACTTCTGATTTATGACCGACCGTGTGGCCAGCTGATGGCTAGTCATTAGCATGCTGTCGTTATGATGGGCCTATTTTTATGTGGAGGCCTGGGGCTGGAGCTCCATTTGCCCCATTGTTAATCTGACCATGCATCCCTACATTGAAGATCCTGACATGGGAGGAGTTAAGTATTTCTACCCCCCTCCTGTCCCCTAACCCTAACTCCCTGGGGTGTCGGCTATGGCTAACCCACAGGGAATGGCGGCTAGGGCTAACCCCATCTAGTGCCTAACCCTCCTCCACCCTGGGCCCTATGTCTAACCTCCAACCCAGATACTTGGGATGTCGGCTGTCCGTATTCCAGTGCTGGTATCCTGAGTGGTGTTGGGATACTGGCATCCCGTAAATTTCTATAGTTATACAGGTTGAGTCTCCCTTATCCAATGCTTGGGACCAGAGGTATTTTGGATATGGGATTTTTCCGTATTTTGGAATAATTGCATACCATAATGAGATATCATGGTTATGGGACCTAAATCTAAGCACAGAATGCATTTATGTTACTTATACATCTTATACACACAGCCTGAAGGTCATTTTAGCCAATATTTTTTATAACTTTGTACATTAAACAAAGTGTGTGTACATTCACACAATTCATTTATGTTTCATATATACCTTATATACACAGCCTGAAGGTCATTTAATACAATATTTTTAATAACTTTGTGTATTAAACTAGTGATGAGCGCCTGAAATTTTTCGGGTTTTGTGTTTTGGTTTTGGGTTCGGTTCCGCGGCCATGTTTTGGGTTCGACCGCGTTTTGGCAAAACCTCACCGAATTTTTTTTGTCGGATTCGGGTGTGTTTTGGATTCGGGTGTTTTTTTCAAAAAACCCTAAAAAACAGCTTAAATCATAGAATTTGGGGGTCATTTTGATCCCATATTATTATTAACCTCAAAAACCATAATTTCCACTCATTTTCAGTCTATTCTGAATACCTCACACCTCACAATATTATTTTTAGTCCTAAAATTTGCACCGAGGTCGCTGGATGACTAAGCTAAGCGACCCTAGTGGCCGACACAAACACCTGGCCCATCTAGGAGTGGCACTGCAGTGTCACGCAGGATGTCCCTTCCAAAAAACCCTCCCCAAACAGCACATGACGCAAAGAAAAAAAGAGGCGCAATGAGGTAGCTGTGTGAGTAAGATTAGCGACCCTAGTGGCCGACACAAACACCGGGCCCATTTAGGAGTGGCACTGCAGTGTCACGCAGGATGTCCCTTCCAAAAAACCCTCCCCAAACAGCACATGACGCAAAGAAAAAAAGAGGCGCAATGAGGTAGCTGTGTGAGTAAGATTAGCGACCCTAGTGGCCGACACAAACACCGGGCCCATCTAGGAGTGGCACTGCAGTGTCACGCAGGATGGCCCTTCCAAAAAACACTCCCCAAACAGCACATGACGCAAAAAAAAAAAGAGGCGCAATGAGGTAGCTGACTGTGTGAGTAAGATAAGCGACCCTAGTGGCCGACACAAACACCGGGCCCATTTAGGAGTGGCACTGCAGTGTCACGCAGGATGTCCCTTCCAAAAAACCCTCCCCAAACAGCACATGACGCAAAGAAAAAAAGAGGCGCAATGAGGTAGCTGTGTGAGTAAGATTAGCGACCCTAGTGGCCGACACAAACACCGGGCCCATCTAGGAGTGGCACTGCAGTGTCACGTAGGATGTCCCTTCCAAAAAACCCTCCCCAAACAGCACATGACGCAAAGAAAAAAAGAGGCGCAATGAGGTAGCTGTGTGAGTAAGATTAGCGACCGTAGTGGCCGACACAAACACCGGGCCCATTTAGGAGTGGCACTGCAGTGTCACGCAGGATGTCCCTTCCAAAAAACCCTCCCCAAACAGCACATGACGCAAAGAAAAAAAGAGGCGCAATGAGGTAGCTGTGTGAGTAAGATTAGCGACCCTAGTGGCCGACACAAACACCGGGCCCATCTAGGAGTGGCACTGCAGTGTCACGCAGGATGTCCCTTCCAAAAAACCCTCCCCAAACAGCACATGACGCAAAGAAAAAAAGAGGCGCAATGAGGTAGCTGTGTGAGTAAGATTAGCGACCGTAGTGGCCGACACAAACACCGGGCCCATTTAGGAGTGGCACTGCAGTGTCACGCAGGATGTCCCTTCCAAAAAACCCTCCCCAAACAGCACATGACGCAAAGAAAAAAAGAGGCGCAATGAGGTAGCTGTGTGAGTAAGATTAGCGACCCTAGTGGCTGACACAAACACCGGGCCCATCTAGGAGTGGCACTGCAGTGTCACGCAGGATGGCCCTTCCAAAAAACCCTCCCCAAACAGCACATGACGCAAAGAAAAAAAGAGGCGCAATGAGGTAGCTGACTGTGTGAGTAAGATAAGCGACCCTAGTGGCCGACACAAACACCGGGCCCATTTAGGAGTGGCACTGCAGTGTCACGCAGGATGTCCCTTCCAAAAAACCCTCCCCAAACAGCACATGACGCAAAGAAAAATAAAAGAAAAAAGAGGTGCAAGAAGGAATTGTCCTTGGGCCCTCCCACCCACCCTTATGTTGTATAAACAAAACAGGACATGCACACTTTAACCAACCCATCATTTCAGTGACAGGGTCTGCCACACGACTGTGACTGATATGACGGGTTGGTTTGGACCCCCCCCAAAAAAGAAGCAATTAATCTCTCCTTGCACAAACTGGCTCTACAGAGGCAAGATGTCCACCTCATCATCATCCTCCGATATATCACCGTGTACATCCCCCTCCTCACAGATTATCAATTCGTCCCCACTGGAATCCACCATCTCAGCTCCCTGTGTACTTTGTGGAGGCAATTGCTGCTGGTCAATGTCTCCGCGGAGGAATTGATTATAATTAATTTTAATGAACATCATCTTCTCCACATTTTCTGGATGTAACCTCGTACGCCGATTGCTGACAAGGTGAGCAGCGGCACTAAACACTCTTTCGGAGTACACACTTGTGGGAGGGCAACTTAGGTAGAATAAAGCCAGTTTGTGCAAGGGCCTCCAAATTGCCTCTTTTTCCTGCCAGTATAAGTATGGACTGTGTGACGTGCCTACTTGGATGCGGTCACTCATATAATCCTCCACCATTCTTTCAATGGTGAGAGAATCATATGCAGTGACAGTAGACGACATGTCCGTAATCGTTGTCAGGTCCTTCAGTCCGGACCAGATGTCAGCATCAGCAGTCACTCCAGACTGCCCTGCATCACCGCCAGCGGGTGGGCTCGGAATTCTGAGCCTTTTCCTCGCACCCCCAGTTGCGGGAGAATGTGAAGGAGGAGATGTTGACAGGTCGCGTTCCGCTTGACTTGACAATTTTCTCACCAGCAGGTCTTTCAACCCCAGCAGACTTGTGTCTGCCGGAAAGAGAGATCCAAGGTAGGCTTTAAATCTAGGATCGAGCATGGTGGCCAAAATGTAGTGCTCTGATTTCAACAGATTGACCACCCGTGAATCCTTGTTAAGCGAATTAAGGGCTCCATCCACAAGTCCCACATGCCTAGCGGAATCGCTCCGTGTTATCTCCTCCTTCAATGTCTCCAGCTTCTTCTGCAAAAGCCTGATGAGGGGAATGACCTGACTCAGGCTGGCAGTGTCTGAACTGACTTCACGTGTGGCAAGTTCAAAGGGCAGCAGAACCTTGCACAACGTTGAAATCATTCTCCACTGCGCTTGAGACAGGTGCATTCCACCTCCTATATCGTGCTGAATTGTATAGGCTTGAATGGCCTTTTGCTGCTCCTCCAACCTCTGAAGCATATAGAGGGTTGAATTCCACCTCGTTACCACTTCTTGCTTCAGATGATGGCAGGGCAGGTTCAGTAGTTTTTGGTGGTGCTCCAGTCTTCTGTACGTGGTGCCTGTACGCCGAAAGTGTCCCGCAATTCTTCTGGCCACCAACAGCATCTCTTGCACGCCCCTGTCGTTTTTTAAATAATTCTGCACCACCAAATTCAAGGTATGTGCAAAACATGGGACGTGCTGGAATTTGCCCATATTTAATGCACACACAATATTGCTGGCGTTGTCCGATGCCACAAATCCACAGGAGAGTCCAATTGGGGTAAGCCATTCCGCGATGATCTTCCTCAGTTGCCGTAAGAGGTTTTCAGCTGTGTGCGTATTCTGGAAAGCGGTGATACAAAGCGTAGCCTGCCTAGGAAAGAGTTGGCGTTTGCGAGATGCTGCTACTGGTGCCGCCGCTACTGTTCTTGCGGCGGGAGTCCATACATCTACCCAGTGGGCTGTCACAGTCATATAGTCCTGACCCTGCCCTGCTCCACTTGTCCACATGTCCGTGGTTAAGTGGACATTGGGTACAGCTGCATTTTTTAGGACACTGGTGACTCTTTTTCTGAGGTCTGTGTACATTTTCGGTATCGCCTGCCTAGAGAAATGGAACCTAGATGGTATTTGGTACCGGGGACACAGTACCTCCAACAAGTCTCTAGTTGGCTCTGCAGTAATGATGGATACCGGAACCACGTTTCTCACCACCCAGGATGCCAAGGCCTCAGTTATCCGCTTTGCAGTAGGATGACTGCTGTGATATTTCATCTTCCTCGCAAAGGACTGTTGGACAGTCAATTGCTTGGTGGAAGTAGTAAAAGTGGTCTTACGACTTCCCCTCTGGGATGACCATCGACTCCCAGCAGCAACAACAGCAGCGCCAGCAGCAGTAGGCGTTACACGCAAGGATGCATCGGAGGAATCCCAGGCAGGAGAGGAATCATCAGAATTGCCAGTGACATGGCCTGCAGGACTATTGGCATTCCTGGGGAAGGAGGAAATTGACACTGAGGGAGTTGGTGGGGTGGTTTGCGTGAGCTTGGTTACAAGAGGAAGGGATTTACTGGTCAGTGGACTGCTTCCGCTGTCACCCAAAGTTTTTGAACTTGTCACTGACTTATTATGAATGCGCTGCAGGTGACGTATAAGGGAGGATGTTCCGAGGTGGTTAACGTCCTTACCCCTACTTATTACAGCTTGACAAAGGGAACACACGGCTTGACACCTGTTGTCCGCATTTCTGTTGAAATACCTCCACACCGAAGAGCTGATTTTTTTGGTATTTTCACCAGGCATGTCAACGGCCATATTCCTCCCACGGACAACAGGTGTCTCCCCGGGTGCCTGACTTAAACAAACCACCTCACCATCAGAATCCTCCTGGTCAATTTCCTCCCCAGCGCCAGCAACACCCATATCCTCCTCATCCTGGTGTACTTCAACACTGACATCTTCAATCTGACTATCAGGAACTGGACTGCGGGTGCTCCTTCCAGCACTTGCAGGGGGCGTGCAAATGGTGGAAGGCGCATGCTCTTCACGTCCAGTGTTGGGAAGGTCAGGCATCGCAACCGACACAATTGGACTCTCCTTGTGGATTTGGGATTTCGAAGAACGCACAGTTCTTTGCGGTGCTACTGCTTTTGCCAGCTTGAGTCTTTTCATTTTTCTAGCGAGAGGCTGAGTGCCTCCATCCTCATGTGAAGCTGAACCACTAGCCATGAACATAGGCCAGGGCCTCAGCCGTTCCTTGCCACTCCATGTGGTAAATGGCATATTGGCAAGTTTACGCTTCTCCTCCGACAATTTTATTTTAGGTTTTGGAGTCCTTTTTTTACTGATATTTGGTGTTTTGGATTTGACATGCTCTGTACTATGACATTGGGCATCGGCCTTGGCAGACGACGTTGCTGGCATTTCATCGTCTCGGCCATGACTAGTGGCAGCAGCTTCAGCACAAGGTGGAAGTGGATCTTGATCTTTCCCTAATTTTGGAACCTCAACATTTTTGTTCTCCATATTTTAATAGGCACAACTAAAAGGCACCTCAGGTAAACAATGGAGATGGATGGATACTAGTATACAATTATGGACGGACTGCCGAGTGCCGACACAGAGGTAGCTACAGCCGTGGACTACCGTACTGTACTGTGTCTGCTGCTAATATAGACTGGTTGATAAAGAGATGTAGTAGTATGTATGTATAAAGAAGAAAGAAAAAAAAACCTCGGGTAGGTGGTATACAATTATGGACGGACTGCCGAGTGCCGACACAGAGGTAGCTACAGCCGTGAACTACCGTACTGTACTGTGTCTGCTGCTAATATAGACTGGTTGATAAAGAGATGTAGTAGTATGTATGTATAAAGAAGAAAGAAAAAAAAACCACAGGTAGGTGGTATACAATTATGGACGGACTGCCGAGTGCCGACACAGAGGTAGCTACAGCCGTGGACTACTGTACTGTACTGTGTCTGCTGCTAATATAGACTGGTTGATAAAGAGATGTAGTAGTATGTATGTATAAAGAAGAAAGAAAAAAAAACCACGGGTAGGTAATATACAATTATGGACGGACTGCCGAGTGCCGACACAGAGGTAGCTACAGCCATGAACTACCGTACTGTACTGTGTCTGCTGCTAATATAGACTGGTTGATAAAGAGATGTAGTAGTATGTATGTATTCAGAAGAAAGAAAAAAAAACCACGGGTAGGTGGTATACAATTATGGACGGACTGCCGAGTGCCGACACAGAGGTAGCTACAGCCGTGGACTACCGTACTGTACTGTGTCTGCTGCTAATATAGACTGGTTGATAAAGAGATGTAGTAGTATGTATGTATAAAGAAGAAAGAAAAAAAAACCTCGGGTAGGTGGTATACAATTATGGATGGACTGCCGAGTGCCGACACAGAGGTAGCTACAGCCGTGAACTACCGTACTGTACTGTGTCTGCTGCTAATATAGACTGGTTGATAAAGAGATGTAGTAGTATGTATGTATAAAGAAGAAAGAAAAAAAAACCTCGGGTAGGTGGTATACAATTATGGACGGACTGCCGAGTGCCGACACAGAGGTAGCTACAGCCGTGAACTACCGTACTGTACTGTGTCTGCTGCTAATATAGACTGGTTGATAAAGAGATGTAGTAGTATGTATGTATAAAGAAGAAAGAAAAAAAAACCACGGGTAGGTGGTATACAATTATGGACGGACTGCCGAGTGCCGACACAGAGGTAGCTACAGCCGTGGACTACCGTACTGTACTGTGTCTGCTGCTAATATAGACTGGTTGATAAAGAGATGTAGTAGTATGTATGTATAAAGAAGAAAGAAAAAAAAACCACGGGTAGGTGGTATACAATTATGGACGGACTGCCGAGTGCCGACACAGAGGTAGCTACAGCCGTGAACTACCGTACTGTACTGTATCTGCTGCTAATATAGACTGGTTGATAAAGAGATGTAGTAGTATGTATGTATAAAGAAGAAAGAAAAAAAAACCACGGGTAGGTGGTATACAATTATGGACGGACTGCCGAGTGCCGACACAGAGGTAGCTACAGCCGTGGACTACCGTACTGTACTGTGTCTGCTGCTAATATAGACTGGTTGATAAAGAGATGTAGTAGTATGTATGTATAAAGAAGAAAGAAAAAAAAACCACGGGTAGGTGGTATACAATTATGGATGGACTGCCGAGTGCCGACACAGAGGTAGCTACAGCCGTGAACTACCGTACTGTGTCTGCTACGACTGGATGATAAATAATGATATAAAAAATATATATATATCACTACTGCAGCCAGACAGGTATATATTATATAATGACGGACCTGCTGGACACTGTCTGTCAGCAGAATGAGTTTTTTATAGAATAAAAAAAAAAACACCACACAAGTGAAGTCACACGACGAGTGTTTAACTTTTTCCAGGCAATCACAATATAGTATACTACTAACTATACTGGTGGTCAGTGTGGTCAGGTCACTGGTCAGTCACACTGGCAGTGGCACTCCTGCAGCAAAAGTGTGCACTGTTTAATTTTAATATAATATGTACTCCTGGCTCCTGCTATAACCTATAACTGGCACTGCAGTGCTCCCCAGTCTCCCCCACAATTATAAGCTGTGTGAGCTGAGCACAGTCAGATATATATACATAGATGATGCAGCACACTGGGCTGAGCAGTGCACACAGATATGGTATGTGACTGAGTCACTGTGTGTATCGTTTTTTTCAGGCAGAGAACGGATATATTAAATAAAACTGCACTGTCTGGTGGTCACTGTGGTCAGTCACTAGTAAACTCTGCACTCTCTACACTTCTACAGTACTCCTAAGCTCCAGTAAATCAGGTCAATCTCTCTCTCTCTCTCTCTCTTCTAATCTAAATGGAGAGGACGCCAGCCACGTCCTCTCCCTATCAATCTCAATGCACGTGTGAAAATGGCGGCGACGCGCGGCTCCTTATATAGAATCCGAGTCTCGCGAGAATCCGACAGCGTCATGATGACGTTCGGGCGCGCTCGGGTTAACCGAGCAAGGCGGGAGGATCCGAGTCTGCTCGGACCCGTGAAAAAAACCATGAAGTTCGGGCGGGTTCGGATTCAGAGAAACCGAACCCGCTCATCTCTATATTAAACAAAGTTTGTGTACATTGAGCCATCAGAAAACAAAGGTTTCACTATCTCAATCTCACTCAAAAAAGTCCGTATTTCGGAATATTCCGTATTTCGGAATATTTGGATATGGGATACTCAACCTGTAGTACCTTTTCTCTAACGTCCTAGTGGATGCTGGGGACTCCGAAAGGACCATGGGAATAGCGGCTCCGCAGGAGACTGGGCACAAAGTAAAAGCTTTAGGACTAGCTGGTGTGCACTGGCTCCTCCCCCTATGACCCTCCTCCAAGCCTCAGTTAAGATTTTGTGCCCGAACGAGAAGGGTGCAATCTAGGTGGCTCTCCTGAGCTGCTTAGAGTAAACGTTTAAATAGGTTTTTTTATTTTCAGTGAGACCTGCTGGCAACAGGCTCACTGCATCGAGGGACTAAGGGGAGAAGAAGCGAACTCACCTGCGTGCAGAGTGGATTGGGCTTCTTAGGCTACTGGACATTAGCTCCAGAGGGACGATCACAGGCCCAGCCATGGATGGGTCCCGGAGCCGCGCCGCCGGCCCCCTTACAGAGCCAGAAGAGTGAAGAGGTCCGGAAAATCGGCGGCAGAAGACGTCCTGTCTTCAATAAGGTAGCGCACAGCACCGCAGCTGTGCGCCATTGCTCTCAGCACACTTCACACTCCGGTCACTGAGGGTGCAGGGCGCTGGGGGGGGGCGCCCTGGGACGCAATGAAAATACCTTAAATGGCTAAAAATACATCACATATAGCTCCTGGGCTATATGGATGTATTTAACCCCTGCCAGTTGTCCACAAAAAAGCGGGAGAAAGGCCGCCGAAAAAAGGGGCGGAGCCTATCTCCTCAGCACACAAGCGCCATTTTTTCCTCACAGCTCCGTTGGAGGAAGGCTCCCTGACTCTCCCCTGCAGTCCTGCACTACAGAAACAGGGTAAAACAAGAGAGGGGGGGCACTAAATTGGCATATTAATATATACAGCAGCTATATTAGGGAAAAACACTTATATAAGGTTATCCCTGTATATATATAGCGCTCTGGTGTGTGCTGGCAAACTCTCCCTCTGTCTCCCCAAAGGGCTAGTGGGGTCCTGTCCTCTGTCAGAGCATTCCCTGTGTGTGTGCTGTGTGTCGGTACGCTGTGTCGACATGTATGAGGAGGAAAATGGTGTGGAGGCGGAGCAATTGCCTGTGTTAGTGATGTCACCCCCTAGGGAGTCGACACCTGACTGGATGATCTTATGGAAAGAATTACGTGATAGTGTCGGCACTTTACAAAAGACTGTTGACGACATGAGACAGCCGGCAAATCAGTTAATACCTGTACAGGCGTCTCAAACACCGTCAGGGGCTATAAAACGCCCGTTACCTCAGGTCGATACAGACACTGACACGGACACTGACTCCAGTGTCGACGGTGAGGAAACAAACGTATTTTCCAGTAGGGCCACACGTTACATGATCACGGCAATGAAGGAGGTTTTGAACATTTCTGATACTACAAGTACCACAAAAAAGGGTATTATGTGGGGTGTGAAAAAACTACCCGTAGTTTTTCCTGAATCAGATGAATTAAATGAGGTGTGTGATGAAGCGTGGGTTTCCCCCGATAAAAAACTGCTAATTTCTAAAAAATTATTGGCATTATACCCTTTCCCGCCAGTGGTTAGGGCGCGTTGGGAAACACCCCCTAGCGTAGATAAGGCGCTCACACGCTTATCAAACAAGTGGCGTTACCGTCTCCTGATACGGCCGCCCTCAAGGAACCAGCTGATAGGAAGCTGGAAAATATCCTTAAAAGTATATACACACATACTGGTATTATACTGCGACCAGCAATCGCCTCAGCCTGGATGTGCAGTGCTGGGGTGGCTTGGTCGGATTCCCTGACTGAAAAATAAGATTTTACTTACCGATAAATCTATTTCTCGTAGTCCGTAGTGGATGCTGGGGACTCCGTCAGGACCATGGGGATATAGCGGCTCCGCAGGAGACAGGGCACAATAATAAAAGCTTTAGGATCAGGTGGTGTGCACTGGCTCCTCCCCCTATGACCCTCCTCCAAGCCTCAGTTAGGATACTGTGCCCGGACGAGCGTGCATAATAAGGAAGGATATTGAATCCCGGGTAAGACTCATACCAGCCACACCAATCACACCGTACAACCTGTGATCTGAACCCAGTTAACAGTATGATAACAACGAAGGAGCCTCTGAAAAGATGGCTCACAACAAGAATAACCCGATTTTTGTAACAATAACTATGTACAAGTATTGCAGACAATCCGCACTTGGGATGGGCGCCCAGCATCCACTACGGACTACGAGAAATAGATTTATCGGTAAGTAAAATCTTATTTTCTCTGACGTCCTAGTGGATGCTGGGGACTCCGTCAGGACCATGGGGATTATACCAAAGCTCCCAAACGGGCGGGAGAGTGCGGATGACCCTGCAGCACCGAATGAGAGAACTCCATGTCCTCCTCAGCCAGGGTATCAAATTTGTAGAATTTAGCAAACGTGTTTTCCCCTGACCAAGTAACTGCTCGGCAAAGTTGTAAAGCCGAGACCCCTCGGGCAGTCGCCCAAGATGAGCCCCCTTCCTTTTGGAATGGGCTTTTACCGATTTTGGCTGTGGCAGGCCTGCCACAGAATGTGTAAACTGAATTGTATTACAAATCCAGCGAGGAATCGTCTGCTTAGAAACAGGAGCACCCATCTTGTTGGGTGCATACAGGCTAAACAGCGAGTCAGATTTTCTGACTCCAGCCTTCCTGGAAACATATTTTTCAGGGCCCTGACAACGTCAAGTAACTTGGAGTCCTCCAAGTCCCTAGTACCCGCAGGTACCACAATAGGTTGGTTCATGTGAAAAACAGAAAACACCTTAAGGAGAAATTGAGGACGAGTCCTCAATTCTGCCCTGTCAGAATGAAAAATTAAGTAAGGGCTTTATATATGATAAAGCCGCCAATTCTGACACACGCCTGGCTGAAGCCAGGGCTAATAGCATCGTCACCTTCCATGTGAGATATTTTAAGTCCACAGTGGTGAGTGGTTCAAACCAATGTGACTTTAGGAAACTCAAAACAACATTGAGATCCCAAGGTGCCACTGGGGCACAAAAGGAGGCTGTATATGCAGTACCCCTTTTACAAACATCTGAACGTCAGGCACTAAAGCCAGTTCTTTCTGGAAGAAATTCGACAGGGCCGAAATTTGAACCTTAATGGACCCTAATTTTAGGCCCATAGACAGTCCTGTTTTCAGGAAATGTAGGAAACGACCCAGTTGGAATTCCTCTGTAGGGGCCTTCTTGGCCTCACACCACGCAACATATCTTCGCCAAATGCGGTGAAAATGTTTTGCGGTTACATCCTTCCTGTCTTCGACCAGGGTAGGGATGACTTCATCTGGAATGCCCTTTCAGGATCCGGCGTTCAACCGCCATGCCGTCAAACGCGGCCGCGGTAAGTCTTGGAACAGAAAAGGCCCCTGCTGGAGCAGGTCCTTTCTTAAAGGTAGAGGCCACGGGTCTTCCGTGAACATCTCTTGAAGTTTCGGGTACCAAGTCCTTCTTGGCCAATCCGGAACCACGAGTATCATTCTTACTCATCTCCCTCTTATGATTCTCAGTACTTTTTGTATGAGAGGCATAGGAGGGAACACATACTCTGACTGGTACATCCACAGTGTTACCAGAGCGTCCACCGCTATTGCCTGAGGGTCCCTTGACCTGGCGCAATATCTAGTTTTTTGTTCAGGCGGGACGCCATCATGTCCACCTTTGGTTTTTCACAAAGGTTTACAATCATGTGGAAGACTTCCCGATGAAGTCCCCACTCTCCCGGGTGGAGGTCATGCCTGCTGAGGAAGTCTGCTTCCCAGTTTTCCACTCCCGGAATGAACACTGCTGAGAGTGTTATCACATGATTTTTCGCCCAGCGAAGAATCCTTGCAGTTTCTGCCATTTCCCTCCTGCTTCTTGTGCCGCCCTGTCTGTTTACGTGGGCGACTGCCGTGATGTTGTCCCACTGGATCAATACCGGCTGACCTTGAAGCAGAGGTCTTGCTAAGCTTAGAGCATTGTAAATTGCCCTTAGCTCCAGTATATTTATGTGGAGAGAAGTCTCCAGACTCGATCACACTCTCTGGAAAAAAAATTTTCCTTGTGTGACTGCTCCCCAGCCACTCAGGCTGGCATCCGTGGTCACCAGGACCCAGTCCTGAATGCCGAATCTGCGGCCCTTTCATAGATGAGCACTCTGCAGCCACCGCAGAAGAAACACCCTTGTCCTTGGAGACAGGGTTATCCGCTGATGCATCTGAAGATGCGATCCGGACCATTTTTCCAGCAGATCCCACGTAAAGGTTCTTGCGTGAAATCTACCGAATGGGATCGCTTTGTAAGAAACCACCATTTTTCACAGGATCCTTGTGCAATGATGCACTGATACTTTTCCTGGTTTTAGGAGGTTCCTGACTAGCTCGGATAACTCCCTGGCTTTCTTCTCCGGGAGAAAACATCCTTTTCTGGACTGTGTCCAGAATCATCCCTAGGAACAGTAGACGTGTCGTCGGAAAAAACTGCGATTTTGGAATATTTAGAATCCACTCGTGCTGTCGTAGAACTACTTAAGATAGTGCTACTCCGACCTCCAACTGTTCTCTGGACCTTGCCCTTATCAGGAAAGCGTCCATATTTCTTTTAAGAAGAATCATCATTTCGGCCATTACCTTGGTAAAGACCCGGGGTGCCGTGGACAATCCAAACGGCAGCGTCTGAACTGATAGTGACAGTTCTGTACCACGAACCTGAGGTACCCTTGGTGAGAAGGGCAAATTTGGACATGTAGGTAAGCGTCCCTGATATCCAGTGACACCATATCGTCCCCTTCTTCCTGGTTCGCTATCACTGCTCTGAGTGACTCCATCTTGATTTGAACGCTTGTATGTAAGTGTTCAAATATTTCAGATCTCACCTAGCCGTCTGGCTTCAGTACCACAATATAGTGTGGAATAATACCCCTTCCCTTGTTGTAGAAGGGGTACTTTGATTATCACCTGCTGGGAATACAGCCTGTGAATTGTTCCCAATACTGCCTCCCTGTCGGAGGGAGACGTTGGTAAAGCAGACTTCAGGAACTTGTGAGGGGGAGACGTCTCGAATTTCCAATGTACACCTGGGATACTACGTGTAGGATCCAGGATTCCACTTGTGAGTGAGCCCACTGCGTGCTGAAACTCTTGAGATGACCCCCTACCGCACCTGAGTCCGCTTGTACGGCCCCAGCGTCATGCTGCGGACTAGGCAGAAGCTGTGGAGGGCTTCTGTTCCTGGGAATGGGCTGCCTGCTGCAGTCTTCTTCCCTTTCCTCTACCCCTGGGCAGATATGACTGGCCCTTTTGCCCGCCTGCCCTTATGGGGACAAAAGGACTGAGACTGAAAAGACTGTGTCCTTTTCTGCTGAGATGTGACTTGGGGTAACAAAAGGTGGATTTTTCAGCTGTTGCCATGGCCACCAGGTCCGATGGACCGCCCCTTTATACGGCAATACTTCCATGTGCCGTCTGGAATCTGCATCACCTGACCACTGTCGTCTGGCAGATATGGACATCACATTTACTCTTGATGCCAGAATGCAAATATCCCTCTGCGCATCTCGCATATATAGAAATGCATCCTTAAAATGCTCTATAGTCAATAAAATCTTGTCCCTGTCAAGGGTATCAATATTTTCAGTCAGGAAATCCGACCAAGCCCCCTCAGCGCTGCACATCCAGGCTGAGGCGATTGCTGGTCGTAGTATAACACCAGTATATGTGTATATACTTTTAGGATATTTTTCAGCTTCCTATCAGCTGGCTCCTTGAGGGCTGCCGTATCTGGAGACGGTAACGCCACTTGTTTTTATAAGCGTGTGAGCGCCTTATTCACCCTAAGGTGTGTTTCCCAACTCGCCCTAACTTCTGGCGGGAAAGGGTATACCGCCAATAATTTTCTATCGGAGGAAACCCACGTATCATCACACACTTCATTTAATTTATCTGATTCAGGAAAAACTACAAGTAGTTTATTCACACCCTACATAATACCCTTATTTGTGGTACTTGTAGTATCAGAAATATGTAACACCTCCTTCATTGCCCTTAACATGAAACGTGTGGCCCTAAAGGAAAATACGTTTGTTTCTTCACCGTCGACACTGGAGTCAGTGTCCGTGTCTGTGTCTGTGTCGACCGACTGAGGTAAATGGGCGTTTTTACAAGCCCCTGACGGTGTCTGAGACGCCTGGACAGGTACTAATTTGTTTGCCGGCCGTCTCATGTCGTCAACCGACCTTGCAGCGTGTTGACATTATCACGTAATTCCTAAATAAGCCATCCATTCCAGTGTCGACTCCCTAGAGAGTGACATCACCAATACAGGCAATTTGCTCCGCCTCCTCACCAACATCGTCCTCCTACATGTCGACACACACGTACCGACACACAGCACACACACAGGGAATGCTCTGACAGAGGACAGGACCCCACTAGCCCTTTGGGGAGACAGAGGGAGAGTTTGCCAGCACACACCAAAAACGCTATAATTATACAGGGACAACCCCTTATACAAGTGTTTTCCCTTATAGCATTTTTATATATGTAATCATATCGCCAAATAAGTGCCCCCCCTCCCTGTTTTAACCCTGTTTCTGTAGTGCAGTGCAGGGGAGAGCCTGGGAGCCTTCCTCACAGCAGAGCTGAGCAGGAAAATGGCGCCGTGTGCCGAGGAGAATAGGCCCCGCCCCCTTTTCGGCGGGCTCTTCTCCCGGAGTTTGTGAGATCTGGCAGGGGTTAAATACATCCATATAGCCTCAAGGGCTATATGTGATGTATTTTAGCCATAAAAAGGTATTATACATTGCTGCCCAGGGCGCCCCCCCCCAGCGCCCTGCACCCTCAGTGACAGTTGGTGACTGTTGGTGAAGTGTGCTGACAACAATGGCGCACAGCTGCAGTGCTGTGCGCTACCTTATGAAGACTGAAAGTCTTCTGCCGCCTGTTTCTGGACTTCTGGACCTCTTCAACTTCGGCATCTGCAAGGGGGGTCGGCGGCACGGCTCCGGGACGAACCCCAGGGTGAGACCTGTGTTCCGACTCCCTCTGGAGCTAATGGTGTCCAGTAGCCTAAGAAGCAAATCCATCCTGCACGCAGGTGAGTTTTCTTCTCTCCCCTAAGTCCCTCGTAGCAGTGAGCCTGTTGCCAGCAGGACTCACTGAAAATAAAAAACCTAACTTAAACTTTTATTCTAAGCAGCTCAGGAGAGCCACCTAGATTGCACCCTTCTCGTCGGGCACAAAAATCTAACTGAGGCTTGGAGGAGGGTCATAGGGGGAGGAGCCAGTGCACACCACCTGATCCTAAAGCTTTTATTATTGTGCCCTGTCTCCTGCGGAGCCGCTATATCCCCATGGTCCTGACGGAGTCCCCAGCATCCACTAGGACGTCAGAGAAATATTGATACCCTGGACAGGGACAATATATTATTGACTATAGAGCATTTAGAGGATGCATTTCTATATATGCGAGATGCACAGAGGGATATTTGCACTCTGGCATCAAGAGTAAGTGCGATGTCCATTTCTGCCAGAAGAGGATTATGGACGCGACAGTGGTCAGGGGATGCGGATTCCAAACGGCATATGGAAGTATTGCCGTATAAAGGGGAGGAGTTATTTGGGGTCGGTCTATCGGACCTGGTGGCCACGGCAACGGCTGGAAAATCCACCTTTTTACCCCAAGTCACCTCGCAGCAGAAAAAGATACCGTCTTTTCAGGCTCAGTCCTTTCGTCCCCATAAGGGCAAGCGGGCAAAAGGACACTCATATCTGCCCCGGGGCAGAGGAAGGGGAAAAAGACTGCAGCAAACAGCCTCTTCCCACGAACAGAAGCCCTCCCCCGCTTCTGCCAAGTCCTCAGCATGACGCTGGGGCCTTACAAGCGGACTCAGGCACGGTGGGGGCCCGTCTCAAGAATTTCAGGGCGCAGTGGGCTCACTCGCAAGTGGACCCCTGGATCCTGCAGGTAGTATCTCAGGGGTACAAATTGGAATTCGAGACGTCTCCCCCTCGCCGGTTCCTGAAGTCTGCTTTACCAACGTCTCCCCCCGACAGGGAAGCGGTATTGGAAGCCATTCACAAGCTGTATTCCCAGCAGGTGATAATCAAGGTACCCCTCCTACAACAGGGAAAGGGGTATTATTCCACGCTGTTTGTGGTACCGAAGCCGGACGGCTCGGTGAGACCCATTTTAAATCTGAAATCCTTGAACACTTACATAAAAAGGTTCAAGTTCAAGATGGAGTCACTCAGAGCAGTGATAAGAACCTGGAAGAAGGGGACTATATGGTGTCTCTGGACATCAAGGATGCTTACCTCCATGTCCCAATTTGCCCTTCTCACCAAGGGTACCTCAGGTTTGTGGTACAGAACTGTCACTATCAGTTTCAGACGCTGCCGTTTGGATTGTCCACGGCACCCCGGGTCTTTACCAAGGTAATGGCCGAAATGATGATCCTTTTTCGAAGAAAAGGCGTCTTAATTATCCCTTACTTGGACGATCTCCTGATAAGGGCAAGGTCCAGAGAACAGTTAGAGGTCGGAGTAGCACTATCTCAAGTAGTACTACGACAGCACGGATGGATTCTAAATATTCCAAAATCGCAGCTGATTCCGACGACACGTCTGCTGTTCCTAGGGATGATTCTGGACACAGTCCAGAAAAAGGTGTTTCTCCCGGAGGAGAAAGCCAAGGAGTTATCCGACCTAGTCAGGAACCTCCTAAGACCAGGCCAAGTGTCAGTACATCAATGCACAAGGGTCCTGGGAAAGATGGTGGCTTCTTACGAAGCGATTCCATTCGGCAGATTCCACGCAAGAACTTTTCAGTGGGATCTGCTGGACAAATGGTCCGGATCGCATCTTCAAATGCATCAGCGGATAACCCTGTCTCCAAGGACAAGGGTGTCTCTCCTGTGGTGGTTACAGAGTGCTCATCTCCTAGAGGGCCGCAGATTCGGCATTCAGGATTGGGTCCTGGTGACCACGGATGCCAGCCTGAGAGGCTGGGGAGCAGTCACACAGGGAAGAAATTTCCAGGGCTTGTGGTCAAGCATGGAAACGTCACTTCACAAAAATATCCTGGAACTAAGGGCCATTTACAATGCCCTAAGTCAGGCAAGACCTCTGCTTCAGGGTCAGCCGGTGTTGATCCAGTCGGACAACATCACGGCAGTCGCCCACGTAAACAGACAGGGCGGCACAAGAAGCAGGAGGGCAATGATGGAAGTGGCAAGGATTCTTCGCTGGGCGGAGAATCATGTGATAGCACTGTCAGCAGTGTTCATTCCGGGAGTGGACAACTGGGAAGCAGACTTCCTCAGCAGACACGATCTTCACCCGGGGGAGTGGGGACTTCACCCAGAAGTCTTCCACATGATTGTGAACCGTTGGGAAAAACCAAAGGTGGACATGATGGCGTCCCGCCTCAACAAAAAACTGGACAGATATTGCGCCAGGTCAAGGGACCCTCAGGCAATAGCTGTGGACGCTCTGGTAACACCGTGGGTGTACCAGTCAGTGTATGTGTTCCCTCCTCTTCCTCTCATACCAAAAGTACTGAGAATCATAAGAAGGAGAGGAGTAAAGACTATACTCGTGGCTCCGGATTGGCCAAGAAGGACTTGGTACCCGGAAATTCAAGAGATGCTCACGGAAGACCCGTGGCCTCTACCTCTAAGAAAGGACCTGCTCCAGCAGGGACCATGCCTGTTCCAAGACTTACCGCGGCTGTGTTTGACGGCATGGCGGTTGAACGCCGGATCCTGAAGGAAAAAGGCATTCCGGATGAAGTCATCCCTACCCTGATCAAAGCCAGGAAGGATGTAACCATACAACATTATCACCGTATTTGGCATAAATATGTTGCGTGGTGCGAGGCCAGGAAGGCCCCTACAGAGGAATTTCAACTGGGTCGTTTCCTGCATTTCCTGCAAACAGGACTGTCTATGGGCCTCAAATTAGGGTCCATTAAGGTTCAAATTTCGGCCCTGTCAATATTCTTCCAAAAAGAACTGGCTTCTGTTCCTAAAGTTCAGACGTTTGTCAAGGGAGTGCTGCATATACAGCCTCCTTTTGTGCCTCCAGTGGCACCTTGGGATCTCAATGTAGTTTTGGGATTCCTAAAATCACATTGGTTTGAACCACTCACCACTGTGGACTTAAAATATCTCACATGGAAAGTGGTAATGCTGTTAGCCCTGGCTTCAGCCAGGCGTGTCTCAGAATTGGCGGCTTTATCCTATAAAAGCCCTTACCTAATTTTTCATACGGACAGGGCAGAATTGAGGACTCGTCCTCAATTTCTTCCTAAGGTGGTTTCAGCATTTCACTTAAACCAGCCTATTGTGGTGCCTGCGGCTACTAGGGACTTGGAGGATTCCAAGTTGCTGGACGTAGTCAGGGCCCTGAAAATATATGTTTCCAGGACAGCTGGAGTCAGGAAATCTGATTCGCTGTTTATCCTGTATGCACCCAACAAGCTGGGTGCTCCTGCTTCTAAGCAGACGATTGCTCGTTGGATTTGTAGTACAATTCAGCTTGCACATTCTGTGGCAGGCCTGCCACAGCCAAAATCTGTAAAAGCCCATTCCACACGGAAAGTGGGCTCATCTTGGGCGGCTGCCCGAGGGGTCTCGGCTTTACAACTTTGCCGAGCAGCTACTTGGTCAGGGGCAAACACGTTTGCTAAATTCTACAAATTTGATACCCTGGCTGAGGAGGACCTGGAGTTCTCTCATTCGGTGCTGCAGAGTCATCCGCACTCTCCCGCCCGTTTGGGAGCTTTGGTATAATCCCCATGGTCCTTTCGGAGTCCCCAGCATCCACTTAGGACGTTAGAGAAAATAAGAATTTACTTACCGATAATTCTATTTCTCATAGTCCGTAGTGGATGCTGGGCGCCCATCCCAAGTGCGGATTGTCTGCATTACTTGTACATAGTTATTGTTACAAAAATCGGGTTATTGTTGTTGTGAGCCATCTTTTCAGAGGCTCCTTCTGTTATCATGCTGTTAACTGGGTTCAGATCACAAGTTGTACGGTGTGATTGGTGTGGCTGGTATGAGTATTACCCGGGATTCAAAATCCTTCCTTATTGTGTACGCTCGTCCGGGCACAGTATCCTAACTGAGGCTTGGAGGAGGGTCGTAGGGGGAGGAGCCAGTGCACATCAGCTAGTCCTAAAGCTTTTACTTTGTGCCCAGTCTCCTGCGGAGCCGCTATTCCCATGGTCCTTTCGGAGTCCCCAGCATCCACTACGGACTATGAGAAATAGAATTATCGGTAAGTAAATTCTTTTTTTTTTTTTTTTTGCTGCGGGGTACACTGGTATTCCACAGGGAATAACATCGGAGTGTAGAGTTGGATCTTGATCCGAGGCACCAACAGGCTAAACCTTTGACTGTTCCAGGATGCACTGAACCGCCTCCTCTATAGCCCCGCTTCCAGGCACTGGAACTCAGTTTGTAAGTTGGTGCCTGCAGTGCAGGTCACTAACAAGGGGGGCTGCGCTAGGCAACCCTAATACGAGCTTTTTAAGAAGAAAGAAAACTTCAAGAGCCGCAGCACAGGCACTAGATGCTTTGTATGTCATGCTGACATTCTGTGCTGCGGCTCCATCACCTCCCCCAGCAGTGCTGCATACTCTGGCGCCCTGGTTGCCAGGTACTGCAGTGGAGGGGCTCCGGTCATCAGGCACACATCACCGCTGTTGCTCTCCTGGATCGCGTGGCCACACTTCAGGGTGGAGGTAAGAGGGTCCCCCAGGTGTGACCCGCCGAAATTGTGATCCGGTCGTGGTACCAGGAGACGGACCGCGCCGCTGCCGTGGACACTGTGGCCATGCAGGGACCCCACTATATCCACCAGGGCAGGGAGCACAGGTCGGATTTACTAAAATCCGTTTATTATAGGCTCCATAGTGCCCGGTGGTGAAGTCCAGCAGAGGGGATAAGGCGCTGACCTGTAGCCCCTCCCCCAGCTCCAGGCGCCATCTACAGCAGGTGTTCCCACCCTGGAGCTGCATCTCTCTCCCTCACTCCCTGTCAGCGTGTGGGTGCCATTTCACAGAGCTGCGCTGATCATGGGACTGCTGGGCACTGTCTCCTCTGTAAAGCCGCCTGTCTCATCAGCTCTGTTCATTTACAGGACACTTAAGTATTGTACATGTTGTTTAGACAGCATTAGTTAAGAACAAGGGCACTTCTATATGAATATTTAGTACAAGTATTCTGTGATATACATCCAGTGGTTAGTTACTGTTCATTGTTATATCTGTATACATTCATATCTTTATGTAGTATTGCTAGTTCAGTGCAGTTTTATTTTTTATATGTAATAATTTCTGCATTGTACCTGTGACTGTGTGTGCCTATAGCTGCTGTGTGGATTCTATTCTGTGTATTACACATATTGCTATCACAATGTTCTGTGCCCTGGGGGTCAAGGTCTCATATAGCATATACTCTTCCACAGGATATAGTGGGGCAGATGTATTAACCTGGAGAAGGCATAAGGAAGTGATAAGTGCAAGGTGATAAACACACCAGCCAATCAGCTTCAATATGTAAATTTAAGTTAGGAGCTGATTGGCTGGTGCTTTTATCACCTTGCACATATCACTGGTTTATCACTTCTTTATGCCTTCTCCAGGTTAATACATCTGCCTCACTGTTTTGTATTTTTCACTGTGTTTCAGTCACCTTATACCACTTAAATCGTCTGTTTGTGCTATGCAAATGCGGTCACATATCTTAGGGGTTTTTTGTCAGGTATTGTGTTTGTATGGCTATATTGTATTGATACGCCCTAAGGCTACATTCCCAATAATGTCTGCTAAACAGGGCAGGAAATCCACAGACGCTCCTGCATCATGCAGTGCTGGCATCACAAATTTACCCAAGGAAAAGATTTCTTCTGAGGGTTCAGGTACTGGGTGTTCTGCACCCCCTAGTCAGCCCGCAGCACCTGTGGCAAATCAAGATCCACCTTGGGCTGCATTTTCACATATGCTTACTACGCTTGTAACATGACTTACGCCCCCTGTGGGACCTCCTGTGCCATTACAGCCACATATTGTCCCTGTAGTTAATCCACCATGGGCAGATACTCTGTCAACCCAGTTACAGCAATTAAATCAGTCCTTGGTTAAACAAAAACCTAACACTCGCCCTACTGGGACCAAAGGGTCATCTAAGCGGGCCATTTCTTCCTCACAACCCACTAATATTTCAGATTATTCTTCCGATTTTGATGGGGAATATATTGATCCATCAGATGCTGATGCTGCTTCTGATGAAGATTCTACAACACAGGTTGATGTTCCTGACCTAGTGGAGGCTATCAAACTGATTCTTCAGATTGATGACGAGATTGATCCTCCTGATACGTCTAAGTAACTTGATAAGTTCAATCATCAGAAGGATACTAAATTAGTCTTACCACATTCTGACCATTTCATTGACATACATCAGGAATCCTGGTCTTCACCAGGAAATACATTTTCCCTGTCTAAAAAGATGCTAGCTCGTTATCCTATCTCTGCGGAGTTGAGTAACAAGTGGGAAACCCTGCCACCAGTGGACTCACATGTAGCCCATCTTGTGGTGTCATCTACTCTGCCTGTCACCACCGTCACCTCTTTGAAGGAACCAACGGATAAGCGTGTGGAGGGTTGCTTGAAGTCTATTTGCACTCTTACAGGTGCTGTACATAGACCCACTATGGCAGCCTCTTGGGCTGCAAAAGGTATTGAAGCTTGGGTTCAAGCAATTGAGGAAGAGCTACCTCTGAATTTTTCTGACACTGCCAGACAATATCTGTCATATATTACCACAGCCTCCCACTATATTCAGGAGGTGGCCTCTGATGCAGTCGTTATGGCGGCCAAGGCATCTACGTCTATCCTGGCTCGCCGGATTCTGTGGTTACAGACCTGGTCGGTGGACCTGGACTCTAAGAAGACCTTGGAGGTGCTCCCTTTTAAGGGAGATATACTCTTTAGAGATGATCTGAACAAGATTGTGACCAACTTGGCATCGGCCAAGAATGCGTTTCTCCCAAGTACTAATCCTTCGGCTCCGAAGGCTAAGAGTACTACTTTTTGTTCCCTTCGACTTCCAGGTAAAGCAAAGGGTCAGGAATACCTGAGACAGGTTCGCACTTCTAAATCCTCTAAGCCAAAACATAAACGTTCTTGGGCCGCCCGTCAGCCTGCTTCCAAACCGGACAAACCTGCTGCATGACGGGGTGGGCCTCGCCCTGGGGGACCCCAGGGTGGGAGGCCGACATCTGCAGTTCACCCAGGTATGGTTAAAGACCACTTCGGATGCCTGGGTGCAGGAAGTGGTCTCTCACGAGTACGCGATCTCTTTCAAGAGACGTCCCCCTCACCAGTTTTGCTCGACGGTTATACCTTTGGATCCGTGAAAAGCACAAACTCTACATTTGGTTGTCCAATCCCTCCTGGACACAGGAGTGATAGTGCCGGTGTCTCTGTCTCAGAGGGGCAGTGGATACTATTCGACGCTGTTTCTAGTTCCGAAGATGAATGGATCCTCCCGGCCTAGACTAATCTTTGAACAAATTTATGAGTGTGTACAAATTCCGTATGGAAACCCTGCGCTCTATTGTACTGGCTTTGGAACCCAAGGAATATATGGTATCCCTGGACATACAGGATGCTTACCTACATTTACCTATTGCCATGTCGCATCAGCAATATCTACGGTTTGCTATTGGCAACTTTCATTATCAGTTCCAAGCCTTGCCTTTTGGACTGACCACGGCTCCTCGGATCTTCACCAAGGTTATGGCGGTCATGATGGCCCTTCTCTGCCGTCAGAGTTTCAGGATCCTGCCGTATCTGGATGACTTGTTGATCCTGGCGAACTCCCCAGAGGTTCTCCTCCGTCATCTGGAACTGACGGTCCAATTCCTACAAGCCCACAGGTGACTCATCAACTAGAAAATATCCTCACTGGTCCCTGCTCGAAGCATGGTGCACCTGGGCTCATTACTGAACACACACAACCAACGTTTGTTCTTGTCTCTAGGGAAGGTCCTGAAACTTCAGGACAGAATTAGATGCTTCCTCTCTCGTCAAAGAGTGTCGATAAACTCGGCAATGCAAGTACTAGGCCTCATGGTGTCGGCTCTCGACATGGTAGAGTACGCTCAATTTCATTCCCACCCTCTGCAGAGGTTAATCCTTTCCAAGTGGGACGGCCTGCCTCACCGGATCAGGTCTCAAAAGATCTCATTGATTCTGGAGATTCGTCTGTCACTGAGTTGGTGGCTACAGGACCAACAATTGAGCAGGGGTCTTCCCTTCTGGATCTCCAGCTGGGTCCGCCTAACGTCGGATGCCAGTCTGCGGGTTTGGAGCGTGGTGTTGGAGCAACACTCTCTCCAGGGTCGGTGGACCAGGGAGGAATCTCTCCTCCCGATAAACATTCTGGAATTGCGGGCAGTGTTCAATGCGTCGACACTGGGCCTGCCTTTCATACAGAACAGACCTGTTCAAGTACAATCAGACAACGCCACCACGGTGGCGTACATAAATCATCAAGACGGCACTCGAAGCCTCATGGCAATGATGGAGGTCAAAAATTCTTCGATGGGCGGAACACCATCTGCCAGCAATATCGGCAGTGTTCATTCCGGGGGTCCTCAACTGGGAAGCGGACTACCTCAGTCATCAAGATGTACACGCCAGGGAGTGGAGTCTTCATCCGGAGGTCTTCCAACTCCTTGTGGACAAGTGCGGTCTACCAGATGTAGACCTGACGGCGTCTCAACACAGTCACAAGGTTCCGGTCTTCGGAGCAAGGACAAGGGATCCTCAAGCATCGTTCATGGATGCACTGGAACTTTCGGCTGCCATACGTGTTCCCTCCAGTGTCACTCCTGCCCAGGGTACTACGAAAGTTCAAGCAAGAAGAATGAATACTGCTTCTAATCACTCCAGCGTGGCCCAGGCGGCATTGGTTCTCAGACCTGCAGGGTCTCTCGATCGAGCGTCCTCTTCTATTTCCTCAACGCCCAGACCTCCTCGTTCAGGGCCCTTGTGTTTACCAGGACCTGTCAAGACTGGCTTTGATGGCGTGGCTCTTGAAGCTTCACTCCAGAGGGCCAAAGGAATTTTTGAGGCGGTTATTCAAACTATGTTGAAGGCTCGCAAACCGGCTTCTGCACGGATTTATTATAGGGTCTGGAATTCTTACTTCACCTGGTGTGCTGCTAAGAATTACGATGCATACAAGTTTCGTACATGCAGACTTCTGGCTTTTTTGCAAAAAGGCCTGCATTTAGGAATTCACCTGGCCTCCCTCAAGGTTCATATTCCTGCCTTGTCGGTGTGGTTTCAGTGAAATATTGTATCTATTCCTGATGTTCATACATTCACTCAGGGCGTACTATGGATTCAGCCTCCCTATATCCCTCCTGTGGCTCCATGGGATCTGTCTGTTGTTCTTTATGCCCTTCAAGAGTCTCCGTTTGCACCTCTTGAGTCTGTGGACCTTAAATCCCTTACGCTTTAGGTCATTTTTCTGTTGGCTATTGCCTCTGCTAGGAGTGTGTCAGACTTAGGCGCTTTGTCCTGTCGTCCATCCTTTCTGATTTTTCACTCTGACCGAGCAGTTCTTAGAACTCACCCTGGTTATCTACCTAAGGTGGTGTCATCTGTCCACCTTAACCAAGAGGTTGTGGTTCTGGCCTTTGTCTCTCCTGGTTAGTCCTCCAAAGAGTGGTCTTTGGATGTGTTACGGGCTCTCCGTATATATGTAGAAAGGACTGCCTCTTTCAGGAGATCAGATTCATTTTTTGTACTTTTTGGTTTTCACAAACATGGCTGGCCTGCGAATAAGCAGACCTTGGCCAGATGGATTAGAATGGTGATTGCACAAACTTATGCGCAGGCTGGACTCCCAGCTCCTGCTGCTATCAAGGCCCATTCTACTCGGTCTGTTGGACCTTCTTAGGCGGCTCACCATGGCACGTCCGCTAACAATTGTGCAAGGCGGCTACGTGGTCCTTAGTGAACACGTTCATCAGGTTCTATGCCTTTGATACTTCCGTCTCCCAGGATGCTTTCTTTGGATGCTGGGTTCTTCTGCCCGCTACAGTGCGTCCCCTCCCATGAGGATCTGCTTTAGGACATCCCCGATGTTATTCCCTGTGGCATACCAGTGTACCCAGCTGCAGAAAAGGAGATTTATGGTAAGACTTACCATTGTTAAATCTCTTTCTGCGAGGTACACTGCGCCCACCCTGACGCACTTAGCTTCTTTGGGTTTGTATGGCATTAGCCGCTAGTCCCTTCTCCTGTCATGAGAATGTGGGTCTATGTGACTAACATCTACCGTCTCTTTTACCTGCTACTGCATTGGACTGGTTAACAAAAGTGAGCTCCAGTTCCTGGAGGTCGGGCTGTAGAGGAGGTGGTGCAGAGCATCCTGGGAACAGTCAAAGCTTTAGCCTGTTGGTGCCTCGGATCAAGATCCAACTCTACCCCCCATTGTTATTCCCTGTGGAAACCAGTAAACCTCGCAGAAAGAGAATTAACAATGGTAAGTCTTACCATAAATCTCCTTTTTTTTCCAACTTACATGTTGGTGGACATTTTAGAAAGTATCATAGATATGAGTACCACCCTTATTTCTCTTACGTCCTAGAGGATGCTGGGGTCCATTTTAGTACCATGGGGTATAGACGGTTCCGCAGGAGCCTTCGGCACTTTAATACTTTTCAACAGTGTGAACTGGCTCCTCCCTCTATGCCTCTCCTCCAGATCTCAGTTTAGAAAATGTGCCCCGGTGACTGGCTGCACATCAGTGAAGCTCTACTGAGTTTTGCTGAAAAGGACTTTGTTAGGTTTTTTATTTTACAGGGAAGCTGCTGGCAACAGTTTCCCTGCTTCGTGGGACTTATGGGGGAAGTAGGAACCAACTTCTCAGTTAGTTTAATGGCTCTGCTTCCGCTGACAGGACACCATTAGCTCCTGAAGGGTACTGAACGCAGCCCTTGCCTTTCTGCTGCTCACTCCCACAGCACTGCCGCCACCCCCTAACAGAGCCAGAAGTCAGAAGGCTGGTGAGTATTAACCGGAGACTTGCAGAGATGGGCCCCCCGGTCATCATGGCGGCATAAAGGTACCAGCGCAGCGTGCAACGCTGCGCAGCAACATGTCTCTCAGCACAGGGTGCTGGGCGTGCGGGGAAGGGGGGGAGGGCGCACTCTGAGGGACATGATAAATCCTTACTCTCACTGGCAAAATGTACACTACCCAGTATAAATATTACTGTGGCTGAACCGTGCCATTACAGGGGGCGGGGCTTCACCTCAGAATTGCTTGTAACACTCATTTGGCGCCATTTTCTCCTTACAGAGATACTGGAGCGCTGATCCTACAGGCTGCTTCTCCTCACACATCGCTGATACAAGTACCAGGGTTTTATAGAAGGGGAGGGGAGAACATAATTTATTGAAGTCTGTGGGCTTCACATTAGATATAAAGCGCTGTTTTGGTATATATGTATATTCCTTGTATGTAATACATATAGGGCGCATGGTGTGGACTGGCAATTCCCTCTGGGTCCCATTAACTCCTGTGTGTGAGTGGTGTGACTGTACACGCGTGTATCATGTCTAGAGAAAGTAGTTCCCCAGAGGAAGCCATTTTGGAGGCACAAGAGTGTTCTGAGCCTGTGTGGGTGAAAAGCTGCAGAGTAATATGTAAATTCTCTGAGTCTGAACAACAGACAAAGCAAGACAGTCTGTGGAGGATGCTCTGTTTGCTGATTCCTCCATGTCACCCACTCGGGACCCCTTCCTGTTCCCAGAAAAGGTCTCTGACCAAATTATGCAAAGGGACACTGACACTGGAGATTTGAAGGGGGTAGATCCCAAACTGGCTAAGAGCATTCAATTTATGATAGTCACTATAAAAGAGGTGTTGGAATTTCCTGACACAACACCTCCACCTGACGAAAAAGATTATTTTAAATTAAATAAAAGAACAGGTAGTGACTTTTCCTCCATCTAAGGATAGCGTACCCTTTCCCTGAAGAGGATAGGCGTAAGTGGGAGTCAGAGCCGGATTAAGGCTATGGGGGCCCGGGCGCTTCAAACAAGGGGGCCCCTAACATAGAGGCAGGGAGATCAAATATATATATATATATATATAGAACATGGAAGCAGCCCGGCACTCCGTTGTCCCCAATGGGGTATCGCTCCGGTGCCCTCCTGGGGGTATGGCAACCCCAATATATACAGTTAGAGGAAGACGGCGGCACTCGGAGACTTTCACTTTCAGATGATTAAAGCAAAAAGTGCATTTTATTGGTCAACGTTTCGAGGGTTGGACCCTCTTCTTCAGGACACTGCAAACTAGTGACTGTGTTAAGAAAACAACTTAAATACCTTACCTGTACCGTGAACCAGCGTCCGCCTCCACGTCCCAGTCGTCCGGTGCACGGAGCCCGCGTTTCCGGCAGCGTGTGGCATGCGATACCCGGAAGTCGCGTCATCCCATGTCTTGGCCCTCCCCGTGACGTGGCTGCTGACGACAGGCAAACGGTAACCATGGAGATGCAACTCAGCGTCGCAACGCTGAGCTGCCTCGCCAGCTGATAGTGACATACATTATGGGCATTAAAGCCTGCCAAAACTGTTGTGCATAAATACATCAAAGTGGTGCATGTAAAACAAAAGTAATACAGTGGTATATATAACAATTAGTTAAAACATGGCGAATAAATAAAACATCAGTGTTAAAACAAACACACGTGCCGACTATATGAGTAAGATCAGTAAAATTATGCAAGCTGAAAAACTGTTAATAACCAAGCATGATCCGTATGGGATCATGTTTGGTCCTGTCACCACAGAACTGTTCAATCTAGCATTCAAATAAATAAGTACATAATGTTAATAATTTCAATCATCATTGAGCCGCAGGCATGCACTACACGGCTCATGCCTAGCCCTTCTCTTCACTGCTGCCAAACTATCTGTATTGTTCCTTAAAAGATTGGGTCGGCTTATCCCATATTCTAAAGGGCAAGGTGGCATCTGGGCACGAGCTTATAGAAATCACATCTGCCTACAGAAAGCATTGTAGGTTCAATTGTTCATTGAGGCCCCTGGGATAGATGGTGTCTAATTTATAAATCCAGCGGGCCTCTAATTGTAATAATTGGGCCGCTCTATCTCCTCCTCGGATAGAGGCCGGGACCTGATCCACTATCTTGTATCTAACTGCGGCCAGACTGTGCCGCATTTGGACAAAATGGCGTGCGACTGGTTGGTCGCTTTTGCCAGTGTTGAGGGCAGCCCTGATTGCCGACCTATGCAGGGCCATACGTTCCTTAAAGAGGCATTGTGTCTTACCGACGTAGTATAGGCTGCAAGGGCAAACCAGAACATATACCACATAGGAAGAACTACAGGTCAATGGCCAACGGATATTGATTTTTTTGCCTGTGTGGGGGTGCTGAATGGAGTCCCCCGTGAGCATGTAGCTGCAGGTCGTACAGCCTAAACATTTGAAACAGCCGGGTTTCCGGCTTAAGAAATGTTTGGCTGTCTTGACTGTGTGAAATCCCGAAATATCATTCTTGACCACAAGATCCTTGATGTTGGCGCTACGAGTGTAGCACGGCATAATTCTTGAATGTTTCAAGGATGGTAAGCTTGGGTCAGAGTTAATGATGGGCCACATCTGTTTGACCCTCTTATTGGTCCTGGAGCTATTAGTGTTGAACTCATTAACCCATGTAATTCTATCGGTGTTAACTTTAGGGTTTTTCTCTTTTAGAGCCTCACACCTGCTGAGGGCCATGGCCTTTGAACGTGCCTGCTTTAAGATATCATTAGGGTAGCCCCTCTGGCGAAATTTGTCGAACATCTGGTCTAGCTGGTGTTCAAGCTCCTCAGGGTCGCTGGTGATTCTGCGAACCCTGAGGAACTGCGAAAACGGCAGACCTCTGACCAATGATCTAGGGTGAAAACTGTCATAACGAAGCAAAGAATTTCGATCAGTGGGTTTACTATAAAGTGATGTATGAATCGTGCCATTTTTCACAGTGATTTTAATATCCAGAAAGCAAATTTCTGTGGCGTGTGAAGTGAGTGTGAATTTGACCGGGCTGGTTGATCCATTGTGTTCGTCTATTAAAGTGTGCAATACAGAAGGGTCGTGAGTCCAAAGTAAAAATAAATCATCTATATAACGAAAATATAGAGGAATATGAACAGAGATGGCTGTATGTTCAAAAAACAATGCACGTTCTATTTCCCACATGTAGGAATTGGCCAGTGACGGAGCCACCGCTGACCCCATAGCACAGCCTTTCCTCTGTATAAAAAACCGGCCATTAAACAAAAAATAATTGTGTGTAAGTGTATAGCAGTACGGTAGGCCACGGCTGTACCTACCTCTGTGTCGTCAGTGCACTCGTCGTCCATAAGTAATATAATACTATACTATAGTATCCAATCCATCCATCTACATTGTATACCTTTGGTGGCTTTTTTTTCCTTCATACTAGTTTAGTAGTCTGCTGACAGTGTCCACCAGGTCCGTTATTATTATTTATTTCTCTGACGTCCTAGTGGATGCTGGGAACTCCGTAAGGACCATGGGGAATAGCGGCTCCGCAGGAGACTGGGCACAAAAGTAAAGCTTTAGGACTACCTGGTGTGCACTGGCTCCTCCCCCTATGACCCTCCTCCAAGCCTCAGTTAGATTTTTGTGCCCGACCGAGCAGGGTGCAATCTAGGGGGCTCTCTTGAGCTTCTTAGAAAAAGTTAGTTTTAGGTTTCTTATTTTCAGTGAGACCTGCTGGCAACAGGCTCACTGCATCGAGGGACTAAGGGGAGAAGAAGCGAACCTGCCTGCTTGCAGCCAGCTTGGGCTTCTTGGCTACTGGACACCATTAGCTCCAGAGGGACCGAACACAGGCCCAGCCTCGGACTCCGGTCCCAGAGCCGCGCCGCCGGCCCCCTTACAGAGCCAGAAGCAAGAAGAGGTCCGAAAAATCGGCGGCAGAAGACATCCGTCTTCAACAAGGTAGCGCACAGCACTGCAGCTGTGTGCCATTGCTCCTCAGGCACACTTCACACTCCGGTCACTGAGGGTGCAGGGCGCTAGGGGGGGGCGCCCTGAGCAGCAATATAAACACCTTGGCTGGCGAAAATACACCACATATAACCCCCAGGGCTATATGGATGTATTTTAACCCCTGCCAGAATTCAGCAAAAAGCGGGAGAAAAGTCCGCCGAGAAGGGGGCGGAGCCTATCTCCTCAGCACACTGGCGCCATTTTCCATCACAGCTCCGCTGGAAGGACGTCTCCCTGACTCTCCCCTGCAGTCCTGCACTACAGAAAAGGGTAAAAAAGAGAGGGGGGGCACTAATTTGGCGCAGTTTGATAATATCAGCAGCTATAAAGGGAAAAACACATTATATAGTGGTATCCCTGTGTATATATAGCGCTCTGGTGTGTGCTGGCATACTCTCCCTCTGTCTCCCCAAAGGGCTAGTGGGGTCCTGTCCTCTATCAGAGCATTCCCTGTGTGTGTGCGGTGTGTCGGTACGATTGTGTCGACATGTTTGAGGAGGAAAATGATGTGGAGGCGGAGCAATTGCCTGTAATAGAGATGTCACCCCCTAGGGAGTCGACACCTGAGTGGATGGGCTTATGGAAGGAATTACGTGACAGTGTCAGCTCTTTACAAAAGACAGTTGACGACATGAGACAGCCGGCTACTCAGCTTGTGCCTGTCCAGGCGTCTCAAAGGCCATCAGGGGCTCTAAAACGCCCGTTACCTCAGATGGCAGACACAGACGCCGACACGGATACTGACTCCAGTGTCGACGATGAAGAGACGAATGTGACTTCCAGTAGGGCCACACGTTACATGATTGAGGCAATGAAAAATGTTTTACATATTTCTGATAATACAAGTACCACTAAAAAGGGTATTATGTTTGGTGAGAAAAAACTGCCTGTAGTTTTTCCTGCATCGGAGGAATTAAATGAAGTGTGTGATGAAGCGTGGGTTTCCCCCGATAAAAAACTGATAATTCCTAAAAGGTTATTGGCATCATACCCTTTCCCGCCAGAGGATAGGGCACGTTGGGAAACACCCCCTAGGGTGGATAAAGCGCTCACACGCTTGTCTAAACAGGTGGCACTACCCTCTCCTGAGACGGCCGCCCTTAAGGAACCTGCTGACAGAAAGCAGGAAAATATCCTAAAATGTATATACACTCACACGGGAGTTATACTGCGACCAGCAATCGCCTCAGCCTGGATGTGCAGTGCTGGGGTGGCTTGGTCGGATTCCCTGACGGACAATATTGATACCCTAGACAGGGACAGTATATTACTGAATATAGAGCATTTAAAAGATGCATTTCTATATATGCGTGATGCACAGAGGGATATCTGCCGACTGGCATCAAGAGTAAGTGCGCTGTCCATTTCTGCCAGAAGAGGGTTATGGACACGACAGTGGTCAGGAGATGCGGATTCCAAAAGGCATATGGAAGTATTGCCTTATAAAGGGGAGGAGTTATTTGGGGTAGGTCTATCAGACCTGGTAGCCACGGCAACTGCTGGGAAATCCACATTTTTACCCCAGGTAGTCTCTCAACATAAGAAGACGCCGTATTATCAGGCGCAGTCCTTTCGGCCCCATAAGGGCAAGCGGGCAAAAGGTTCCTCTTTTCTGCCCCGTGGCAGAGGGAGAGGGAAAAGGCTGCAGCAAACAGCCAGTTCCCAGGAACAGAAGCCCTCTCCCGCCTCTGCCAAGTCCTCAGCATGACGCTGGGGCTTTACAAGCGGACTCAGGCACGGTGGGGGCCCGTCTCAAGAATTTCAGCGCGCAGTGGGCTCACTCGCAAGTGGACCCCTGGATCCTTCAGGTGGTATCTCAGGGGTACAAATTGGAATTCGAGACGTCTCCCCCTCGCCGTTTCCTAAAGTCTGCTTTACCGACGTCTCCCTCCGACAGGGAGGCGGTATTGGAAGCCATTCACAAGCTGTATTCCCAGCAGGTGATAATCAAGGTACCCCTCCTGCAACAGGGAAAGGGGTATTATTCCACGCTGTTTGTGGTACCGAAGCCGGACGGCTCGGTGAGACCGATTTTAAATCTAAAATCCTTGAACACTTACATACAGAGGTTCAAATTCAAGATGGAGTCACTCAGAGCAGTGATTGCGAACCTGGAAGAAGGGGATTATATGGTGTCTCTGGACATCAAGGATGCTTACCTCCATGTCCCAATTTACCCTTCTCACCAAGGGTACCTCAGGTTTGTGGTACAGAACTGTCACTATCAGTTTCAGACGCTGCCGTTTGGATTGTCCACGGCACCCCGACTCTTTACCAAGGTAATGGCCGAAATGATGATACTCCTTCGAAGGAAGGGAGTTTTAGTTATCCCTTACTTGGACGATTTCCTGATAAGGGCAAGATCCAGGGAACAGTTGGAAGTCGGGGTAGCACTATCTCAGGTAGTGTTGCGGCAGCACGGTTGGATTCTCAAAATTCCAAAATCGCAGCTGATCCCGACGACACGTCTTCTATTCCTAGGGATGATCCTGGACACAGTCCAGAAAAAGGTTTTTCTCCCGGAGGAGAAAGCCAGGGAGTTATCCGAACTAGTCAGAAACCTCCTAAAACCAGGCCAAGTGTCAGTGCATCAATGCACAAAGGTCCTGGGAAAAATGGTGGCTTCCTACGAAGCAATCCCATTCGGCAGATTCCACGCAAGAACTTTCCAGTGGGATCTGCTAGGCAAATGGTCCGGGTCGCATCTTCAGATGCATCAGCGGATAACCTTGTCACCAAAGACAAGGGTGTCTCTCCTGTGGTGGTTGCAGAGTGCTCATCTTCTAGAGGACCGCAGATTCGGCATTCAGGACTGGGTCCTGGTGACCACGGATGCCAGCCTGCGAGGCTGGGGAGCAGTCACACAGGGAAGGAATTTCCAGGGCTTGTGGTCAAGCCTGGAGACATCACTTCACATAAATATCCTGGAGCTAAGGGCCATTTACAATGCTCTAAGCCTAGCAAGACCTCTGCTTCAAGGTCAGCCGGTGTTGATCCAGTCGGACAACATCACGGCAGTCGCCCACGTAAACAGACAGGGCGGCACAAGAAGCAGGAGGGCAATGGCAGAAGCTGCAAGGATTCTTCGCTGGGCGGAAAATCATGTGATAGCACTGTCAGCAGTGTTCATTCCGGGAGTGGACAACTGGGAAGCAGACCTCCTCAGCAGGCACGACCTCCACCCGGGAGAGTGGGGACTTCATCCAGAAGTCTTCCACATGATTGTAAACCGTTGGGAAAAACCAAAGGTGGACATGATGGCGTCCCGCCTCAACAAAAAACTGGACAGGTATTGCGCCAGGTCAAGGGACCCTCAGGCAATAGCTGTGGACGCTCTGGTAACACCGTGGGTGTACCAGTCAGTGTATGTGTTCCCTCCTCTGCCTCTCATACCCAAGGTTCTGAGAATTATAAGACGGAGAGGAGTAAGAACTATACTCGTGGCTCCGGATTGGCCAAGAAGGACTTGGTACCCGGAACTTCAAGAGATGCTCACAGAGGACCCGTGGCCTCTGCCTCTAAGAAGGGACCTGCTCCAGCAAGGACCCTGTCTGTTCCAAGACTTACCGCGGCTGCGTTTGACGGCATGGCGGTTGAACGCCGGATCCTGAAGGAAAAAGGCATTCCGGAGGAAGTCATCCCTACCCTGATCAAAGCCAGGAAGGATGTAACCGCAAAGCATTATCACTGCATTTGGCGAAAATATGTTGCGTGGTGCGAGGCCAAGAAGGCCCCAACGGAGGAATTTCAACTGGGTCGATTCCTGCATTTCCTGCAAACAGGAGTGTCTATGGGCCTCAAATTGGGATCCATTAAGGTTCAGATTTCGGCCCTGTGGATTTTCTTCCAGAAAGAACTGGCTTCAGTTCCTGAAGTTCAGACGTTTGTCAAGGGGGTGCTGCATATACAGCCTCCTTTTGTGCCTCCAGTGGCACCTTGGGATCTCAATGTAGTTTTGGGGTTCCTCAAATCACATTGGTTTGAACCACTTAAATCTGTGGATTTAAAATATCTCACATGGAAAGTGGCCATGCTGTTGGCCCTGGCTTCGGCCAGGCGAGTGTCAGAATTGGCGGCTTTATCCTGCAAAAGCCCCTATCTGATTTTCCATTCGGACAGGGCGGAATTGAGGACTCGTCCTCAGTTTCTCCCTAAGGTGGTGTCAGCGTTTCACCTGAACCAACCTATTGTGGTGCCTGCGGCTACTAGGGACTTGGAGGACTCCAAGTTGCTAGACGTTGTCAGGGCCCTGAAAATATATGTTTCCAGGACAGCTGGAGTCAGAAAATCTGACTCGCTGTTTATCTTGTATGCACCCACCAAGCTGGGTGCTCCTGCTTCGAAGCAGACTATTGCTCGTTGGATTTGTAGTACAATTCAGCTTGCACATTCTGTGGCAGGCCTGCCACAGCCAAAATCTGTAAATGCCCATTCTACAAGGAAGGTGGGCTCATCTTGGGCGGCTGCCCGAGGGGTCTCGGCTTTACAACTTTGCCGAGCAGCTACTTGGTCAGGGGCAAACACGTTTGCTAAATTCTACAAATTTGATACCCTGGCTGAGGAGGACCTGGAGTTCTCTCATTCGGTGCTGCAGAGTCATCCGCACTCTCCCGCCCGTTTGGGAGCTTTGGTATAATCCCCATGGTCCTTACGGAGTTCCCAGCATCCACTAGGACGTCAGAGAAAATAAGAATTTACTTACCGATAATTCTATTTCTCGTAGTCCGTAGTGGATGCTGGGCGCCCATCCCAAGTGCGGATTGTCTGCAATACTTGTACATAGTTATTGTTAACTAAATCGGGTTATTGTTGTTGTGAGCCATCTTTCCAGAGGCTCCTCTGTTATCATGCTGTTAACTGGGTTCAGACCACAAGTTGTACGGTGTGATTGGTGTGGCTGGTATGAGTCTTACCCGGGATTCAAAAATCCTTCCTTATTGTGTACGCTCGTCCGGGCACAGTATCCTAACTGAGGCTTGGAGGAGGGTCATAGGGGGAGGAGCCAGTGCACACCAGGTAGTCCTAAAGCTTTACTTTTGTGCCCAGTCTCCTGCGGAGCCGCTATTCCCCATGGTCCTTACGGAGTTCCCAGCATCCACTACGGACTACGAGAAATAGAATTACCGGTAAGTAAATTCTTATTTATACAGTATATTATATATATATAGCAGTACGGTAGGCCACGGCTGTACCTACCTCTGTGTCGTCAGTGCACTCGTCGTCCATAAGTAATATAATACTATACTATCCATCCATCTACATTGTATACCTGTGGTGTTTTTTTTTTTTCTTCATACTAGTTTAGCAGTCTGCTGACAGTGTCCACCAGGTCCGTTATTATTATTATACAGTATATTATATACTGCAGTGCCACTCCTAGATGGGCCAGGTGTTTGTGTCGACCACTAGGGTCGCTTAGCTTAGTCACACAGCTACCTCATTACGCCTCTTTTTTTCTTTGCGTCATGTGCTGTTTGGGGAGTATTTTTTTGAAGGGCCATCCTGCGTGACACTGCAGTGCCACTCCTAGATGGGCCAGGTGTTTGTGTCGGCCACTAGGGTCGCTTAGCTTAGTCACACAGCTAGTCAGCTACCTCATTGCGCCTCTTTTTTTCTTTGCGTCATGTGCTGTTTGGGGAGTATTTTTTTGAAGGGCCATCCTGCGTGACACTGCAGTGCCACTCCTAGATGGGCCAGGTGTTTGTGTCGGCCACTAGGGTCGCTTAGCTTAGTCACACAGCTACCTCATTGCGCCTCTTTTTGTCTTTGCGTCATGTGCTGTTTGGGGAGTATTTTTTTGAAGGGCCATCCTGCGTGACACTGCAGTGCCACTCCTAGATGGGCCAGGTGTTTGTGTCGGCCACTAGGGTCGCTTAGCTTAGTCACACAGCTACCTCATTGCGCCTCTTTTTTTCTTTGCGTCATGTGCTGTTTGGGGAGTATTTTTTTGAAGGGCCATCCTGTCTGACACTGCAGTGCCACTCCTAGATGGGCCAGGTGTTTGTGTCGGCCACTTGGGTCGCTGAGCTTAGTCACACAGCTACCTCATTGCGCCTCTTTTTTCTTTGCGTCATGTGCTGTTTGGGGAGTATTTTTTTGAAGGGCCATCCTGCGTGACACTGCAGTGCCACTCCTAGATGGGCCAGGTGTTTGTGTCGGCCACTTGTGTCGCTTAGCTTAGCCATCCAGCGACCTCGGTGCAAATTTTAGGATTAAAAATAATATTGTGAGGTGTGAGGTGTTCAGAATAGACTGGAAATGAGTGGAAATTATGGTTATTGAGGTTAATAATACTATGGGATCAAAATGACCCCCAAATTCTATGATTTAAGCTGTTTTTTAGGGTTTTTTGAAAAAAACACCCGAATCCAAAACACACCCGAATCCGCCAAAAAAAATTCGGTGAGGTTTTGCCAAAACGCGTTCGAACCCAAAACACGGCCGCGGAACCGAACCCAAAACCAAAACACAAAACCCGAAAAAATTCCGGTGCACATCACTAATATACACCTATATATACACACACACACATTACCCACACACACACACAACACAAAGCAAAAAATTACAATTTAACACAGCAGCAGGTAAAAAAAAAAAAAAAAACAATACATGCAGCTTACTTTTTGATCTGCTGCTGGCAGGCTGCTGGTGAGACAGGAGAGCAGCTACAGCTCGCTCCCCCACGCAACCCCTCTGGCTCCACACATCTTCCGTGCAGCCTGCGCACCCAGCCAGTGACTGAGCCGCAGGCTGCTACTACTTTTCACCGATTGGACAGCTGAGCCGTCGCTCAGCTGTCCCTTCATGAAGCGCCGGCACCAGCGCTGTTAGGTTGCCAGGGCAACCGACAGGGAGACGCGCGGGGTCCGGGAGGCCAGGGCTGCAGGTCGGATCGCTAACAGAGATCCGATCTGTGGCTGGCGGCGGGGGGGCCCTTTTAGAAAGGGGGACCCGGGGTACATACCCCCTGGGCCCCCCCCCTTAATCCGGCTCTGGTGGGAGTCACCCCCAATGATAGACACCCCAGTCTCTAGGTTGTCAAAGAAAATCATTTCACCTGCCCCAGGGTCAGCTTCATTAAAAGAACCTGCTGACCGCAAATTAGAGACGACTTTAAAGTCCATCTATGTTGCTACGGGTACGTTATTCAGGCCCGCGATTGCTTCTGCGTGGGTAGGTAACGCAGTGGAAAAGTGGGCAGACAATTTAATTGTTAATATTGACACGGTCGATAAAGATGATATGCTGCAAATTCTAGGTCATATCAAAGATTCTGCAGGTTACTTGGTTCAGGCTATGAAGGACATAGGCTTACTGGGCTCAAGGGCCTCTATTATGGCGATTTCAGTCGCAGGGCGCTCTGGATCCGCCAATGGAATGCTGACGCTGAATCCAAAAGAAATATTGGGCGCTCCCCTACAATGGTGAGGCCCTCTTTGGAAAATAGATGCCATGATATCAACTACTACATCTGGCAAGTCAGCATTTCTGCCGTCGGCAGCTGCACCGGCTAAAAAAGTATATCATTCTCATACTATGCAGTCCTTTTGGCCCAACAAGTACAAAAAGGCTAAAACTACCCCTTTTTTCACAGGAAAGGGGAGAGGAAAAGGTAGAAAACCTACAACACCCTCAGGCTCCCAGGAGCAGAAGTCAGCAACTACTTCTGCAGAAGTCAGCAACTACTTCTGCATAAGCCACAGCATGACACTGGGGCTCCTCTGCGGGAGTGTGATCGGGTGGGGGCACGTCTACTATTTTTCAGCCAGGTCTGGCTTCGCTCAGACCGGCATCCTTGTATTTTACAGATAATATCCCAAGGTTACAAGTTGGAATTTCAAGACCTTCCCCATGCCGATTTTTCAAATCAGCCTTGCCAGTTTCTGCTCAAGACAGCACAAATGTCCTGAACGCAATACACAAATTGTGTCAAGACAAAGTAATTGCTTTGGTTCCTGCCGAACAAAGGAACCAAGGCTTTTATTCAAGCCTGTTTGTGGTACCGAAGCCGGATGGTTTGGTCAGACCGATTTTAAACCTAAAATCTCTGAATCTTTATTTGAAAAGATTCAAATTTAAGATGGAATCCTTGAGAGCAGTGATTTCCAGCTTGGAAGAAAAGGAATTTCTGGTGTCAGTGGACATCAAGGATGCTTACTTGCATGTCCCCATTCACCCGCCACATCAAGCATACCTGAGGTTTGCGGTTCAGGATTGCCACTACCAATTCCAATTAGCGTTCGGGCTCTCCACGGCTCCGAGAATATTCACCAAGGTGATGGCGGAGATGATGGTTCTCCTTCGCAAACAAGGAGTCAACATAATTCCATACTTGGACGATCTCATAAAAGCGAGATCCAGGGACAAGCTACTCCAGAACATAGCATTATCCCTGAAGGTGCTTCAACAGCACGGTTGAATCATCAACTTTCCGAAATCCCAGTTGGAACCGACAATGAGATTATCATTTTTAGGAATGAAACTGGACACCGAGGTACAGAGAATATTTCTACCGGTGGAAAAGGCTCAGGAGATCCAGAGCATGGTCAAACAACTTTTGAGACCAAGAACAGTATCAATTCATCAGTGCATTTGTCTGTTGGGGAAAATGGTAGCGGCTTACGAGGCGCTACAATATGGCCATTTCCATGCCAGGGTCTTCCAGTGGGACCTACTTGGCAAGTGGTCAGACTCGCATCTCCACATGCATCAAAGGATAATCTTGTCAGCGAAAGCCAGAATTTCGCTCCTGTGGTGGCTACAAATTTCTCACCTCCTGGAGGGACGCAGGTTCGGGATTCAGGCCTGGATCCTGGTGACCACGGATGCAAGTCTCCGAGGATGGGGAGCAGTCACACAAGGAGAAAGCTTCCAAGGAAGATGGTCAAGTCAAGAAACTCGCCTTCACATAAACATTCTGGAGTTGAGAGCTGTGTACAACAGCCTTCATCAAGCGGCACACCTTCTTCAAGGTCGTCCCATACAGATCCATTCAGATAATGTAACGGCAGTAGCTTACACAAATAAACGTCAAGGCGGAACAAAAAGCAGGGTGGCAATGGCAGAGGTGACAAAGATACTCCTGTGGGCAGAAAGACATGCAAAAGCTCTGTCGGCAATTTTCATTCCGGGAGTGGACAACTGGGAAGCAGACTTCCTCAGCGACACGATCTCCATCCAGGAGAATGGGGCCTCCACCCAGAAGTCTTTGTGGAGGTAACAAGTCATTGGGGCGTTCCTCAAGTGGACATGATGGCATCTTGTCTCAACAAGAAGCTTCCGACATATTGTTCCAGGTCGAGAGACCTACAAGCAATAGCAGTGGATGCACTGGTTACCCAGTGGGTGTTTCAATCGGTGTATCTGTTCCCTCCACTTCCACTTGTTCCAAAGGTTCTCAAGATCATCAGAAGAACACAAGTTCAAGCAATTCTCATAGCTCCAGACTGGCCAAGGAGGGCCTTGTATCCAGATCTTCAGGAGTTATTACTGGAAGATCTTCGGCCTCTTCCTCTTCGCAAGGTACTGCTTCAGCAGGGGCCATTAGTTTATCAGGACTTGCCGCGGCTGCGTTTGACAGCATGGCTGTTGAGCGCCAGATCCTAGCCCGTAAGGGTTTTCCCAATGAAGTCATTCCCACACTTATTCTGGCTAGGAAAGGGGTAACGTCCAAACATTACCATAATATTTGGAGAAAATATGTATCTTGGTGTGAATCCAAGAAGTCTCCTGCGGTGGAGTTTCAATTAGGATGTCTTCTCCTATTTCTACAGGCGGGTGTGAATGCTGGATTGAGATTAGGATCTATCAAGGTTCAGATTTCGGCCTTGTCAGTTTTCTTTCAAAAACAATTGGCTTTTCTTCCTGAGGTCCAGATGTTCGTAAAGGGGATTCTGCGCATCCAACCTCCCTTTGTGCCTCCTGCGGCGCCATGGGATCTTAACGTGGTGTTGCAGTTCCTTAAATCGGACTGGTTTGAGCCTCTACAAGACGTAGAGTTGAAGTTCTCACTTGAAAAGTGGTCATGCTATTGGCCTTGGCCTCAGGCAGACGGGTGTCTGAGTTAGGAGCTCTATCACACAAGAGTCCTTACTTAATATTTCATGAAGATAGGGCTGAACTGAGAACATGTCAGCATTTTCTTCCGAAGGTTGTGTCTTCTTTTCATATCAACCAACCAGTGGTGGTGCCAGTGGCTTCTGACACCTCAGCCATCTCAAAATCGTTGGATGTCGTCAGAGCGTTGATGATCTATGTTGCAAGAACGGCTAGGATAAGGAACACAGAATCTTTGTTTGTCCTCTATGACCCCAACAAGATTGGGAGTACTGCTTCTAAGCAAACTATTGCGCGTTGGATCAGGGGTACCATTCAGCACGCTCATTCCACGGCAGGATTGCCGTTAACGACTTCGGTAAAAGCCCACTCTACAAGGAAAGTGGGTTCATCCTGGGCGGCTGCCCGGGGTGTCTTGGCTTTACAAATCTGCCGAGCTGTTACTTGGTCAGGTGCAAACACGTTTGCTAAGTTTTATAAGTTTGACACCTTGGCTGCTGACGACCTAAGATTTGGTCAGTCAGTTCTGCAGGAACATTAGCACTTTCCCGCCCATACTGGGAGCTTTAGTACATCCCCATGGTACTAAAATGGACCCCAGCATCCTCTAGGACGTAAGAGAAAATAGGATTTTAATTACCTGCCGGTAAATCCTTTTCTCGTAGTCCGTAGAGGATGCTGGGCGCCCGCCCAGCGCTCATTTTTCCTGCTGATTACGTTTATCTTTGTGCACACTTTTTCATGTGTTCAGATGTTAACAGCAGTTGCTGTTGCGTTATGCATGCTGGTTGGCATGACTTATGTTAAAGGCCATGTTAGCCGACATGTTGTTTATGGATGGTGTGAGCTGGTGTGAATCTTGCCACAAGTTTAATTGTAATTCCTCTCTCGAGAATGTCCGTCTCCTCGGGCACAGTTCCTATACTGAGGTCTGGAGGAGGGGCATAGAGGGAGGAGCCAGTTCACACTGTTGAAAAGTCTTAAAGTGCCGAAGGCTCCTGCGGAACCTTCTATACCCCATAGTACTAAAATGGACCCCAGCATCCTCTACGGACTACGAGAAAAGGATTTACTGGTAGGTAATTAAAATCCTATTATTTTATTCATTATAAAATCAATATTGTTTCAGCGTAATTCATGCCATTATTCTTCTTATTATTATCTTAAAACTAACCTGATCATCCCACCTCTGACAGCCAGCTGAGCAGTGAGAGCTTGTGTTAGTGTATACAAAGCTCTGCTCTTAATCCCTCTGCAAAAATCTATTTTTGGAGACTCCCAGATAATGAGTAAGGGGAAGAGTGACAACTGGCTGGGACTCATGGCCAGGACAAACATCACAGCTTTTCCTATGACCTCCAGATAATCCATTAAACAGTCAGATTGCTACAGGCTTCCCTGGGAACATGATATATGTCTGTCCGCCTCGCCCCCATCCTTCTCCTCTAGAGGTTTCTTAGATTTATATAGCTATGGTAACCTACCTGCTGCTGCTGGAACCGCCAGCATCCACACAAATACTGCAAAGTTATGGGGGGATTGTAAATGTGGCCCGTATAGGAATTGTATTATAATCTATAATATAATGCTGTAAAATGTCTGTCCTAGACATGCACACTCAGGGGCAGGCGGTTGAGCGTGCATGCACATCGCCTGTGCCACCCCTGCTCACAGCAGCTCCTTTCCTCCTTGGGCTGTTTCTAGGGCTGTGCGATTGCATATTATGTGTGGGGCATATTTTGGTGTCTGGGGCATAATGTGTAAGAGGGGTGTGGATCGTTGGGTCGACAGTAACTAGGTTGACCACTATTGGTCGACAGGGATTAGGTCGACACCTGAAATAGGTCGACACAGTCATTAGGTTGACATGGAAAAAGTCTATGTTTCTTTAAAAAAAGATTGGAGTCGTTTCCTTCATAAAGTGACCGGGAACCCCAATTAGTGCACCTTGTCCCCTCGCATAGCTCGCTAATTCCCAATCATAGTCCACGTGGATCGTAAAGTTTGAAAAATAAAAATAAAAAAAGTGAAAAACTCATGTCAACCTTTTCCATGTCGTCCTAGTGACCATGTTGACCTAATGACCATGTCGACCAATAGTGGTCGACGTAAGTGTTGACCTAAAGATCGGATATCTTGTAAGAGGCATTACTGTGTGGAGCATATTATGGTGTCAGGGGCATAACTGTGGGGCATAATGTGTAAGTGGCATTACTGTATAGGATAGAGGGTGTACAGCGATCTCCCATAGCAGACACTTGCAGTAATGAGTACCCAGAACATATCCTGCTGTATCTGCTGTGGTATCCATTTATCGGGCAGAGCTGTAACGTAGACCGGCCTCATATAGCTCCGTGGGGATGACGCAGGGCCTGATTCAGAGATTGACACTAATGCATTCACAGCTCTGATCCCGTATGCAGCAGCCATACGAAAATACGTAGTTATGGTAGACTTACTGTTGATAACTCTATTTCTCTTAAGTCCACAGTATCCACAGGATAACATTGGGATATGAGGTAGCATCAGCGGATTGGCACCAACGATCAAAAGCTTTCGGCCTCCCAGAATGCAACAGGCCAGTCCCCTATATCCCCGCCTCCTGGCTCAGGCAATTCAGTTGTTTTCTAAAGCTCAAGGCAGGAGCATCATAGAGAGCCCTAATCAGGAGAGAAGAACACTCATGCACACCATTGTGTACAAGAAAGAAGAGGTTAGTAGGTTAAAGGATCCTCAAATCAGGGTGGGATCCCTGTGGATACTGTGGACTTAGGAGAAATAGAGTTATCAACAGCAAGTCTACCATGACTAACTATTTTCCTGCAGGGTCCACAGATTATCCACAGAATAAACATTGGTAAGTCCCAAAGCAAATTCAGTGGAAGGGACACTCCTGATTGGACAAGAGAATCCTTTGCCTGAATGCAGCGTCTTGAGAGGCAAAGGCATAATGTCTAATGGATGTGCTAATGGAAGACCATGTGGCTGCTTTACATATCTGTTCAGCTGAAGCACCACGTTGTGCTGCCCATGACGGACCTACCTTACGAGTAGAGTAAGCAGAGACATTAGCCGGAATAGAGAGATCAGCTTGAGAATATGCTTCTGAAATTGTCATCCGAAGCCACCTCACCAGTGTCTGCTTGTCAGCAGACCATCCTCTCTTGTGAATTCCGTAGAGAAGGAACAGAGTGTCTTTCTGCTGCGGGGTACACTGGGCTCCACAAGTCTGGACAATGGGGTGTAGAGTAGGATCTTGATCCGAGGCACCAACAGGCTCAAAGCTTTGACTGTTCCCAGAATGCACAGCGCCGCCTCCTATATCACCCCGCCTCCCAGCACAGGAGCTCAGTTTGTCAATTGGTGCTGCAGTAAGCAGGCACTTAACAGAGGGGCTGCTCCAAGCAGCCCTCAGAAAAGCTTTTTATGAGGTAACTAGTGAAGACTTCAAGGGCAGCAGCGGTGGTAAATGTCTTGTGACATTCACTGCTGCAGCTCCAGCTCTCCCCAGCGGCACTGTACACTCCCGAGCCCTGATTGCCGGGTACCTACAGCGGAAGCTCCGGTTTTCTTCATGTTAGACACACACGGCTGGGGCTCTCCAGGATCGCGTGGCCACGCTTCGGGAGGTGGTAAGTGGGTCCCACTCGCGGGACCCGGTCTTTATCGCGATCCGGCGCGGTCAGTGGGAGGCGGGCCGCGCGCTGGCGGTGGATACAGGCGATCCCACTAGATCACCAGGGCATGGGCGCAGGTCAGGTTTTCTCTTAAAACCGATTTTAGTATCGCCCACAGTACCCTGTGGTTTTGCCAGCAAGGGGGATAAGGCTTAGACCTGAAGCCCCTCCCCCAGCCCCAGGGCGCCATTGGAGCTGCATCTCTGTCTTTTCCTCACTCCCTGTCAGTGTCTGCGGCGCCATTACTCCTCAGCTCACTGTTCCTGGGACTGCTTGGGCAAATCCTCCTATGTAAAGCCGCCTGGTTGTCAGCGCTGTGCCTTTACATGACACTTAAGTATTCTACCTGCCTTTTTAGTCAGTGTTAGTAAGAAAGAGTGCATTTAGTCAGGGGTTTATACTACAATTACCCTGTGATATACATCCAGTTTCTTACTATGTAGTGTTATATCTATTGACTGGGTTCACTACGATATGCCGGCGGTCGGGCTCCCGGCGACCAGCATACCGGCGCCGGGAGCCCGACCACCGGCTTACTGACAGTGTGGCGAGCGCAAATGAGCCCCTTGCGGGCTCGCTGCGCTCGCCACGCTACGGGCACGGTGGCTATTTTATTCTCCCTCCAGGGGGGTCGTGGACCCCCACGAGGGAGAATAAGTGTCGGTATGCCGGCTGTCGGGATCCCGGCGCCGGTATACTGTGCGCCGGGATCCCGTCAGTCGGCATACTGAAGACCACCCCTATTGACTATATAGCTGTGTAAGCTAGTCCAGTGCAGTATTATTGTCTGTAATAACCTCCGCATTGTACAAACTGTGACTATTTGTGTGTGCATTGATAGCTGAGTGGTGTCCATCTCGTGTCTTTCACTCAACTTGCTATCCCTGACCAGGGCATTTTCTCTTCACCTTGAGTCCTTGCACATCTGATTACCTACTTAGCCTCTATCTGCTTACAGTATATTTCCTAAAGGTCAGATTTTTTGCTTTCACAATACATGCTACTTCTTTCGCAAAACATACTGGCTTCCTTTTCCTGTAGCTTTTCCTAAACCTTTTAATACAAACGTCTGTTGCTTTTAGTATTGCACTTTTTAATTTTTCCCACCTCTTCTGCACTCCTTCCTAGTTCCTTCACTCTGCCAAAGAATCGCTTACACATATCCCCATTTCTAGAAATCCAGCCTTCCTAAAATCTAACTTACTTTTTATTTCTCCTCTCCAGGAGAAGCCCGGAGACGAGACAAAGCATGTAACTTCGGGTGAAGGGCGAGGCTAGACAACGTCATTCATGCTATTTAGCCCGCCCCTTCAGATCATCAATGCTTCTCTAAGGCATTTATCCTTATCCTGCCCGCAGGTTGCAGGAGAGCCACATGCCCTTCCGGGGCTGTGGGGACTACCATAAAAATCAGGAGTCTCCCGCAGCTTCCGGGGAGGTAGGCAAGTATGAATCTAACATGTTTATTTTTGTGTGGGATGAGTCAGTCTGTCTTTATACTAAACCATACTGCTTGCTGGTCACTGGATCCTAGGGGGTATATTTACTAAAGCTTCTAAAATTGAAAAGTGGTGATGTTGTACATAGCAACCAGTCAGAGTCAAGGAATTTAATACCTACCAGTAATTCCTTTTCTCCTAGTCCGTAGTGGATACTGGGGTCTTGTACTTTAGTACCATGGGGGTATAGATCGGGTCCACTGGAGCCTTGGCACTTTAAAACTTTTAGCGTGTTTACGTGTGTGCTGGCTCCTCCTCTCTATGCCCCTCCTACCAGACTCAGTCTAGGAAAACTGTGCATGAGGAGACGGACATAATCTGAGAGAAGAATAATACAACAGCGGTGCGGCAACAAGCCAACACACAACCAGAAATGAAAGGAGGGTGCTAACCTGAACAGAAGATAGCAACCAAACCAAACCAGGATAGCACAGCTATTCCAAAAACATAACGTGACCGCAACGCCGGTCCAACCCAATACTTACACAAGTAAGCAGGGATGAAGCACTGAGGTATTCACTACGGACTAGGAGAAAATAAGATTTTACTCACCGGTAAATCTATTTCTCGTAGTCCGTAATGAATGCTGGGGACTCCGTAAGGACCATGGGGAATAGCGGCTCCGCAGGAGACTGGGCACAGCTAAGAAAGATTTAGGACTACCTGGTGTGCACTGGCTCCTCCCACTATGACCCTCCTCCAGACTTCAGTAAGGATACTGTGCCCGGAAGAGCTGACACAATAAGGAAGGATTTTGAATCCCGGGTAAGACTCATACCAGCCACACCAATCACACCGTATAACTCGTGATAATATACCCAGTTAACAGTATGAACACAATAGAGCCTCTCAAAAGATGGCTCAACAATAACCCTTGTAGTTAACAATAACTATATACAAGTATTGCGGACAGTCCACACTTGGGACGGGTGCCCAGCATCCACTACGGACTACGAGAAATAGATTTACCGGTGAGTAAAATCTTATTTTCTCTGACGTCCTAGTGGATGCTGGGGACTCCGTAAGGACCATGGGGATTATACCAAAGCTCCCAAACGGGCGGGAGAGTGCGGATGACTCTGCAGCACCGAATGAGAGAACTCAAGGTCCTCCTCAGCCAGGGTATCAAATTTGTAGAATTTTGCAAACGTGTTTGCCCCTGACCAAGTAGCAGCTCGGCAAAGTTGTAAAGCCGAGACCCCTCGGGCAGCCGCCCAAGAAGAGCCCACTTTCCTCGTGGAATGGGCTTTTACAGATTTAGACTGCGGCAGGCCAGCCACAGAATGCGCAAGCTGAATTGTGCTACAAATCCAGCGAGCAATAGTCTGCTTTGAAGCAGGAGCACCCATCTTGTTTGGTGCATACAGGATAAATAGCGAGTCAGTCTTCCTGACTCCAGCCGTCCTGGAAACATAAATTTTCAAGGCCCTGACTACGTCCAGTAACTTGGAGTCCTCCAAGTCCCTAGTAGCCGCAGGCACCACGATAGGTTGGTTCAAGTGAAAAGCTGATACCACCTTAGGAAGAAACTGGGGACGAGTCCTCAATTCTGCCCTATCCATATGGAAAATCAAATAGGGGCTTTTACATGACAAAGCCGCCAATTCTGACACACGCCTTGCCGAAGCCAAGGCCAAAAGCATGACCACTTTCCACGTGAGATATTATTAAATCCACGGTTTTGAGTGGCTCAAACCAATGTGACTTTAGGAAACCCAACACCACGTTGAGGTCCCACGGTGCTACAGGAGGCACAAAAGGAGGCTGTATATGCAGCACTCCCTTGACAAATGTCTGAACTTCAGGCAGTGAAGCCAGTTCTTTTTGGAAGAAAATCGACAGAGCCGAAATCTGGACCTTAATGGAACCCAGTTTTAGGCCCATAGTCACCCCTGACTGTAGAAAGTGCAGAAATCGACCTAGCTGGAATTCCTCCGTTGGGGCCTTCCTGGCCTCACACCACGCAACATATTTTCGCCATATGCGGTGATAATGTTGTACGGTTACATCTTTTCTAGCTTTAATAAGCGTAGGAATGACTTCCTCCGGAATACCCTTTTCTTTTAGGATCCGGTGTTCAACCGCCATGCCGTTAAACGCAGCCGCGGTAAGTCTTGGAACAGACAGGGCCCCTGCAGCAGCAGGTCCTGTCTGAGCGGCAGAGGCCATGGGTCCTCTGAGATTAATTCTTGAAGTTCCGGGTACCAAGACCTTCTTGGCCAATCTGGAACAATGAGAATAGTTCTTACTCCTCTTTTCCTTATTATCCTCAGTACCTTGGGTATGAGAGGAAGAGGAGGGAACACATAAACCGACCGGTACACCCACGGTGTCACTAGAGCGTCCACAGCTATCGCTTGAGGGTCTCTTGACCTGGCGCAATATTTTTCTAGCTTTTTGTTTAAGCGGGACGCCATCATGTCCACCTGTGGCTTTTCCCAACGGTTTACAATCAGTTGGAAGACTTCTGGATGAAGTCCCCACTCTCCCGGGTGGAGGTCGTGCCTGCTGAGGAAGTCTGCTTCCCAGTTGTCCACTCCCGGAATGAACACTGCTGACAGTGCTAACACGTGATTTTCCGCCCATCGGAGAATCCTTGTGGCTTCTGCCATCGCCGTCCTGCTTCTTATGCCGCCCTGTCGATTTACATGGGCGACTGCCGTGATGTTGTCTGACTGGATCAGAACCGGCTGGTTTTGAAGCAGGGGCTTTGCTTGACTTAGGGCATTGTAAATGGCCCTCAGTTCCAGAACATTTATGTGTAGGGAAGTCTCCTGACTTGACCAAAGTCCTTGGAAGTTTCTTCCCCGTGTGACTGCACCCCAGCCCCGAAGGCTGGCATCCGTGGTCACCAGGACCCAGTCCTGTATGCCGAATCTGCGGCCCTTCTCTGAGATGAGCACTCTGCAGCCACCACAGCAGAGACACCCTGGTCCTTGGAGACAGGGTTATCAACCGATGCATTTGAAGATGCGATCCGGACCATTGGTCCAACAGGTCCCACTGAAAGGTTCTGGCATGGAACCTGCCGAATGGAATCGCTTCGTAGGAAGCTACCATCTTTCCCAGGACTCGCGTGCAATGATGCACCGACACCTGTTTTGGTTTCAGGAGGCCTCTCACTAGAACGACAGCTCCTTGGCTTTCTCCTCTGGGAGAAACACTTTTTTCTGGACTGTGTCCAGAATCATCCCCAGGAACAGTAGACGTGTCGCCGGAACCAGCTGAGACTTTGGAATATTCAGAATCCAACCGTGCTGGTGTAGCACCTCCTGAGATAATGCTACGCCGACCAACAACTGCTCTCTGGACCTCGCCCTTATCAGGAGATCGTCCAAGTATGGGATAATTAAAACTCCCTTTTTCCGAAGGAGTATCATCATTTCGGCCATTACCTTGGTAAATACCCTCGGTGCCGTGGACAGGCCGAACGGCAACGTCTGGAATTGGTAATGACAATCCTGTACCATCTGAGGTACTCCTGGTGAGGATGGTAAATGGGGACATGCAGGTAAGCATCCTTGATGTCCAGAGATACCATGTAATCTCCCTCTTCCAGGCTTGCAATAACCGCCCTGAGCGATTCCATCTTGAACTTGAATTTTCTTAAACATGTGTTCAAGGATTTCAAATTTAAAATGGGTCTCACCGAACCGCCCGGTTTCGGTACCACAAACATTGTGGAATAGTAACCCCGTCCTTGTTGAAGTAGGGGCACCTCGACTATCACCTGCTGGGAATACAGCTTGTGAATTGCCTCTAACACAGCCTCCCTTTCTGAAGGAGTCGTTGGTAAGGCAGATTTGAGGAAACGGCGGGGGGGGGGGATGTCTCGAATTCCAGCCTGTACCCCTGAGATACCACTTGAAGGATCCAGGGATCTACCTGTGAGCGAGCCCACTGATTGCTGAAGTTTTTGAGACGGCCCCCCACCGTACCTGGCTCCGCCTGCTGAGCCCCAGCGTCATGCGGCGGACTTAGCAGAAGAAGCGGGGGAGGACTTTTGTTCCTGGGAAGTGGCTGTATGCTGCATCTTTTTTCCCCTACCTCTGCCTCTGGGCAGAAAGGACGCGCCTCTACCCCGTCTGCTCTTTTGGGCCGAAAGGACTGCACCTGATAATACGGTGCTCTCTTTGGTTGTGAGGGGACATGTGGCAAAAATGCTGACTTCCCAGCTGTTGCTGTGGAAACTAAGTCTGAAAGACCATCCCCGAACAACTCCTCACCCTTATAAGGCAAAACTTCCATGTGCCTTTTAGAATCTGCATCACCTGTCCACTGCCGGGTCCATAACCCTCTCCTGGCACAAATGGACAGTGCACTTATTTTTGATGCCAGCCGGCAAATATCCCTCTGTGCATCTCTTATGTAAAAGACAGCGTCTTTAATATGCTCTACGTTTAGCAATATAGTGTCCCTGTCTAGGGTGTCAATGTTTTCTGACAGGGAGTCTGACCATGCAGCTGCAGCACTGCACATCCATGCTGAGGCAATAGCTGGTCTCAGTATAATACCAGTGTGTGTATATATAGCTTTCTGGAGAGCCTCCTGCTTTCTGTCAGCAGGTTCCTTTAGGGCGGCCGTATCCTGGGACGGCAGTGCCACCTTTTTTGATAAGCGCGTAAGTGCTTTATCCACCCTAGGGGGTGTTTCCCAACGTGACCTATCCTCTGGCGGGAAAGGGTACGCCATTAGTAATTTTTTTGAAATTACCAATTTTTTATCGGGGGAATCCCACGCTAGTTCACACACTTCATTCAATTCTTCAGAAGGGGGAAAAACTACTGGTAGTTTTTTCTCCCCAAACATAATACCCTTTTTTGTGGTACCTGGAGTCACCTCAGAAATGTGTAAAACATTTTTCATTGCCTCAATCATATAACGAGTGGCCCTATTGGACATTACATTAGTCTCTTCGTCGTCGACACTGGTATCAGTATCCGTGTCGACATCTGTGTCTGCCATCTGAGGGAGCGGGCGTTTTAGATCCCCTGATGACTTTTGAGACGTCTGGGCAGGCACGGGCTGAGAAGCCGGCTGCCCCGCATTTGGCATGTCGTCAAATTTTTTATGTAAGGAGTCGACACTTTCGCGTAATTCCTTCCACAAGTCCATCCACTCCGGTGTCTGCCCCGCAGGGGGTGACAACACATTTATAGGCACCTGCTCCTCCTCCATATAAGTCTCCTCATCAAACATGTCGACACAGCCGTACCGACACACCGCACACACACAGGGAATGCTCTGACAGAAGACAGGACCCCACAAAGCCCTTTGGGGAGACAGAGAGAGAGTATGCCAGCACACACCAGAGCGCTATATAAATCAGGGATTAACTAAATTATATCCCCTTATAGCTGCTATATGTATATTTCGCCTAAATTTAGTGCCCCCCCTCTCTTTTTTACCCTTTTCTGTAGTGTAGACTGCAGGGGAGAGCCAGGGAGCTTCCTTCCAGCGGAGCTGTGAGGGAGAAATGGCGCCAGTGTGCTGAGGGAGATAGCTCCGCCCCTTTTTTGGCGGACTTTTCTCCCGCTTTTTTATGGATTCTGGCAGGGGTATTTATCACATATATAGCCTCTGGGGCTATATATTGTGATATATTTGCCAGCCAAGGTGTATTTATTGCTTCTCAGGGCGCCCCCCCTCCCCCAGCGCCCTGCACCCTCAGTGACCGGAGTGTGAAGTGTGTATGAGAAGCAATGGCGCACAGCTGCAGTGCTGTGCGCTACCTTGGTGAAGACTGATGTCTTCTGCCGCCGATTTTCCGGATTCTTCTTGCTTCTGTCTCTGTAAGGGGGCCGGCGGCGCGGCTCCGGGACCGAACACCAATGGCCGGTTCCATGCGGTCGATCCCTCTGGAGCTAATGGTGTCCAGTAGCCTAAGAAGCCCAAGCTACCACCAGTTAGGTAGGTTCGCTTCTTCTCCCCCTTAGTCCCTCGCTGCAGTGAGTCTGTTGCCAGCAGATCTCACTGTAAAATAAAAAAACTAAAATATACTTTCTCTCTAGGAGCTCAGGAGAGCCCCTAGTGTGCATCCAGCTCAGCCGGGCACAGGATTCTAACTGAAGTCTGGAGGAGGGTCATAGTGGGAGGAGCCAGTGCACACCAGGTAGTCCTAAATCTTTCTTAGCTGTGCCCAGTCTCCTGCGGAGCCGCTATTCCCCATGGTCCTTACGGAGTCCCCAGCATCCACTAGGACGTCAGAGAAAAGGAATTACCGGTAGGTATTAAATTCTTACGTCCTAGTGGATACTGGGGTCTTGTACTTTAGTACCATGGGGAAGTCCCAAAGCTCCCAAACGGGTGGGAGAGTGCTGAGACACTTGCAAAACTGCCTGACCAAACTGTAGGTCATCCTTGGCCAAGGTATCGAACCTATAGAATTTGACAAACGTGTTCGAACCAGACCAAGTTGCAGCTCAGCACAATTGTAGGGCCGAAACACCCCGGGGCAGCCGCCCAGGAAGAACCCACAGACCTCGTCGCGTGGGCCTGAATAGACGTCGATAAAGGCAGAGCCGCCGAAGTATAGGCCTGTTGAATGGTCAACCAAAGCCAACGAGAAATAGATTGCTTAGAAGCTGGCCGACCAATCTTGGAGGCATCATAAAGGACAAACAGCGAGTCAGATTTCCGATGATGGGCCGTCCGTTTGACATACATTCTCAGAGCCCTGACCACATCCAAGGACTCAGGACCAATGGAAGCATCAGACAACACTGGAACCACAATAGGCTTATGCACATGAAAAGCTGACACCACCTTAGGCAAAAACTGAGGTTGGGGCTTAAGTTCCACTCTGTCTTCATGAAAAATCAAATAAGGGCTCTTACAAGATAAGGCCCCTAATTTAGAGACATGCCTGGCAGACACCAAGGTCAATAACATCACCGTTTTCCAAGTGAGAAATTTTAACTCCACCCTATGTAAGGGTTCAAAACAATCCGATTGGAGAAAGGACAGAACCACATTGAGGTCCCACGGAGCCGTGGGAGGCACAAAGGGTTGGCTTATATGAAGAACACCCTTGAGGAAAGTCTGTACTTCAGGTAACATGGCAAGTTGTTTCTGGAAGAAAATAGAGAGCACCGAAATCTGGACTTTGATGGAGCCTAAACGTTTGCCCATATCCACTCCCGCTTGCAGGAAAAGTAGAAAACAACCAATTCTAAATTCCACGGGAGACACCTTTCTACTTTCACACCAGGAAACATACTTCTTCCAGATACGATGATAGTGTTTCGACGTAACCATCTTCCTGGCCTGGACCATGGTGGAAATAACCCTGGAGGGAAGACCTTTTCTTGCTAGAATCTCCCTCTCAACTTCCAAGCCGTCAAATGTAGCCGCTGTAAGTCTGGAAAGACGAACGGACCTTGCTGAAGATCCCTTCGAAGCAGCAGAGGCCAGGGATCCTGCAGAGCCATGGTTAGGAGGTCCGAGTACCAAGCACGTCAAGGCCAATATGGGGCAGGTAGAATTGCTTGAACCCTTTTCCTTCTTAGTCTTTTGAAAACCCTTGGGATTAGCGGTAGCGGAGGGAACAGGTATACAAACTGGCATCCATTGTCAAAAGAAAAATACACTCGGCGCTGACTTAGCAAGGAATCTCCTGTAATAAACCACTAGTTTTCCAGATGTGCTGCAGCTCTATCAAGGAGTTCACTGAATCTCCCAAAAAGTAATAAAAACCACCAAATAAATATTAAATAAAGCGCTGCATAACCGGAATCACTTCGTGGTTTTTTTATTCACACAATATTAAGACAAATGACATACATATAACACACACACATAGACCCGGCCAGTATTAAAATTACCTTAAATTAATTAATAATACTCATTAACCCATCAATACCCAACTTCACAACATACCCTTCATTCCAATTAAGACCTATCAATGATGCATCACTGGTATGTTAATCAATTGATAACATGCATATAATTTAACTGAGGGGCCCCTTATGGCTATAACTTAACCCTCAATTGCTTTGCAGTATAAAATGCAACTGGACTATAATCGCCCACAATATGTGACATCCAATGTTCAGTCACAGTTGTGTCCATATAAACAGATGAAAAGACTTTAAGCACATGTGTATCCATATATTTGGGTTAGTTGATTAGTTGATTAGTGTAGCAGCAATGTTCATAACCTAGGTTAATCCACGTTTGGTAAATAAATCACTATAATCCACCACAATCAACATGGGCATGCAACCATATTTATATACTGCCCTCTAGCTAGGGCTCTCATGATCTGTCCTGGACACTGGTTACTGAGCAGGCTTGTTTAATAGGAATTCTCACCAACCAGCTGATTGTATACTGGATCAGAGTCTCCGCAGCCAACTCCTTCTTTGAATTCCGCCACACCTCAGGTCCGTTTGGTATATGTGTCCAGAAATACAGCCAGGTCCATATGCTGTGGACCTCTCTCAACGCGTTTCTCCACCTGTGAAATCAGCGGCTTCCTCAGGAGAAATATTTCTCCTGAGGAAGCCGCTGATTTCACAGGCGGAGAAACGCGTTGAGAGGGGTCCACAGCATATGGCCCTGGCTGTATTTCTGGACACATATACCAAACGGACCTGAGGTGTGGCGGGATTCAAAGAAGGAGTCGGCTGCGGAGACTCTGATCCAGTATACAATCAGCTAGTTGGTGAGAATTCGTATTAAACAAGCTCGCTCAGTAACCAGTGTCCAGGACAGATCATGAGAGCCCTAGCTAGAGGGCAGTATATAAATATGGTTGCATGCCCATGTTGATTGTGGTGGATTATAGTGATTTATTTACCAAACGTGGATTAACCTAGGTTATGAAAATTGCTGCTACATTAATCAACTAATCAACTAACCCAAATATCTGGATACAAATGTGCTTAAAGTCTTTTCATCTGTTTATATGGACACAACTGTGACTGAACATTGGATGTCACATATTGTGGACGATTATAGTCCAGTTGCATTTTATACTGCAAAGCAATTGAGGGTTAAGTTATAGCCATAAGGGGCCCCTCAGTTAAATTATATGCATGTTATCAATTGATTAACATACCAGTGATGCATCATTGATAGGTCTTAATTGGAATGAAGGGTATGTTGTGAAGTTGGGTATTGATGGGTTAATGAGTATTATTAATTAATTTAAGGTAATTTTAATACTGGCCGGGTCTATGTGTGTGTGTTATACGTATGTCATTTGTCTTAATATTGTGTGAATAAAAAAAACACGAAGTGATTCCGGTTATGCAGCGCTTTATTTAATATTTATTTGGTGGCATCCATTGTCACTAGAATCCACAAGTGGATATTGAAACTTCTGCCCTTTACCAGGTGAGGAATCTGAAGCCACCATGATAGAGAAATCCGGTCGTTTGGAGACAGGGTCACTTCCTGATGTATGTGCCGGTGAGAACCTGACCATTTGTCCAGCAGATCAAGTTGAACCAGCCAGGCATGAAACCTGCTGTATTGGATTGCATCATAAGCAGCCACTATCTTGCCCAGTAATCTGATGCAAAGATATATAGACACCTTGCGAGGACTGAGTACCGAGTGGACCATAGCCTGGATAGTCAAGGCCTTGTCCATCAGGAGAAACACCTTTTGAGATACGGTGTCCAGTATCATTCCCAGGAACTGAAGACATTGGGTCGGTTCCAGGAGAGATTTTTTGAAATTGAGGATCCACCCATGAGGTGGTCAGATCGATGCTCTGTAGCAGAAGTTCCCTAAACACAGCCTTTATTAGGAGATTGTCCAAGAAGGGGACTATGTTTACTCCCATCATGCGCAGTTGTAGCATCATTACCGCCATGACCTTCGCGAAGACCCTCGGAGCTGTGGATAATCCGAAGGGTAAGGCGTGAAACTGGAAATGGTTGTCCAATATGGCGAACCTGAGGTAAGCCTGATGAGGGGGCCACATAGGAATGTGAAAGTTAGCATCCTTGACATCCAGAGACACAAGGAACTCCCCCTCCTCCAGAGCGGACACCACCGCCCTCAGAGACTCCATTTTGAATTTGAACACCCGCAGATACGGGTTGAGAGACTTCAGATTCAAGATGGGGTACACCGAACCATCTGGTTTGGGAAGACAAAAAGACTGGAGTAAAAACCCCTGTTGCATAACAGAGGAGGTAAAGGAACCCCCACCCCTTTTTGCAAAAGTTTTTAAATAGCCTCTTGTAAGGTAACTTTTGCTGCGGGTAAAGCTGGTAAGCCCGACTTGAAAATCTGAGGAGGGAGCATTTGGAATTCCAGCCGGTATCCATGGGAAATGAGGTCCCTCACCAAGTATCCCGGCAGGTGTTGAAGGCGAGCACCTACCTGAAAGTCACTTTGCCGCTGGGGCCAACCGCCACGTGGAGGGTTTAGTGGCAAGGGATCCGGCGGTCTGGTCAAGGGAGACAGCAGGAGCAGGTTTACGGGACATACCACAAGATTCTCTGGAGGTGGTGGTGGAGTTCCCACAGCCCCTGCCTCTAAACCTTGCCACACGAAAGGACTGCAAGGAGGGTCCGTGTAAGAACGTCTAGCAGGTGGCGCAGCCGACGGCAGGTAGGTAGACTTACCTACCGTTGCTTGGGAGATCCACTTATTCAATTCGTCTCCAAACAAGGCATCACCTGTAAAGGGAAGATTTTCAACACCTTTCTTGGAATCAGCGTCCGCCGCCCATTGACGAACCATACAGCTCTGTGTGCTGAGACCGCCATAGCAGTAGTGCGGCCATTTATCTAACATAACTCCTTTATAGCCTCGCTCATAAAATTCGCAGCATGTATGTGTTGCAGCAGAGTAACTACATCATCTCGGGAGAGATCACCACGGCCCTGGAGATCCACCACAAACAATTGTAGGGCGCTGTGCTGCCCCTGCTGCCATATGTATTGCCTTGAGCATTGTCTCAATTTTAAGGTCAGCTGGCTCCTTTAAGGATACCGCCCCAGTGACTGGCAGCACCAATTTTTTTGACAGTCTGGATACTGAGGTATCAACCGACGGTGGGTTTTCCCATACCTTCCTATCATTCGCGGGAAGTGAGAAGGTAGATAAAAACCTCTGAGGAATCTTACATTTTTTATCAGGATTTAACCAAGCTTCCTTGGCTAGGGAGTTTAACTCCTTAGACACTGGAAAGGTAGCTGAACACTTGGGTCTAACATTAAAATATATCTCCTCATCCGGTATGTGAAGGACCTCCCTTAGAGCAAAAATGAGGGCCTCCACCCCAGGGGACAGAAAACTGTCCTCGTCCATATCATCATCCACATCTGGCTGATCAGAATCAGTATCAGTGTGGAAAACCTGTGGCAAGGAGCGTTTGTGTGAAGCCACTAGAGGGGTTTGTGAAGCCTTCTTGGAATCTGTTGCCCTAGCCACACAATCTATGGAGTGTTTTAACACCTGCCTCTCTCTCTTAGCTGCTGCTAGCTCAGAATTTACATTGTGAATCATGCTTTTAAAGCTATCCAACCAGTCAGGTGCCTGTGAGCTGGTTCCTTGAGGAGACAAGGAACATTGCTCACACATGAGAGACCCCGCAGAAGATGGGTTAGAATTACAAGCAGCACACATAACTAAGTCCTCAGACATGATACAGTACAAAAAAGCGCAGATAAATGTCCCACACAGACCCTAGAAAGACCTTTGGAGTGACACAGAGGAGCGGACCCAGCAGCACAAAGCATGTATGTAGTGAATATAATAACAGTGCAGCGGCGCTATCGCTGGCGCTCTCCCCCTGGCTATGACCCCCTGGTACCAGTTCTGACAGCCTGTAACCGCGTGGTTCCTGGAGGAGCACTGTGCCTGTAGCCTTGATGATCCACAGCAGCAAGGAAATGGTGCCTTCCCGCCATTGGTCCCGCTTCGGGAAGCCCCGCCTTTCACAAAGGTGTGTGATCCCTTTCAAATTTATACTGGCAAAAGGTGTAAAACACAATTTCTGTACTGTATACAGCCCACACAATCCTTACAGAATGTGAGCACTGCAGGGCTAGCAGCCCTGAGCCAGTATGTCCGCGGCGGGCACCGCAGCTCCGGGCCTCTGACCGCCGCGTGACCTGCTGCCATTGCGTACCGGGGAACCGCTAACTGGGACCCGGTGTAACAATCGTCGCACAAGTATCTTCGGCATCTGTTAGAGGGTGGTGGCAAGCTGCCAGCGTGGGCACACATACTATGTGTAATCAGTACCTCAGTGTCCTGTCAGCTGGGATTACAAACCATTAACCCTTAGGAGATTGGTTTGGTTCCCCCTCTAAGTCCCACAAAGCAGGTTGTCTGTCTGCCAAGCAGAGCTACCTGAAAATAATAAACTACATTTAAAGTAAAGAAAAATCTCTGGAGCTCCAGAGAAGTGCACCCGGCTCCTTGAGCACATTTTTATGGTTAGAGGGGCATGGAGGGGAGGAGCCAGCACACACATACACTAAAAGTTTTAAAGTGCCAAGGCTTCAGTGGACCCGATCTATACCCCCCATGGTACTAAAGTACAAGACCCCAGTATCCACTAGGACGTAAGAGAAATGATAGACAGAATCTAATTGGTGGCTATGGGCAACATCACCACTTTCAATTTTTATAAGCTTTAGTAAAGTTATACCTTGGTTCTCCTTATTTACGTCAGATATTCTATCACCATTTGTATTAAGTCTAAGGTAGCGTTTTTTCGAGTGGGCTCCCTCACCAATTGCTGGAGGGTTGCTTCCTGCAAAGAATTCAGAATGCCCCTTCTTCTAGTGGAACTTGCAACAGACACCTCTTTGAACATTTGTTTAAAATATTGCACCATTTAATGCAAAAGTAATCGTCATGTCTCCCTAGTGTCGGCTGGTTGTAAAGCCTGAAGCCTCTGGGAATAAGTTGTTCTTTATAATATTGTGATAGTGTAAGTCCATGTAGTTGTAATTCAACCTCTTTTCTTTAGCCTCACCAGGTCACTATAAACTTCCTCTGGACTGTCTTTGTTAAAAGCCAGGGAATCTGTATTCTCAAACAAAATCCTTTCAGCCGTGGCATCATCAAACGGTAACACTAAGGATAATTCTTTGTTGCTATTATGTGACATTAGTACTCAGCAAAGAGTTAAGGGTTTTCAATTCTTTATAATCTATATACAGCCAGTTTGTGTTTTCTCTCAAATACAGCCTTTGGGGAGTTGGGAATGTACAGTTCCTGATTGAATGATGAAGCTAAGCAGGGCTGATTTGGGCCAGCACCTGTATGGGAGACCCCCATGATAAAACAGATGTCTTATACTGATGATGCATTTATTTATTTAATTACAGATTGTTTCATTATGCTTTGGACTATATATTGCAGTGCTGTTTATGAATTTGTCTATGACATCTGACATTTCTCCCCATTCTGTTGTATATGTTGTTTGATATCACTCTTGATATTGGCTTAACAAGAAGGTCAAGGCCGAAATCGATAAAAAGAGGCGTGCTTTCAAGGCATTTAAATCTAATGGAAAGGAGGATTCATTCCAGTACCACAAGGAATGCAATAAAAGATGCAAAAATGCAATAAAAGCAGCTAAAATTGATAACGAAAAGCTAATTGCTATAAGGTATAAAACCAATCCTAATTTTTTTTTTAAATACATAAACAGCAAAAGGTTAAAAAAGGAGAACATAGGTTCATTAAAAGATGAATTTGGCGTATTGTTAAATGATGATGAATCAAAAGCAGAAATACTGAACAAATTTTTTTCATCAGTGTTCACCAGAGAAGAACTGACGGTGGGAGTAGTGCATGGCGATAGTGACAGTAATGTTTCATGGTTAGCTACTTGTTTAAGTGAAGAAGTAGTCAGGGAGAGATTACGTAAAATAAAGATTAATAAATCACCTGGCCCGGACGGACTTCATCCGAGGGTACTTATGGAGCTTAGGTCACAATTAGCAACACACCTGTACTTAATTTTCAATAGTTCAATTAGATCTGGCATGGTATCGAAGGATTGGCATATAGCGGAGGTAGTGCCATTATTTAAAAAGGGATCCAAAAATCATCTAGATAACTACAGGCCGATTAGTTTGACATCTATAGTGGGGAAAATATTGGAAGGAATTCTAAAGGACAGCATACAGGAGTATCTGCAGACCACTAAGATTATTAGCAAAAACTAGCACGGGTTTGTGAGGGACAGATCATGTCAAACTAACTTAGTTAACTTCTACGAGGAAGTGAACGACAATCTCGACCAAGGAAAAGCAGTGGATGTGGTTTACTTATATTTTGCAAAAGCCTTCGATACAGTGCCTCACAGGAGATTAATCATCAAATTAAAAGAGCATGGCCTAGGAAAAATTGTTTGTACATGGATAAGCAACTGGCTGGAAAACAGGGTACAGCGAGTAGTGGTCAACTGGAAGTCCTCAAGCTGGACACCGGTGTTCAGCAAAATACCACAGGGGTCAGTACTCGGGCCACTACTGTTAAACATATTTATCAATGACCTAGAAATAGGCCTGGAAAGCACAGTGTCAATCTTTGCAGATGATACTAAAGTGCGTAGGGTAATTAAATTAGAAAAAGATGTGGAGTCCCTGCAGAATGACTTATATAAACTTGAAATCTGGGCGTCTAAATGGAGAATGAGGTTCAATATTAAAAAAATGCAAGGTTATGCATTTTGGGACTAAAAACAAACTTGCATCCTACATTTAAATGGGGAAAGTCTAGGGGTAACAGTTTTGGAAAAGGATTTGGGGGTACTCATTGATAATAAACTTAACAACCGTATACAATGTCAAAGCACAGTAAAGAAGGCAAGTAAGGTGTTAGTGCGCATAAAACGGGGAATTGAGACAAGGGACGAGGATGTAATCCTGCCGCTGTACAAATCATTGGTACGTCCGCACCTGGAATATTGTGTTTAGTTTTGGGCACCACTGTATAAAAAAGATATCGGTGAACTAGAGAGGGTTCAAAGGCGAGCTACTAAATTGATTAAAGGGCTTGAGGGACTGGATTACGGGGAAAGGCTTACTAGGTTGAACATGTATACACTGGAAAAGAGGCGTCTAAGAGGAGACATTATTAATGTCTTCAAATATGTAAAGGGACACTACAAAGAGTTATCAGAGGAATTATTTATTAAAAGAACTCTGTTTAGGACACGCGGGCACTCGCTGAGGCTGGAGGAGAGAAAATTCTGCACGCAATGGAGGAAAGGGTTCTTCACTGTTAGGGCAATAAGGATTTGGAATTCCTTGCCAGGGAAGGTGGTTATGGTGGACACTGTAAATGCATTTAAAAGGGGATTAGATGAATTTCTGATTAAAAAGGATATCCAAGGCCACAACACTTAAAATATTAAAGTTGTTAATCCGGGTGTAACATGATTTGTAGATGTTAACTAGTCATAAAACATCTTCTGCAGATACATTAAAATCAACTCAACTTAATACAATAACAGGTTGAACGCAGTGGGCATTTTGCCTCATTTCAACCTCAAATACTATGTTACTATGTTACTCTGTTCATCCAGTAATTTACGTGGTCTGCCCCGCGTGTTGGCTCATACAGGATTCACCTCACGAACCCTTATGGTATTTTCTTCTATTTGATGTGGTGGTGTTTCTTTCACTTATTGGTTTTCTGCGGGCTGCATGGATTCTTTCTCAATTGTCCACACTGTAACACATACACACGCAAGTACACATATTATCTAGTACACAGCGGAGCACTGACACTGTGTATTATATCAGTGCACATATATTCTTACAGCACACTCCCACAGCGTGTCCAAGCCGGGGGCAGTATTTGTTTACATTCTCAGTCCCGCCCACCTGTCAGTAATAATTTCCAATGAGAGTGTTTCTTGGGCTCTCAGACTCTGACCACGGGGTGTGGCCTACAGGCTTTTTGGCGCAATTTTCTCCTTTAAAACAGACACCTAGGGGTATATTTACTAAGGTCCCGATTTTGACCGAGATGCCGTTTTTTCTTCAAAGTGTCATCTCGGTAATTTACTAAGGCAAAAACACGGCAGTGATGAGGCCATTCGTATTTTTTTGGAAGTTCATGTGTAAAATTACGAATGAATACACCATCGGTCAAAACGCGGCTGTTTAGGTATGAATCACGGTCATTTACTAACCATTCGTATTTGTAATGTCTACCGTGATAATGCATTTGCGGTCGTGAAAAAATACAATTCGTACAAAAGTCCTAAAAAAAAGTAGACCTGCTTTTGAGAAGCGTGTTTACATGTGTATTCAATTATTTATTAGTCACACCTGAATGTTTGGCCCTATAAAAGGCTCCGTGGCACATTTTGAAGATCTCTCACTCTGAAATGGCGGCTGTTGTGTGTGTTTCAGATTTTTTGGTTGCTGGGGGATACCTGAGAGTGCTCCATGACTCTTCAATAAATCAGGGCCAGGTAAGTGCACATGGTCAGCAGGTTGAACAGGTGCCGCGGAGGCTGCGCCAGCCTCGTTTTTTTAGGGGACGTTTAAACTTAAAAGCATTGTCTGATGATAGGGTCATACAGATGTTTAGGCTAAATCGAAACAACATTTTCCGTCTGTATGACCTTGTCAAACTGGGACTAGACCCTGAGACAGCACGCTCTCGCTCTGTCTCAGGCCTGCACAAACTCCTGGCTGTGTTGCACTTTATGGCTACTGGGAGCTTCCAGGCTGTGACAGGCGACGTCATTGGTATCTCCCAGCCCACCTTTTCAAAATATTTGAATCAGGTGAGTTGAAATATACATACACGTCTATTTCTAAGTGTTGCTTCTGTTAGGTCTTAGAACACAGTATTGTATTGAATACAGATCATGACACTCACCTTATATTTATTAATGTCCACTCAGGTTTTGGATGTCTTGGACCCCCATATAAATGCCTCTATCTGCTTCCCTACCCAGGAGTCGCAGTAGCATGCAGTCAGGGTAGCTTTCTATGAGCTTGCTGGCATGCCCAATGTGCTGGGGGCCATAGATTGCACACACGTTGAGCTGAGACCACCTAGGGGCCGACAATATATTTATACTAATAGACATATGGACAAATCCACTAATGTCCAGGTGGTTTGTGATGCAAATCTAAAAATTATGAGTGTGGTTGCAGGTTACCCTGGCGGCTGCCATGACTCCTTCATCCTCAGTCAGTCATCTCTCTTCGATAAATTTGAGGACGGACAAATGCCTGATGGCTGGCTGCTGGGTATGTTCCAAGTGTGTTGTGTGTATGTGTGTTAACTTCAAACTCCTTTTTTTTTAGGGTAATTATTCATCATACACATGTACTAATGTTGCCTATATCTGTTTTTCAGGTGATGGTGGTTATGGCTGCTACTCTTGGCTACTTACTCCATTGTCCCAACCTGATTCTCCTGCTGAACACAGTTACAATCATGCACATAAGTCTACGCGGAACGTGATAGAAAGATGTTTTGGAGTGCTGAAATCTAGGTTTCGGTGTCTGGATAAATCTGCTGGGCTTTTGTTGTATAGTCCCTCTAAGGTGACTAGGATTGTGTTCTGCTGCTGTTTTCTCCATAATCTGTGTTTGCAACAACATCTGCCACATGATGAGGAAGAAAATAGTCAGCAAGCAGAGGAGTTAGAAACATCTGGTGACAGTGTGAGTACAGATGTAGGGAGGCAGGTAAGGCAAGAAGTTATTCAGCGATATTTTACCCGTAAGTATTATTTTGATTATAATCACCTTGCCTAACCACTTTTATTACATGTATTGTAGGGGGGGAATGTTTGTTTTGTTCGTTAGTGTTTGTTCTTTATACTGGTGTGTATGTTTATTTTTCTTTTAATTAAATAAACATTGACAATCATTACCCCATTAAACCATACACACATAGCGTGTTTTAAAATGATTGACACGGACATAGGTTTTTTTTGGGAATACAATAGCCAAACATTTATTGTGTTGCACAAATTTCCTGCCTTAATCATTTTTTTTTGGTGTGTGTGCTTGGTGCAGAAGTTTGTCCTGGTTTGCTGGCCCGTGTTCTGCTTGAGCGTCGAACAGGGGAGGTAACTGGGGTCTGGCTAGGGGTCGTTGTTCCGGAGCTGGAGCTGACTTGTTGTGCTGCCAGCACAGTAATGCTATGGCTCAGGTTGTGAATACTGGCATTCAGCTGATTATTGGTGGCAGTGTGGCTGGCAACAATTCTGGACAAAGTTTCAGTCACTACTTGGTTGTGCTGGATGACTTGTATTAGGGCTTGTTGCTGCCGCTGTTGCTCATCGATTACTCGAGATAAATTTGTCAGCATTTGCATGTTGTCCGCCCTGATTTGCTCCATTGAAGTAGCTATTCTGCCTACCTGAACAATCAGTCTGCCCGAGTTCCTACTAATGCGAGGTAGATGATGCGGCAGACTGGCAAGGTGTTGTGTGTGTGTGTTCAGGTAGGCAGTGTTTTGGACCTGTTGTGTGGCCCAACTGCTCCAAAAGTCTGCGGACATTTGTTGCTGTGGTGGAGTTGGGATCAATTGGGGACTTACGGAGGCTTGGGGCATATCCTGCTGCTGGGTTGGCTGGGTAGGAGCAACGGGCTGCAGGTGCAGTGTAAAGGTAGCCTGTTGGTCAGGTTCCTGCTGGTCGTCCTCGCCCATGATGGTTGGTTCTGTATGGGGGTCACAACAGCCACTGATTATTTTCAAATATATTTCTTTGCTTGTCCTAAACATGGCATACTTAATAATACTCATGAAAATGTTAAAGATTGTGTGTTGTCCAAAAAACTGGGAATATTGCCTTAAGAAACACATATGTGCCTTCACAGACGTGCGCAGACACTGACTGGCGGGTTCCGCACCAAACTTACCCCCCTACACAACATTATAGTGTTCTCTATCCTCCCCTGTCCTGGATATAGACTGCTCACCTGGTCGACCCAGAGGAGCGGACCAGGTAAGCAGTCTACATCCAGGACAGGGGAGGTGTGAGAACACTATAATGCCGTGGAGGGGTTGGGGGGGTGGAAGTCCTGTGCGAAACCCGCAATTCAGTTTCTGTGCACGCCTGTGTGTGCCTTCTAATTTTCCCAACACAATTTTATTTAATTTGTTTTGTTCAGAGACTCTAAGACATAATGATATGTGAAACACAAAGATATGTCCCCATTTAACATTAATGCCTGTAAAAATTGAGTATGGCCCTTCCTTTAGAAAAACACTAACAAGGCAGTAAATGTTGTTTCTAACAAACTCATTAATTTTTAAAGGCAGTCTTTTTTTTTAAATTTAAATTATTAAAAATTTTAATTGTGTATTTTTCACAAAACATGCAAATGTGTTAAGTAGGACTATGTTTATAACTGGTGATGTGGGCCATGTGAAACATTTGTATTAACCAATGTTTTTTGTCAAATTTGGAAAACAAAATGTTATAACAAAAACAAAATGGATGCTAGGCAAAACATTACATCTGAAAATGGGTGCAGTAATTTTTGCTAAAAAAAACATGTGCTTGGTAATTGACATTATGGCCATGACTAATAATATGCACAAATATAATTGTCCAGACAATACACAAACAGTGGTGCAGCTGAATTAACCATGAAAAGACCTAAGGATTAGAACAGACAATGATATGTGCAAGGTGATAAAGGCACAAGGAAGACAGATTATTTTATACATTTATAAACAAAAATAAAAACATTTTCAGCATATAACACCTTGAACATATCAGTGCTTAGTAAAATTAATATGACTTAGCCATGTTCATTCATAGTCCACACTGTGAAAAACTTTTATTAATTTTTGCCTAACATTTTTTACTCACCAGACAGCTGAGGTGATCGTGGCTCATCACTTTGAGGACTTGCCAAAATGTCCAGAGGTGGCTGGGGCAACACTGCTGAGATGCGCCGCCTGGGTGGTGAAGATGGAGCCGCTGACTCAGACTCCACACGACGTGACTTACTGGCAGGGCCGGTGCTACGGTGTTCGGCGCCCCCCTGCAAACTATAAATTTGCGCCCTCCCATATTCCGTTGGCGTGCGCCGGGAAAAGGGGTGTGGTCTCACAACTAAGGGGCATGGCCACACAATAGTACCCCCATTTAAAATTACGCCACAATGTAGCACAATCTTATTAATCTTATACGTAATGCCCCACCCGTAGTAGTAGCGTCCTTATATGTAATGCACCCCAGTAGTAGTAGCACCCTTATACATAATGCACTCACAGTAGTAGTAGCATCCTTATACATAATGCCCCCCAGTAGTAGTAGCATCCTTATACGTAGTGCCCCCCCAGTAGTAGTAGCATCCTTATACATAATGCACCCAGAGTAGTAGTAGCATCCTTATACGTAGTGCACCCCCAGTAGTAGATGCGTCCTTATATACGTAATGCCCCCCCCCCCAGTAGTAGAAGCGTCCTTATACGTAGTGCACCCCCAGTAGTAGAAGCGTCCTTGTACGTAATTCCCCCCTAGTAGTAGTAGCGTCCTTATACGTAATGCCCCCCCCCCCCCACAGTACTAGTAGCGTCCTTATACGTAATGGCCCCCACAGTAGTAGCATCTTTACATGTAATGCCCCCCCCCCCCCTGTAGTAGTAGCGTCCTTATGCATAATGCCCCCCCAGTAGTAGCATCCTTATACGTAATGCCCCTCTAGTAGTAGTAGCATTGTTATACGTAATGCCCCCCGAGTAATAGTAGCGTCCTTATATATAATGCCCCCAAGTAGTAGTAGCGTTCTTATACGTAATGCCCCCCCCAGCAGTAGTAGCGTCCTTATACGTAGTGCACCCCCAGTAGTAAAAGCGTCCTTATACGTAATTCCCCATAATAGTAGTATCGTCCATATACGTAATGCCCCACAGTAGTAGTAGCGTCCTTATACATAATGCACCCCCAGTAGAAGCCTCCTTATATGTAATTCCCCCGTAGTACTAGTAGCGTCCTTATAAGTAATGCCCCCCCCAGCAGTAGTAGCGTTGTTACGCGTAATACCCCCCCTGTAGTAGCGTCCTTATACGTAATGCACCCTCCCAGTAGTAGTAGCGTTGTTACGCGTAAAGTCGACCCTGTAGTAGTAGCATCCTTATACGTAGTGCACCCACAGTAGTAGTAACATCCTTATACGTAATTCCCCCCTAGTACTAGTATCGTCCTTATAAATAATGGCCACCCCAGTAGTAGCGTAGTTTCACGTAATGCCCCCCTGTAGTAGTAGCGTCCTTATACGTAATGCCCCCCCCAGTAGTAGTAGCGTCCTTGCATGTAATGGCCTCCCCCAGTAGTAGCGCCATTATACGTAATGCCCCCCCCAGTACTAGCGTCCATAAAGTGCGCGTACGCAGACATACCTCACACACACAATTCACACATATATACACACACACACACACACCCACCCACCATATGCACACACACACACACACACACACACACACACACACACACACACACACACCACTTACCTAAGCAAGTCTCCCTCTGCAGTGCAGCCTGGTCAGTGTAGCTCCGCCCCTTCTGTCCCCTTTCGCCCCGCCCCCTTTCGCACCGTTAAGCCCCGCCCCCTTCTGTCCCGTACTCAGTCAGCCGCTGTCACACGGGGAGGGGAGGCAGGAGGTTTTTGATTCTGCAGGCGCTGCTGCCAGTGACTGTCATATAGTGACAGACACAGTAGCAGCAGGGGGGACAGGACGGCGCAGCAGTGAAGGGATTCAGAGCAGGGAAAGCGCCTCTCTGTCCCAGCGCCTCCCTGCCCTGCATCCCTTCGCTGAGCGGGTAGCGCCGGGCCTGCTTACTGGGCTCGTAGGCAAACTCACAGAGCCCTGTGATGTCCGCCTTAGAGGAGGGCGGCTTGCAGAAGAAGAACCTATGTGAATCGAAAAACATTAATATTTTTTGGCTTCTATGTGTTTGCCGAATATGTGAATACAGTGAATTCTTACCTGCATTCCAACCATCATCAGTTGGCAGTGGCCTGTCTGTGGTTCTTCTCTGGCGTACTGTTGATACATTTGAAAAAACATTATGACCATACTTTAAAGACTCCTTGTTATCTGAACTTCCTTATTGTGATGTAAACATCTGGAACCTAATGTTAAGTAAATTATTTTTTGTTTAAGCTATTCTGTATTCATTATTTGGGTGTGTTTTTTAAAAATAAGATGGTGTGGCACTAAATAATCCTTATACAAAGGTTAATTCTGCGCATTTTTTTAAGTAAAAATTACAACAACAAATTGACACAAACAGCATCAAACAAACAATTTAAAAATAAAACACATCAATAACCAAAAAACACAAAAAAAGAAAAAAATACTTTATAAAAAATTAGGGACAAGCAAGATCTCTGATTATGTATTAGAACTACACATACCAGCATGCACTGCAACAGATGTAACATTCACTAATAACAAAACTCAGGCAATGCATGATGGGACTTGTAGTTTGGAAACACCTTTACAGCTACAGGTTGCACAGGCCTGCACTACATCACCAACACAATGATTATAATTTAAAAAACACAGTAACAATTAGCAGCATAATTATTTTTCAAAATGCAATATCACAAAATAATTTCAAACAAACTCACCATCCTGCCTTGGACGGTCCGAATCCCTGACATGAGTCGCAGCAACCACTTCGGAAGGAATAAGGGACCGCACAGGCTCCTCCCAATCACGATAAGTAGCACGGAAGGGGTGTCCACCCCCGGTTTGGCGGGCTGATTTGGCCTCCTTGGCCATCTTGGCCTTGACACGGCGCTTGATGTCATAAAAGCGCTTCCGGCACGTGTCCTCAGTCCGCCTCACCACACCCTCACTATTCACTGCCGCTATAACTTTACCCCACGGGACAGCTTTCCTACGTGAGGACACCTTGGCAGCATCCTGCCCAAACAATTGGCGATGATGCCTCATCAGCTCCCGCACCAAAGCCATGTTTTCAGCATAGCTGAACTTAACATTGCGCCCATCACTATCACTGGATAACGCAGCAACAGGCACCCCCTCCTCCTCCTCACTAACCTCCTCCCTCTCACTAACCTCCTCCACCTCCCTCACCTCCTCCCTCTCACTCACCTCCTCCACCTCACTCACCTCCTCCCTCTCACTAACCTCCTCCACCACACTGACCTCTGACTGAGACATAATCCCTACAAACTACAAGAAACACAGAGAAAAAAAAACAGAAAACACACTCCTCCACTACCACTACACACCACACAACCAACACACACACACACACACACACACACACACACACACACACACACACACACACACACACACTCACAAACAATGACAATAGACTTTAAAAAAAAAACAAGGGAAAAAAAGTAGACAAACTTTGAAAAAACAACACAACAAGTAAGACAATACTACTTACACACACAGTACAGCACTCAACAATCGATAAACTCCGCAACAAATCCACCAACAACTCCAACAAACTCACCAACTCCTAACACACCTTCCTCTCTCCTCTCCACTAGCTAAACCCACGAGGTGCGGACGGTTTGGGGCATTTTTATAGTAATGTGCACAGACACTCCTCCATCACGAATACAACCAATCACGGACGAGTGACAAAATCGAAACTTAGAAAAAAAAACGCGTCCGGGAACGGACAAACACTGCCGGAACAGACATGTGACGCAGTCGTAAATAAAAACCTAAAAACACGGCCGAAAAACAACAAAATCGGCCGCATTCTTACAAAAAAAACACAAATGACATCGACATCGGACAACACGAATAATACAAATACGACAGCTTAGTAAATTAGGCGTAACCAATTCAAAAAGTTGCACAAACACACTTTCGATGTCATTCGTGATGATTTTCACACCAAATCGGTAGTAATACGAATCTTAGTAAATTTACCCCCTAGTGAGTGGTTGCATTAGCCCCTGAGGAAAACTACCAGAGTGTGGTTGAAACGGCTGTCAGGCCGCTGTTTGTATTACTTTGCTACTGATGAACTGAATAAATCCTCTTCTGCTAAAACGTGAGTGCTGATCCTGCATCTTTTCAAAACTACATTGGAAAGTGAGTGTCTATATATCTGTCTTATGTGGGCAAGTTGTATTGTTTTTCTATGCTTGTGTGGACCTGACGACGGAGCGGGTGTTCCGAAACGTAGATGTTATAATACAAGTTTATTTCACTGTTCAAGTCTCCCAGTGCCGTTCATTTTGTTGGATGTATATATATATATATATATATATATATATATACACACGTGTGTATATATATATATATATATATATATATATATTTATATATATTGCAATAAAACTATGCACTTGATTCCATTTAACAAAAAAAGATACAGAACTTACATACTTGGAATACAGCATAGAGAACAGCGGTGTGCAGTATCAAAAGTGTGAACTGTAAGAATTATTACTCAAACTTTTTAAAAATAGATCAATAGCATTACACTAGGGACATTTAAAAAAAAAATCTGTGTACAGACGCTGATCTGTGAGGCGCCATGGGACGGTAGGGAGAGATTATTCATATTTCTTAGAATTTAACCTGGGAGTCAGCAGTGCCAGACACACCAGGCTTGTTAAGATGAGACCACAGTAATTGCTGATAAAGAGCTGAGAAGCTGGTTTGTGTCTTTTGGGAAATCAGACTGGTCAAGGCTCACAGGTAATGTGACGAGAGAGTGGTGTAGTATGAATAGGACGTCACTTTGATGTACTGTGCTCCGCAAGCTGATTGGCAGGGAGGAAGATCTGTCAGTAAAAACGACTAGCAGGGACTGCTCCATTTCATGTAATTAGAGGAAAATCATTGTGGTTGGGGATGAGGGAGGGAAAATAGGAGGAATTGATTTTGAGCAAATGAACTGTCGCTCTCCCATTCAACATATACTCCAGTGTAGATCATGTTAGGTCTCTGTTTACCCAGCTCTAATTGGATATTTAAGGCAGTCAAGGCCTGCTGCAATTTAACAGCAGTATGTCAATATATATATCGTATTATGTTACGGATTGAACAAACATTATTGTGCCCACTGATGGAATAATTAGAGATTTTTTTCCCCTCAGTTTAGTATTCTCTTTAGCGTTAAAGGAAAAATGTTCTCAGAGGAGTATGTTTTTGCTGTTGCTTATTCTGAAACAACATTCATAGGGTGGAAATCAATTATTTTGGCCACAACAATAAGTAATCGGTGCCCTATATAGCAATACAATTGTTTAGTGCGCATATTAATTATCGCGCTTGACGCGACCAATAGCACCGGGTTTAGGAGTGTATAGCTGCTAAACACATCTAAAGTTCTGTTTAAACTGCACAACCTGCTTAAACTACAGACTGTTTGCACATTTCTGAAATGTGGGCCATCATGAGAGCTCATGTATCAGAGGATTGCTGAGAATGCCAAGATGAAGTATGTTAACACCTTCTCCATGGTGTGGTTGCAAGGGATGTTACAGTGGATCCCTGCAGATACAATGTAGAGGGTATTTTAGGCAAGACAGTGGTATTTGCGTGTGAGATTTGATAAAATAGGATTTTAATACCTACCGGTAAATCCTTTTCTCTTAGTCCGTAGAGGATGCTGGGGTCACCATAGAACCATGGGGTATAGACGGGATCCGCAGGAGACATGGGCACTTTAAGACTTTCAAAGGGTGTGAACTGGCTCCTTCCTCTATGCCCCTCCTCCAGACTCCAGTTATAGGAACTGTGCCCAGGGAGACGGACATTTTGAGGAAAGGACTTATTGTTAAACTAAGGTGAGATTCATACCAGCTCACATCACAAGCATGCCGCACCACGTGGCATTCAACAGAACACAAGCCAACGGCATGAACAATTTCAGCAACAGGCTGATCATAAACGTAAAACAACATGTGTGTAACCACAACTATTAACTGCAGATACAGTACGCACTAGGACAGGCGCCCAGCATCCTCTACAGACTAAGAGAAAAAGATTTACCGGTAGGTATTAAAATCCTATTTCTGCTGCGGGGTACACTTGGCTCCACAAGGAATGGACAATGGGGTGTGGAGTAGTATCTTGATCCGAGGCACCAACAGGCTCAAAGCTTTGACTGTTCCCAGAATGCATAGCGCCGCCTCCTATATCACCCCGCCTCCCTGCACAGGATCTGTTTTGTAGTTGGTGCTGCAGTAGCCGCGCTTCGGGAGGTGGTAAGTGGGTCCCGCTTGCGGGACCCGGTCTTTATCATGATCCGGCGCGTTCAGTGGGAGGCGGGCCGTGCGCGCTGGCGGTGGACACTGTGGCAGTACAGGTGATCCCACTAGATCACCAGGGCATGGGACAGGTCAGGTTTTCTCTATAAACTGTTTTATTAGAGCCCGCAGTACCCGGTGGTTTTGCCAGCAGGGGGATAGAGCTTGGACCTGAAGCCCCTCCTCCAGGGCGCCATTTTCTGCAAATGTTCCCGCCCTGGAGCTGCATATCTGTCTCTCCCTCACTCCCTGTCAGTGTCTGCGGCGCCATTATCCCTCAGCTCACTGTTCCTGGGAATGCTTGGGCAAATCCTCCTATGTAAAGCCGCCTGGTTGTCAGTGCTGTGACTTTACAAGACACTTAAGTATTCAACCTGCCTTTTTTTAGTCAGTGTTAGTTAAGAAAGAGTGCACTTAGGGTTTCCTAGTACAATTACCCTGTGATATACATCCAGTTCTTACTGTGTACTGTTATATCTATTGTTATATAGCTGTGTAAGCTAGTCCAGTGCAGTATTATTGTTAGTTATAACCTCTGCATTGTACAGACTGTGACTATTTGTGTGTGCATTTGATAGCTGAGTGGTGTCCATTTCGTGTCTTTCACTCAACCTGCTTTCCCTATATTCTATAACCTGAGGGGGCTTGGTGCGTCAGGTTTTATCTAATATAGGATTTTCACAAGGATATACTGTATTACGTATTTTTCTCTGTGATTTAGTCACCATATCTCTCCTTTATCTCTGCTGGTGCTGACTACACTGCACAGTGGTTTGGGCTGGAGGTATTGTGCTGCTGACAAATTGTACTGTGTTACCTGATACTGCAAGTTATATCATGTCTGCTTCTGAGGGTAACGGTTCTGGGGTGGAACACACTGCCGGTGTTGCTGAAGCCGCAGAAACCTATGAGGAGAATATAGCAGCTTTGGGCTCTGGTTCTGGAGGCTCCTTGCCCCCCAGTGGGACGGTGGCAAATAATGACCCGCCGTGGGCTGCTTTTTCCACGCTTCTGCATACGCTATTTCATAAACTAACACCCCCTATGGGACCCCCAATGCCGGTACAACCGTTTGTGGTCCCTGTAGCTAACCCGCTGTGGGCGGACGATTTATCTGCTCAAATAAAGAAGTTGAACCAGTCCCTGACTACTAAAAAGTCTGACCGTCGCTCGCCTACATCCAAGGGGTCCTCTAAGCGAGCACTTGTCTCCTCACAATCCACTGCTGTCACTGACACCTCGTCGGATGAAGATGGCACTTACACTGACCCCACAGGTTCTGACTCAGATACGGCTGATGGGGAGGGTGGTTCACATGTGGATGTTCCTGATCTTTTGGAGGCTATTAAATTAATTTTACAGATTACGGATGATCCCGAGCCATCCGTTCCTCCTAAGAAACCAGATAGGTTCAAGCGTCAGAAGGTGATTAAACAAGTTTTACCTCACTCTGAAAACCTAATTGATATACGTCAGGAACCCTGGGAAAACCTGGGTACGAAGTTTGTGCCTCAAACGAAGATGCTGGCTCGCTATCCCCTCGCGCCGGAGCTGTGTAAGAATTGGGAAACGCCTCCTCCAGTGGACTCACATGTGGCTAGGATGGTGGTTTCCTCAGCTCTACCGGTCACCACCGTCACGTCTCTAAAAGAGCCTACGGATAAACGTGTGGAGGGTTGTCTGAAAGCCCAGGGTGGGGGGCCGGCTTCTAGGGTTTACCCAGGAATGGTTGAAGACCACTTCAGATTCCAGGGTACGGGAAGTCGTCACTCGAGGTTACGCCATAGCCTTTAAAAACCGTCCCCCTCATCGATTTTGCCAGACAGATGTCCCGTTGGACAAGACAAAGGCAAACACTCTACATTCGGTGGTACAGACCCTCCTGGATACAGGAGTCGTAGTACAGGTGCCTCTTGCGCAGAGGGGCCGGGGGTACTATTCTCCGCTGTTTCTAGTCCCGAAACTGAATGGGTCCTCCCGGCCCATTCTCAACCTCAAGGCATTGAACAGGTTTGTGAAGGTTTCCAAGTTCCAGATGGAAACCCTTCACTCTATAGTTCTGGCCTTGGAACCTGGGGACTTCATGGTCTCCCTGGATATACAGGATGCTTACCTGCATATTCCTATAGCAGTGTCTCATCAGCAATACCTGAGATTTGCGATTGGCAACTGCCATTACCAGTTTTGGGCGTTACCTTTTGGTTTAACAACGGCTCCACGAGTCTTTACAAAAGTCATGGCGGTGATTACGGTGGTACTCCGCCGTCAAGGGGTCAGGATACTGCCGTATTTGGGCGACTTGTTAATCCTGGCAAATTCCCCAGAACTTCTCCTGCGTCATCTAGATGTGACGGTCCGGTTACAGGAGTGGACTGGATACAGGAGTCGTAGTACAGGTGCCTCTTGCGCAGAGGGGCCGGGGGTACTATTCTCCGCTGTTTCTAGTCCCGAAACTGAATGGGTCCTCCCGGCCCATTCTCAACCTCAAGGCATTGAACAGGTTTGTGAAGGTTTCCAAGTTCCAGATGGAAACCCTTCACTCTATAGTTCTGGCCTTGGAACCTGGGGACTTCATGGTCTCCCTGGATATACAGGATGCTTACCTGCATATTCCTATAGCAGTGTCTCATCAGCAATACCTGAGATTTGCGATTGGCAACTGCCATTACCAGTTTTGGGCGTTACCTTTTGGTTTAACAACGGCTCCCCGAGTCTTTACAAAAGTCATGGCGGTGATTATGGTGGTACTCCACCGTCAAGGGGTCAGGATACTGCCGTATTTGGACGACTTGTTAATCCTGTCAAATTCCCCAGAACTTCTCCTGCGTCATCTAGATGTGACGGTCCGGTTCCTGCAAGCCCACGGGTGGCTCATCAACTGGAGGAAGTCATCCCTGATCCCTGCTCAGAGCATGGTGCATCTGGGAGCACTACTGGACACTCACAACCAGCGGTTGTTCCTGTCTCAGGAGAAAGTCCTGAAACTTCAGGACAGGATTCGTTGCTTCCTATCTCATCCGCAAGTGTCGATACATTCGGCGATGCAGGTGCTGGGCCTCATGGTATCAGCATTCGACATGGTGGAGTACACTCAATTTCACTCTCGCCCTCTCCAGAGGCTGATTCTAGCCAAATGGGACGGCCTGCCTCACCGGATCAGGTCTCAAATGATTTCATTGATTCCGGAGGTCCGTCTGTCGCTGCTCTGGTGGCTCCGGGACCAACAACTGTGCAGGGGCCGTCCGTTCTGGATATCTGACTGGGTCCTGTTGACGACAGATGCCAATCTAAGAGGTTGGGGCGCGGTGCTGGAGCAATACTCCCTTCAGGGGCGGTGGACCAAGGAGGAGTCCCTCCTCTCGATCAATATTCTGGAGTGAATGAAGGCATTCTTCAATGCCTTGAACCTAGCCCAGCATTTGATTCAGAACCGTCCTGTTCAAGTACAGTCGGACAACGCCACCACAGTGGCTTACATAAATCATCAAGGCGGCACTCGAAGCCGCCTAGCAATGAAGGAAGTCTCACGGATTCTACAGTGGGCAGAACGCCATCTACCGGCCATATCGGCAATATTCATTCCGGGAGTCCTGAATTGGGAAGCGGACTTTCTCAGTCGTCAGGACGTGCATGCCGGCGAGTGGGGCCTCCATCCAGAAGTGTTTCAACTCCTAGTGGAAAGGTGGGACCTTCCAGACGTAGATCTGATGGCGTCTCGACACAATCACAAGGTTCCGGTCTTCGGAGCAAGGACAAGGGATCCTCAAGCAGCATTTGTGGATTCGCTGGCGGTACCGTGGAGGTTTCGGCTGCCGTACATGTTCCCTCCAGTGTCACTCCTGCCCAGGGTAATTCGGAAGTTCAAGCAAGAAAAAGGAATTCTGCTTCTCATAGCTCCAGCGTGGCCCAGACGGCACTGGTTCTCAGACCTGCAAGGCCTATCGTCAGAGCGTCCAATTCTACTTCCACAACACCCAGACCTCCAGGGCCCCTGTGTCTACCAGGACCTAGCCCGGCTGTCTTTGACGGCGTGGCTCTTGAAGCTTCCAGCTTAAGGGCTAAAGGGTTTTCTGAGGCGGTCATTCAAACTATGTTGCGGGCCCGGAAACCGGCTTCGGCTCGGATTTACTATAGGGTCTGGCATTCTTACTTTGTTTGGTGTGCATCTAACGAATATGACGCTTCCAAGTTTAGTATAGCCAAGTTGTTGGCTTTTCTTCAGCAGGGCCTGGACTTAGGCCTGCGTCTGGCCTCCCTCAAGGTTCAAATATCTGCCTTGTCGGTGTGGTTTCAGAGAAAAATTGCGACCTTACCTGATGTGCATACCTTTACTCAAGGCGTGTTGTGTATCCAACCTCCCTATGGATGGTCTTCAGTATGGCGAATGTTGGGATCCCAGCGCACATTATACCGGCGCCGGAATCCCGCCACACCGACAGCTATTCTCCGCTATCGGTATGCCCGCGGTCGGGCTCCCGGCGTCAGTATGCTGGTCGCCGGGAGCCCGAGCGCCGGCATACCGTACTACACCCCCCCCCCCCCATGTCCCGCCTGTAGCTCCTTGGGACTTGTCGGTGGTTTTGGAGGCGTTACAAGAGTGTCTGTTTGAACCTCTTGGTTCAGCTGACCTTAAGTGGCTTTCCCTTAAGGTGGTGTTTCTGCTGGCTATTGCTTCGGCTAGAAGAGTGTCGGATTTGGGTGCCTTGTCCTATAGTTCCCCATATCTGATATTTCACCGTGACCGGGCGGTTCTTAGGACTCGTCCCGGCTATCTACCTAAGGTGGTTTCTTCGTTCCACCTTAATCAGGAGATTGTAGTTCCGGCACTTGTTTCTCCTGATCTGTCTCCCAAAGATCGGTCTTTGGATGTGGTACGGGCTCTCCGTATCTATGTGAAGAGAACTGCTCCTATTAGGAAATCTGATTCTCTTTTTGTTGTGTTTGGGTTTTACAAACGGGGCTGGCCTGCTCACAAGCAAACTCTGGCCAGCTGGATTAGAATGGTGATTGCACATGCTTATGTGAAGGCTGGTCTCTCTGCTCCTGATCACATTAAGGCCCATTCTACTCAGTCTGTTGGACCTTCTTGGGCGGCCCAACGTGGTGTGACCCTTGAACAATTGTGCAAGGCAGCTACGTGGTCCTCTGTGAACACGTTCATAAGGTTCTATGCCTTCGATACTGCCGCTTCCCAGGATGCTTCCTTTGGACGCCGGGTTCTTGTGCCCGCTACAGTGCGTCCACTCCCATAAGGAACTGCTTTAGGACATCCCCATTGTCCATTCCTTGTGGAGCCCAGTGTACCCCGCAGCAGAAAACGAGTTTTATGGTAAGAACTTACCTTTGTTAAAACTCTTTCTGCGAGGTACTCTGGGCTCCACAAGGCGCCCACCCTGACGCACTTAGCTTCTTTGGGTTGGTATGGCATTAGCCGCTGACACGTCTCCTGTCGTGAGAATGCGGTGTTGTGGCTACTAACCGTTGTCGTCTCTTTTCCTGCTACTGCATTGGACTGGTTAACTAAAAACTGAGATCCTGTGCGGGGAGGAAGGGTGATATAGGAGGCGGCGCTATGCATTCTGGGAACAGTCAAAGCTTTGAGCCTGTTGGTGCCTCGGATCAAGATCCTACTCTACACCCCATTGTTCATTCCTTGTGGAGCCCAGTGTACCTCGCAGAAAGAGTTTTAACAAAGGTAAGTTCTTACAATAAAACTCATTTTTCTCATACGTCCTAGAGGATGCTGGGGTCACCATTGAACCATGGGGTTATACCAAAGCTCTAGAACGGGCGGGAGAGTGCGGATGACTCTGCAGCACCGAATGACCAAACTTGAGGTCATCATCGGCCAGGGTATCAAACTTGTAAAACTTTGCAAAAATGTTTGAACCCGACCAAGTAGACCATAGTTGCAATGCCGAGACCCCCCGGGCAGCCTCGCAGGACTAGCCCACCTTTCTAGTAGAATGGGCCTTCACCGATTTCGGTAACGGCAATACAGCCGTGGAATGAGCATGCTGAATCGTATTACAGATCCAGTGTGCAATGGTCTGCTTGGAAGCAGGACACCCAATCTTGTTGGGAGCATACAGGACAAACAGAGCTTCCGTTTTCCTAACCGAAGCCGTTCTGGCGACATAAATTTTCTAAGCTCTGACCACATCCAGAGACTTCGACTCGACCAAGGTGTCAGTAGCCACTGGCACCACAATAGGTTGGTTCATGTGGAAAGATGAAACCACCTTCGGCAGAAATTGCTGACGAGTCCTCAATTCTGCTCTATCCTCATGGAAGATGAAATAAGGGCTCTTGTGAGACAATTCCGCTAACTCAGACACCCGCTTTGCGGATGCCAAAGCCAACAGGATGACCACTTTCCAAGTGAGGAACTTCAACTCCACTTCTGTAAAGGTTCAAACCAATGTGATTGAAGGGACTGCAACACCACGTTAAGATCCCATGATACCACCGGGGGCACAAATGGGGGTTGGATGTGCAACACACCTTTCACGAAAGTCTGAACTTCTGGAAGGGAGGCCAGTTGTGTTTGAAAGAAAACCGATAAGGCTGAAATCTGTACTTTAATTGAGCCCAACTTTAGGCCCGCATCCACACCAGCTTGTAGAAAATGGAGAAAACGTCCTAGCTGAAATTCTTCCGTAGGAGCCTTCTTGGATTCGCACCAAGACACATATTTTCTCCAAATACGGTGATAATGTTTCAACGTTACTTCTTTTCTGGCCTGAAGAAGTGTGGGAATAACTTCACTGGGAATACCCTTTCGGGCTAGGATTTGGCATTCCACCGCCATGCCGTCAAACGTAGCCGCGGTAAGTTTTGATACACGCACGGCCCCTGCTGTAACAGGTCCTCGCGTAGAGGAAGAGGCCAGGGATCTCCTATGAGTAATTCCTGAAGATCTCGAAACCAAGCCCTCCTTGGCCAGTCTGGGACAATGAGGATCGCTTGAATCTTTGTTCTTCTTAAGACCTTTAGAACTTTTGGAATGAAAGGAAGTGGAGGGAATACATACACCGACTGAAACACCCATGGTGTCACCAGAGCATCCACTGCTATTGCTTGAGAATCCCTCGACCTGGAACAATATTTCGGAAGCTTCTTGTAGAACCGAGAGGCCATCATGTCTATTTGAGGAATTCCCCAATGACTTGTCACTTCTGTGAAGATCTCTTGATGGAGGCCCCACTCTCCTGGATGGAGATCGTGCCTGCTGAGGAAGTCTGCTTCCCAGTTGTCCACTCCTGGAATGAAGATCGCTGACAGAGCGCTTGCATGCTTTTCTGTCCAGCGGAGAACCTTTGTGGCTTCTGCCATTGCCGCTCTGCTTTTTGTTCCGCTCTGACGGTTTATGTGCGCTACTATAGTAATATTGTCCGACTGGATCAGTACGGGCCGATTGCGAAGAAGATGTCGCGCTTGTACAAAGCCAATGTAAATGGCCCTTAACTCCAGAACGTTTATGTGGAGACAAGTTTCCTGGCTTGACCATCTTCCTTGGAAGTTTTCCCCCTGTGTGACTGCTCCCCAGCCTCGGAGACTTGCATCCGTCGTCACTAGGATCCAGTCCTGGATCCCGAACTTGCGCCCCTCTAGGAGGTGAGAACTGTGCAGCCACCACAGGAGTGATATTCTGGTCTTGGATGACAGGATTATCCTTCGGTGCATGTGCAGGTGGGATCCGGACTACTTGTCCAACAAGTCCCACTGAAACGCTCTGGCATGGAATCTGCCAAACTGAATAGCCTCATAGGCCGCAACTATCTTCCCCAGCAACCGAGTGCATTGATGGATTGACACTCTTGCTGGTTTCAGAATTTGTTTGACCAGACTCTGAAGTTCCAGAGCCTTTTCCACTGGAAGAAAAACTCTCTGTAGTTCTGTGTCGAGTATCATTCCCAAAAATGACAACCGCGTCGTCGGAATCAACTGTGATTTTGGCAAGTTTAGGAGAAAACCATGTTGCTGAAGAACTGTCAGGGAGAGTGCAACATTTTGCACCAACTGGTCCCTGGATCTCGCCTTTATCAGGAGATCATCCAAGTACGTTATAATCGTGGCTCCTTGCTTGCGAAGGAGAACCATCATCTCCATCACTTTGGTGAAAATCCTCGGAGCCGTGGATAGACCAAACGGCAACGTCTGAAATTGGTAATGACAATCCTGAATTGCAAATCTCAGGTAAGCCTGATGCGGAGGATAAATGGGAACATGCAAGTAGGTATCTTTTATGTCCACCGACACCATAAAGTCCCCTTCCTGCAGACTGAAGATCACTGCTCGGAGAGACTCCATTTTGAATTTGAATTTCTTTAGGTAGAAATTTAGGGATTTCAGGTTTAGGATTGGTCTGACCGAGCCGTCCGGCTTCGGGACCACAAACAGGCTTGAAAAAAAGTCTCCTCCCTGTTGTGACTGGGGAACCCTGACAATGACCAGATTTTGACACAACTTTTGTATTGCGTCGCAAACTACATCCCTGTCCAGAAGAGAAGCTGGTAAGGCTGATTTGAAAAAACGGCGAAGGGGATCGTCTTGAAACTCCAGTTTGTACCCTTGGGATACTATTTGTAAAACCCATGAGTCCAGGTCCGAACAAACCCAGAACTGACTAAAGAGTTTGAGACGTGCCCCTACCGGTGCGGACTCCCGCAGAGGAGCCCCAGCGTCATGCGCTGGATTTGGCAGAAGTCAGGGAAGACTTCTGCTCCTGGGAACCCGCCACGGCTGGTGATCTTTTACCCTTATCCCTTCCTCTAGTGGCAAGGAAGGAAGAACCTCAGCCCTTTTCTGTATTTATTGGGCCAAAAGGACTGCATTTGATAGTGGTGTGTTTTCTTTTGTTGTGAAGGAACATATGGCAAAAATGATGACTTACCCGCGGTAGCCGTAGATACCAAATCTGCGAGGCCGTCACCAAAAAAGACACGACCTTTATATGGTAGAGAGTGACTCCATATTCTTCTTGGAGTCAGCATCCGCATTCCATTGATGAATCCACAATGCTCGCCTAGCTGAGACCGCCATGGCATTGGCCTTTGATCCCAAAAGGCCAATATCTCTCGCAGCTTCCTTTAGGTAAGCTGCAGCGTCCTTGATATAACCCAGCGTCAAGAGGATGCTATCCCTATCAAGGGCATCTATATCAGATGACAAGTTATCTGTCCACCTTTCGATTTAACTACTCGCCCACACAGATGCAATGACCGGTCTGAGTAGTGATATATAATACCTCTTTAACCGCCACAATCATGTACTGAATGCTCTTTGCCAATTTTGGATCTAATCTGGAATCGCTATAGTCGACACTGGAATCAGAGTCCGTGTCGGTTTCAGTGTCTGCCAACAGGGCCAAGGTACGTTATTGTGACCTCCAGGGGACCTGAACTTGTAATAACATATCCTCCACAGATTTCTTCCATGCCTGGGTCTGAGACTCAGACTTATCCAACCTCTTACTACTAAGAGCCACATTAGCATTCAACACATTTACCCAATCAGGTGTCGGTGGTGCCGACAGTGTCACCCCCACAGCCGTTTGTGTCCCTAATACAGCCTCCTCCTGGGAAGAGCCTTCAGCCTCAGACATGTCGACACACGTGTACCAATCACCCAGAGACACACCGGGCATATAGGGGACAGACCCACAGTAAAGTCTGTCAGAGAGACACAGAGGGGATTTGCCAGCTCACAACCAAGCGCCAAATCAACGGTCTGAAACCACTAAGCAATTGCCCCAGACCTGTAGCGCTTTTACAATCAAGTATATTGCAACAAATTCTACTGTGCCCCCCCGTGCACCCTGATACTTGTCAGCAGTGTGAGGAAGGACCAGCGTCTCTGCAGCCAGCGGAGAGGAAATGGCGCTATGAGCCATGAGGAGGAAGCTCCGCCCCCTTAATGGAGCACTTCTGTCCCGCTTTTCTAATAATTATACTGGCGGGGGTTAAGACAGTGCCTTGGCACTAGTGTCCCCTCTTGCCAGTGAAAAGTGAGGATTTTTTAAGCGGCCCAGTGTGCCCTTCCCCCGTGCCCTGCACCCTGTAGTGCTGTGTGTGGGAGCCTGGCACGCAGCGTCCGTTCGCTGCACGGTACCTCAGAGAATGCCGTCACTGGAGAAGAAGTCTTCTTTTCTTCTGCTACTCACCTATCTTCTGGCTCTGAAAGGGGGTGACGGCCGGCTGCGGGAGTGAACATCTAGGCGTACCTAGCGATTATACCCTCTGGAGCTAATGGTGTCCTGTAGCTAGAAGCAGAGACATTAAACTCACTAGAAGTTGGTCATACTTCTCTCCCCTAAGTCCCACGAAGCAGGGAGACTGTTGCCATCAGTCTCCCTGAACATAAAAAACCGAACATAAGTCTTTTTCAGAGAAACTCAGTAGAGATCCCCTATTGTGCGTCCAGTCTCACTGGGCACAATTCTAAAACTGGAGTGTGGAGGAGTGGCATAGAGGGAGGAGCCAGTTCACACCCTTTGAAAGTCTTAAAGTGCCCATGTCTCCTGCGGATCCCGTCTATACCCCATGGTTCTATGGTGACCCCCAGCATCCTCTAGGATGTATGAGAAATAATATGCTATTTTCGTTTGAGTTAGCACTGGGGGGGGGGGGGTGATGGTGGGTTGATCTATAACATTATTATTATTATTACAACAACGGATTGAGTATCCCTAATCCAAAGTTCAAAATCCCCAAAATTGGGTTCCCTACTGAGATAATGACATATATATATATTTATCTAGATAGATAGATAGATAGATAGATAGGTACTAGCTGTTTTACCCGCTCTTCGCACAGGAGTTTCTGATTTTCATGGTTGTATATATAGAAGGAGAATTATGGTAAGAACTTACTGTTGTTAAATCTCTTTCTGCGAGGTACACTGGGTTACACAGGGAATAACATTGGGGATATAGAGTAGGACCTTGATCCGAGGCACCAACAGGCTAAAGCTTTGACTGTTCCCAAGATGCTCAGCGCCGCCTCCTCTATAACCCCGCCTCCGTGCACAGGAGCTCAGTTTTCTTAACCAGTCCAGTACAGTAGCAGGTAAAAGAGACGACAACAGTTAGTAGCCACGTACACCACATTCTCACGACAGGAGAAGGTATCAACGGCTAATGCCATACAAACCCAGAGAAGCTAAGTGCGTCAGGGTAGGCGCCCTGTGGAACCCAGTGTACCTCGCAGAAAAAGATTTAACAACGGTAAGTTCTTAACATAAATCTCCTTTTCTGAAGCGGGGTACACTGGGTTCAACAGGGAATAACATCGGGGATGTCCTAAAGCAGTTCCTCATGGGACGGGATGCATTGTAGCGGGCACAAGAACCCGGCGTCCAAAGGAAGCATCCTGGGAGGCGGAAGTATCAAAGGCATAGAACCTTATGAACGTGTCCATTGAGGACCACGTAGCCGCCTTGCACAATTGTTCAAGGGTTTCACCACGGTGGGCCACCCAAGAAGGTCCAACAGACCGAGTAGAATGGACTTTGATGGTAGCAGGAACTGGAAGACCAGCCTGTACATAAGCTTGTGCAATCACCATTCTAATGCACCTGTCCAGGGTTTGATTATTCGCAGGCCAGCCACGTTTGTGAAAACCAAAAAGGACAAAGAGAGAATCAAACTTCCGAATGGAAGCTGTCCTCTTCACATAAATACCACATCCAAAGACCGCTCTTTGGATGACAATTCAGGAGAGATAAAGGCCGGAACCACAATCTCTTGGTTAGGGTGGAAAGAAGACACCACCTTAGGTAGATAACCAGGGCGTTTCTGAAGGACTGCCCAGTCACGGTGAAAAAACAGAAAGGGAGACCGACAGGATAAGGCCCCCAAGTCTGAAACCCCCCGTCTAGCAGAGGCAATAGGCAGCAGAAACAAAACCTTAAGAGTAAACCACTTAAGGACTCAAGAGGTTCAAAGAGAATCTTGCTAGGCCTCCAGAACCACCGACAACTCCCAAGGAGCCACAGGCGGGAGATGGGGAGGTCGAATCCATAACACACCCTGAGTGAATGTATGAACATCAGGCAGAGTGGCAATTTTTCTCTGAAACCACACCGACAAGGCAGAAATATGAACCTTGATGGAGGCCAGATGAAGGCCCAAGTCCAGGCCCCATTGTAGGAAGGCCAAAAGTTTGGCCGTACTAAACTTGTAAGCAAAGTAAGAATTCCAGACCCTATGATAAATCCAAGCAGAAGCCGGTTTACGGGCCTTCAACATGGTTTGAATGACCGCCTCAGAAAATGCTTTGGTCCTCAGAACGGAAGCTTCAAGAGCCACGCCGTCAAAGCCAGCCGGGCCAAATCCTGGTATACACAAGGGCCCTGAACGAGGAGGTCTGGGCGTTGTGGAAGTAGAAGAGGACGCTCTATCGAGAGCGATCAGAAGCAGGATTCCTCCGTCTTACTTGAACTTCCATATCACCCTGTGCAGAAGTGACACCGGAGGGAACACGTACGGCAGCCGAAAGTTCCATGGAATAGCCAGTGCATCCACGAACGCTGCTTGAGGATCCCTTGTCCTTGCTCTGAAGACCAGAACCTTGTGATTGTGTCGAGACGAAATCAGGTCTACGTCTGGGCCCCACTTGTCCACTAGGAGTTGAAATACTTCTGGATGGAGGCTCCACTCTCCGGCGTGTACGTCCTGATGACTGAGGAAGTCCGCTTCCCAATTGAGGACCCCCGGAATGAACACTGCCGATATGGCTGGTAGATGGCGTTCCGCACACTGAAGAATCTTTGACACTTCCCTCATTGCCATGCGGCTTCGAGTGCCGTCTTGATGATTTATGTACGCCATCGTGGTGACGTTGTCCGACTGTACTTGAACAGGCCTGTACTGTATCAGATGCTGGGCCAGGTTCAGAGCATTGAACACTGGCCGCAATTCCAGAATGTTTATCGGGAGGAGAAACTCCTCCTTGGTCCACCGACCCTGAAGGGAGTGTTTCTCCAACACCATGCCCCAACCCCTCAGACTGACCTCCGTCGTCAGAAGGACCCAGTTGGAGATCTAGAAGGGACGACCCCTGCTCAATCGTTGGTCCTGGAGCCACCAGTTCAGTGACAGACGAACCTCCGGAGAAAATGAGATTATGTGAGACCTGATCCGGTGAGGCAGGCTGTCCCACTTGGCAAGAATCAGCTTCTGCAGAGGGTGGGAAGGCCTAGTACTTGCATCGCCGCGTGAATCGACACTCGCGGATGAGAGAGGAAGCATCGAATTCTGTCCTGAAGGTTAAGAACCTTCTCCTGAGACAAGAGCAACCACTGGTTGTGAGTGTCCAACAATGCCCCCAGGTGCACCATGCTCTGAGCAGGGACCAAGGAGGATATCTTCCAGTTGATGAGCCACCTGTGGGCTTGCAGAAACTGGACCGTCAGATCCAGATGACGGAGAATTTCTGGGGAATCTGCCTGGATCAGCAAGTTGTCCAGATACGGTTGGATCCTGACACCCTGACGGCGGAGTAAAGCCGTCATTACCACCATGACCTTCGTGAAGCCTCGCGGAGCCGTGGTCAAACCAAAAGGTAAAGCCCAAAATTGATAATGGAGGATGCCAATAGCAAACCGCAGATACTGCTGATGCGACATAGCAATAGGAATATGGAGATAAGCATCCTGTATGTCCAGAGAGAACATATAGTCCCCAGGCTCCAAAGCTAGAACAATAAAGCAAAGAGTTTCCATCCGAAACCTGGAGACTCTCACCAATTTGTTCAAGGAATTGAGGTTGAGAATGGGCCAGGAGGAATCATTCGGTTTCGGGACTAGGAACAGTGGTGAATAGTACCCCTTGCCTCTCTGAGCCAGAGGCACCGGTACTACCACTCATGTGTCCAGGAGGGACTGTACCACCAAATGAAGATTTTTTGCCTTCACCTGATCTGAAGGGATGTCTGTCAGCCAAAATCGATGAGGGGGCGATTCTTGAAGGATATGGCATATCCGTGAGTGACGACTTCCTGTACCCAGGCGTCTGAAGTGGTCTTCAACCATTCCTGGGTAAACCTTAGAAGTCAGCCTCCTACCCTGGGATCCCCAGGGGGAGGCCGGCCCCATCATGCAACAGGCTTGTCTGATTTGGAAGCAGGCTGATGGGCAGCCCAGGCACGTTTAGGTTTGGGCTTAGTGGTTTTGGAAGTGCGAGCCTGTTTTGAGTACACCTGGCCCTTTACCTGGAGGACGAAAGGAAGTACACTTAACCTTCGGGACCGAAGGAGCAGTAATAGGTAGACACGCCGTCTTAGCAGAAGCTAAGTCAGCCACAATCTTATTGAGAGCCTCACCAAAAAGTATGTCTCCCTTAAAAGGGAGCACCTCCAGGGTCCAGATCCACAGACCAGGACCGTAACCAGAGAATCCGGCGAGCCAAAATGGATGTAGTAGAAGCCTTGGCCGCCAGAATACCGGCATCAGAAGCCGCCTTCTTAATGTAATGAGACACTGTGACAATATACGAGAGACATTGTCTAGCATTATCAGAAAGGTTGGACGGCAGCTCTGCTTCCACCTCTTGAGCCTATGCTTCAATAGCTTCTGCAGCCCAAGTAGCTGCAATAGTGGGTCAATGCACAGCTCCTGCGAAGGTGTAAATAGCTTTTAAGCAACCCTCCACACGCTTATCCGTCAGTTCTTTCAGAGAGGTGACGGTAGTTACAGGCAGAGCAGAGGACACCACCAGCTGCGTCACTTGCGAATCCACCGGCGGTGGTGTTTCCCAATTCTTACTTAGCTCCACAGTGAGGGGATAGCGAGCCAGCATCTTCTTGTGAGGTGAGAATTTCTTTCCTGGATTTTCCCAGGATTCCTGACGTATGTCAACTAAATGGTCAGAATGAGGCAAAACTTGTTTAACAACCTTCTGACGTTTAAACCTATCCGGTTTCTTAGAGGTAACAACAGGTTCTGGGTCATCATCAATTTGAAGATCAGCCTGATAGCCTCCAATAAGTCAGGAACATCCACCTGCGAAACAGATTCCCCATCAGAAGCATCTGGGTCAGTGTCTGAGGGGTCAGTATATACTCCATCTTCATCAGATGAAGTGTCTGGAACATGGGTGGATTGTGAGGAAGTAATGGCCCGCTTAGAGGACCCCTTGGTCTTATGCGTGCGAGGGTTAGGTTTCTGTCTGTTCAGTGAGTGATTCAATTGCTGTAACTGAGTGGACAGGAGATCTGCCCATGGCGGATTAACTGCAGGGACAATATGTGGCTGTACCGGCACCTGAGATCCCATAGGGGGCGTAAGTCTAGTTACCAGCATATTTAGTAGAGAGGAAAAAGTATCCCAAGGTGGGTCATTATGGACCCCCGTTGCTACGGCCCTACTGGGGGGCAGGGAGCCCCCAGAACCTGAACCCTCCTCTGCTATGTTTTTCCCCAATGTTTCTGCAGCATCACTACCACGCAGTGTGGGATCAGCCGCAGAACCGTTGCCCCTTGAAGCTGACATAATATGAAAGCGTGAACCACGGGCAACACAGTACAATATCGGCAGTATAATACCTAATCAAGAACCCCCTGTGATAGCACAAACAGAGGATTCAAGAGGTATATAGTGACTGAAAATCACAGAGAAAAATACACAATAAGTATATACTGTGAAATACCTATATCAAATAACCCTGATGCACTTAGGCCCCCTCAGGGTACAGAATATAGGGATAGCAATCTGAGTGAGATACATGGAATAGAAATCACGCAGCAGTTATATGCACACACACATAGTCACATGTACAATGCAGAAATTATGACAAGCAATAAAACTGCACTGTACTAGCAATACTAAGTAAAGCTATACAGATCAATAGATATATCAATGCACAGTAAAGACTGGATGACTTGTACTACATAACCCTGAAGTAATGCACTGTTTCTTAACTTACACTGTTAACAGACATGTAGAATACTCAAGTGTCCTGTAAAATGCACAGCACTGACATGCAGGCGGCTTTACAGAGGAGGCTTTGCCCAAACAGTCCCAGGATCAGCTCAGCATGCAGTAATGGTGTCCAAAGAGATGCAGCTCCAGGACGGGAACATTTACTCTAAATGGCGCCCTGGGTCTGAGGGAGGGGCTACAGGTCAGAGCCTTATCCCCTTGCTGGACTTCACCACCAGGTACTGTCGGCCATATGTAAACGGTTTTTAGTAAAACCGACCTGTGTCCCTGCCCTGGTGGTCTAGTGGGGTCCCTGTACTACCAGTGTCCACGCCAGTGCGCGCGGCCCGCCTCCCATCGCCCGTGCCGTATCGCGATTTCCAGCGGGTACCGCCTGGGGGACCCTCTTACCTCCTCCCTAAGCTGCTGCTGGTGTGTGCCTGATGTGGAGAACCGGGGCCTCCGCTGTAAGTACCCGGCAACCAGGGACACGGGAGTATACAGCGCCGCTGGGGGAGGTGATGAAGCTGCAGCAGATGTCAGAATGACATTTAGCACATATAGTGCCTCTGCTGCAGCCCTTGAAGTCTTCAATCTTCACTTTTTTAAATTTTTCATTACAAACTGAGCTCCTGTGCACGGAGGCGGCGCTGACCATCTTGGGAACAGTCAAAGCTTTAGCCTGTTGGTGCCTCGGATCAAGATCCTACTCTACACCCCCGATGTTATTCCATGTGGAACCCAGTGTACCCCGCTGCAGAAATGAGTGTTAAAAATTTGGTAAATCTATAGAGCTGTAAATTTGTAATGTCTTAATGTAAATAAATATTTATCCATGTTTATTGGCGTTACCCGAGGAGAACCTGTAGCAGAGACAGTAAAAAGTGTCAGGACCATTTTTGTAGTTTATTAAATTCAACACACTAAAGATGCCATTCAACTTTTGATACGATTGTCCGTTTGGGTGTTATCATTCACACAACGCATGCCACACATCAGTAATGTTGCAAATCAGCTATTTAAAATCTGTTTGGAGCAATAAACTTTTCAGCAAATTCTGATGTTGTATGACATGTTACACGACCCCCTCTCCATTTGAGAAAACTGACTTAGATTCAAGATGACTGATTTCAAGATGGCGCCCATGTTCGGTACATACCCTAAAAGATAGTCCACCTCACCCATACCTTACTGGAGTATTCAGTATTCCCATTTCTTGCACAGTTTTTGAAAAAGGGTGTTCTGCGACTTTTGAATCACCCTGTATTATAAGTTAAAATAGATTGAATAAAGAAATTGTAAAACAAAATCATTTAATGAAAAAAAAAAATGAAAAAAACATTTTGCCACTATGAAGCAGATGTTATAAATGTGTATGTGGTTTGTGTTGGTAACTGAAGTATAGAGCAGAACTTAAGTTTCATAACAAACTTTCTTACTTAGGAGCCCATTTATTAATTATCAGGTTTTTGCACTGATAATTATGATTTCTTAGCGCCGCTATGTGTGGTAATAAGAAATGATATACCACCGTAATGTATTAAAGAACACATGTAGGAAAAGGGGACATTGCAATGATTGCATTAATGATCACTTTACTTCACTTGCTGTAAGTCGATGTGCTGCTACGCATTTGCGATCCTCTGACCATGCATGCATGAGAGGGGAGTTCCTGGGAGGAATCCTAGGTCTCTATGGAAGCTGCTTTTGCAATCAAAAATGGGGTACAACAAGAGATATCATATATGATACATCCACAATTGTTTTGGGGAGATATCACACAAATATTAACATATAGGGCTAGATGCGTTATCACTTGGAGAGTGATAAAATGGAGAGTGAAAAAGCACCAGCCAGTCAGCTCCTAACAGTCAGTTTTCAAATACAGCCTGTAACATGGCAGTTGGGAGCCTATTGGCTGGTGTTTTTTCACTTTCTCATTTTATCATTTTCCAAGCGATGACGCATCTAGCCCATAGGCCCCTAAGGGGGATATGTAATAAGTAGTGAAAAGGGCGGCTAAGTTAGTCAGTGGAGAAGTTGCAACCAATCAGCATTGAAGTAACATTTATAATTTGCATACTTTGAAATTATACAGAGCTGCTGATTGGTGGCCATAGGCAACTTCTCCACACTTATCACTGCTTAGTACATTTGCCCCTGTGAGAGAGGACTCATCCAAACTTGCATTTGTGATTATTTTTTTTATTATTTAAACACTTCATCATTTAACTATAGACGGATATAAAGGTAATGAGGGCAAAATGCACAATATTTGTTGACCCAAAGCATTCCCCAGCAAACCTTGTATTTGTTGCTCATTGCATTCTTCCATATTTTGGAATAGTCCATCTTATTTCCCAAGTCACCCACTGGAGTCAAATAAACTTTTTGTTATAATCAATCAAATAATTATTTATTGGAATCTTTTAGAACAGGGGTTCTCAAACTCGGTCCTCAGGACCCCACACAGTGCATGTTTTGCAGGTAACCCAGCAGGTGCACAGGTGTATTAATTACTCACTGACACATTTTAAAAGGTCCACAGGTGTAGCTAATTATTTCACTTGTGATTCTGTGAGACCTGCAAAACATGCACTCTGTGGGGTCCTGAGGACCGAGTTTGAGAACCTGTGTTTTAGAACATAGGTCCTCAAACTTATTCCTCAGAACCCAAAACAATTCATGTTTTCCAGGTCTCTTCACAGAATCACAAGTGGAATAATTAGCACCACCTGGGGATCTTTCAAAATGTATCAGTGAGTAATGACTACACCTGTGCACCTGCTAGGAGACCTGGAAAATGTGAATTGTTTGGGGTCCTGAAGACTGTGTTTGAAACCACTGTTTTAGAAAATTTCTTTCAAAAATAACTTTTAAATATTGTATACAGTGACTGCCTATAGAGGTCACAGTTGAACTGTCCTCTGATTCTTTTTGTGATAGGTGAAGGTCATGTGTATAGTGCAATGGTTCCTGGAAAATAGGATTTAATTACCCACCTCTAAATCCTTTTCTCGTAGTCCGTAGTGGATGCTGGGGTCCACATTAGTACCATGGGGTATAGACGGGTCCACTATGAGCCATTGGCACTTTAAGAGTTTGTGGGCTGGCTCCTCCCTCTATGCCCCTCCTACCAGACTCAGTCTAGAAACTGTGCCCGAGGAGACGGACATCTTTAGTGGCGAGATTCACACCAGCTCACACACAAGGCAAAATCAAGCCAACTAGCTTGACACATCAGCAACGGCTGAACAAGATTACTTACCAAGTAACAAAACAGTGCTTAACCTAGAACTAAGCAGTACTGAACTAAATAACCACTGCAGGATCACGAAGCGCAGGGAGGGTGCCCAGTATTCTCTTCGGACTACGAGAAAAGGATTTACCGGTAGGTAATTAAAATCCTATTTTCTCTTACGTCCTAGAGGATGCTGGGGTCCACATTAGTACCATGGGGATGTACCAAAGCTCCCAGAATGGGAGGGAGAGTGCGGAGGCTCCTGCAGAACCAAATGACCAAACTGAAGGTACTCAGAGGCCAGATTATAGAACTTGTAGAACTTTGTGAACGTGTTTGACCCCGACCAAGTAGCTGCTCGGCAGAGTTGTAAGGCAGACACACCCCGGGCAGCCGCCCAGGAAGAACCCACCTTACGAGTAAAGTGGGCCTTAACAGACGTAGGACACGGCAATCCTGCCGCAGAATACGCATGCTGGATAGTGAACCTGATCCAGCGAGATATCGTCTGCTTAGAAGCAGGACACCAATTTTCTTGGGATCATACAGGACAAACAGAGAGTCTATTTTTCTGTGATGAGCAGTCCTCTTCAAATAGATTATTAGAGCCCTTACAACATCTAAGGACTTTGTTGAGGAGTCAGTCGCAACTTGCACCACAATAGTTTGGTTGATATGAAAAGCCGACACAACCTTCAGAAGAAACTGCTGACGTGTCCAAAGCTGAGCTCTGTCTTCATGGAAGATCAAGTATGGGCTTTTACACGACAAAGCCCCCAACTCCGACATACGTCTAGCAGAAGCTAAGGCCAACAAAGTGACAGCCTTCCACGTGAGAAACTTGACCTCAACCTCCTGTATAGGCTCAAACCAGTCCGACCAGAGGAACTGCAACACCACATCAAGATCCCAACGCGCCGTAGGCGGTACAAAGGGAGGTTGGATGTGCAGAACTTACTTCAAAAAAGTCTGAACCTCAGGGAGGGCAGCCAACTGTTTCTGGAAGAAAATGGATAGGGACGAAATTTGAACCTTTATGGATCCCAACCTTAGGCCCATATCCACACCTGCTTGCTGGAAGAGGAGAAAACGTCCCAGTTGAAACTCCACCGCAGGAAACTTCTTGGACTCACACCAAGATACATATTTTTTCCAAATACGATGGTAATGTTTTGACGTTACTCCTTTCCTAGCCTGTATCAGGGTAGGAATAACCTTGTTCCGAGTGGCCTTCCAAGCAAGTATCCTGCGTTCAACCTCCATGCCGTCAAACGTAGCCATGGTAAGTCTTGATAGGCGAATGGCCCCTGCTGCAGCAGGTCCTCCCGAAGAGGAAGAGGCCTCGGCTCTTCCAGCAGTAGATCCAGAAGATCCGCGTACCAAGCCCTTCTTGGCCAGTCTGGAGCAATGAGGATTGCCTGAACTCTTGTTCTCCTTATGAGTTTGAGAACTCTTGGAATGAGTGGAAGCGGAGGAAACACGTACACCAACTGGAACACCCACGGAGTCACTAGGGCATCCACCGCCACTGCTTGCGGGTCCCGCGACCTGGAACAATACAGCCGAAGCTTCTTGTTGAGACGAGAGGCCATCATGTCGATTTGGGGTACGCCCCAAAGATCTGTTACCTCCTTGAACACCACCGGATGAAGACCCCACTCCCCTGGATGGAGATCGTGTCTGCTGAGGAAGTCCGCTTCCCAGTTGTCTACTCCTGGCATGAAGATTGCTGACAGCACCAACGCGTGTTTTTCTGCCCAGAGGATGAGTCTTGTCACCTCTGACATTGCAGCTCTGCTCTTCGTTCCGCCCTGACGGTTTATGACACCCAGACGTGACTGAAATGTCTGAGTCTCACCCCCACCGGCCCTACCTCCAGGCCGCGCTGTCCACCATCATGCTGAGGTGTACCAGAAGCAGGTTTCTGTTTCCGGGATCCTGCAGCAGCAGGCTTCTTGGATTTTGGCCGACCTCCTCTAAAGAAGGTGTTGGACGGTTTGGCCTTTCTTGTTTTATTAACACGAAAGGACTGTGATGCTGCTGAAGGAAAAGGTTTCTTCACAGCAGGTGCAGCTGAGGGAAGAAAAGGTGACTTACCCACTGTAGCCGTGGAGATCCACGCATCCAACGCTTCCCCAAAGAGAGCCTGACCTGTGTAGGTTAGGGTCTCCACACCGTTCCTGGATTCCGCGTCGGCAGACCACTGGCGCAGCCATAGTCCTCGACGAGCTGAGACAGACATGGAAGAAATTCCTGCAGCCATTGAACCCAGGTCCTTTATGGATTCCACCATAAATCCTGCAGAATCTTGAATGTTACGTAAAAACAATTCTACGTCACTTTTATCCATAGTATCCAAATCCTCAAGTAACGTGCCTGACCACTTTACTATAGCTTTGGAAATCCATGCACAGGCAATAGTAGGACGTAGTATCGCCCTTGAAGCCGTGTATATGGATTTGAGCGTAGTATAAATTTTGCGATCAGCCGGCTCCTTTAAGGCGGTAGATCCTGGAACAGGTAAAACCACCGTTTTTGAGAGTCTGGATACAGACACGTCCACTATGGGTGGGTTTTCCCATTTTTTCCTATCCTCCTCAGGGAAGGGAAAAGCAACCAGAACCCTTCTAGGGATCTGGAATTTTTTCTCTGGGTTTTCCCATGCTTTCTCAAATATAACATTTAATTATTTGGATGCAGGGAAGGTTAGCGAGGTTTTCTTATGGTCAGTGAAGTAAGCCTCCTCAGCCTGCTCCAGTGTTGAATCTGCAATATTCAACACATCCCTTATATCCTCTATCATCAATTGCACCCCTTTAGCCAGATATGCGGCCCCCCTAAGCACGTCCCCATCACCGTCTGCCGTGTCAGAGTCAGTATCTGTGTCATCCTGCATAATCTGTGCAAGAGCACGTTTATGGGAAACTCCTGAGGGGGGCCCTGAGGTAACAGAACCGGACAAAACTGCCAGAGTTCTGTAAAACCTGAGTTGCAGATTCATTCTGTGCAACCCTAGTAGAAATCTGAGAAATCATGGATTTGATAGAGGATAACCATTAAGGCTCCTTTGCTGGTATATGTGCTAAAACAGTGCAATCCTGATTACATGAAATGGGATCATCCTGAGAGAACATATCCTCTGCAGCATATAACACAGAGTCCCTGGACATAGCTAATGGAGACCACAGACACTCCACACACACACACACACACACACACACACACACACACACACACACACACACACACACACGGGAGTACAGAGTTTCACCCCCAAGAATGGCAAGAGAGACACAGAGATTTGAGCCAACCTACACACAGCGCTTTTCAGGTATAGGGAGCCCTAAACCAGCACTGACTGTGTACCTTAATAGGTTACACAGCCTCCCCCTCCCCCTTCTACAACCCCCTGATACCATGAGAGATAGCTGGAGTTGCTCTGGAGGGACTGCACATCACTGACAGCGTTTCTGTAGGCAGGAAAATGGCGCTGAACGCTGCTGGGTCCGCTCTGAGAAGTTCCGCCCCCTTAATGGCGTTGTCTTCCTGCTCTTCATAGGATTATACTGGCCTGAGGATTTATGCTGGCAGAGATCCCGGGACCCCGACAGGCTGTGTGACCGGTGTAGGCGCTGGCTCAGGGCGCCCCTCACAGCGTCGCACTATGTACCGCTGAGCCCCAGAGCGCAGTTAGTTCTGCACTCCATACCCTGTTGCCGCCATCTTCACACCGGCTCCCCGCTTGCTAGAGGGGCCGGTGACTAACTCTCCACCGATCTTCTGGCTCTGTAAGGGGGTGGCGGGATGCTGCCGGGGTGAGCAATACCCTGTGGCGGGGAACGTCAATACCCTCTGGAGCTCAGTGTCCTGTCAGCGGAGATAGTGGCTCAGACCCCGCAGGACGGACACTACTCCCCCCCCCCTTAGTCCCACGAAGCAGGGAGGCTGTTGCCAGCAGCCTCCCTGTAAATGAAAAAACTCTAAAATAAACTTTTACTAAAGAAGCTCTGTAGAGCTCACCTAACTGTGACCGGCTCCTCCGGGCACATTTTCTAAACTGAGTCTGGTAGGAGGGGCATAGAGGAAGGAGCCAGCCCACACTCTCAAACTCTTAAAGTGCCAATGGCTCCTAGTGGACCCATCTATACCCCATGGTACTAATGTGGACCCCAGCTTCCTCTAGGACGTAAGAGAAATAGTGTTGGTGATGCGGTTGCTGTCTGGATTTGGATAGAGTTAATAAATGGGCATACAGATGTATTCTCCAATCAGCCTCTCCTTGGCGCACCTGTCTCGGGAGACTTCTGCTAGTGTCGGGCCACCTTTTTTGCACCTTTTTTCTGAAAATGTGTCTTGGGGTCATATTTACTAAGCCTTGGATGGAGATAAAGTGGCCGGAGATAAAGTACCAGCCAATCAGCTCCTAACTGCCATGTCACAGGCTGGGTTTGAAAAATGACAGGAGGTGATTGGCTGGTACTTTATCTCCGTCCACTTTATCTCCACCTGAGGCTTAGTAAATAGACCACTTTGTCACAGTGCAATGTGGCTAGGATACACTAGTAGACTGTGCTGATTAATTTGATATATGACACTTGTACAGTATATCTGTGTGCGACTTAGTCTATGAAACTGTATACTAAGTGTTTAAATGTTTCTGTTGTGCTCCGTATACAGACTCAGTCACACACAATATATGTGTCATATCAAATTTATCAGAACAGCCTCCTGGTAAATCCTAGTCGCATCGCATTCCGACAAAGAAGCATTATCACCCAAAAACAAAGTCACCAAATACTAGCAGAGTTGCATGGGACCTAGCAGCTAACTCGCAGCAAGCATCTACCGCTGTGTGGCATATTGAGGCTACATGTATGAGGACACATCTGTTTTACCAATCACAGATAAGCCTTGTTCCCAATATAAAACAATGGGGCAGATGTATTAAACCTGAAGAAAGCATAAAGAAGTGATAAAGCGGTGATAAGTGCGAGGTGATAATGCACCAGCCAATCAGCTTACACTTATCACAGATTTATCACTTATTCATGCCTTCTTCAGGCTTAATACATCTTCCCTTTTGTCATTTATCAGCAAAACTGGAAAGTTAAGACATTAAGGGGGTCGATAAGGAGTTTATCACAAGTCCATTTGCCAAGCATATCGGAGCTGAGTACAGGAAATGTAGAGTCACTCTAAATACAGTCACATCTCTGTTAGGTAGCAGAGTAGACAGAATTGCTATTTATCATGGCAGTGTCGCATAGGCAAAGATCAGTGAGAGCTTGCTGGCAGAATTGCGGACTACGCAGAGCTGATCGTGTGCATAAATACTCCTGTTCTCAGACAGAACTTCAGCACCAAGGACAGGGCTGGTGCAAACGTGCACTGGTAATGAATGAAACCTAGCATACTTAAAATTAATGTAACCAAGGAGCTGGCAGGCCACATACTGTAGATGCCTGCAAGTCAGCCTATGAACTAATATGCTCATGTAGTTCTGTGATCACAATGCAGGAGCAATTGCAGCCCTCTTGCGTTCAACTTTGCATTGGCCCTATTATAATAACCAGCAGATAAAAGTTCCACAGGTATAACAGGGATGTGATTTTTATAACGGGAAGAACAGATCTGCCAGGGAAGAGGTTCTGCAGCAGATGACAGCTTTATGACACTGGAATACCATACAATACAATGCAATACCATACCATCCACCCCTCCCATTCTTCATGGGCAGTCCTGACTTCTACTGTATGTACAAGAGCAACATTCTTAGATAAATAGGACCTGATTCTGAGTCACATGTAATGTACATGCATCTCAGGACACACGCTGCATACGGAATGTTAATAGATTGAGAACGGAATGCTAATGCACACATTCAGAGTCGTACACATCTGAGCGATTGCACCGCCTCACTCATCCATATTTTAGAGTAGCCCAGTGATTCCCAACCTGGGTGCCTTGGGGCTCTTGCAGGGGTGCCCTAGGTTGGTGGTCCAGGACCAATTCAAATTATTTTTGGTCACTGTAATAGACAAAACCAGTGCTGGTGGCTGCAAGTCATACAATATGTGGACAAACGGAAGTGAATCCAGTTCCTCTCCACATAACTGACCCTAAGGATGGCAAATATAAACAAAATTTACTTAATTTCATCTGTTTTTCTGGATTTTTATAACAAACTTTTGGCCTAGGAGTGCCATGAAATTTTTTGAGATACTCTGGGGTGCCATGATTGAAAAAAGTTTGGGAACAACTAGAGCACCATTATCAGTATAACTGACATTTATACCTACCCTATGACAGATGCATGGTATGCGGCTGAATTTGGCATCCACAATGCATAAGCACCACTCAGAATATCAAGTAACTGTGGATAGATACCCATGTGTAACTTTTATATGATAAAACATTAGTGTACCCCATGTTCTGAACTTTAGCCTGAAATGTGCTGTGCACGCCTATGTACTGTATATAATATTTCATCATTAAATTAATAACCAAGGCACCCCCCCACAGACACATGTACCAACGTACGTTCTTATTTGAACCTCCACCCATCTGTCATAAGTATCATAGCTATGTTAAATAAAACATATAGGGGAGGATATATCAAAGCTTGGAGAGAGACAAAGTGGGGAGAGATACAGTACCAGCCAATTAGATTCTAACTGTTTAACAGGCTGTGTTTAAAAAAATGACAGTTCTAAGCTGATTGGTTGGTTCTTTATCTCTTTCCATTCTCTCCAAGCTTTGAAAAGTTTCCCTCACAGAGATGGTCTGCCACCAAAGCATCATTGAGAGGAATACTTAAAAAAATGTAAGGTGGCGTAAATACTGTACACAGGTATATTACATTACTTTGGACACTGAAATAGCAATTAGCAGCTTCTGATAGAACTCTATGCTGCTGTTCATGTGACAGTTGATTTACATGAGATTTATCATTAATCAGTAATAATTTATCATCTTTGCTTTATTAATTTGGGTGTGGCCTGTTGCATTATGTTCTACATAAAACAACTGAAACTCACCAACTGCAAAATAATTCTTTACAAATACAAGGGTCAAATATACTCCTTCAGAGGATTTTCCCTTTTTCCTGTGCCCCAACAGTTCTCTCTACCCCCCCCCCCCCCCCCCCCATCAATTAAATCCCACAAGGCTCCTCCCCCACATTCCCGACCTGGTTTTACCACCTCAAATCCAGACCAGGCAGCATATCCTCCTATTCTGAAATCTGGAGTTTTGGGTCTGCACTGTAGAGGAGAAGCCAAGGTCTATAGTGAGGGCAGCTACAGTAGCTGTGGCAACTTTACACAACCACAGCAGAGGCTGGGGCTCAGAGGCCCAGTTCCACACAGATAGAAGGAATACACCTGACCTCAATATCTGCCAAGCTGCACAAGCACCCCTCTGGTACATCACACAGAGCACGTTTCCCATTTACCCCACCCTTGTTATGCCACTACCTGTAAGGTATTGTATTACATTAATGTTTTAAAACATAACAATAGAAAAAAATAATAATAGGAATTTGATACCTACCGGTAATTCCTTTTCTCCTAGTCATTAGTTGATACTGGGGTTGTGTACTTTAGTACCATGGGGTATAGATCGGGTCCACTGGAGCCTGGCACTTTAAAACCTTTAATGTATGTGTGTACTGGCTCCTCCCCTCTATGCCCCTCCTACCAGACTCAGTCTAGGAAAACTGTGCCCGAGGAGACGGACATACCACAAGAAAAGAAACAATACAACAGGGACCGCAACGGTGGGCCAACCAAAACTTACCCAGGTAAGCAGGATTGAAGCACTGAGGTGGGCGCCCAGTATCCACTACGGACTAGGAGAAAAAGAATTACCGGTAGGTATCTAATTCCTATTTTCTCCTACGTCCTAGTGAATACTGGGGTTCTGTACTTTAGTACCATGGGGAAGTCTTAAAGCTCCCAAACGGGTGGGAGAGTGCTCAGACCCCTGTAAAACCGCCTGACCAAACTGAAGGTCATCTTTGGCCAAGGTGTCGAACCGACAGAATTTCACAAGGGTGTTCGAATCAAACCAAGTAGCAGCTCAGCACAACTGTAAAGCCGAGACACCCCGGGCAGCCACCCAGGAAGAGCCCACAGACCTCGTTGAGTGAACCTGAATAGATGTTGGCAAAGGCAGGGCCGCTGATGTATAGGCCTGATGAATGGTCAACCTGAGCCAATGAGCAATTGATTGCTTTGAAGCCAGATGACCAATCTTGGTCGCATCATAAAGGACAAACAGCAAATCAGATTTTCGATGACGAGCTTGACATAACTCTTCAAAGCCCTTACCACATCCAAGGCCTATGGCCCAATTGAAGCGTCGAACAACACCGGAACCACAATGGGCTGATTGACATGAAACGCTGAAACCACTTTTGGCAAAAACTGAGGTCGGGTCCTGAGTTCCGCCCGGTCAGCATGAAAAATCAAATAAGGGCACTTACATGATAAGGTCCCCAATTCAGATACACGTCTGGAAGATGCCAATGCTAACAACTTCACCGTCTTGCAGGTGAGGAATTTTAACTCCACCCTATGTAAGGGTTCAAACCAGTCCGATTGAAGAAAGGACAGAACCACACTGAGATCCCACGGAGCCGTGGGAGGAAATATGAAGTCTGTAGTTCCGGCAACATGGCAAGCTGTTTCTGGAAGAAAATAGAAAGCGCCGAAATCTGGACTTTGATGGAGCCCAATCGTAGTCCCAAATCCACTCTGTTTGCAGGAAAAGTAGAAAACTACCAATTTTAAATTACACGGAAGAAACTTTTCTATATTCACACCAGGAAACATAGGGGGTCATTCTGACCCGATCACACGCTGTAGTGTATCGCAGCGATCGGTTCAGAACTGCGCATCCGCCGGCGCATGCCTGACGGCCGACGGCCGTCGCTGCACTATGATCGCCTCTGACTGATTGACAGGCAGAGGCGGTCGACGGGTGGAATGGCGGCGTTTGGCCGCCGTTTCATGGGCGCGGTCCGGCCAATACAGGCGTGGTCGGACCCTGTGGGGGGCGGGCCGCAGCGGCTTCATGACGTCACACACAGCCGCTGCGGGCCGGGGAGCGACGAGTAGTTCCCGGCCAGCATGTTAAAGCTGCGCTGGCCGGGAGACACTCCTAAAGTGCAAAAGCATCGCCGCTGTGCGATGCTTTTGCACTTCTGCTGGGGGGGCCGGCACTGACATGCGGGGCGGATAGCCCTGTGCTGACCGTCCCCCCGCATGTCTATTGTCATGATCGTAGCCCTGCAAATTTTGCAGGGCTATGATCAACTCGGAATACCCCCATACTTCTTCCAGATACGATGATCGTGTTTTGACGTAACCATCTTCCTGGCCTGGACCATAGTGGAGATAATCCTGGAGGGAAGATCCTTCCTTGCTAGAATCTCCCTCTCAACTTCCAAGCCGTCAAACGTAGCCACTGTAAGTCTGGATAGATAAATAGACCTTGCTGAAGAAGATCCCTTCGAAGCGGCAGAGGCCAAGGATCCTCCAGAGCCATGGTTAGGAGGTCCGAATACCAAGCCCGTCGAGGCCAATCTGGGGCAAGTAGAATTGCATGAACACTTTCCCTTCTTAGTCTTTTTAGAGCCCTTGGGATTAGCGGTAGAGGAGGGAACAGGTACACAAACTGGTGCGTCCACGGTGTCGTCAGCGCGTCCACTGCTACAGCCTGCGGATCCCTCATCCTGGAACAGTAACGGCATAGCTTCTTGTTGAGATGAGAAGCCATCAGATCTATCTGCGGACAGCCCCACCAGTGAATTAACTGTTGAATCACCTGGGAATGTAGGACCCATTCCCCCGGATGGAGGTCATGCCTGCTGAGGAAGTACGCTTCCCAGATGTCCACTCCTGGGGGTAAATTTACTAAGATTCGTATTTTCCAGATTCAGGTCAAAGTTCAATCACGAATGACATCGAAAGTGTAAAACTGCAACTTTTTGAATTGATTACGACTAATTTACTAAGCTGTCGTATTCGGGTTTTTCTTTTGTTCCGATGTCGATGTCATTCGTGGTTTTTTTTCTATTTTTACGGCAGTGATTAGCAAAACACTGCCGACTTTTTTTACAATCAATCTCGGCCGGATCTGTGTGATCCGTGCTGGGGTTTATTATTTTTTTTTTTTTAATTAAACACTGTAAAATAATAAAAAAAAATGCGTGGGGTCCCCCCTCCTAAGCATAACCAGCCTCGGGCTCTTTGAGTCGATCCTGGTTGCAAAAATATGTGGAAAAAAATGACAGGGGTTCCCCCATATTTAAGCAACCAGCATCGGGCTCTGCGCCTGGTCCTGGTCCCAAAAATACGGGGGACAAAAAGAGTAGGGGTCCCCCGTATTTTTAAAACCAGCACCGGGCTCCACTAGCTGGACAGATAATGCCACAGCCGGGGGTCACTTTTATATAGTGCCCTGCGGCCGTGGCATCAAAAATCCAACTAGTCACTCCTGGCCGGGGTACCCTGGGGGAGTGGGGACCCCTTCAATCAAGGGGTCCCCCCCCCCAGCCACCCAAGGGCCAGGGGTGAAGCCCGAGGCTGTCCCCCCCCATCCAATGGGCTGCGGATGGGGAGGCTGATAGCCTTTGTTGTAAAAGAAAAGATATTGTTTTTAGTAGCAGTACTACAAGGCCCAGCAAGCCTCCCCCGCATGCTGGTACTTGGAGAACCACAAGTACCAGCATGCGGCGGAAAAACGGGCCCGCTGGTACCTGTAGTACTACTACTAAAAAAATACCCAAAAAAAGACAAGACACACACACCGTGAAAGTATAATTTTATTACATACATACACACATACATACATACTTACCTTAAGTTCCCACGCAGGTCGGTCCTCTTCTCCAGTAGAATCCAAGGGGTACCTGTTGAAGAAATTATACTCACGAGATCCAGGGGTCCAGGCTCCTCGGGAAATCCAGGGGTAATCCACGTACTTGCATAAAATAAGAAAACGGAAAGCCGAGCCACGAACTGAAAGGGGCCCCATGTTTTCACATGGGACTCCTTTCCACGAATGCCAGAAACCCACTCTGACTGATGTCTAAGTGGGTTTCTTCAGCCAATCAGGGAGTGCCACGTTGTAGCACTCTCCTGATCGGCTGTGTGCTCCTGTACTGAGTGACAGGCGGCACACGGCAGTGTTACAATGTAGCGCCTATGCGCTCCATTGTAACCAATGCTGGGAACTTTCTGCTCAGCGGTGAATTCACTTTAGGTCAACCGCAGGGCAGAAAGTTCCCATCATTGGTTACAATGTAGCGCATAGGCGCTACATTGTAACACTGCCGTGTGCTGCCTGTCAGTGAGGACAGGAGCACACAGCCGATCAGGAGAGTGCTACAACGTGGCACTCCCTGATTGGCTGAAGAAACCCACTTAGACATCAGTCAGAGTGGGTTTCTGGCATTCGTGGAAAGGAGTCCCATGTGAAAACATGGGGCCCCTTTCAGTTCGTGGCTCGGCTTTCCGTTTTCTTATTTTATGCAAGTACGTGGATTACCCCTGGATTTCCCGAGGAGCCTGGACCCCTGGATCTCGTGAGTATAATTTCTTCAACAGGTACCCCTTGGATTCTACTGGAGAAGAGGACCGACCTGCGTGGGAACTTAAGGTAAGTATGTATGTATGTGTGTATGTATGTAATAAAATTATACTTTCACGGTGTGTGTGTCTTGTCTTTTTTTGGGTATTTTTTTAGTAGTAGTACTACAGGTACCAGCGGGCCCGTTTTTCCGCCGCATGCTGGTACTTGTGGTTCTCCAAGTACCAGCATGCGGGGGAGGCTTGCTGGGACTTGTAGTACTGCTACTAAAAACAATATCTTTTCTTTTACAACAAAGGCTATCAGCCCCCCCATCCGCAGCCCATTGGATGGGGGGGGACAGCCTCGGGCTTCACCCCTGGCCCTTGGGTGGCTGGGGGGGGGGACCCCTTGATTGAAGGGGTCCCCACTCCCCCAGGGTACCCCGGCCAGGGGTGACTAGTTGGATTTTTGATGCCACGGCCGCAGGGCACTATATAAAAGTGACCCCCGGCTGTGGCATTATCTGTCCAGCTAGTGGAGCCCGGTGCTGGTTTTAAAAATACGGGGGACCCCTACTCTTTTTGTCCCCCGTATTTTTGGAACCAGGACCAGGCGCAGAGCCCGATGCTGGTTGCTTAAATATGGGGGAACCCCTGTCAATTTTTTCCCCATATTTCTGCAACCAGGATCGGCTCAAAGAGCCCGAGGCTGGTTATGCTTAGGAGGGGGGACCCCACGCAATTTTTTTTTTAAAAATAAGCACTTTCCCACCCCTTCCCACTGATATACATGCACGGATCTCATGGATCCGTGCATGCCTATCCAATCACGAATAAAAAAAAAAGGTCTGTTTTTTTTTAGCACTTTTTTACGAGTTGTAATTTTTCACGGCAGTGTTTGTTTGGCCCTCATTCCGAGTTGTTCGCTCGCAAGGCGATTATAGCAGAGTTACACACGCTAAGCCGCCGCCTACTGGGAGTGAATCTAAACATCTTAAATGTGCGACCGATGTATTCGCAATATTGCGATCAAAACCGAGTTAGCAGTTTCTGAGTAACTCCAGACTTACTCTGCCTGTGCGATCAATTCAGTGCTTTTCGGTCCCGGCTGACGTCATAAACACACCCAGCGTTCGCCCAAGCACTCCCACCGTTTCTCCAGACACGCCTGCGTTTTTTCCGGAAACGGTAGCGTTTCCTGCCACACGCCCCTAAAACGCCGTACATCCGCCCAGTAACACCCATTTCCTGTCAATCACAATGCGTTCTCCGGAGCGACGAAAAAGCCGTGAGTAAAATTACTTTCTTCTTAGTAAAGTTACTTGACGCATGCGCAGTGCGAACATTACGCATGCGCACTAAGAGAATTCTCACTGCGATGCGATGAAAAATACCGAGCGAACAACTCGGAATGAGGGCCGTTTGTTTTTTGCTTTGCACTTCTTAGTAAATGACCGAGATTCATACTTAAACAGCCGCGTTTTGACCGATGGTGTATTCATTCGTAATTTTTTACTTGGACTTGCAAAAAATTACGAATGCCCTCATCTCTGCCGTGATTAGTGTTTAGTAAATTACCGAGATGACACTTTGATGAAAAAACGGCATCTCGGTCAAAATCGGGAGCTTAGTAAATTTCCCCCCTGGAATGAATATGACTGAGATGGCCCTTGCATTGGCCTCCGCCCAGACGAGTATTTTTGACACTTCTCACATCGCCACTCTGCTTCTTGTTCCCCCTTGTCGGTTTATGTACGCCACCGACGTGGCTTTGTCTGATTGAACCTGGATCGCCTGACCCTTCAGGAGGTGGGAAGCTTGTAGAAGATCACTGTAAATCGCCCTGAGTTCCAGGATGTTTATCGGCGGAGCAGATTCCTGAACTGACCATATGCCTTGGAACTGGGCCCCTTGGGTCACAGCCCCCCAACCACGGAGGCTGGCATCCATTGTGAGTAGAATCCACGAGTGGATGTTGAAATTCCTGCCTTCAACAAGGTGAGGAACTTGTAGCCACCATAATAGAGAAAATAAGAATTTACTTACCGATAATTCTATTTCTCGGAGTCCGTAGTGGATGCTGGGGTTCCTGAAAGGACCATGGGGAATAGCGGCTCCGCAGGAGACAGGGCACAAAAGTAAAGCTTTTACAGGTCAGGTGGTGTGTACTGGCTCCTCCCCCCATGACCCTCCTCCAGACTCCAGTTAGGTACTATGCCCGGACGAGCGTACACAATAAGGGAGGATTTTGAATCCCGGGTAAGACTCATACCAGCCACACCAATCACACCGTACAACTTGTGATCTAAACCCAGTTAACAGTATGATAACAGAGGAGCCTCTGAAAGATGGCTTCCTAAACAATAACCCGAATTAGTTAACAATAACTATGTACAAGTATTGCAGATAATCCGCACTTGGGATGGGCGCCCAGCATCCACTACGGACTCCGAGAAATAGAATTATCGGTAAGTAAATTCTTATTTTCTCTATCGTCCTAAGTGGATGCTGGGGTTCCTGAAAGGACCATGGGGATTATACCAAAGCTCCCAAACGGGCGGGAGAGTGCGGATGACTCTGCAGCACCGAATGAGAGAACTCCAGGTCCTCCTTTGCCAGGGTATCAAATTTGTAAAAATTTACAAACGTGTTCTCCCCTGACCACGTAGCTGCTCGGCAGAGTTGTAATGCCGAGACCCCTCGGGCAGGCGCCCAAGATGAGCCCACCTTCCTTGCGGAATGGGCCTTAACAGATTTAGGCTGTGGCAGGCCTGCCACAGAATGTACAAGTTGAATTTTGTTACAAATCCAACGAGCAATCGACTGCTTAGAAGCAGGTGCACCCAACTTGTTGGGTGCATACAGTATAAACAGCGAGTCAGATTTTCTGACTCCAGCCGTCCTTTAAATGTATATTTTTAAGGCTCTGACAACGTCCAACAACTTGGAGTCCTTCAAGTCGTCTGTAGCCGCAGGCACTACAATAGGCTGGTTCAGGTGAAACGCTGATACCACCTTAGGGAGAAAATGCGGACGCGTCCGCCGCTCTGCCCTATGTCGAATGGAAAATTAAATAAGGGCTTTTATAAAACAAAGCCGCCAGTTCAGATACTCTCCCGGCCGAAGCCAGGGCCAGTAACATAGTCACTTTCCATGTGAGATATTTCAAATCCACATTCTTTAGTGGTTCAAACCAATTGGATTTGAGGAAATCTAAAACTACATTTAGATCCCACGGTGCCACCTTAGGCACCACAGGAGGCTGTATATGCAGTACTCCTTTGATAAAAATCTGGACCTCAGGGACTGAGGCCAATTCTTTTTGGAAGAATATTGATATGGCCGAAATTTGAACCTTAATAGATCCCAATTTGAGACCCATAGACAATCCTGATTGCAGGAAATGTAGGAAAACGACCCAGTTGAAATTCCTCCATCGGAGCACTCCGCTGCTCGCACCACGCAACATATTTTCGCCAAATACAGCGATAATGCTTCGCGGTGACTTCCTTCCTTGCCTTTATCAAGGTAGGAATGACTTCTTCCGGAATGCCTTTTCCTTTTAGGATCTGGCATTCAAACGCCATGCCGTCAAACGCAGCCGCGGTAAGTCTTGAAAAAGACAAGGACCCTGCTGAAGCAGGTCCCTTCTCAGAAGTAGAGGCCACGGATCGTCCGTGACCATCTCTTGAAGTTCCGGGTACCAAGTCCTTCTTGGCCAATCCGGAGCCACTAGTCTTACTCCTCTTTGCCGTATAATCCTCAATACCTTTGGTATGAGAGGCAGAGGAGGAAACACATATACCGACTGGTACACCCAAGGTGTTACCAGCGCGTCCACAGCTATTGCCTGCGGATCTCTTGACCTGGCGCAATATCTGTCCAGTGTTTTGTTGAGGCGAGACGCCATCATGTCCACCATTGGTTTTACCCAACGGTTTAATAGCATGTGGAAAACTTCTGGATGAAGTCCCCACTCTCCCGGGTGAAGGTCGTGTCTGCTGAGGAAGTCTGCTTCCCAGTTGTCCACGCCCGGGATGAATACTGCTGACAGTGCTATCACGTGATTCTCCGCCCAGCGAAGGATCCTGGCAGCTTCTGCCATTGCCCTCCTGCTTCTTGTGCCGCCCTGTCTGTTTACATGGGCGACTGCCGTGATGTTGTCCGACTGGATCAACACCGGTCTTCCTTGAAGCAGAGGTTCCGCCTGGCTTAGAGCATTGTAGATTGCTCTTAGTTCCAGAATGCTTATGTGAAGAGACTTTTTCAGGCTCGACCACACTCCCTGGAAATTTCTTCCCTGTGTGACTGCTCCCCAGCCTCTCAGGCTGGCATCCGTGGTCACCAGGATCCAATCCTGCATGCCGAATCTGCGGCCCTCCAATAGATGAGCCTCCTGCAACCACCACAGAAGGGATACCCTTGTCCTCGGCGACAGGGTTATCCGCAGGTGCATCTGAAGATGCGACCCTGACCATTTGTCCAACAGATCCCTTTGCATGGAATCTGCCGAAAGGGATTTCTTCGTAAGAAGCTACCATTTTTTTTTTTTATTTTTTTTTCAGGACTCTTGTGCATTGATGTACAGACACCTTTCCTGGTTTTAGGAGGTTCCTGACCAGGTCAGATAACTCCTTGGCTTTTTCTTCGGGAAGAAAAACCTTTTTCTGAACTGTGTCCAGAATCATCCCCAGGAACAGCAGACGAGTTGTCGGCATTAATTGGGATTTTGGAATATTCAGAATCCATCCGTGCTGCTTTAGCACCTCTTGAGATAGTGCTAAACCCATCTCTAGCTGTTCTCTGGACCTTGCCCTTATTAGGAGATCGTCCAAGTATGGGATAATTAATACGCCTTTTCTTCGAAGAAGAAATATTATCTCGGCCATTACCTTTGTAAAGACCCGAGGTGCCGTGGACAAACCAAACGGCAGCGTCTGAAACTGATAGTGACAGTTTTGTACAACGAACCTGAGGTACCCCTGGTGTGAGGGGTAATTGGAACGTGGAGATACGCATCCTTGATGTCCAAGGATACCATAAAGTCCCCTTCTTCCAGGTTCGCTATCACTGCTCTGAGTGACTCCATCTTGAACTTGAACTTCTTTATGTACAGGTTCAAGGACTTCAGATTTAGAATAGGCCTTACCGAGCCATCCGGCTTCGGTACCACAAAAAGAGTGGAATAATACCCCTTCCCTTGTTGTAGAAGAGGTACCTTGACTATCACCTGCTGAGAATACAGCTTGTGAATGGCTTCCAAAACCGTCTCCCTTTCTGAGGGGGACGTTGGTAAAGCAGACTTCAGGAAACGGCGAGGTGGCTCTGTCTCTAATTTCAACCTGTACCCCTGAGATATTATCTGCAGGATCCAGGGATTTACCTGCGAGTGAGCCCACTGCGCGCTGTAATTCTTGAGACGACCGCCTACCGCCCCCGAGTCCGCTTGCGAAGCCCCAGCGTCATGCTGAGGCTTTTGTAGAAGCCGGGGAGGGCTTCTGTTCCTGGGAAGGAGCTGCCTGTTGCTGTCTCTTCCCTCGTCCTCTGCCTCGTGGCAGATATGAATAGCCCTTTGCTCTCTTATTTTGAAAGGAACGAAAGGGCTGCGGTTGAAAGGTCGGTGCCTTTTTCTGTTGGGGAGTGACTTGAGGTAGAAAGGTGGATTTCCCGGCCGTAGCCGTGGCCACCAAATCCGATAGACCGACCCCAAATAACTCCTCTACGCATCGCCTGTCCACTGTCGTGTCCATAAAGCTCTTCTGGCCGAAATGGACATAGCACTTACCCGTGATGCCAGTGTGCAGATATCTCCCTGTGCATCACGCATATAAAGAAATGCATCCTTTATTTGTTCTAACGACAGTAAAATATTGTCCCTGTCCAGGGTATCAATATTTTCGATCAGGGACTCTGACCAAACTACCCCAGCACTGCACATCCAGGCAGTCGCAATAGCTGGTCGTAGTATAACACCTGCATGTGTGTATATACCTTTTTGGATATTTTCCATCCTCCTATCTGATGGATCTTTAAGTGCGGCCGTCTCAGGAGAGGGTAACGCCACTTGTTTTGATAAGCGTGTTAGCGCTTTGTCCACCCTAGGAGGTGTTTCCCAGCGCTCCCTAACCTCTGGCGGGAAAGGGTATAAAGCCAATAACTTCTTTGAAATTAGCAGTTTTTTATCGGGGCACCCCACGCTTCATCACACACGTCATTTAATTCTTCTGATTCGGTAAAAACTACTGGTAGTTTTTTCACACCCCACATAATACCCTGTTTAGTGGTACCTGTAGTATCAGCTAAATGTAACATCTCCTTTATTGCCAACATCATATAACGTGTGGCCCTACTGGAAAATACGGTTGATTCGTCACCTTCACCACCGGAATCAGTGCCTGTGTCTGGGTCTGTGTCGACCGACTGAGGCAAGGGGCGTTTTACAGCCCCTGACGGTGTTTGAGGCGCCTGGACAGGCACTAATTGAGTGTCCGGCCGCCTCATGTCGGCAAACGACTGCTTAAGCGAGTTGACGCTATCCCGTAATTCCACAAATAAAGGCATCCATTCTGGTGTCGACCCCCTAGGAGGTGACATCCTCATATTTGGCAATTGCTCCGCCTCCACACCAATAACGTCCTCATACATGTCGACACACACGTACCGACACACAGCAGACACACAGGGAATGCTCTATACGAAGACAGGACCCACTAGCCCTTTGGGGAGACAGAGGGAGAGTCTGCCAGCACACACCAAAAAGCGCTATATATGACAGGGATAGCCTTATGATTAAGTGCTCCCTTATAGCTGCTTTTATATTAATATATATTGCCATTTATTTTGCCCCCCCTCTCTGTTATACCCTGTTTCTGTAGTGCAGTGCAGGGGAGAGACCTGGGAGCCTTCCTGACCAGCGGAGCTGTGACAGAAAATGGCGCCGTGTGCTGAGGAGATAGGCCCCACCCCTTTTTCGGCGGGCTCGTCTCCCGCTATTTAGTACATTTAGGCAGGGGTAAATATCTCCATATAGCCTCTGGGGCTATATGTGAGGTATTTTTAGCCTTTTTAAAGGTTTTCATTTGCCTCCCAGGGCGCCCCCCTCCCAGCGCCCTGCACCCTCAGTGACTGCCGTGTGAAGTGTGCTGAGAGGAAAATGGCGCACAGCTGCAGTGCTGTGCGCTACCTTAAGAAGACTGCAGGAGTCTTCAGCCGCCGATTCTGGACCTCTTCTTGCTTCAGCATCTGTGAGGGGGCCGGCGGCGTGGCTCCGGTGACCATCCAGGCTGTACCTGTGATCGTCCCTCTGGAGCTTCATGTCCAGTAGCCAAGAAGCCAATCCATCCTGCACGCAGGTGAGTTCACTTCTTCTCCCCTCTGTCCCTCGTTGCAGTGATCCTGTTGCCAGCAGGAATCACTGTAAAATAAAAAACCTAAGCTAAACTCTCTAAGCAGCTCTTTATGAGAGCCACCTAGAATTGCACCCTTCTCGGCCGGGCACAAAAATCTAACTGGAGTCTGGAGGAGGGTCATGGGGGGAGGAGCCAGTACACACCACCTGACCTGTAAAAGCTTTACTTTTGTGCCCTGTCTCCTGCGGAGCCGCTATTCCCCATGGTCCTTTCAGGAACCCCAGCATCCACTTAGGACGATAGAGAAATACGGGCTTTTAGAGATACTGTAAGGTCACTTCCTGATGCATGTGAAGGTGAGACCCTGACCATTTGTCCAGCAGATCCAGCTGAAATGGCCGGGCATGAAACCTGCCGTATTGGAGTGCCTCATAAGCAGCTACCATCCTGCCCAACAAGTGAATGCAGAGATGTATCGATACCTTGCAAGGACGGAGAACGGAGTGGACCATAGTTTGGATAGCCAAGGCCTTGTCCATCGGAAGAAACATCTTCTGAGACACAGTATCCAATATCATTCCCAGGAACTGAAGACGTTGGGTCAGTTCCAGGTGAGATTTCTGGAAGTTTAAGATCCACCCATGATCTGTAAGCAGGCGAGTCGTCAGACCGATGCTGTGCAATAGACGCTCCCTGGACATAGCCTTTATCAGGAGATCGTCCAAGTAGGGGACTATATTGACTCCCAACATGCGCAGTTGCAGCATCATCTCCGCCATGACTTTGGTGAAGACCCTCGGAGCTGTGGACAGGCCAAAGGGCAAGGCCTGAAACTGGAAGTGGTTGTCCAAGATGGCGAACCTGAGGCAAGCCTGATGAGGGGGCCACATGGGAATGTGAAGGTAAGCATCCTTGACATCTAGGGATACCAGGAATTCCCCCTCCTTCAGACCGGACAACACTGCCCTTAGGGATTCCATCTTGAATTTGAACACTCGTAGATACGGGTTGAGAGACTTCAGGTTTAAGATGGGTCGCACCGAACCATCTGGTTTTGGAACGACAAAAAGACTGGAGTAAAAACCCCTGTTGTGTAAAGGAGGAGGTACCGTAACCACCACCCCTGTCCACAAAAGTTTTTGAATGGCTTCTTGCAAGGCAACTTTTGCTGATTTTGCAGCAGGTAAAACTGGTAAGCCTGATTTGAAAAATCTGTGAGGAGGAAGTGCTTGAAATTACAGCCGATATCCCTGGGAAATAAGGACCCTCAACCAAGGATGCCGGCAGGACTTTGCCCACACGTGGGCGAAGTGGCGAAGGTGAGCACCTACCTGAAATTCACCTTGCTGCTGGGGCCAACCATCACGCGGAAGGCTTAGTGGCAGGGAATCCAGTGGTCTGGTCCAGGGAGACAGCAGTTGCAAGTTTACGGGACTTACCACGAGATCCTCTGGGAGTGGTGGAGACCCCCCCCGGCCCCTGCCTCTGGACCTTGCCACACGAAAGGACTGCAAGGAGGGTCCTGTGTAAGAACGTCTAGCAGGTGACTTACCCGCCGTTGCCTGGGTGATCCATTTATTTAATTTGTCTCCAAACAAGGCATCACCTGTAAAGGGAAAATTTTCAACACCCTTTTTGGAATCAGCGTCCACTGACCATTGACGTACCGAAACAGCCATAGCAGTAGTGCGGCAATTTATCTTACACAACTCTTTTATAGCCTCACTCATAAAATTTGCAGAATTCTGTATATGTTACAGCAGAGTAATGACCTCATCCCGGGGTAGAGAGTCCAAACCATCAATAACATTATCAGACCACTTGACTACCGCCCTGGAAAATCCACCCACAAACAATTGTGGGGTGCTGTGCTGTGCCTGCTGTCGTATATATTGCCTTGAGCTTGGTCTCAATTTTATGGTCAGCCGACTCTTTTAGGGAAATAGCCCCTGTCACCGGCAGTACCAATTTCTTAGACAGTCTGGATACAGACGTATAGACTGACGGGGAAAAGTAATTAAAAACCTCTGAGGAATTTTACATTTTTTAGCAGGGTTTAACCAAGCCTCCCAGGCCAGGGAGTTTAATTCTTTAGATACAGGAAAAGTTGCTGAAGTCTTTGGTCTAACATTAAAGTACAACTCCTCATATGGTTCTGCCTCCTGATCCGGTATGTGAAGAACCTCTCTTACAGCAAAAATGAGAGCCTCCACCCCAGGGGACAGGGAACTGTCCTCATCCATATCATCATCATCATCCACATCAGGCTGATCAGAATCAGACTGGAGCACCTGTGGCAGTGAGCGTTTATGTGAAACCACTAGAGGGGGCAGAGAAGCCTTTTTGGTATCTGCTGCTTTTGCCACACAATCAATAGAGTGCTTTAACACCTGTCTCTCCTTTTTTGCTGCAGCTAATTCTGAATTTACATTCTGAATCATGCTTTTAAAACTATCTAGCCAGTCAGGTGACTGTGAACTGTGTCCCTGTGGAGATAAGAAACATTGTTCACACATGAGTGACCCCGATGACAACGGGGAAGAGTTACAAGCAGCACACATAACCATGTCAACAGACATCCTACACAATAGTAATGCAGTGCAGCCCACTGGCCAACACCTCCACACAGACGCTAGAGAGCCCTTGGAGTGACACTGAGGACTGGACACCTGCACACAGAACACAGCAGCACAATGTGTAAATATATGTGTATGACCTGATAGTAGTGCAGCGGCGCTACTGCTGGCGTGCTCCCCCCCATCTATGACCACCTGGTACCAGTACAGAGTTTGTAACAGCGTGGGTCCCTGGAGGAGCAGCGTGCATGCAGCCTTGAAGAGCCGCAGTAGCAGGAAATGGCGCCTTCCCGCTGCTGGTCCTACTCCGGGAAGCCCTTCCCCTTGCAATGGCGTGCGGTCCCTGCTGTATTTTGTTATACTGGCCATATTAAAAAAACAAAATCATACATAACGGCACACACAAAGCCTTGAGTGACAGTGAGCACTGTGGGGCATAAGATCAAGCCAGTCTCGTCCGCGGTGGGCACAGCAGCTCGTTGCCTGAGGACCCGCTAACCGGGACCCAGGTGTAACACTCACCGCACCTTGAACTTTGGTATCTGTTAGAAGGTGGCAGATAGCTGCCAGCGTGGGCACACATACTAACGATGTGTGATCAGCACCTCAGGAGCTCAGTGTCCTGGGATTACGAACCATTAACCCTCAGGAGGTTGGTTCGGTCCCCCCTCTAAGTCCCACGAAGCAGGTAGCCTGGTTGCCAACCAGGGCTACCTGAAAAAAAATAACTAAAATAAAAAATAAAGGAAACTCTCTGGAGCTCCAGAGAAATGCACCCGGCTCCTCGGGCACAGTTTTCTAAACTGAGTCTGGTAGGAGGGGCATAGAGGGGAGGTGCTATCACACACATACTCACACTAAAGGTTTTAAAGTGCCAGGCTCCAGTGGACCCGATCTATATCCCATGGTACTAAAGTACAGAACCCCAGTATCCACTAGGACGTAAGAGAAAAAATGTATTCACGCCCATTTCTAACTGCCTGTTTGTCTATCACAAATAGGCAGTTATAAATGTATGCAAATTAAAATAAGGCCAAATAAAAAAAAAAAAATTTCAATAATGATTTTTTTATTAATTTCCAAATATAGAAAAAATAAATAAATAAATGTACACGTACAGAGAACGTATAAAGGGTACAACATTGAGCTAATACATGAAACATGATCGTACACGATAAATCTTGATTCAGAAGCTCAGTTCACTAACAGTGTACATAGAGTTTCTTATAACAATCAACCATAGATAGAACCATAAGAAAAAATAAAATAGAGAACTTAGTAGATAGGGGAAAAGAGAGAGATATTACAAGACAGTGACACACGAGGGAAGAAGTATAGACCAAGGGAAGAGAACATATATGTCAGGGGAGCATCTTACTCAGATATTGTAACATAAAGATAGAAAGGAGGTATCTGTCACATACGGTTAGTATCAGATTGTGGAGAGTTTAGAATTGCCGTGTCAATGGGATCACTAAAAATTACGGAGTGACCCTGCCTCTCCCGGAATTCACTCCATTTAAACCATCTCATATGGATAGAGGAAGGAGATGAAGAGTACACACATCCCGCTGTTTCAAAAAGGAAATGCTTATGGGTCTTATTAATAACAGTCTGAATGTTAGGTATGGACTGTGATTTCCACAATTGGCCTATCGCTGCCTTAGCCGATATTAAGACGTGACCAACAATATACCTGTCGCAGCTGAGGAGAGCATGTGGAGAGTAGTGGAATAAGGCAAACATTGGATCTAGTGGCACAGCCGCTCCCACCACTTCCCCCAAAAGAGAGAACACTTCCGTCCACAGAGGCCTCAAGACTGGGCAATCCCAAAAAATATGTAGAATGGTACCCACAGCACCACAGTTTCGCCAGCATAGCTGGGAAGTCGATGGCCAGATATGATGAAGCCGCTGCGGAGTGAAGTATGCCCTATTGCATAATTTATAGAACATTTCTGAGTGCTGGAGACATTTAGAGATTTTAAAGCACAGTGAGGAAATTGTATCCCACTCTTCCTCTCGAAGTACAATAGAAAGATCCTTTTCCCACTTAATCTGCGATGGTAGTTTACTGGTTTTATTCAAAAGAACAATATACTGATACCATCTAGATACCCCACCCCTATGACCAGGGGAAGATAATCTAGAGTGCATAATAGCAGGTAGAGGAAGGGGACTACTAGACCTGTCAACATAAGAATGGAGCCAATGGCGTAATTGTAAGTACTTGAAAAAAAATCATGCTTCGATATACCAAATTGAGACTGAAGTTGAGAAGGGTATTAAACCATTGTTTAAGAAAAGATCTTTCAGTCTCACAACTCCAGCGTCAATCCAGGTGTCTAATGTAAGATCAGGGATAGTACAAGCTACGGTTCTGATAGGAAGATCCGCTGCAGGTAACGCAATAGTTGGGTCAGACCCAACCACTGAGTGCCATAGCTTGAAAGTACATCTAATCGCGTCCCCAGGACCAGTCCATTTCGGAACGCTATGCATAGGCAGTAGAAATAGATCTGTGTTTATTAATCAACCCTAAAAAGGATTTTTCAATAACTACCCATGGTTTGGGGGAATGCGCGACAAACCAGTCGCGGGCCTGGCTAAGAAGGCAGGCGGAGTGATATGCATCTAAGTTGGGGCAAGCAACCCCACCAAAGACCTTGGGCAATGACAGAACCTGCCTAGAGATACGCGGTCTAGATCCCTTCCAGATAAAGTGTGATAGAATTTTATTAGCCCTAACACTAAGAGGTTTAGGGAAATTACGGGGGATGGCCCGAAATAAGTAAAGGAGTTTAGGTAACAGTACCATCTTAGTTGCAGAAATACGCCCCAGCCAAGAGATTTCATGTAAAGACCACTCATTAATCAATTTTTCGAAGGCGCTAAACAAAGGTGTGTAGTTACAGTCATATAGATCTCTGTCAAGCGATAGATGTATATCTAAATATTTAATAGTTCTCGCTTGCCAAGCATATCTGTAGCTATCCATAAGTAAAGCCAGGATATGTGGTGGGATATGGAGCGGTAGAGCCTCCGTTTTGGAAGTATTCAGTTTATAGTATGATAATCTGGAATACTTATCTAATATGGCATGGAGACCGATAAGGAAGGATTCAGGGTTAGTCAAACAAAGTAAAATATCATCTGCGAAGAGGTTGACTTTATGACTCAATCCTCCTATCTCGGGCCCCGAGACCTCCACATCAGTCCTAATAGTCTCAGCCAGGGGTTCAATAGCCAAAGCAAAAATAAGGGGAGACAAAGGGCACCCCTGTCTGGTGCCGTTTAGAATATCCAAACCCCTGGACAGACACCCATTAACATACACCTTAGCAGAGGGGGCAGAGTATAAAGCAAAAATGGAATCCAGAAACCTTCCCTGGAAGCCAAACTTACCCAGGACTGATCTTAGATACCCCCAGTGTAGCCTATCAAACGCCTTCTCAGCATCCAACGATAGGACCAGGAGGGGCGTTTTATGAGCAGTACAATACTCCATGACATTGTAAACTCTCCGAGTGTTGTCCAGGGCCTGCCTGCCTGCCCGGGATGATGCCAACCTGATCAGCAGCTATAAGGGAAGGCAATAAAGGGCAAAGACGGTTAGCGATAACCTTAGCAAAAAGCTTTACGTCTGTATTCAACAGAGCTATCGGTCGGTAATTTTGAACGGATGTGGAAGGTTTACCCGGCTTAGGGATAGCAACTATCTGCGCTTCAAGCATTTCTCTCGGGAACCTCCCAGACTCCGACGCCTCGTTATAGACAGCCAATAACACTGGTGCCAAATCTGCTTTATAAGTTTTATAGAAATTAGATGGAAATCCATCTGGACCCGGCGCTTTATCTCGTGGAAGACCGTCAATAGCTGCCTCAAGTTCGGGAATAGTCCAAGGAGAGCTGAGAGACAGGCAGGCCTCAGAGTTCAGTGTCGGTAGGGACAGGTTTTTAAAAAAAGACTGGATTTCAGCTTCAATGGGTTGGGGAGTAACAGGATCTTACTGTAGGTTGTAAAGTCGGGAGTAATACTCTGCAAAGGTGTCTGCTATACCATAAGGGTCAGAGACTCTTGAGCCCATAGGAGAATAAACAAAGTGAAGTCTGGCCTTAGCTCGCCGGCCTCGCAGTTTCCGTGCCAAGAGACGCCCTGCCTTATTTCCAAATACATCAAATCTCTGATTTAGACAAGCAAGATTGCGTTGTACTTCCCTAAGAGAGAAAACGTTCACCTTTTCCCTTGCGGCAAGCAAAAGCTTAAAGGCAGTTTTATTCTGCGGATCAGCATTATGTGCTAATTCTAATTTTGCAACTTCACTTTCAGCTAATAAACGTTCAGCATTTTGAGAACGTTTCAGCCGTGAAGCGGCCTGAATGGCCGCCCCCCGCAGTACAGCTTTACAAGAGCACCAATTATTAAAAACCGAAGTATCTTCGGGTTTGTTAGTTTCTAATATAACTTTAAGGTTTGGTGTAGGGCAAGTGAAGCCTCTTGATGGCATAACAGGAAATGTCCTAGTCTCCAAGGGCCTGGAGATACTTTACGGGCTTTAAGTTCCCAAACTACCTTCAGCGGAGAGTGGTCAGACCATGACATCGGCAATATATTAATTTTCGTGATGGACGGTAGTGACTCTTTGTCAGTCAGAACGAGATCGATTCTAGAATATGAGGAGTGGACATGTGAATAAAAAGAATAATCTCTAACTGTAGGGTGTTTAGTCCTCCACGCATCGTAGAGATCGTACTCTCCAAGCAATTGGCGAAGCCCAAGGGCATTAACAGGGGAAGTTCTGGGTTTAGCTAAGGGGCTTCTAGTGGGAAGGGATCTATCCACAGAGGGGTCAACAACTAAGTTGAAGTCCCCCAATAGCATAACGGCACCTTTAGCATGATTCTGTATCAGGGATAATAGTTTCCTGCAAAATGAAAGTTGACCAGAGTTGGGTGCATAACAGGAAGCCAAAGTAACGGTAGTATCTTCAAGCTGTCCAATTAATATTAAATACCGTCCTTCGGGGTCTACGATTTGGGATTCTAGAGTGAAAGAGCAGTCACGAGAAATAAGTATAGCCACTCCGGCCTTTTTTGCGGGGCCATTAGCCATATAACAGATAGGGAAGCGATTATCATAAAGTCTAGGGGGGTCTAATTTCCTAAAATGAGTTTCCTGGATAGCAACCACATTCGCCTTCATTTTATAGAAGGAAGATAAGGCCAATCTACGCTTCTGTGGGGAATTCAATCCCTTAACATTCAGTGATACCAAATTAACCATAACAAACTAAACAGGAGGAGGATCATCCGCTGAAACAAAAAAATGTAATTAAAAAAGTACAATACCCTGAACACATAGTGAAAGAAGAAAAGAGCATAGGGGAGACAAGACACAAAGGAAGACATACGGAAGAAAACAAAGAGAAAAGAGAGAAAAGCACAGCACACAAAACAAAGAAAGCCGACTCTGTGCAGAGACAAAGTCATAGTAAAGCGCCAAAACATACAGCGCCTCACACAACAAAGTTGGGAGGTTAGTGGCCAACCTCCCTGCAATCAAGTAACCAAAAAATTGTAAACATTATAAACAAACAATCGCACATTGCATATCAAAGGAATGTCGTTAATAATGGAATAATATACTAATTCATAATGAGTCACAGGATCCTGGGACTAGCAAAGAGTAATACTGTAATTGCAACAACAAGAAGGCAAAAAAAGAAACATACAAACCAGACCAGGAACCTGTGAAACAATAACAATCGTTAAAGAGAAAAGTCCCGCCAAACAATGGTATAAGGGGCATGAAGCATGAAAGAACAAAGCAATTAACTATATCAAACACTGAATTTAGTACAATCTTATAAAAACAGCGCTAGCCCTATAAATGGCCATTCTTGGCAGGGGGAGTACCGCAGTAGTGAGGGCCTACTTCCCAACCATCGACCAGTCCGGCTGAAGTCGGCGGTCAGGAGAGCCGGTCCCTTGATCTCCAGCTATATTTCATTTGTGAAGAAGTCTCATACCGTCCTCCACAGAATACACAACAATAGTTGAACCTTCTCTAGAAATCAGTAAACGCGTGGGAAAACCCCACCTATATACGATTCTAGCTTTCCGAAGAGCCGTGGTGATGGGCTGAAAGGAACGTCTCCTGATGAGGGTGTACTGTGATAGATCTCCAAAAAGTTGAAGCGGGCCTAAAGCCTCCACCGTGTCAGAGGCAGGTCTACCCGCTTTAAGCAGGGATTCTTTAATGTGGAAAAAATGGACTCTCATTAAGACATCCCTCGACGCCCCTTTGGGAGCACTGCGGGCTTTCGGAACTCTATGAATACGGTCCAATATCAGGTCCGCTGAGGTAGCGGAAGGCAGCAGCTTCTTGAATATTTCGATTGTATAATCATGTAGGCTGCTATTAGATACGGATTCAGGAACCCCTCTGAGCTTGAGATTATTTCTGCGTGAGCGGTCCTCCAAATCCGCTACTGTATCCCGCAGAACCGCCACTTACCCCTCAAGGGTATCATGGGAGTCGATAAGGGTATTATGAGAGCCCACTACCTCACCCATCTTTGTTTCCAAATGTCCGGTCCTCTCGCCCAAATCCTCAATGGAGCGCTGGCAAGACTGCAACATAGTACGAAACTCAGACGCCACTTCATCTTTAAACTGGTGTAACAAAAGCTTCATGGCGCCCACCGTTAAGGCTTCACTGTCCTCCAGGCGTGGAGAGGAGGGGGGATTATGAGATGAAGATAAAGCCATCATGGGCAAGGAAGTTGTAGGCGGGGGATCCGATCCAGTGGCAGAAGCCCCAGGCCCTTGAGACGTATTACGATAAGGGGAAGGCTTAAAAAAGGCGACTTGAGAAATTGATTTGGAGGCTTTATGCTTTTTTGGAGGCATCATGTAACACCTTTAAGAAATAAAAGAACCCCAGTAGAAAGGAGAATTCCGTCAGAGCTCAGAACGGTATATATCTTCTATACGACGTGCGTGAATGCGTCTGCTAAAATGATTGCGGGGAGTTACGGAAAGGAGACATTTGAAAGGTGACTACATCCTATTGGTACAACAGCGTGCACGACTCCGAGGAGTAAATGATATAAACTCCTCAACAGATAGGGCCCAATGGAGAAGGTGGAGAAATAGCTGCAAAATCAGGGGACTCCGACCTCAAGGCTAGTCAGGAAAAAGATCACAGCAGAGTAAGTTGTAGCACAGACGACAGGTGTAAACGGGGTTCCGGTAGTAGAATTGAAATGGCAGAAGCTAGGCTGACCCCTTTATATATTCACTGTCACTATGCTGGATAATGTAACTGTATGGTGTTGGTGTGGAAGAAATATGGCTGCCGCCAGGGGTACAGTCATGGGGATACAGAGTTCACCTGGAAATCTTGGGCCCAGAGAAGGAGTTCCACTGTCGCCCCGTGATGTCGGAAGGTCCGAGACGAGACTCCGCCACAGTATGGGTGAGGCTGGTGTCTGCAGGTCCCTCCGTAGTTGCGGTCCGGTCCCGGATCGCACGGCTAGTACTCCCCCAAACTTAAGGCTACAGCACCGTACAGAGGCCGCAATAGTCGGGCGGCGGAATGAGCCACTCTAACACTTGGTGTCGCAGATAGGGCTCAGGAGGGTGATATGAGCTGCCGAGGTGCAGAACAGTGATGGGACAGCTGACAAGACAGCACAGCAGCACAATGTCCTGGGGTCTCCTATGCACTGCAGTGTGAAGATGGCCGCCACCTCCTGTCTCCTGGGCCAGAAATCCAGTGCAAGAATAGGAGCCCTATTCTGTGGGGGCGAGGGCCCTGGAGAAGGCCAAGAGGGGATATAGGGGCAGGTGCTGGCTGTTACTGTACAGCCTCCCGGGCGTCCGTTTCCGCCGTCGCGTCCGCGATCCGGCCACGGAGCTTGCCGCCGGGCAGGAGTAACAAATCTAGCCCCCGGCTTCTGGAGCTGAAGTAGGCCGTGGGTCGGAAACCCCTTCTCAGGCGGTCCCACCACCCGGGGTGAGTGCTGTGGGCTTCCCACAACCGCGGGCAGCAACAGGAGGGCTGTAGGGGCTTCCAAGAGGCAGGAGTCGGGCACTTTGGGCAATAATTAGCAGGAGCTCCCTGGGTGCACTACCAGTCAGCTCAGCCGCTAAGCCACGCCCCCAAATTAAATTTTTACGGTAAACACAGCTGCCTGCACTCACAGAATGTCCAACAGGCTCACGGTTTATTCATGAACTCCTGACTCCTCCCAAACTCCTGACAGAATAGGCCATTCTTCCTGAAAGTTATTCACCGGCATACAAAGGTCACAGTGGTGCAACTCATGCCATCAAGCCCAATATTTGTGCGATCGGAGACAGGATGATGCCCAACCAACTGAGTGGTCAGTGAAGGATTGATGGCCAATCATGTGATCCATCAGAGACAGGATGATGCCCAACCACCTGAGTGGTCAGTGAAGGATTGATGCCCAATCATGTGAGCCATCAGAGACAGGATGATGCCCACCCACCTGAGCGATCAGATATGGGATGACGCCCACCCACCTGAGTGATCACAGATGGGATGATGCCCACCCACCTGTTACAAATCGATCAGTCATCACTGCGGGTTCTGGGGTCCGTCCGTTTCTGGCGTGGTTGCTCACGGTGCTGTGCGGCCGTGTGGGGATGTGGCGTGGTCAGTGGCAGAGGTGATGCAGGTTCTGGGAGCCGGGAGTGCGGGGACCGAATGGCCGAAGGCGCCGCTGTGTGTCTGCAGTTTAGGATGCGGACATGTTGGATCAAATGAGCACCTGAAAGCACTTGTGAAACACCTGTGGGTGTTAGCCAATCCCGTGCTTGTGCTGTCTTTAAGTAGGCTGAGATTATGTTACTCTGAGCCAGTGCTTTGTTGTAGCTACTCGGTACCCTAGCTCTGTGCTCTCTCCATGGATTTCCGTTTGATTCCTGTGGTCCAGATATCGCCTCCATTCCCAGAAGTCTGCCTGCAGCCTTCACTGCAAAAGATTCACCAGCTCCCTATTGTGCTGTCAGTCAATAGCTCTCCCAGTGGCAACAAGTGGACTTCCAGAGTCTTGTCAGAGGTTACCATGTCTGCCTGCTTCAATCACATAGCCTTTGGAAGATTCTACTAAACTCAGGTGCTCGTTTAATCAGCTCTCAGCTTAACCCATTCATCACCATTGTCGTCTACTGCAGCTCCTCACACCTTACAAGTATTCCTTTCAGTTTTGCATTATTCAAAGACAGCTCTACACAGTTCTTCAGTTCAGCCTCTAAAGCATTGGTAACAAGTCTTCAGTTATTCATTTATACACAGAAAAGAACCTCCACACAAGTGGCGCACACAAATGAATACTTAAGTGAACTGGATCAATCTCCACACTTTTCAGTGAGCTTTATAACCTCGAAGTAAAAGATAAATCACAATAGTGTATTATCAATATCGCCTTATCAATCTATTTAATTATCTTTTGAGGGGACTCGTACCCGTTGAGATGTCTACCAGGTTAATGATAGACTAAATGCGCATATCAGAAAGAATAAAGCTGCTCCTTGGGTCGAGTCCTTCTCTCGTCTCCTCTGTCCACACGCTCTCCAATTTTACATGTGGATATAAAGAAACACCACCATAGCGTAAAACCATAACACATTTATTAGATATACATAGGTTAAAAATTGGCTCCCACCCTAGTGGATGGTCTACTATACAAAAGTAGACAAACACAGCTTTTTAATTAGGCCAAGATGTTAACAGCAAACATGAAGACTCCTACCAGATGGAATGGTCTACCGTAAATGTAGACAATAGCGCAGGATACAGGAAAAACCTCAGGCGTCCCTGGAAAAGAGTCCTTCCGCCCTGGCTGGAGATCCTGTCTGCAAAGCCCCTCCTCGCCAACGCGTTTCGATACACACCGGTATCTTTGTCAAGGCATGAGGAGGAAATCATCTCTTAGGGTTTTTATACCCATATTCAATAATCCTAAAATATCCCTAAAACTAGACATAGACCTACTGAACTGTCCCTAATCCTATGTCTATAATGGGCAAGTCCACTCCTTTTAGGATCCGTTTCTGCTTTCATGCGGGTTTGTATTTTCCCGCTCTGCGTCACTGTGTTGTTTACCGGAAGTGACGTTCCGCAACCTCTCGCGACGTCACATCCTGTCCGGAGATTCCGTGTACGGCGGAGAAACCCTTCCCCATCTCTCATGTCCCAATCACTACAGTTCCTTATCTTTAAGCCAGTTGTTATTCCGGCAAAGTAGTATCTTGAAAATGGATATTCTCAGCCACCGTCTTAATTCTATTTGTAGTGCGTGGGTCTCATTAATTATTGTTCCTTAGAGTTAAACAACAAGTGACATCATATTAGATCCCCCCAAAAAACACAAAATATTAAAATTTACAATAAAAACGAAAAATATCATCATAATAAAAGAGTTGTGTGACACACCAAAGAAAAGAGGGGAAGACAGATGATTTAAAAGCGCTCTTCGATCTACAGAAACCATTTCAATTCGAAATCCTTGTTAATCCCCTTTGGTGCAAGAGTTTCAAATTGATGGATCATCCTCATTTCGTTTTTAGCTAATTTTTTGTTAATATCAGTAGATCTTGGGTCATTAAAAACTCTCTTTAACCCATAAAAATTTATTATATGATTTATATCACAGTTATGCTTTTCCTTAAAATGATTGGAGAGCGCATGATTCTTTACCCCCTTCTTAATGTTCTCTAAAAGAGTCTTTTCTTCTTCTAAGAGTATGTGGCTACTTAGATTGAATATCTTTACCTTCCCTAATTTCTCAGGTTGCTTCACTTTCTCTTCAGTAGCTTCCAAAGATGTAGATGTAGATGTGGTGTCATGGCGACGATACATAGATGATATTATTTTCATTTGGAAGGGGGATAGAGCCCTTCTGAATAATTTTTGTGAATATCTCAATTCCAATGATCGTAACATCACTTTGAGTTACAATATAAGTGCCCAAAAAGTGGACTTCCTTGATTTGAGTATATATATCGAGGAAGGTCACTTAAAGACTAAGAATTTTGTGAAAGATACCGATTCAAGGTCCTACATACATAAGAACAGCTGCCATCATTTTAACTGGTTAAACTCCATACCGCTAGGACAATTTAAAAGGCTTAAGCGGAACTGCTCGGATGAGCATATTTTTTTAGAACAAGCCAATGAAATGAAAAGTGATTTTCTATCATGTGGTTATGAGGAAGAGAAGGTGACCCACACTCTAGAAGTTGTATTGAACACTGATAGGGGTGAGTTACTACAAAAAAAGAATAGACAGGAGAAGGAGGATGACAAGTTTAAATGGGCATTTATAACCCAATATACGACGCAACATAAAAAGGTCGAAAAAATTCTTAAAAAACATTGGCACCTGTTGAGAAAAGATCCCATAATTGGAAACGATCTCCCCGATCTACCAGTCTGTATATTTCATAGGGCACCCAATTTAAGAACGGAACTAGTAAAGAGTTTTCTTTTGGCTTCACCTAAAATAAATACAATAACATCAAAAGGTTTTTATAGGTGTGCAGGCTGCATAGGTTGTAAGAATGTGAAGAATACCTTTGGTAACAAAAAGGAATTTGTGATGATTAATAGTAAAAGATGTAACATCAAAGAGTTCATCACATGTAATTCTGCTAATGTAATTTACTGCATAGAATGTTCATGCAATCTTTTTTACATTGGCAGAACAAGCAGGCAGTTAAAAATAAGAAGATATCGAAAAATGGAAGGATGGTATACCTAAATGGCGCAATGCTGCTGCAGTACTTAGAGATTTAAAAATAAATGTCACCACATTTAACATATACAATCGAAACAAGAAATATAAACCTCCTTAGTACATTCAGCGCAAGAGCATATAACAAGGAAAAAACATATACGTCCCTGTTTTGAAAACGTAGGGTCGGGTACTTCTTTCTCGGATTTCTCAAATGAATGATGTTCAATGTGAGTGTCCCAATAAGAAATATGAAAATAAAGAACACAAAAACCAATGTGTACCACGCCTCCCCCCTTGTCCGCAGGCTTGATGATTATAAATTTATTACCTTTTAAATCACCTAAAGCTTTCCTTTCTTTGAAGGTCATATTAAACCCTTTTTTTGGTTTGGACTGTATCATTTTCAGATCATCCATAACAAGAGAAACGAAAGATTCAATAAATGGAAGGGTTTAATATGACCTTCAAAGAAAGGAAAGCTTTAGGTGATTTAAAAGGTAATAAAAATATAATCATCAAGCCTGCGGACAAGGGGGGAGGCGTGGTCGTAATGGACATCAATAAATATGAGGAGGAAGTCATGCGCCATCTCAATGATGCCTCTACTTACAAAAAGCTGAGAAATGACCCCACTGAATCAACTTTGTCCCGACTGAAGGACCTTATAGACAAATATGAACATAATGGAACTATTAGCAGTAAAGAGGCTAAATTTATTTTATCTGATGACCCAGTAACTCCAGTAATATACATACTCCCTAAGGTCCACAAGACCTTGGTGGACCCTCCTGGGAGACCGATAATTTCTGGAGTTGGGTCAATAACAGCGAATTTATCGCAGTTTATAGACTTTATATTACAACCCTTGGTACTTACCAATAAGTCTCATCTTAAAGACACGAAGGACTTCCTTACCACATTAGAATCCATTGAGTGGAGGGAAGGTGATTGGCTTGTGACGGCCGACGTCGGCTCACTTTACACCATTATAGATCACAAACATGGTTTGGAAGCGATCTCTTTTTTCTTAAATCAGTCCACATTATCTGGAAATGTGAAAGACCTTGTCCTGGAGGGCATACATTTTATTTTAAATAATATTTTTTTTCTCTTTAAGGACCAGTTCTTTATACAAAAGATGGGCACTGCTATGGGCACTAAGTTCGCCCCGAGTTACGCTAACCTCTTTATGGGGTTGTGGGAGACCAAAACCATCTGGTCCAGTAGTGTGCTCGGGGTGAACTTGGTGTCCAATACACGCTACATAGACGACATTTTCTTTGTATGGAGAGGGGATGAGACTACATTGAGGGATTTTTGTACATCCCTCAATTCGAATGACAGAAATATCAAACTCACCTTTGATATAAGCCAAAAAACCATCAACTTTTTAGACATCACAGTCTATATTGAAGAACAACAAATCCATACAAAAACCTTTGCCAAGCCAACTGATTGTGGTACATATATTGCAGCAACGAGCTGTCACCACGAGAATTGGCTTAACTCTATCCCTGTCAGTCAATTGAAAAGACTTAAGAGAAATTGCAGGAGCGAAGCGACTTTTCAGTGCCAAGCTCTCGATCTAGTTCAAAAATTCGAAACTTGTGGGTACAGCAAAGAAAAAATTAAAGAGGCTACCGAAAAGACAAATAGGATAGAAAGAAAAGACCTTCTAGCAAATAGGACAAATCAAGCTGTGCAGAATGAGAAGTATGAATGGGCCTTTATTACAGAATTTAATTCTCAATACAGATCCATAGAACATGTTTTCAAAAAACATTGGAATCTCATAAAAAAGGACCCTATAATAGGTTCTCTCATACCAGAAAAACCGGTTCACATTTACCGGAGAGCCCCTAATTTGAAAAATAAACTAGTGGCTAGTGCACTTCCTACTTCTTTGTCTACAATGAAAACCATGTCAAAAGGTTTCTTCAGATGTGGAGGTTGTACTGGCTGTAAAAATATTAAGAGTGAGGGCACTAGTAAAATCACGAGTATCTCTATTAATAATACTATCATTGATATTAAAGAGTTTATAACGTGCGACACCAAGAATGTGGTGTACGCCATTAGGTGTAAATGCAATTTGTTCTACATTGGAAGAACATCTCGTTCCCTTAAAATCAGAATAGGAGAGCACATCCGAAATATAAAGAAAGGAATTGTTACACACTTACTGTCTTTACATTTTAAAAATGTGCACGATTGTCCGGTCTCTGGGATTACAGGTTTTTTCGGTATCAGACATGTCAAAGCGTCATTAAGAAATAAAAATATAGCATGTGCTTTGGCTAAGACCGAAATGAGTTGCATTTATAATTATAACACCTTGGACCCACATGGTCTCAATTGTGACTTCGAACTAAAATGGTTCTTGTAACTCTTGAAGTCTGCCGGCTATATTTAACTGTTATTTAACTGTAATCTAACTTGTATACAAATAATGTGGAGGATTATTTTGTCTATATACAAAACACTTTTGTGTTATAATAACTATCAGTATTAATAACACTATTTGGGTTCTATCACATATGTATATATTGTACATGTTCCACGTTTATTTGTATAATTTATACTGACAGTGTCTTGTTCATTCGTAGTACACTACAGTTCCCATAATTCTATTATCAATGCCTCAGCTCCGCCGATCATGTGACCCGTTACTTCCGGGAATCGAGTGGATAGGACTACAAAATCTGGCTGGTTAGAACTACATTTCCCGGCTATCAGCGCGAACCAAGCGCTCGAACTACAGAATACACAGAGAACTACATTTCCCGGCATCCCCCGAGTGACCGGAACTTCCGGTCAGCGCGATCCGACGGAACAGAGGTGGACTTTATCTATATATGTATCATTAATCTATGTCTGAAGAAAAAAAATACATTAATGCAGTTAGGTTCTGCCTTATTTTGCTAGGTCATTTATGCTGAGCAATAATAGATTATGTTTTGCATATTGCCTGTTTATTTATATTTAATTGAATGATGTCACTTCCTGTGCATCATGATTGGCTACCTGTATCATAAATATCTCACCCCAGCACACTCCAGTTCATCTTGATAAAGGTCGCTACGACCGAAACGCATTGATTGAATACACTTCTGGGAGTGTGAGTAGACATCTTCCTTTTAACTTGGATTAATTCCTGACCTGTATTCATGTTCTGATTTTTACATTGCATATTGGTCTCATTTTGGGGCTAATACATTTTTTTATTTATTTTTGTACACTCCGCGGTGGAGTTGATGGAAAGTGTTGTGTAGCTGAATAAAAATCCGTTTTTAAGAAAAAATGTGGTGTGGATTTGAAGCTTGTGACACGCAGTATAAAGATACCTTTATGGGAACATCATCTCACTCATATATGTGAGTCAGGGTACGCTATATATGGAGATCACCAAATTTCTGTAAAGATACCTTGATTTTCTTTACCACGTGTGCTGTTTTTATTCACATCAGGAAGAAGGGCTGACTAAAAGATACCTTTATAGGATTCACCTTATATCACCCAGTGTGAGTTGGGGTACGCTATATACGGCAACTACTATACCTTTGTAAAGATATCTTGAAACATTCACCACGTGTCGTTTCCTTTACATTGGGGAGAAAGGTTCACTGAAAGATACCTCTATGGGATTTACCTTATATTATCGAGTGTGAGTTGGGGTACGCCATCTTTTGTGGAACCATATATTTTTCTGGTGTGTCTGTTATATCACCCCTTTTTACGAGGCTAAACTTAAACGAAACGTGGACGTCTTACATACTACACATTGGTCTTCTTCTTTTTTTCTTGTTCTCTTTCATACCACACTGAGGCTAAATGAGATCCATTTAACGGTTCATGTTTATGGAAAAGGAAGACCAGCTAAAGATACCTTCATAGGATTTATCCTGCACCATCAAGTGTGAGTCTGGGTACGCTGTATATGAAAAACTGTATGCCTTAAAGATACCTTGATGTGTCCTGTACACCACTCTCTTCTGTGAGTTTTGGGGTACGCTCCACATTTAAATAGCCATTCATCCACATTGAACTTGAACTTGAGACTGAAACAAATTTTTGTGTGAAATACTACACATTGGTTTTTGTGTTCTTTATTTTCATATTTCTTATTGGGACACTCACATTGAACATCATTCATTTGAGAAATCCGAGAAAGAAGTACCCGACCCTACGTTTTCAAAACAGGGACGTATATGTTTTTTCCTTGTTATATGCTCTTGCGCTGAATGTACTAAGGAGGTTTATATTTCTTGTTTCAGTTAAAAATAAGAGTTGGGGAACATTTGCGCAACATTAAGAAGGGGGTAGAGAATCATGCGCTCTCCAATCATTTTAAGGAAAAGCATAACTGTGATATAAATCATATAATAGAATACATTTTTATGGGTTAAAGAGAGTTTTTAATGACCCAAGATCTACTGATATTAACAAAAAATTAGCTAAAAACGAAATGAGGATGATCCATCAATTTGAAACTCTTGCACCAAAGGGGATTAACAAGGATTTCGAATTGAAATGGTTTCTGTAGATCGAAGAGCACTTTTAAATCATCTGTCTTCCCCTCTTTTCTTTGGTGTGTCACACAACTCTTTTATTATGATGATATTTTTCGTTTTTATTGTAAATTTTTATATTTTGTGTTTTTTTGGGGGATCTAATATGATGTCACTTGTTGTTTAACTCTAAGGAACAATAATTAATGAGACCCACGCACTACAAATACAATTAAGACGGTGGCTGAGAATATCAATTTTCAAGATACTACTTTGCCGGTTGTATGGTGTCCGACTTATTCAAACAACGGCTGACATATCCGGAATAACAACTGACTTAAAGATAAGGAACTGTAGTGATTGGGACATGAAAGACGGGGAAGGGTTTCTCCGCCGTACACGGAATCTCCGGACAGGATGTGACGTCGCGAGAGGTTGCGGAACGTCACTTCCGGTAAACAACACAATGACGCAGAGCGGGAAAATACAAACCCGCATGAAAGCAGAAACGGATCCTAAAAGGAGTGGACTTGCCCATTATAGACATAGGATTAGGGACAGTTCAGTAGGTCTATGTCTAGTTTTAGGGATATTTTAGGATTATTGAATATGGGTATAAAAACCCTAAGAGATGATTTCCTCCTCATGCCTTGACAAAGATACCGGTGTGTATCGAAACGCGTTGGCGAGGAGGGGCTTTGCAGACAGAGGATCTCCACCCAGGACGGAAGGACTCTTTTCCAGGGACGCCTGAGGTTTTCCTATATCCTGCGCTATTGTCTACATTTACGGTAGACCATTCCATCTGGTAGGAGTCTTCATGTTTGCTGTTAACATCTTGGCCTAATTAAAAAGCTGTGTATGTCTACTTTTGTATAGTAGACCATCCACTAGGGTGGGAGCCAATTTTTAACCTATGTATATCTAATAAATGTGTTATGGTTTTACGCTATGGTGGTTTCTTTATATCCACATGTAAAATTAGAGAGCGTGTGGACAGAGGAGACGAGAGAAGGACTCGACCCAAGGAGCAGCTTTATTCTTTCTGATATCCGCATTTAGTCTATCATTAACCTGGTAGACATCTCAACGGGTACGAGTCTCCTCAAAAGATAAATAGATTGATAAGGCGATATTGATAATACACTATTGTGATTTATCTTTTACTTCGAGGTTATAAAGCTCACTGAAAAGTGTGGAGATTGATCCAGTTCACTTAAGTATTCATTTGTGTGCGCCACTTGTGTGGAGGTTCTTTTCTTTTCAGTGTATACTTGTGAAGGTTTGGTGGAACTTAATTTCTTTCACTGAAAGTGGCAGCCACGGTTGCGCAATTGTGACTTTCTATCCTTTTTGAGTTATTCATTTATGTCTACAATATTCAGTTAACACTCCTTACAGTTTGGCACCAATCATTGCTTCATTTGGACAATTCGTCATTCATTCACAAGCCTATTTAAACTCAGTTATATGAACATTTCTTCAATGCATCTTTAAGACTGTTCCTGCTTATCATTATTCCATTCATTGCAATACATCAGTATATATATGGTGACTAATAATTGTCATTTAACTCCTTACTGGAATTGCTGTCTTTAATAAATATATGAAACGGAACTTTCTTGGTCCTCCCTGCTTTCATCATACCCCAGCACCTACACCTTTGGTTGGTCCAGGGTTAACGGATTCACAAAAACACTCGGCCCTGAAGATAAGTACAGGCCACATGGATCCGTCGGGTGACCAATTCGCAGGAGGCGATGCTACAGCAAACATCCTTTCCCGACTGGAAAATCAGTAGTCCATATAGACACAAATAGTTCAGTTTATGCAAACTATGGCAGATCGTTTGGAGGCTCTTCATACGGTTATAAAGACACCACAAGTTCAAGTTCCAACTCCGGTTGTCTCGGCTTCCGCAACGGTTTCTCCAGTGACGGTGCCTATGTCTCGTCTGCAGTTACCTTAGCCAAGTAAGTTTGACGGAACCCCAAAGCTTTTCAGAGGATTTCTGAACCAATACGAGATCCAGTTCAAATTGTTGTCTGCTAGTTTTCCATCAGCCGGTTTAAAGATCGCATATATTACAGCCCTCCTGTCTGGTCAAGCCTTGGAGAGGGCGTCGCCGCTGTGGGAGAGGGGAGATCCTATTCTCTCTAATTATAAAGAGTTTCTATCATCTTTCCAGAAAATCTCCGAAGAACCTGGAAGACCCACCTCTGCATGTTTGGAGATTCTCCGTCTACGTCAAGGTTTATGTTCTGTTAGTCAATATATTATTACATTTCGCACGTTGTCTTCAGAGTTAAACTGGAATGAGGAGGCCCTGGTCGCCGCATTTTGGAATGGACTCTCAGAAAGAATCAAGGATGATTTAACCATTCGTGATGTGCCAACTAAGCTGGATGAATTAATTCCCATTTGCAATAAACTTGATCTGCGCTACAGAGAGCGATGTTTAGAGAAATCCAAGACAGAGCGATCTAGTCCGCGCTATCGTCCCAGACCTCGACAAGATTCTTTTTCATCTCAGTCTCCTGTAACGACAGAAGAGCCTATGCAGATAGGGCGCTCTCGCCTTACTATGGAGGAACGAATTTGTAGTCAACAGGCTAACCTCTGCATGTATTGCGCATGTATTGCGGGTCCTCCGAACATTTCATTAAGTCTTGCAAACTCCGGCCGGGAAACTCTCACTCCTAGCTTATTCAAGAGAGGTTACGCTAGGAGTAACTTTGGAATCACGTTCCGGGGAGGTGCCAACTTTGCCTATTCATTTTGAAGTTCCGGGTTCTACAGTTAAAAATTCTGCTCTCCTAGATTCCGGTGCAGCTGAGAACTTCATCACCTCAGCCTTTGTCATACAATCTAAAGTTCAAACCGTGCCTCTGGACATAGCAGTTGCTGTTACAGCAGTGGATGGAAGTCGAATTCCAGATGGCATAATTACTCATCGAACCGTATATCTCAAGATGAAAGTTGGTGTGCTCCATTCTGAATATATTTCCTTCCTCGTGATTCCCAAAACCTCTTATGATGTGATACTTGAATTACCTTGGCTGCAGAAACATAATCCACAATTCAACTGGCAAACCATGGAAATTCTTTCGTGGGGAGAATCTTGTACCAAGGACTGTTTAGCTTCAGTTAAACCCCTCCAGTCAGTCGGTCTTCCCGAGTCACCTTCAGTCTATCAATGTTTTGTGGATGTCTTCAGTAAGCAAGCGGCTGACTCCTTACCCCCTAATCGTGAATGGGACTGCCCAATCGATTTGGTGCTGGGCAAAATACCTCCTAGGGGGAGAATTTATCCGCTGTCCATCCCGGAGACTCAAGCTATGTCCGAGTACATACAAGAGAATTTATCCAAAGGATTTATTAGACCATCTTCTTCACCTGTAGGAGCTGGATTCTTCTTCGTTAAGAAGACAGTTTACGACCATGCATAGATTATCGTGGACTTAATGAGATCACTGTGAAGAACAAGTACCCACTGCCGTTAATTCCAGAATTATTTGACCGGGTAAAGGGAGCTACTGTGTTTACAAAATTAGATCTTCGCGGAGCCTACAATTTAATTTGCATCCGTGCAGAAGACGAATGGGAAGACTGCCTTTAATACCCGGGATGGGCATTACGAATACCTTGTAATGCCTTTTGGTCTTTGTAATGCTCCTGCAGTTTTCCAAAGCTATGTGAACAAACTTTTTCGAGATCTTCTCTACAAGTGTTCAGTAGTGTACTTGGATGATACTGTATCTTAATATTCTCCCAGGATCTGAAGTATCACCGTCACCAAGTTAAAGAGGTACTGACCCGCCTGAGGAAAAATCGAGTATATTGTAAGTTGGAGAAGTGTACATTTGAAGTATCTTCTATACCGTTCCTTGGTTACATTATTCCGGATCAGAGCTATGTATGGATCCTGTAAAGGTACAAGTTATCCGAGACTGGTCCACTCCTACGACTCTCAAGGGGATTCAGCGATTCCTTGGCTTCGCTAATTTTTATAGGAAATTCATTAAGAATTACTCTACATTGGCCCCTCCCATCACAGCCCTGACTCGCAAGGGTGCAAATTCTACAAACTGTTCTTCTGAAGCAATCAAAGCCTTCTCTGATTTAAAGCAAGCCTTTGTGACAGCACCCATTCTTCGACAGCCAAATTTGAAACATCCCTTTCTAGTGGAGGTAGACGCATTTATGGAAGCAGTGGGAGCTGTGTTGTCACAAATCTTTGAAGATAAAAAAGTCCATCCCTGCAGATATTTCTCCCATAAGTTCCTACCGGCCGAACGTAATTATGCAATTGGGGAGCAGGAATTACTTGCCATTAAATTGGCGTTTGAGGAGTGGAAATACCTTCTAGAGGGATCACAACACCCCATTACAGTATATACTGATAAGAATCTTCTTTATCTGCAGTTGGTTCAGTGTTTGAATCCACGTCAAGCTCGATGGGCTCTTTCCTTCACCCAATTTAATTTTAAGCTCACCTATCATCAAAGGGTCTCAAAACAAAAAAGCAGATGCCTTTTCTCTGTCTTTCAATTCTTCCTAAATCAAATGATGCTAACACAAAGCAAGCCATTGTGAGTCCTACGTCCTTTCTAACGACTTGAACTTCTCTGGTCCCAGTTCCTCCACCTGGCAAAACTTTTGTCGCCACAAATCTTCGAAAATGACTACTTACTTGGGCTCACTCTTCATCCTTCTTGGGTCATCCTGGGGTCCTAAAGACTCTCAAATTTATTCAACAGTCTTACTGGTGGCCACGTCTTAAAGCCGATGTTCAAGAGTTTATAGCAGCATGTCCTAAATGTGCCCAACATAAGAGTCCAAGGGGTTCTCCTCCAGGTTTGTTACATCCGTTATCCATACCCAAACAACAATGGACTCAAATTTCAATGGATTTCATGACCGATTTACCTCCATCAAAAGGGCGGAATACCATTTGGGTGATAGTGGATCAATTGTCGAAAATGGCGCATTTCATTCTGTTAACTGGATTACCGTCAGCTCCTTCACTAGCCAGATTATTCATTTCTGAGATCTTTATATTGCATGGCCTTACTCAAGAGATCATCTCTGATAGGGGAACACAGTTTGTAGCCAAGTTTTGGAGGTCGCGTTGTTCATCTTTAAACATTAAGTTTAATTTTTCTTCGGCATATCATCCACAGACAGATGGACAAACTGAGAGAGTAAATCAAGATCTTGAAACCTTTCTCCGGTTATACATATCTTCCTCACAGGATGATTGGATTGACTACCTTCCATTGGCAGAATTCGTTCATAATAATCTTTTTCATTCATCTTCAGAATCTACGCCATTTTATACTAACTTTGGTTATCATCCTTGTGTGCCAGAGTTCCATCTGTTGCCAGCTCAAAAGGTTCCAGCAGCAGATCAAGTGCTTCAACGTTTGTCTAAAATCTGGAGTTGTGTGCGCAAGTCGTTGTTTAAATCCTCTGCTAGTTATAAATCTTTCGCAGATAGAAAATGTAAGGCTGTACCAAACTACAAGGTAGGAGACCAAGTTTGGATTTCTATTCGCAATCTTAAGTTCAAAGTCAAAGTTCTAAGAAGTTTGCTCCCAAGTTTATTGGTACATTTCCCATTGAAAAGATACTCAATCCTGTGTCATATAAAGTCAAGTTGCCACCTTCTTTGAAAATTCCTAACGCCTTTCATATATCGTTGTTGAAACCTTTGACTCTCAGTAAGTTTCGTACTGCCCTGTCCAAACCTCCTAAAGTTCACTCTTTGCAGGATGAGGAATTTGAGGTTAAGGAGATTGTGGACTCACGTCGTCGATATGGACGTCTGCAGTTTCTTGTTGATTGGAAGGGTTATGGTCCGGAGGAGAGGTCCGGGGTTTTTGCTGAAGATGTTCATGCTCCAACACTGGTACAAAAATTTTACTCCAAGAATCCTGACAAAGCTCAAAGGTGTCCAGAGTCCACCCTTAAAGGGGGGGAGTACTGTCACGAACCGATCACTCACCACGGCGGGTTCTGGGGTCCGTCCGTTTCCAGCACAGTTGCTCGCTCTGCTGTGCAGTTGTGTGGGGACGCGGCGTGGTCAGCGGCAGAGGTGATGCAGGTTTTGGGAACCGGGAGTGCGGGGGCCGAATGGCCGAAGGCGCCGCTGTGTCTGCAGTTTAGGAGGTGGCCATGTTAGACCAAATGAGCACCTGAGAGCACTTGCCTTTAAGTAGGCTGGGATTATGTTACTCTGAGCCAGTGCTTTGTTGTAGCTACTCGGTACCCTAACTCTGTGCTCTCTCCATGGATTTCCATGTGATTCATGTGGTCCAGATATCGCCTCCGTTCCCAGAAGTCTGCCTGCTGCCTTTACTGCAAAAGATCCACCAGCTCCCTGCTGTGCTGTCAGTCAATAGCTCTCCCAGTGGCAACAAGTGGACTTCCAGAGTCTTGTCAGAGGTTACCCTGTCTGCCTGCTTCAATCACACAGCCTTGGGAAGATTCTAGTAAACTCAGGTGCTCGTTTAATCAACTCTCAGCTTAACCCATTCATCGCCATTGTCGTCTGCTGCAGCTCCTCACACCTTGTAAGTATTCCTTTCAGTTTTGCATTATTCAAAGACAGCTCTACACAGTTCTTCAGTTCAGCCTCTAAAGCATTGGTAACAAGTCTTCAGTTATTCATTTATGTCTACAATATCCAGTTAACACTCCTTACAGTTTGCCACCAATCATTGCTTCGTTTGGACAATTCGTCATTCATTCACAAGCTTGTCAGTTATATGAACATTTCTTCAATGCATCTTTAAGACTGTTCCTGCTTATCATTATTCCATTGATTGTAATACATCAGTATATATATGATGACTAATAATTGTCATTTTACTCCTTACATATAAATATATGAAACGGAACTTTCTTCGTCCTCCCTGCTTTCATCATACCCCAGCACCTACACTTTTGGTTGGTCCAGGGTTAAAGGATTCACAAAAACACTCGGCCCTGACACCACCTGAGTGATCACAAATGGGATGGTGCTCACCCACCTGAGCAATCACAGATGGGATGATATACACAGACAAAGGGGGTGCAGATGCACTGAACGATCATTACATGACAATAAAATATAATATATCAATAGAGGTTGTTGGTATATCGTTGGCCAATGACATCGGCCTGCCCACCAATCATCCATTTGGGATGATGCCTACCCACCTGAGTGATCACAGACAGGATGATGCCCACCCACCTGAGCGATCACAGATGGGATAATGCCCACCCCTCTGAGCGATCAGAGATGGGATGATGCCCACCCACCTGAGGGATCAGATATGGGATGATGCCCACCCACCTGAGGGATCAGAGATGGGATGATTCCCACCTACCTGAGCGAACAGAAATGGAATGATGCCCACACCTGAGCAATCAGAGATGGGATGATGTCCAACCACCTGAATGATCGGTGACTAGAAACCCAACCACGGGGATGTTGTCTGGCTACCTGAGCAATCAGAGAAGGGATGATGCCCAACTACCTCAGCGGTCAGAGAAGGGATAATGCCCAACTACCTGAGCAGTCAGAGAAGTGATGATGCCCATCCACCTGAGTGGTCAGAGAAGGGATGATGCCCAACTACCTGAGCGATCAGAGATTGCATGTCATCATATATTGTGGGGCTGACTGAATTAAGTGCAGTTGCCACCATGTTAACTCCCACTAGCGGAGATTTTCTGCTGCCTATGGAGGTGTGATCCGCAATCAGTTACTGGAATTGGCTGATAAAGACACTGGGGGTCATTCTGAGTTATTCGTAGCTGTGATAAATTTAGCACAACTACGATCATCTTCCCTGACATGCGGGGTATCAGCGGCTAATGCCATACAAACCCAAAGAAGCTAAGTGCGTCAGGGTGGGCGCTCTGTGGAACCCAGTGTACCTTGCAGAACGAGATTTAACAAAGGTAAGTTCTTACCATAAATCTCCTTTTCTGCAGCGGGGTACACTGGGGTTCCACAGGGATAACATCTGGGATGTCCTAAAGCAGTTCCTCATGGGAAGGGATGCACTGTAGCGGGCACAAGAACTCGGCATTCAAAGGAGGCATCCTGGGAGGCGGAAGTATCGAAGGCATAGAACCATATGAACGTGTTCACTGAGGGCTATCTAGCCGCCTTGCACAATTGTTCAAGGGTCGCACCATGGTGGGCCACCCAAGAAGGCCCAATAGACCGAGTAGAATGGGCTTTGATGGTAGCAGGAGCTGGAAGGCCAGCCTGTACATAAGCATGTGAAATAGCCATTCTAATCCATCTGGCCAAGGTCTGCTTATTAGAAGGCCAGCAACGTTTGTGAAAACCAAAAAGGACAAAGAGGGAATCAGATCTCCTAAGAGAAGCTGTACTCTTCACATAAATACGGACAGCCTGTACCACATCCAAAGACCGCTCTTTGGAGGATAAACCTGAAGAGGTAAATACCGGAACCACAATTTCCTGGTTAAGGTGGAAAGACGACACCACCTTAGGCAAATAACGAGCTCTAAAAACCGCCCGGTCACTGAAAAATCAGAAGGGGTGACCGACAGGACAAGGCACCCAAGTCTGAAACCCGTCTAGCAGAGGCAATAGCCAGCAAGAACAAGACCTTAAGAGTAAGCCACTTAAGGTCCACAGACTCAAGAAGTTCAAACGGAGACTCTTGTAAGGCGTCCTGAACAACCGACAAATCCCAAGGAGCCACAGGCGGAACATAGGGAGGTTGAATCTGTAAAACATCCTGAGTGAATGTATGAACATCAGGCAGAGTCCCATTTATCTCTGAAACCATATCGACAAGGCAGAAATATGAACCTTGAGGGAGGCCAGACGAAGGCCCAAGTCCAGACCCTGTTGCAGGAAAGCCAAAAGATTGGCAATACTGAACTTGAATGATTCATAATTCTTAGCAGCATACCATGTAAAGTAAGAATTCCAGACCCTATAATAAATCCGAGCAGAAGCCGGTTTACGGGCCTTCAACATAGTTTGACTGACCACCTCAGAAAATCCTTTGGCCCTCAGTACGGAAGCTTCAAGAGCCACGCTGTCAAAGCCAGCCAGGCCAAATCCTGGTAGACACAAAGGCCCTGAATGAGGAAGTCTGGGTGTTGCAGAAGTAGAAGAGGACGCTCTATCGAGAGACCCTGCAGGTCTGAGAACCAATGTCATCTGGGCCACGCTGGAGCGATTAGAAGTAGTATTCCTCCATCTTGCTTGAACTTCCTTATCACCCTGGGCAGAAGTGACACCGGAGGGAACACGTACGGCAACCAAAAGTTCCAAGAAGTTGTCAGTGCATCCACAAACGCTGCTTGAGGATCCCTTGTCCATGCTCTGAAGACCGGAACCTTGTGATTGTGTTGAGACGCCATCAGGTCTACATCTGGTAGGCCCCACTTGTCCACTAGGAGTTGAAAGACTTCCAGATGAAGACTCCACACTCCGGCGTGTACGTCCTGACGACTGAGGAAGTCCGCTTCCCAGTTGAGGACTCCCGGAATGAACACTGCGGATATGGCTGGCAGATGGCGTTCCGCCCAACAAATAATTTTTGATACTTCCATCATTGCCATGCGGTTTCGAGTGCCGCCTTGATGATTTATGTACGTCACCGTGGTGGCGTTGTCTGACTGTACTTGAACAGGCCGTTCTGTACTAGAGGTAGGGCTAGTGTCAATGCATTGAACACTGCCCGCAATTCCAGAATGTTTATCGGGAGTAGAGATTCCTGCCTAGTCCACCGACCCTGAAGAGTGTGTTGCTCCAACACCATGCCTCAGCCCCGCAGACTAGCATCCGTCGTCAGAAGGACCCAGTTGGAGATCCAGAAGTGACGACCTCTGCTTAGTTGCTGGTCCAGTAGCCACCAGCTCAGTGACAAGCGGACATCCGGAGTCAAAGAGATCATTTGAGTCCTGATCCGGTGAGGTAGGTCATCCCACTTGGAGAGTATTAACCTCTGCAGAGGGCAGGAATGAAATTGAGCGTACTCTACCATGTCGAAAGCCGACACCATGAGGCCTAGTACATGCATTGCCGAGTGCATTGACACGTGGGTGAGAGAGGAAGCATCTTACTTTGTCATGAAGTTTCAGGACCTTCTCCTGAGACAAAAACAACTGCTGGTTGTGGGTGATCAATAGCGCTCCCAGGTGCACCATGCTCTGAACAGGGACCAGGGAAGACTTCTTCCAGTTGATGAGCCACCCGTGGGCTTGCAGAAGTTGGACCGTCGGTTCCAGATGATGAAGGAGAACCTCCGGAGAGTTCGCCAGGATCAACAAGTCGTCCAGATACAGCAGGATCCTCATACCCTGATGGTGGAGTAGAGCCGTCATGGCCGTCATGACCTTAGTGAAGACCACTGGAGCCATGGTCAGACCAAAAGGTAAGGACTGGAATTGAAAATGTGGGTTGCCAATAGCAAACCGCAGGTATTGCTGATGCGACACTGCAATAGGTATATGCAGGTAAGCATCTTGAATGTCTAGGGATACTATATAGTCCTTGGGCTCCAAAGCCAGAACAATAGAGCGAAGAGTTTCCATACGGAATTTTGAAACGCTCACAAATTTGTTCAAAGACTTGAGGTTGAGAATGGGTCGGAAAGATCCATTCGGCTTTGGAACTGGGAACAGCGTTGAATAGTACCCCCTGCCTCTCTGAGTTAGAGGCACCGACACTGTCACTCCCATGTCCAGGAGGGATTGTACCACCAGATGGAGAGTTTTTGAGCAAAACTGGCGAGGGGGACGTTTCTTGAAAGAGATGGCATATCCGTGAGCGATGACTCCCTTACCCAGGCATCTGAAGTGGTCTGTAACCATAACTGAGCAAACCGTAGAAGTCGGCCTTCCACCCTGGGATCTCCCAGAGGGAGGCCCGCCCCGTCATGCAGCAGGCTTGTCTGTTTTGGAAGCAGGCTGACGGGCAGCCCAGGTACGTTTTGGTTTGGGCTTAGTGGATTTGGAAGTGCAAGCCTGTTTCAGGTATGCCTGACCCTTTGCTTTACCTGGAGGTCGAAAGGAACGAAAGGAAGTACTCTTAGCCTTCGGAGCTGAAGGAGTAGTACTAGGTAGACATGCAGTTTTAGCAGATGCTAAGTCAGCAACAATCTTATTGAGGTCTTCACCAAAAAGAATGTTTCCCTTAAAAGGGATCACCTCCAAGGTCTTTTTAGAGTCCAGATCTACTGACCAGGACCGCAACCAGAGGATCCGGCGAGCCAGAGTAGACGTAGTAGACGCTTTGGCCGCCAGGATACCTGCATCAGATGCCGCCTCCTGTATATAATGAGAGGCTGTAATAATAAGATTTTACTTACCGGTAAATCCATTTCTCGTAGTCCGTAGTGGATGCTGGGGACTCCGTAAGCACCATGGGGATAGACGGGCTCCGCAGGAGACATGGGCACTTTAAAAAAGAATTTAGGTTCTGGTGTGCACTGGCTCCTCCCTCTATGCCCCTCCTCCAGACCTCAGTTAGAGAAACTGTGCCCAGAAGAGCTGACAGTACAAGGAAAGGATTTTGGTAATCCAGGGCAAGATTCATACCAGCCACACCAATCACACTGTATAACATGTGATAACAACCAGTTAACAGTATGACAAATAACAGAGCATCAGGTCAAACCCTGATGCAACCATAACTTAACCCTTATTGAAGCAATAACTATATACAAGTATTGCAAAAGAAGTCCGCACTTGGGACGGGCGCCCAGCATCCTCTACGGACTACGAGAAAAAGATTTACCGGTAGGTTTAAAATCTTATTTTCTCTAACGTCCTAGAGGATGCTGGAGACTCCGTAAGGACCATGGGGATTATACCAAAGCTCCCAAACGGGCGGGAGAGTGCGGATGTCTCTGCAGCACCGATTGAGCAAACAAGAGGTCCTCCTCAGCCAGGGTATCAAACTTGTAGAACTTAGCAAAAGTGTTTGAACCTGACCAAGTAGCAGCTCGGCACAACTGTAATGCCGAAACCCCTCGGGCAGCCGCCCAAGAAGAGCCCACCTTCCTAGTGGAATGGGCCCTACCCGATTTAGGCAACGGCAATCCAGCCGTAGAATGAGCCTGCTGAATGGTGTTACAAATCCAGCGGGCAATAGTCTGCTTTGAAGCAGGAGCGCCAAGCTTGTTGGCAGCATACAGGACAAACAGTGATTCTGTTTTTCTGACTCTAGCCGTTCTGGCTATGTAAATTTTAAAAGCCCTGACCACATCCAGGGACTTGGGAGTCCTCCAAGTCACGCGTAGCCACAGGCACCACAATAGGCTGGTTCATATGAAAGGATGATACCACCTTAGGCAGGAATTGAGGACGTGTCCGCAACTCCGCTCTATCGACATGGAAAACCAGATAGGGGCTTTTATGAGTCAAAGCTGCCAATTCCGACACTTGCCTAGCCGAAGCCAAGGCTAATAACATGACCACCTTCCAAGTGAGATATATTAACTCTACCATTTTAGGTGGTTCAAACCAGTGTGACTTAAGGAAACTTAACACCACGTTAAGGTCCCAGGGCTCCACCAGAGGTACAAAAGGAGGCTGAAAATGCAGCACTACCTTCACAAAAGTCTGAACTTCTGGGAGAGAAGCCAATTCTTTTTGAAAGAAAATGGATAGGGCCGAAATCTGAACCTTAATGGAGCCTAAGTTTTAGGCCCAAATTCACTCCAGTTTGTAGGAAGTGAAGGAAACGGCCCAGATGGAATTCTTCCGTAGGAGCATTCCTGGCCTCACACCAAGAAACATATTTTCGCCATATACGATGATAATGTTTAGATGTCACGTCCTTCCTAGCCTTTATCAGCGTAGGAATGACCTCATCCGGAATGCCTTTTCCCGCTAGGATCTGGCGTTCAACCGCCATGCCGTCAAACGCAGCCGCGGTAAGTCTTGGAACAGACATGGGCCCTGTTGCAACAGGTCCTGCCTTAGAGGAAGAGGCCACGGATCTTCTGTAAGCATTTCCTGCAGATCCGGATACCAGATCCTTCGTGGCCAATCTGGAACAATGAGGATTGTTCTCACTCCTCCTTTTTCTTATTATTCTCAACCCTTGGGTATGAGAGGAAGAGGAGGAAATACATAGACTGACTGGAACACCCACGGTGTCACTAGGGCGTATACCGCTACTGTCTGAGGGTCTCTTGACCAGGCGCAATAACTCTGCAGCTTTTTGTTGAGGTGGGACGCCATCATGTCTATCTGTGGCAGTCCCCACCGAACTGCAATCTGTGCGAAGACTTCCTGATGAAGTCTCCACTCTCCAGGACGTATGTCTGGTGAGGAAGTCTGCTTAACAGTTGTTCACTTCCAGAATAAACACTGTTGACAGTGCTCTTACATGATTCTCCGCCCAGCGAAGAATTCTGGTGGCTTCCGCCATCGCCACTCTGCTCCTTGTGCCGCCTTGGCGGTTTACATGAGCTACTGTGGTGACGTTGTCTGACTGGATCAGAACCGGTTGGTCGTGAAGAAAGGTCTCCGCTTGACGTAGGGCGTTGTATATGGCCCTTAGTTCCAATATGTTGATGTGAAGACAAGTCTCTTGACTTGACCAAAGACCTTGGAAATTTCTTCCCTGTGCGACTGCTCCCCAGCCTAGGAGGCTCGCGTCCGTGGTCACCAGGATCCAGTCCTGAATGCCGAATCTGCGGCCCTCTAGAAGGTGAGCACTCTGCAGCCACCACAGGAGAGATACCCTGGCCCTGGGGGATAGGGTGATCAACTGATGAATCTGTAGATGTGACCCGGACCACTTGTCCAGTAGGTCCCATTTGAAGTCCTCGCATGGAACCTGCCGAAGGGAATGTTTTTCCCAGGACTCGAGTGCAGTGATGCACTGACACCTGTCTTGGTTTCAATAGGTCCCTGACTAGAGTCATGAGTTCCTGGGCCTTCTCTATCTGAAGGTAAACCCATTTCTGGTCTGTATCCAGAATCATACCCAAGAAGGGCAGACGAGTCATAGGAACCAACTGTGACCTCGGGAAATTGAGAATCCAGCCGTGTTGCTGTGACACCTTCAGCGAAAGTGACACGCTGTTCAACAACTGCTCTTTTGATCTCGCCCTTATTAGGAGATCGTCCAAGTATGGGATAACTGTGACTCCTTGCTTGCGTAGGAGCACCATTATTTCCGCCAATTACCCTGAAATTGGTAATGACAATCCTGTACCGCAATTGTCAGGTACGCCTGATGGGGTGGATAAATGGGAACATGAAGGTATGCAGCCTTTATGTCTAGATACACCATCAAATCCCCCCCTTCCAGGCTGGCGATGATCGCTCTGGGCGATTCCACTTTAAATTTGAACCTTTTCCTGTATAGGTTCAGAAATTTTAATTTTAAAATAGGTCTGACCGAACCGTACGGTTTCGGGACTACAGCCAAGGTTGAGTCATATCGCCTTCCTTGTTGCAGGAGGGGAACCTTGAGCACCACCTGTTGGAGATACAATGTGTGAATTGTATTTAATATTATCTCCCTTTCTGGGGGAGCAGCCGGTAGGTCCGATAAGGAAAAACCGGCGAGGAGGCACCTTTCGAATTCCAGCTTGTAACCCTGAGAAACAATTTTTATTGCCCCGGGATCCACCTGTGAATGAACTCAGATGTGGCTGAAGAGTCGAAGACGTGCTCCCACTGGGACGGACTCCGTTAGCGGAGCTCCAGCGTCATGCGGTGGATGTAGTAGAGGCCGGGGAGAACTTCTGTTCCTGGGAACTAGCTGTGCCCTGTGCCCTTACCTCTGGTAAGAAAGGACGCTCCTCGTACTTTCTTGTTATTCTGCGACCGAAAGGACTGCATTTGATAATGTTGTGCTTTCTTAGGCTGTGAGGGAATATAAGGCAAATGATCAGAATTACCAGCTATAGCTGTGGAGACCAGGTTCGAGAGCCTTTCTCAACACAATTCCTCAGCCTTGTAAGGTAAACCTTCCATATGCCTCTTTTAGTCGGCATCACCTGTCCATTGCATGTTCCACAGGACACCAGAAATCGACATAGCATTGACTCTAGAACCCAGTAGACTAATGTCTCTTTGGGCATGTTTTATATATATATATATATATATATATAAGACAGCATCTTTTATATATATATATATATATATATATATATATATATATACATACTAGGGTCAATAACATGGTATCCCTATCTAGGGTTTCAACCTCCGCTGATAAGGTATCTGTCCACGCTGCTGCAGCGCTATAAACCCATGTCGACACAATCGCCGGTCTGAGTAATGTACCAGGATGTGTGTAAATGGACTTCAAAGTACTTTTACTGCATGCTATCTGCAGGATCCCTGAGGATAGCTGTTAAGCTTTGTCCACCCTAGGGGAATATTCCCATCGTATCCTGGCCCTAGTAGGGAAAGGATGCTCCCTGAGAATTCTTTGTGGGAATATGCAGTGTCTTGTCTGGAGATTCCCACTCTTTTTCTTCATGAGAGGAGGGAAATTTACCTCAGCTTTCTTCCCCTTAAACATGTGTACCCTCGTGTCAGGGACAGATGAGTCATCAGTGATATGCAAAACATCTTTTATTACAATAATCATATATTGAATACTTTTCTGCCAGTTTTGGCTGTAACTTTGCATTATCGTAGTCGACACTGGAGTCAGACTCCGTATCGATATCAGTGTCTATTATTTTGGATAGTGAGCGTTTTGAGACTCTGAAGGTCTCTGCGACATAGGGACAGACGTGTAGATTCACTGTCTGTTCTCTAATCTTTTGTGCAATAAATTTACCTTAGCACTTAATTTCACATATCCAATCAGGTGTCGGCGTTGTCGACGGAGACACCACTCACACATTTGCTCCATTTCCTCCTTAGGAGAGCCTTTTACCTCAGACATGTCGACACACACGTACCGACACACCACACACTCAGGGAATGCTCATCTGAAGATAATTCCCCCACAAGGCCCTTTGGAGAGACAGGGGTAAATTTACTAAGATTCGTATTTTCCCGTTTCAGGTCAAAGTTCAATCACGAATGACATCGAAAGTGTAAAACTGCAACTTTTTGAATTGATTACGACTAATTTACTAAGCTGTCGTATTCGGGTTTTTCTTTTGTTCCGATGTCGATGTCATTCGTGGTTTTTTTTCTATTTTTACGGCAGTGATTAGCAAAACACTGCCGACTTTTTTACAATGAATCTCGGCCGGATCTGTGTGATCCGTGCTGGGGTTCATTTTTTTTGTTTTTTTTAAATTAAACACTGTCAAATATTTAAAAAAAAATTGCGTGGGGTCCCCCCTCCTAAGCATAACCAGCCTCGGGCTCTTTGAGCCGATCCTGGTTGCCGAAATATGGGGAAAAAAATGACAGGGGTTCCCCCATATTTAAGCAACCAGCATCGGGCTCTGCGCCTGGTCCTGGTTCCAAAAATAACGGGGGACAAAAAGAGTAGGGGTCCCCCGTATTTTTAAAACCAGCACCGGGCTCCACTAGCTGGACAGATAATGCCACAGCCGGGGGTCACTTTTATATAGTGCCCTGCGGCCGTGGCATCAAAAATCCAACTAGTCACCCCTGGCCGGGGTACCCTGGGGGAGTGGGGACCCCTTCAATCAAGGGGTCCCCCCCCCCAGCCACCCAAGGGCCAGGGGTGAAGCCCGAGGCTGTCCCCCCCCCATCCAATGGGCTGCGGATGGGGGGGCTGATAGCCTTTGTTGTAAAAGAAAAGATATTGTTTTTAGTAGCAGTACTACAAGTCCCAGCAAGCCTCCCCCGCATGCTGGTACTTGGAGAACCACAAGTACCAGCATGCGGCGGAAAAACGGGCCCGCTGGTACCTGTAGTACTACTACTAAAAAAATACCCAAAAAAACACAAGACACACACACCGTGAAAGTATAATTTTATTACATACATACATACATACTTACCTTATGTTCCCACGCAGGTCGGTCCTCTTCTCCAGTAGAATCCAAGGGGTACCTGTTGAAGAAATTATACTCACGAGATCCAGGGGTCCAGGGTCCTCGGGGAATCCAGGTGTAATCCACGTACTTGAAAAAAATAACAAAACGGACACCCGAGCCACGCACTAAAAGGGGACCCATGTTTGCACATGGATCCCCTTTTCCCGACTGCCAGAAACCCACTCTGACTGATGTCTAAGTGGGTTTCTTCAGCCAATCAGGGAGTGCCACGTTGTAGCACTCTCCTGATCGGCTGTGTGCTCCTGTACTGAGTGACAGGCGGCACACGGCAGTGTTACAATGTAGCGCCTATGCGCTCCATTGTAACCAATGCTGGGAACTTTCTGCCCTGCGGTTGACCTAAAGTGACGTCACCGCTGAGCAGAAAGTTCCCAGCATTGGTTACAATGGAGCGCATAGGCGCAACATTGTAACACTGCCGTGTGCCGCCTGTCACTCAGTACAGGAGCACACAGCCGATCAGGAGAGTGCTACAACGTGGCACTCCCTGATTGGCTGAAGAAACCCACTTAGACATCAGTCAGAGTGGGTTTCTGGCAGTCGGGAAAAGGGGATCCATGTGCAAACATGGGTCCCCTTTTAGTGCGTGGCTCGGGTGTCCGTTTTGTTATTTTTTTCAAGTACGTGGATTACACCTGGATTCCCCAAGGACCCTGGACCCCTGGATCTCGTGAGTATAATTTCTTCAACAGGTACCCCTTGGATTCTACTGGAGAAGAGGACCGACCTGCGTGGGAACATAAGGTAAGTATGTATGTATGTGTGTATGTATGTAATAAAATCATACTTTCACGGTGTGTGTGTCTTGTGTTTCTTTGGGTATTTTTTTAGTAGTAGTACTACAGGTACCAGCGGGCCCGTTTTTCCGCCGCATGCTGGTACTTGTGGTTCTCCAAGTACCAGCATGCGGGGGAGGCTTGCTGGGACTTGTAGTACTGCTACTAAAAACAATATCTTTTCTTTTACAACAAAGGCTATCAGCCCCCCCATCCGCAGCCCATTGGATGGGGGGGGACAGCCTCAGGCTTCACCCCTGGCCCTTGGGTGGCTGGGGGGGGGGGACCCCTTGATTGAAGGGGTCCCCACTCCCCCAGGGTACCCCGGCCAGGGGTGACTAGTTGGATTTTTGATGCCACGGCCGCAGGGCACTATATAAAAGTGACCCCCGGCTGTGGCATTATCTGTCCAGCTAGTGGAGCCCGGTGCTGGTTTTAAAAATACGGGGGATCCCTACTCTTTTTGTCCCCCGTATTTTTGGAACCAGGACCAGGCGCAGAGCCCGATGCTGGTTGCTTAAATATGGGGGAACCCCTGTCAATTTTTTCACCATATTTCTGCAACCAGGATCGGCTCAAAGAGCCCGAGGCTGGTTATGCTTAGGAGGGGGGACCCCACGCAATTTTTTTTGAAAAAATAAGCACTTTCCCACCCCTTCCCACTGATATACATGCACGGATCTCATGGATCCGTGCATGCCTATCCAATCACGAATAAAAAAAAAAGGTCTGTTTTTTTTTAGCACTTTTTTACGAGTTGTAATTTTTCACGGCAGTGTTTGTTTTTTTTTGCTTTGCACTTCTTAGTAAATGACCGAGATTCATACTTAAACAGCCGCGTTTTGACCGATGGTGTATTCATTCGTGATTTTTTTCCTAGGACTTCAAAATATTACGAATGCCCTCATCACTGCCGTGATTATTGCTTAGTAAATTACCGAGATGACACTTTGATGAAAAAACGGCATCTCGGTCAAAATCGGGAGCTTAGTAAATTTACCCCACAGAGAGAGAGTATGCCAGCACACACCCCAGCGCTATATGACCCAGGAAAAAACACAGCAATTTAATGTTTACCCAGTAGCGCTGTTATTATCTGCGCCGAATTATGTGCCCCCCCTCTTCTTTAAAACCCTCTCTTCTACCGTGGTATAAGCAGGGGAGAGTCCGGGGAGCTTCCTCTCAGCGGTGCTGTGGAGAAAAACATGGAGCTGGTGAGTGCTGAGGGAGAAGCCCCGCCCCCTCGACGGCGAACTTCTGTCCCGCTAAAAGTGTAAAATTGGCGGGGGCTCCTGCATATATACAGTGTCCAGCTGTATATAAGCTCCTTTTGCCAAATAAGAGGTTTATATTGCTGCCCACGGCGCGACCCCCCCCCCCCCCCCCTGTGCCCTGCACCCTTACAGTGACCGGAGTATGTGAGGTGTGTGGGAGCAATGGCGCACAGCTGCAGTGCTGTGCGTTACCTCAGTGAAGATCATGAAGTCTTCTGCCGCCTCTGAAGTCTTCTTTTCTTCTCATACTCACCCGGCTTCTATCTTCCGGCTCTGCGAGGGGGACGACGGCGCGGCTCTGGGACGGACGGCTAGGGTGAGATCCTGCGTACCAATCCCTCTGGAGCTAATGGTGTCCAGTAGCCTAAGAAGCAGGACCTGCACTCAGAGAGTAGGGCTGCTTCTCTCCCTTCAGTCCCTCGATGCAGGGAGTCTGTTGCCAGCAGAGCCCCCTGAAAATAAAAAACCTAACAAAATACTTTCTATCAGAAAACTCAGGAGAGCTCACTGAAAAGCACCCAGCTCCTCTGGGCACAGTATCAAACTGAGGTCTGGAGGAGGGGCATAGAGGGAGGAGCCAGTGCACACCCAGGTCTAAAGACTTTCTTAAAGTGCCCATGTCTCCTGCGGAGCCCGTCTATCCCCATGGTCCTTACGGAGTCCCCAGCATCCTCTAGGACGTTAGAAAAATACCAAAGGAGTATATCCTGTGAAACACTATATTATATGAAAACCCTGAAGCACTTAGCTCCCCTCAGGGTACAGAATATAGGGATAGCAGTAACTGTGAGATACACGGAATGGAAATCACACAGCAGCTATTGGCACCCACACAGTCACATGTACAATGCAGAAATTATTACAAATAACAAAACTGCACTGGACTAGCAATACTAAGTAACTGCACTACTTAAGTAAAGCTATGTATAAATATAGATATAACAATGCACAGTATCACAGGGTACTTGTACTAAATAACCCTGAATGTATGCACTTGTTCTCAACTAACACTGTCTAAAGACATGTAGAATACTTAAGTGTCCTGTAAATGAACAGCCAGGGGCGGATCCAGAAGAAAATGATAGGGGGGGCACCATGGAAGGGGCAAGTACATTTGCGTGCGGCTTCAGTGCATGTGAGGTGGCGCTTCTTATACAATACCCACAGTTGTAGCGCTCATTATGCAATGTCCACTGTACTGGTAGTGCCCCTTATATAGACCCCATAGTAGTGGTGCCCCTTTTGCAATGCCCGTATTGCCCCCAGTAGTAATGTTGCCTGTAGTAATGCCCCCAGTCATTATGCCCCCAGTAGTAATTCCCCTGCAGTTATGACCCCAGTAGTTTACCCCCCCCTTTAGTTTAGCCTCCCAGTGGTAATGCCCCCAGTAGTTTTGCCACCAGTAGTAATGCCCCCCCCCCCCCTGTAGTTTGCCCCATTGTAGTTATGCCCCCTTGTAGCTTAGCCTTCAATAGTAATGCCCCCAGTAGTTTGGCCCCTGTAGTTATCCCCCAGTAGTTTGGCCCCTGTAGTTAAGCCCCCAGTAGTTTGGACCCCCTGTAGTTTAGCCCCCAAGTAGTAATGCCCCTGTAGTTAAGCCGCCAGTAGTAATGCCCCTGTAGTTACGCAGCCAGTAGTTAGCACCTTTGTAGTTGGCCCCAGTAATAGTCCCCCAGTAGATGCCACCCAGTTATAATGTCCCCCAGCAGTTTGCCCCCAGTAGATGCCCCCCAGTAATAATGTCCCCCAGTAGTTTGCCCCCAGTAATAATGTCCCCCAGCAGTTTGCCCCCAATAGATGCCCCCCCAGTAATAATGTCCCCCAGCAGTTTGCCCCCTGTAGATGTCCCCCAGTAATAATGTCCTCCAGTAGTTTGCCCCCAGTAGTAATGCCCCCTAGGAGTTTGCCCCCAATAGATGCCCCCCAGTAATAATGCCCCCAGTAGATGGCCCCCAGTAAAAATGTCCCCCAGTAGCTACCCCCAATAGATGACCCCCCAGTAGTAATGCCCCCAGTAACTGCCCCCCAGTAATAATGCCCCCAGTAGCTGGCCCCAATAGATGACCCCCCAGTAATAATGCACCCTACAAGTTTGCCCCAATAGATGACCCCCCTGTAGTAATGCCCCCAGTAGATAGCCCCCAGTAAAAATGTCCCCCAGTAGCTGCCCCCAATAGATGACCCCTCAGTAGTGATGCCCCCCAGTTATAATCCCCCCCCAGTAGTAATGCCCCTTGTTGATGCCCCCCCCCCAGTAGTAATGTCCCCCGTAGTTTTCCCCCAGTAGATGCCCCCGCTGCATTAAGGAAGAAAAAAACATACTTAATGAGCCCCGTTCCCGCTTCCAGGCCGCTGCAGTCCTCCTCCTCCCTGGGCGTCCGCTCCTCAGTCAGCACTATGAGAGAAACGTCATGACTGACGTCTCTCCCATAGCGCACGGCGCACAGTGACAGCGCCGGAAGCCGGAGCTCAGTACTGAGCTCCTGCCTCCGGCTGCCGCTGTGCAGGGAGACGGGCGCCCGCTGGTAACACAATCTCAGCAGGCGCCCGTCATCTCCCTGTGCGGCGCCGGGGGGGGGGGGACAGTAGGCCACAAATGAAAGGGGCTGGGGGCACGGGCCCGAGTGCCCCCCCCCCCCACCTGGATCCGCCACTGTGCACAGCGCTGATGATGCAGTGGGCTTTACAGGAGACATTGCCCAGCAGTCCCAAACTCAGCTCAGCATGTGTGTAGTGGCGCCCAAACGCTGACAGGGAGTGAGGGAGGCAGAGAGAAGCAGCTCCAGGGCAGGAACATTAGCAGTAAATGGCGCCTGGGGCTACAGGCCAGAGCCTTATCCCCTTGCTGGACTTCACCACTGGGTACTGCAGGCCTTAGTGAAACGGATTATGAGGTAATCAGACCTGTGCCCTTGCCCTGGAGGTCTAGTGGGGTCCCTGTATGGCCACAGTGTTCACGCCAGCGCGCGCGGTCCATCGCCTAAAGACCGCGCTGGCTCGCGGTTTCCAGCGGGTCCCGTCTTGGGGACCATCTTACCTCCTCCCTTGATGCAGCCACGTGATCCCAGAGAGCTGCGGCAGGTGTGTGTGCCCTAGGTGAAGAACTGGAGCCCTCCGCTGTATGTACCCGGCAACCAGAGCGCGGGAGTATACAGTGCCGCCAGGGGTGGTGAGGGAGCCGCAGCATGATATGTCAGAATGACATATAGCACTTTTAAGTGCCTTTGCTGCGGCCCTTGAAGTCTTCTATCCTCATAAATGCTCTTTTCAGTGCTGCTCAGCGCAGGCACCAACTTACAAACTGAGCTCCTGTGCACAGAGGCGGGGTTATAGAGGAGGCGGCGCTATGCACCCTGGGAACAGTCAAAGCTTTTAGCCTGTTGGTGCCTCGGATCAAGATCCAACTCTACACCCCGATGTTATCCATGTGGAACCCCAGTGTACCCCGCTGCAGGAACTAAGTATGGTTTAACATATAATTAAAAAATTAAGCAAATATAAATAATACTTCAAAAACTGGTGTAGTAAGCCAATATATATACACTGACATTTTTAACAACTGTTTCTCACACCATAACTTTGTTTTAGACATCTTTTTAACTCTGACATTTTTAATAATTTTTCTCTGACGTCCTAGTGGATGCTGGGTACTCTGTAAGGACCATGGGGTATAGACGGGCTCCGCAGGAGACTGGGCACTCTTAAAAGAAAGATTAGGTACTATGGGGGTCATTCCGAGTTGTTCGCTCGTTATTTTTTTCTCGCAACGGAGCGATTAGTCGCTAATGCGCATGCGCAATGTCCGCAGTGCGACTGCGCCAAGTAAATTTGCTATGCAGTTAGGAATTTTACTCACGGCATTACGAGGTTTTTTCTTCGTTCTGGTGATCGGAGTGTGATTGACAGGAAGTGGGTGTTTCTGGGCGGAAACTGGCCGTTTTATGGGAGTGTGTGAAAAACGCTACCGTTTCTGGGAAAAACGCGGGAGTGGCTGGAGAAACGGAGGAGTGTCTGGGCGAACGCTGGGTGTGTTTATGACGTCAAACCAGGAACGACAAGCACTGAACTGATCGCAGATGCCGAGTAAGTCTCGAGCTACTCAGAAACTGCACAGAGATTTTTTTTCGCTATATTGCGAATCTTTCGTTCGCAATTTTAAGAAGCTAAGATTCACTCCCAGTAGGCGGCGGCTTAGCGTGTGTAAAGCTGCTAAAAGCAGCTTGCGAACGAACAACTCGGAATGAGGGCCTATATCTGGTGTGCACTGGCTCCTCCCTCTATGCCCCTCCTCCAGACCTCAGTTAGTATCTGTGCCCGGCCAGAGCTGGATGCACCCTAGGGGCTCTCCTGAGCTTGTTAGGTTTTTTTATTTTCAGTGAGATCTGCTGGCAACAGACTCACTGCTACGTGGGATTGAGGGGAGAGAAGCGAACCTACCTGCTTGCAGCTAGCTTGGGCTTCTAAGGCTACTGGACACCATTAGCTCCAGAGGGATCGAACACAGGCCCAGTCCTCGGTCGTCCGGTCCCGGAGCCGCGCCGCCGTCCCCCTTGCAGAGCCAGAGGAACGAAGAGAAGTTGAAAATCGGCGGCTGAAGACTCCGGTCTTCATTAAGGTAGCGCACAGCACTGCAGCTGTGCGCCATTGCTCCCTTAGCACACCACACACTCCGGTCACTGATGGGTGCAGGGCGCTGGGGGGGGCGCCCTGGGCAGCAATTAGATTACCTTACTTGGCGAAAAGCACATAATACAGTCTGAAAAACTGTATATGTGCATTAACCGCCGCCATTCAAGTACATAAAAGGACAGAAGTCCGCCGCTGAGGGGGCCGGGCCTTCTTCCTCAGCACACCGGCGCCATTTTCTCTTCACAGCTCAGCTGGAAGGAAGCTCCCCAGGCTCTCCCCTGCAGTATCCTGGTACACAAAGGGTAAAAAAGAGAGGGGGGGCACATAAATTTAGGCGCAAAACTGTATATATAAGCTGCTATAGGGGAAAAATCACTCAGTATAGTGTACATCCCTGTATTATATAGCGCTGTGGTGTGTGCTGGCATACTCTCTCTCTGTCTCTCCAAAGGGCCTGGTGGGGGAACTGTCTTCAAATAGAGCATCCCCTGTGTGTGTGGTGTGTCGGTACGCGTGTGTCGACATGTCTGAGGTAAAAGGCTCCTCTAAGGAGGTGATAGAGCGGATATGTGTGTGGGAGGGTGTCTCCGTCGACAACACCGACACCTGTTTGGATATGTGTAAGTGCTGAGGTAAAATTATTGCACAAAAGGTTAGGGAACAGAAAGGAAATCTACCCTGGTCTGTCAGTCCTTCAGAGTCTCTCTATGTTCACTATCCAAAATAACAAAGCATCGACACGGAGTTTAACTCCACTGTCGACTACGATAATGCAAAGTTACAGCCAAGAGGGCTAAAAGATATTCAATATATGATTATTGAAATAAAAGATGATTTGCATATCACTGATGACTCATCTGTCCCTGACACGAGAGTACACATGTTAAGGGGAAGAATGCTGACGTAAATTTCCCTCCTCTCATGAGGAAAAAGAGCGGGAATCTCCAGACAAGAGACGGCAGCTTCCCACAAGAGAATTCTCAGGCTGTATCCTTTCCCCACTAGGGCCAGGATGTGTTGAGAATCTTCCCCTTGGGTGTCCTGTTTGCACTAGCTATTCTCAGGGATCCTGCAGATAGTGTGCACATTCTAGTATACTACCCAGACCGGCGATTGTGTCGGCATGGGTTTATAGCGCTGTGGCAGCGTGGATAGGTACCTTATCAGCAGAGATTGAGACCCTAGTATGCATATAAATATTTTAAGATGCTGTCTTAAGTGATAGACATATAATTATAAAGCATGCCCAAAGGGACATGAGTATACTGGGTCCTAAAGACAAAAGCTATGTCGATTTCTGCTTGACGTGTCCTGTAGAATATACATTGGACAGATGATGCCGACTTAAGAGGCATATGGAAGGCTGAGGATTGTGTGGAGAAAGGTTCTCGGGCCTGGTCTCCACAGCTATAGCTGGTAATTCTGATATTTTGCCTTATATTCCTGCACAGCCTAGGAAAGCACGACATTATTAAATGCAGCTTTTCGAATAAAGAAACAAGAAAGTCCGAGGTGCGTCCTTTCTTGTCAGAGCCGGGGGCAGAGGAAAGAAGCTGTACAACACAGCTAGTCCCCAGGAACAGAAGTCCTCCCCGGCCTCTACAAAAATCCACCGCATGTCGCTGGGGCTCCACAGGCGGAGCTAGGCCCGGTGGGGACACGCCTTCGTAAGTTCAGCAACAAGTGGGTTCACTCCCTGTTAGATCCCTGGGCAATAGAAATTGTATCGCAGGGATACAGGCTGGACTGTGAGAAGATGCCCCCTCACCGAGGACCCGGTGGGCTTCCCCCCAAGAGAGGGAGCCAGTGTTAACTGCAATTCGTGGTCAAGGGTCCCCTCCTTCAACAAGAGGGTGTTATTATTCGACCATGTTATAATCCCGAAACCAGACGGTTCGGTTAGACCCATATTGTATTAAAATCCTTGAACATATACCTGAAAAGGTTCAGGTTCAAGATGGAATCGCTAAGAGCGGTCATTGCAAGCATGAAATGAATCGGGACATAAGGGATGCATACCTTCGTGTCCCCATTTATCCACCTCATCAGGCGTACCTCAGAATTGCGGTACGGGATTGTCATTACCAATTTCACCAAGGTAATGGCGGATATGATGGTGCTCCTGTGGAAGCAAGGTGTCACTATTATCACATACTTGGATGATCTCCTCATAAAAGCGAGATCAAGAGAGCAGTTGTTGGACAGCGTATCACCTTCTCTGGAAGTGAAACGGCAACACAACTGGATTCTATATATTCCGAAGTCGCAGTTGGTTCCTACAGCTCATCTGCCTCGCCTAGGCATGATCCTAGACACCGACCAGAACAGGGTTTATCTCCCGATAGAGAGAGCTCAGGAGCTCATGACACTGGTCAGGAATCCATTGAAAACCAAAACAGGTGTCAGTGCATCACTGCACTCGAGTCCTGGGAAGGATGATGGCATCATACGAGGCCATCCCCTTCGGCTGGTTCCATGCAAGGACAATGGAACTTACTGGACAAGTGGTCCGGATCACATATTCAGATGCAGCGGTTAATCACCCTATCCCCCAGGGCCAGGGTGTCTCTCCTGTGGTGGCTGCGGAGTGCTCACCTTCTCGAGGGCCGCAGATTCGGCATTCAGGACTGGGTCCTGGTGACCACGGATGCAAGCCTCCGAGGGTGGGGGGCAGTTACACAGGGAAAAAAATTCCAAGGTTTGTGGTCAAGCCAACAGACTTGCCTTCACATCAATATCCTGGAACTAAGGGCCATATACAACGCCTTAAGTCAAGAGGAGTTCCTGCTTCGCGACCAACCGGTTCTGATCCAGTCAGACCGCAGGGGCTCATGTAAACCGCCAGGGCGGCACAAGGAGCAGGGTGGCGAGGGTAGAAGCCACCAGACTTCTTCGCTGGGCGGAGAATCAAGTAAGCGCACTGTCAGCAGTGTTCATTCCGGGAGTGGACACGACCTCCACCCGGGAAAGTGGTGACTTCATCAGGAAGTCTTCACGCAGTTTTGCAAATTGATGGAAACTGCCTCAGGTGGACTACATGGCGTCTCACCTCAATAAAAAGATAAAAATAAGAATTTACTTACCGATAATTCTATTTCTCGTAGTCCGTAGTGGATGCTGGGAACTCCGTAAGGACCATGGGGAATAGCGGCTCCGCAGGAGACTGGGCACAAAAGTAAAGCTTTAGGACTACCTGGTGTGCACTGGCTCCTCCCCCTATGACCCTCCTCCAAGCCTCAGTTAGGATACTGTGCCCGGACGAGCGTACACAATAAGGAAGGATTTATGAATCCCGGGTAAGACTCATACCAGCCACACCAATCACACCGTACAACCTGTGATCTGAACCCAGTTAACAGCATGATAACAGAGGAGCCTCTGGATAGATGGCTCACAGCAACAATAACCCGATTTAGTTAACAATAACCATGTACAAGTATTGCAGACAATCCGCACTTGGGATGGGCGCCCAGCATCCACTACGGACTACGAGAAATAGAATTATCGGTAAGTAAATTCTTATTTTCTCTGACGTCCTAGTGGATGCTGGGAACTCCGTAAGGACCATGGGGATTATACCAAAGCTCCCAAACGGGCGGGAGAGTGCGGATGACTCTGCAGCACCGAATGAGAGAACCCCAGGTCCTCCTCAGCCAGGGTATCAAATTTGTAGAATTTTTCAAACGTGTTTGCCCCTGACCAAGTAGCTGCTCGGCAAAGTTGTAAAGCCGAGACCCCTCGGGCAGCCGCCCAAGATGAGCCCACCTTCCTTGTGGAATGGGCTTTTACAGATTTTGGCTGTGGCAGGCCTGCCACAGAATGTGCAAGCTGAATTGTATTACAAATCCAACGAGCAATAGTCTGCTTAAAAGCAGGAGCACCCAACTTGTTGGGTGCATACAGGATAAACAGCGAGTCAGATTTTCTGACTCCAGCCGTCCTGGAAACATATATTTTCAGGGCCCTGACTATGTCCAACAACTTGGAGTCCTCCAAGTCACTAGTAGCCGCAGGTACCACAATAGGTTAGTTCAGATGAAACGCTGAAACCACCTTAGGGAGAAAATGAGGACGAGTCCTCAATTCCGCCCTGCCTGAATGGAAGATCAGATAAGGGCTTTTACAGGATAAAGCCGCCAATTCTGACACGCGCCTGGCCGAGGCCAGGGCCAACAGCATGACCACTTTCCATGTGAGATATTTTAACTCCACAGATTCAAGTGGTTCAAACCATTGTGACTTTAGGAACCCCAAAACTACATTGAGATCCCAAGGTGCCACTGGAGGCACAAAAAGGAGGCTGTATATGCAGTACCCCTTTTACAAACGTCTGAACTTCAGGAACTGAATCTAGTTCTTTCTGGAAGAAAATTGACAGGGCCGAAATTTGAACCTTAATGGACCCAAATTTTAGGCCCATAGACACTCCTGTTTGCAGGAAATGCAGGAATCGACCCAGTTGAAATTCCTCCATCGGGGCCTTACTGGCCTCGCACCACGCAACATATTTTCGCCAAATGCGGTGATAATGCTTTGCGGTTACATCCTTCCTGGCTTTGATCAGGGTAGGGATGACTTCATCTGGAATGCCTTTTTCCTTCAGGATCCGGCGTTCAACCGCCCTGCCGTCAAACGCAGCCGCGGTAAGTCTTGGAATAGACAGGGTCCTTGATAGAGCAGGTCCCTTCTTAGAGGTAGAGGCCACGGGTCCTCCGTGAGCATCTCTTGAAGTTCCGGGTACCAAGTCCTTCTTGGCCAATCCGGAGCCAAGAGTATAGTTCTTACTCCCCTCCGTCTAATAATTCTCAGTACTTTTGGTAAGAGAGGAAGAGGAGGGAACACATACACTGACTGGTACACCCACGGTGTTACCAGAGCTTCCACAGCTATTGCCTGAGGGTCCCTTGACCTGGCGCAATACCTGTCCAATTTTTTGTTTAGGCGGGACGCCATCATGTCCACCTTTGGTTTTTCCCAACGGTTTACAATCATGTGGAAGACTTCTGCTGAGGAAGTCTGTTTCCCAGTTGTCCACTCCCGGAATGAACACTGCTGACAATGCTATCACATGATTTTTCGCCCAGCGAAAAATCCTTGCAGCTTCTGCCATTGCCCTCCTACTTCTTGTGCCGCCCTGTCTGTCTACGTGGGCGACTGCCGTGATGTTGTCCGACTGGATCAGCACCGGCTGACCTTGAAGCAGAGGTCTTGCTTGGCTTAGGGCATTGTAAATGGCCCTTAGCTCCAAGATATTTATGTGAAGTGATGTCTCCAGGCTTGACCACAAGCCCTGGAAATTTCTTCCCTGTGTGACTGCTCCCCCGCCTCGCAGGCTGGCATCCGTGGTCACCAGGACCCAGTCCTGAATGCCGAATCTGCGCCCTCTAGAAGATGAGCACTCTGCAACCACCACAGGAGAGACACCCTTGTCTTTGGTGACAGGGTTATCCGCTGATGCATCTGAAGATGCGATCCGGACCATTTTTCCAGCAGGTCCCACTGGAAAGTTCTTGCGTGGAATCTGCCGAATGGAATTGCTTCGTAGGAAGCCACCATTTTTCCCAGGACCCTTGTGCACTGATGCACTGACACTTTGTTATGATACCAGTACGTCTGACCAGAGGTGATCTTATGACGGAGGTCAGAGTACTGGAATGGAATGCTGGTTACGGGAGCAGGAAAGCCTAGTAACCCCTGGCGCCCTAACTCCGTTGTCTCGCCCGTGTTATCAGAAATCCCCTGCGAGACTATGGTTGCTTGAGCCCATGGCAGCCGCGTTTGAAGGGCGGATTATGTCTGCCCAACTCCGATGCCCCCTCAGGTCTTAATGGGAGACAAAGGGAAATCCGAGACAGGGTGATAACAAGGGGCCCTCTGACTAAGCAACCAGGCCAGGGGCTACAAGCTAACTAACTTAAACCAGAAGTATGTGCGGACAAACCGCCAGGGAAAAGGACAACCAAAAATCCACGAATCCGTTACTCCTATCCAGCACCGCTGGATACCAGAGTGGATTTGTGGGAGCGGAATCCTCCGCAAAAGCTCTGAAACACAATATAACCAAATAATAAATAGTAAGCGGTCAAGCCGCAACACACGGCTACGCCGCGACTCACGAACACCACAGGATGTTAAAGGTGCTCGGTCAGGACTCCAGGAAAAGATGACAACTTCCGAGTATTGGACCACTGAGGACAGGAACGACCGGATAGACAGGACTGGAAAACTCTCTGCAACAGACACAGCAAACAGGAAGCTATTACCGGCGTCTGTGAGAAGTCCAGAGAGTGCTTTTAACTGGGAGCTCTCCAATCAGGAGCCAGACAGGGTAATTAACAATCATGCTGTGCAGCTGCATGCTGCACGGCCAGGATACCAATGAGGTGATTAATCTAGACCCAGCAACGGGGAACGCGGTCCGACAGTGGCGTCCCCGTTGCTAGGGTCTGAGCGGCTCCGTGCGCCCGGCGTCTAGCGTTGCTAGGGAGCCGGCGGCTGTCCGCAAGCGGCGTCCCTAGTTGCTAGGCGCCGGGCCGCACTGACGGGCGGACCCTCGGCGCCTAACAGTACCCCCCCCTTGAGGAGGGGTCAAGGAACCCCTAAGGCCAGGTTTCTGAGGAAATTCTCGAAAAAATGCCTTTTTGAGCCTCGGGGCATGGAGATCCTCATCCAGGACCCAAGCCCTTTCTTCTGGACCATAACCTCTCCAATGTACCAAAAAATAAAGCCGACCCCGGGACAACTTGGAATCGAGAACCTTCTCCACCAAGAACTCCTGCTGACCCTGTACATCTATTGGTGATTTCCCCTGAGAGATCTTCAGAGGAAATCTACTGGAAGAAACGTATGGTTTCAACAGGGAGCAATGGAAAGTATTTCCGATCCGGAGAGTTCTTGGTAAACGTAACCGGAAAGCAACTGGATTGATTTTTTTTATAATATGAAATGGTCCAATAAATTTAGGGCCCAATCTGGCTGAGGTTTGTCGAAGTCTAATGTTGCGAGTCGACAACCACACCCTATCTCCAACTTTAAAAGTGCACGGCCGCCGGAGCCTGTCAGAAAAATTTTTCTCCCGAAATGCCGCTTTTCTGAGAGCAAGGTGCACTTTTCTCCAAATGAGTCTGAGATGAGCGGTCAAGGTCAGAGAGGAGACAGAGGAATGTTGAAAAAAGGAATTAGCTCTGGGGTGAAAACCAAAAACTGTAAAAAATGGAGACACATTGGTGGAGGAATGACAGGCATTGTTGTAAGCAAACTCCGCCAACGGAAGAAACTCGGACCAGTCATTTTGGAGTTTGGCCGAGTACAAACGCAAATATTGTTTTAATGATTGATTAACTCGCTCAGTCTGCCCGTTGGATTGGGGATGGTAGCCAGACGTTAAAGACAATTTCATCTTTAAAGAGGCACAAAAAGACTTCCAAAATTGTGCAATGAATTGTGGACCTCGATCAGAAACAATATCAGTGGGTAACCCATGGAGTCTGAAAACATGGCGGAGGAACAAAACTGCCAATCCCTGGGCAGATGGCAATCGGGGAAGAGCAATGAAATGGGCCATCTTGCTAAAACGGTCAACTACCACCCATATGACTCGGCATCCGGCTGACAGAGGGAGGTCCACCACAAAATCCATGGAAATATGAGACCATGGCCTGAGAGGAACATTCAAGGGCATAAGTTGACCGATAGGCAAGGAACGGGGAACTTTATGCTGTGCACAGACCTGACACGAAAAAACAAACTCCTTAATGTCTTTGGAAAGACCAGGCCACCATACTGAGCGGGAGACTAATTCCAAAGTCTTAGCGATCCCCGGATGCCCGGCAACTTTGCTATCATGAAACTCCGTCAAAACAGTTGCTCTCAAAAACTCAGGGACATAAAGACGACCAGCAGGAGTATTTCCAGGAGCTTGATGTTGAAGCTGCTTTAACTGGGTAAATAAATCTTGTGTGAGGCCTGCCCGAATGACTGAAGACGGAAGTATGGGAGTAACAGGACTGTTATCATGAACTGGAAGAAAACTGCGTGACAGGGCATCCGCCTTGGCATTCTTGGAACCTGGCCTGAAGGTGATAATAAACTTGAAACGAGTAAAAAATAAAGCCCAACGAGCTTGCCGGGCATTCAGCCGTTTAGCTGATTCAATGTACTGAAGATTTTTGTGATCAGTCAAAACTGAAATGGTATGTGTTGCTCCCTCAAGCCAATGCCTCCACTCCTCGAAAGCCCATTTAATAGCCAGTAATTCCCGGTTACCAACATCGTAGTTGGATTCAGCAGATGAGAATTTCCTGGACATAAAGGCACAAGGATGTAATTCTAGAGAATCCGGATCCTTCTGAGATAGGATAGCCCCTACTCCAACCTCCGAGGCATCAACCTCAACAATGAAAGGCAATTCTGGGTTGGGATGTCTGAGGACCGGGGCTGAGACAAAGGCTTGTTTCAAGGCCTGAAAAGATAACTCAGCTTCACGTGACCAGTTGGTTGGATCCGCTCCCTTCTTAGTCAGTGCCACAATGGGAGCAACTAGGTCGGAGAAAGAGTGAATAAATCTTCTATAATAATTTGCAAACCCTAAAAAGCGCTGAATTGCTTTTAAGTTGGTGGGTTGCGCCCAACTAAGGATGGCTTGGAGCTTCTTCGGTTCCATACAGAATCCCCGAGGGGAAATAATGTACCCTAAAAAGGATACCTCCGTGACATGAAATTCACACTTCTCCAGCTTGGCATATAGGTGATTTTCACGTAATTTTTTTAGAACCTGACGCACCTGGGTAACGTGTTGTTCAATAGAGTCAGAATATATCAAGATATCGTCTAAATAGACTACTACGAATCTTCCAAGAAAATCACGGAGCACATCGTTAATGAGATCCTGGAAAACTGCCGGAGCGTTAGACAGGCCGAATGGCATAACCAGATACTCATAGTGACCCGACTGAGTACTGAATGCCGTTTTCCACTCATCCCCTGACTTGATTCGGATGAGGTTATATGCTCCTCTCAGGTCAATCTTAGAAAAAATCACAGCCGAACGTAGCTGATCAAAGAGGACAGAAATCAGCGGCAAAGGGTAAGTATTTTTTACTGAGATTTTATTCAAGGCTCTAAAGTCAATGCAAGGTCTGAGTGATCCATCCTTCTTCTCCACAAAGAAGAAGCCTGCACTTAAAGGGGATTTAGACGGCCTGATAAATCCTTTCCCTAGGCTTTCTTTAACATATTCATTCATAGCCACAGTTTCTGGTCCGGACAATGCATATAACCTTCCCTTAGGCAAAGTGGCACCAGGAATTAGCTCAATAGCACAATCATAAGGCCGATGGGGAGGCAGAATGTCCGCATTGCCCTTGGAAAATACATCAACAAAATCCTGGTATTCCACAGGAATGGGTGCGGGAATGACAGCAGCTATTCTGATGGGAAGCGTAATACATTCTTTATTACAGATGGTACCCCACTGTGAGATCTCCCCCGACTGCCAATCAATGATGGGATTATGAAAGGCCAGCCAAGGGTGACCCAGAACCACTGGAACTGCTGGGCAATGGGTAAGGAAAAATTCAATTTTTTCGGAATGAAGAGCTCCTACCGAAAATAGTACAGGAGGTGTACAGAGAGAAATAACCCCATTGGACAAGGGACTCCCATCTAAACCATGCATGGTGATACACCTACCCAAGGCTAACTGAGGAATACCTAAGGCCTTGGCCCACGTTAAGTCCATAAAGTTCCCTGCAGCTCCACTGTCAACAAAAGCCGACACCGAGGAACAGAGGCTGCCAAAGGAAACTTTAGCTGGGACTAACAGTGAATTATTTGAGGAGATAAGCTGCAGACCAAAGTGAACCCCCTCACAATTCACTTGGTCGAGGCGTTTCCCGACTTGTTCGGACAATTACGGGCAAAATGTCCCTTACTCCCACAGTACAAACAAAGACCAGAATTTTGCCTTCTGGTTCTTTCTTCAGGAGACAGCTTGGAGAGACCTATCTGCATGGGCTCCTCTATGTCCACAGGAATGGAAAAAACACCAGGAGTAGACCCGACAGATGCTCCTTTTTCAGCCCTCCGCTCTCTGAGACGACGATCAATCTTAATAGAAAGCTCCATGAGTTTATCAAGAGTCTCAGGAGCGGGATACTGAAGGAGACTGTCTTTTATAGACTCAGATAAGCCGAGGCGAAACTGACTGCGCAGGGCTGGGTCATTCCATCCACAGTCGTTCGACCAACGGCGAAACTCCGTACAATAAATCTCTGCGGGATTCTTACCCTGTATGAGAGCACGCAAATGACTCTCGGCGGATGCCTCTCTATCAGGGTCATCATACAATAGCCCTAAAGACCCCAGAAAGGCGTCTACAGACAACAATGCCGGATCGTCAGTTCTTAAACCAAAAGCCCAGGTCTGGGGATCCCCCTGAAGTAAAGAAATAATAATTCCGACCCGCTGAGATTCCGTACCTGAGGAGACTGGTCTTAAACGAAAATAAAGTTTACAAGACTCTTTAAAATTAAAAAACTGCTTTCTATCCCCAGAAAAACGGTCAGGCAAATGCATTTTTGGTTCAGGAACGACCCTCGGGGAAGTCCGTAACAGATCTTCCTGTGACCTCACCCGAAGGGATAGATCCTGAACCATCTGAGTAAGTTCTTGAATCTGACTAACTAGAAGCTGGCCAGGATTTGGCCCTACACCAGTGGGATTCATGAGGCCGACAAATCTTCCAAACTGAAATAAGGGAAAAAATCAAACCCTGTTTAATTTTAAATTTTAGTCTGGCCGGTAATAATGTTATGATACCAGTACGTCTGACCAGGGGTGATCTTATGACGGAGGTCAGAGTACTGGAATGGAATGCTGGTTACGGGAGCAGGAAAGCCTAGTAACCCCTGGCGCCCTAACTCCGTTGTCTCGCCCGTGTTATCAGAAATCCCCTGCGAGACTATGGTTGCTTGAGCCCATGGCAGCCGCGTTTGAAGGGCGGATTATGTCTGCCCAACTCCGATGCCCCCTCAGGTCTTAATGGGAGACAAAGGGAAATCCGAGACAGGGTGATAACAAGGGGCCCTCTGACTAAGCAACCAGGCCAGGGGCTACAAGCTAACTAACTTAAACCAGAAGTATGTGCGGACAAACCGCCAGGGAAAAGGACAACCAAAAATCCACGAATCCGTTACTCCTATCCAGCACCGCTGGATACCAGAGTGGATTTGTGGGAGCGGAATCCTCCGCAAAAGCTCCGAAACACAATATAACCAAATAATAAATAGTAAGCGGTCAAGCCGCAACACACGGCTACGCCGCGACTCACGAACACCACAGGATGTTAAAGGTGCTCGGTCAGGACTCCAGGAAAAGATGACAACTTCCGAGTATTGGACCACTGAGGACAGGAACGACCGGATAGACAGGACTGGAAAACTCTCTGCAACAGACACAGCAAACAGGAAGCTATTACCGGCGTCTGTGAGAAGTCCAGAGAGTGCTTTTAACTGGGAGCTCTCCAATCAGGAGCCAGACAGGGTAATTAACAATCATGCCGTGCAGCTGCATGCTGCACGGCCAGGATACCAATGAGGTGATTAATCTAGACCCAGCAACGGGGAACGCGGTCCGACAGTGGCGTCCCCGTTGCTAGGGTCTGAACGGCTCCGTGCGCCCGGCGTCTAGCGTTGCTAGGGAGCCGGCGGCTGTCCGCAAGCGGCGTCCCTAGTTGCTAGGCGCCGGGCCGCACTGACGGGCGGACCCTCGGCGCCTAACACACTTGGCCTGGTTTTAGGAGGTTTCTGACTAGTTCGGATAACTCCCTGGCTTTCTCCTCCTGGAGAAACACCTTTTTCTGGACTGTGTCCAGGATCATCCTTAGGAATAGAAGACGTGTCGTCGGGATCAGCTGCGATTTTGGAATATTAAGAATCCAACCGTGCTGCCGCAACACTACTTGAGATAGTGCTACCCCGACTACCAACTGTTCCCTGGATCTTGCCCTTATCCGGAGATCGTCCAAGTAAGGGATAATTAAAAATCCCTTCCTTCGAAGGAGTATCATCATTTCGGCCATTACTTTGGTAAAGACCCGGGGTGCCGTGGACAAACCAAACGGCAGCGTCTGAAACTGATAGTGACAGTTCTGTACCACAAACCTGAGGTACCCTTGGTGAGAAGGGTAAATTGGGACATGGAGATAAGCATCCTTGATGTCCAGAGACACCATATAATCCCCTTCTTCCAGGTTTGCAATCACCGCTCTGAGTGACTCCATCTTGAATTTGAACCTTTTTATGTAAGGGTTCAAGGATTTCAGATTTAAATTAGGTCTCACCGAGCCGTCTGGCTTCGGTACCACAAACAGCGTGGAATAATACCCCTTTCCCTGTTGTAGGAGGGGTACCTTGATTATCACCTGCTGGGAATACAGCTTGTGAATGGCTTCCCATACCGCCTCCCTGTCGGAGGGAGACGTCGGTAAAGCAGACTTTAGGAAACGGCGAAGGGGAGACGTCTCGAATTCCAATTTGTACCCCTGAGATATCACCTGAAGGATCCAGGGGTCCACCTGTGAGTGAGCCCACTGCACGCTGAAATTTTTGAGACGGGCCCCCACCGTGCCTGAGTCCGCTTGCAAAGCCCCAGCGTCATGCTGAGGACTTTGCAGAAAACGGGAGAGGGCTTCTGTTCCTGGGAACTGGCTGTTTGCTGCAGCCTTTTTCCTCTCCCTCTGCCACGGGGCAGAAATGAGGAGCCTTTTGCCCGCTTGCCCTTATGGGGCCCAAAGGACTTCTCATGTTGAGAGGCTACCTGGGGTAAAAATGTGGATTTCCCAGCCGTTGCCGTGGCCACCAGGTCTGTTAGACCTACCCCAAATAACTCCTCCCTTTTATAAGGCGATACCTCCATATGCCTTTTGGAATCAGCATCACCTGACCACTGTCTTGTCCATAACCCTCTTCTGGCAGAAATGGACAGCGCACTTACTCTTGATGCCAGTCGGCAAATATCCCTCTGTGCATCACGCATATATAGAAATGCATCTTTTAAATGCTCTATAGTCAGTAATATATTGTCCCTATCTAGGGTATCAATATTGTTAGTCAGGGAATCCGACCAAGCCACCCCAGCACTGCACATCCAGGCTGAGGCGATTGCTGGTCGCAGTATCACACCCGTGTGAGTGTATATACATTTTACTGCTTTCTATCAGCAGGTTCCTTAAGGGCGGCCGTATTCGGGGACGGTAGTGCCACCTGTTTAGACAAGCGTGTGAGCGCTTTATTCACCCTAGGGGGTGTTTCCCAACATGCCCTATCCTCTGGCGGGAAGGGGTATGATGCTAATAACTTTTTTAGGAATTAACAGTTTTTATCGGGGGAAACCCACGCATCATCACACACTTCATTTAATTTCTCAGATGCAGGAAAAACTACAGGCAGTTTTTTCTCACCCAACATAATACCCTTTTTAGTGGTACTGGTATTATCAGAAATGTGTAAAAACATTTTCCATAGCCTCAATCATGTAACGTGTGGCCCTACTGGAAGTCACATTCGTCTCTTAATCGTCGACACTGGAGTTAGTATCCGTGTCGGCGTCTGTATCTGCCATCTGCGGTAACGGGCGTTTTAGAGCCCCTGATGGCTTTTGAGACACCTGGACAGGCACAGGCTGAGTCGCCGGCTGTCTCATGTCATCAATCTTTTGTAAAGAGCTGACACTGTCACATATTCCTTCCATAAGCTCATCCACTCAGGTGTCGACTCCCTAGGGGGTGACATCTCTGTTACAGGCAATTTCTCCGCCTCCACATCATTTTCCTCCTCATACATGTCGACACAACGTACCGACACACAGCACACACACAGGGAATGCTCTGATAGAGGACAGGACCCCACTAGCCCTTTGGGGAGACAGAGGGAGAGTATGCCAGCACACACCAGAGCGCTATATATATACAGGGATAACCTTATATAAGTGTTTTTCCCCTTATAGCTGCTGTATTGTTATACTGCGCCTAATTAGTGCCCCCCTCTCTTTTTTAACCCCTTTCTGTAGTGTAGTAACTGCAGGGGAGAGCCAGGGAGCTTCCCTCCTACTGAGCTGTGAGAGAAAATGGCGCCAGTGTGCTGAGGAGATAGGCTCCGCCCCCTTCTCGGCGGCCTTTTCTCCCGTTTTTCTGTGGAATCTGGCAGGGGTTAAAATTCATCCATATAGCCCTGGGGGCTATATGTGATGTATTTTCGCCAGCCAAGGTGTTTTTATTGCTGCTCAGGGCGCCCCCCCCTAGCGCCCTGCACCCTCAGTGACCGGAGTGTGAAGTGTGCTGAGGAGCAATGGCGCACAGCTGCAGTGCTGTGCGCTACCTTGGTGAAGACAGGATGTCTTCTGCCGCCGATTTTCCGGACCTCTTCTTGCTTCTGGCTCTGTAAGGGGGCCGGCGGCGCGGCTCTGGGACCGGACTCCGAGGCTGGGCCTGTGTTCGGTCCCTCTGGAGCTAATGGTGTCCAGTAGCCTAAGAAGCCCAATCCACTCTGCACGCAGGTGAGTTCGCTTCTTCTCCCCTTAGTCCCTCGATGCAGTGAGCCTGTTGCCAGCAGGTCTCACTGAAAATAAAAAAACCTAAAACTAAACTTTCACTAAGAAGCTCAGGAGAGCCCCTAGTGTGCACCCTTCTCGGTCGGGCACAAAAATCTAACTGAGGCTTGGAGGAGGGTCATAGGGGGAGGAGCCAGTGCACACCAGGTAGTCCTAAAGCTTTACTTTTGTGCCCAGTCTCCTGCGGAGCCGCTATTCCCCATGGTCCTTACGGAGTTCCCAGCATCCACTAGGACGTCAGAGAAAATAAGAATTTACTTACCGATAATTCTATTTCTCATAGTCCGTAGTGGATGCTGGGGACTCCGTAAGGACCATGGGGAATAGCGGCTCCGCAGGAGACTGGGCACATCTAAAGAAAGCTTTAGGACTATCTGGTGTGCACTGGCTCCTCCCCCTATGACCCTCCTCCAAGCCTCAGTTAGAATACTGTGCCCGGACGAGCGTACACAATAAGGAAGGATTTTGAATCCCGGGTAAGACTCATACCAGCCACACCAATCACACCGTATAACCTGTGATCTGAACCCAGCTAACAGCATGATAACAGAGGAGCCTCTGAAAGATGGCTCACAACAATAATAACCCGATTTTTGTAACAATAACTATGTACAAGTATTGCAGACAATCCGCACTTGGGATGGGCGCCCAGCATCCACTACGGACTATGAGAAATAGAATTATCGGTAAGTAAATTCTTATTTTCTCTAACGTCCTAAGTGGATGCTGGGGACTCCGTAAGGACCATGGGGATTATACCAAAGCTCCCAAACGGGCGGGAGAGTGCGGATGACTCTGCAGCACCAAATGAGAGAACTCCAGGTCCTCCTCAGCCAGGATATCAATTTTGTAGAATTTTACAAACGTATTTGCTCCTGACCAAGTAGCTGCTCGGCAAAGTTGTAAAGCCGAGACCCCTCGGGCAGCCGCCCAAGATGAGCCCACCTTCCTTGTGGAGTGGGCATTTACAGATTTTTGGCTGTGGCAGGCCTGCCACAGAATGTGCAAGCTGAATTGTACTACAAATCCAACGAGCAATAGTCTGCTTAGAAGCAGGAGCACCCAGCTTGTTGGGTGCACACAGGATAAACAGCGAGTCAGATTTCCTGACTCCAGCCGCCCTGGAAACATATATTTTCAGGGCACTGACAACGTCTAGCAACTTGGAGGCCTCCAAGTCCCTAGTAGCCGCAGGCACCACCAATAGGTTGGTTCAGGTGAGACGCTGAAACCACCTTGGGGAGAAACTGAGGACGAGTCCTCAATTCCGCCCTGTCCGAATGGAAAATCAGATAAGGGCTTTTTCAGGATAAAGCCGCCAATTCTGACACGCGCCTGGCCCAGGCCAGGGCCAACAGCATGACCACTTTCCATGTGAGATATTTTAACTCCACAGATTTAAGTGGTTCAAACCAATGTGACTTTTGGAACCCAAAACTACATTGAGATCCCAAAGTGCCACTGGAGGCACAAAAGGAGGCTGTATATGCAGTACCCCTTTTACAAACGTCTGAACTTCAGGGACTGAAGCTAGTTCTTTTTGGAAGAAAATTGACAGGGCCGAAATTTGAACCTTAATGGACCCCAATTTCAGGCCCATAGACACTCCTGTTTGCAGGAAATGTAGGAATCGACCCAGTTGAATTTCCTCCGTCGGGCCTTACTGGCCTCGCACCACGCAACATATTTTCGCCAATTGCGGTGATAATGTTTTTGCGGTTACATCCTTCCTGGCTTTGATCAGGATAGGGATGACTTCATCCGGAATGCCTTTTTTCCTTCAGGATCCGGCGTTCAACCGCCATGCCGTCAAACGCAGCTGCGGTAAGTCTTGGAACAGACAGGGTCCTTGCTGGAGCAGGTCCCTTCTTAGAGGTAGAGGCCACGGATCCTCCGTGAGCATCTCTTGAAGTTCCGGTTACCAAGTCCTTCTTGGCCAATCCAGAACCACGAATATAGTGCTTACTCCTCTCCATCTTATCAATCTCAGTACCTTGGGTATGAGAGGCAGAGGAGGGAACACATACCCTGACTGGTACACCCACGGTGTTACCAGAGCGTCTACAGCTTATTGCCTGAGGGTCCCTGGACCTGGCGCAATACCTGTCGAGTTTTTAATCATGTGGAAGACTTCTGGGTGAAGTCCCCACTCTCCCGGGTGGAGGTCGTGCTGAGGAAGTCTGCTTCCCAGTTGTCCACTCCCGGAATGAATACTGCTGACAGTGCTATCACATGATTTTCCGCCCAGCGAAGAATCCTTGCAGCTTCTGCCATTGCCCTCCTGCTTCTTGTGCCACCCTGTCTGTTTACGTGGGTGACTGCCGTGATGTTGTCCGACTGGATCAACACCGGCTGACCTTGAAGCAGAGGTCTTGCTAAGCTTAGAGCATTGTAAATGGCCCTTAGCTTCAGGATATTTATGTGAAGTGATGTCTCCAGGCTTGACCATAAGTCCTGGATATTCCTTCCCTGTGTGACTGCTCCCCAGCCTCGCAGGCTGGCATCAGTGGTCACCAGGACCCAGTCCTGAATGCCTAATCTGCGGCCCTCTAGAAGATGAGCACTCTGCAACCACCACAGGAGGGACACCCTTGTCCTTGGTGACAGGGTTATCCGCTGATGCATCTGAAGATGCGATCCGGACCATTTGTCCAGCAGGTCCCACTGGAAAGTTCTTGCGTGGAATCTGCCGAATGGGATTGCTTCGTAGGAAGCCACCATTTTACCCAGAACCCTTGTGCATTGATGCACTGAGACTTGGCTCGGTTTTAGGAGGTTCCTGACTAGCTCGGATAACTCCCTGGCTTTCTCCTCCGGGAGAAACACCTTTTTCTGGACTGTGTCCAGGATCATCCCTAGGAACAGAAGACACGTCGTCGGAACCAGGTGCGATTTTGGAATATTGAGAATCCAATCGTGCTGCCGCAACACTACCTGAGATAGTGCTACACCGACCTCCAACTGTTCCCTGGATCTTACCCTTATCAGGGAATTGTCCAAGGAAGGGATAACTAAAATTCACTTCCTTCGAAGGAATATCATCATTTCGGCCATTACCTTGGTAAAGACCCGGGGTGCCGTGTACCATCCATACGGCAGCGTCTGAACTGATAGTGACAGTTCTGTACCATAAACCTGAGGTACCCTTGGTGAGAAGGGTAAATTTTGACATGAAGGTAAGCATCCTTGATGTCCCGAGACATCATGTAGTCCCCTTCTTCCAGGTTCGCAATCACTGCTCTGAGTGACTCAATCTTGAATTTGAACCTCTGTACGTAAGTGTTCAAAGATTTTAGATTTAGAATCGGTCTCACCGAGCCGTCCGGCTTCGGTACCACAACAGTGTGGAATAATACCCCGTTCCCTGTTACAGGAGGGGTATCTTGATTATCACCTGCTGGGAATACAGCTTGTGAATGGCTTCCAAAACTGTCTCCCTGTCAGAAGGAGACATCGGTAAAGCCGACTTTAGGAAACGGCGAGGGGGAGACGTCTCGAATTCTAATTTGTACCCCTGAGATATCACCTGAAGGATCCAGGGGTCTACTTGCGAGTGAGCCCACTGCGCGCTGAAATTCATTGAGACGGGCCCCCCACCGTGCCCGATTCTGCTTGTAAAGCCCCAGCGTATACTGAGGGCTTGGCAGAGACGGGAGAGGGTTTCTGTTCCTGGGAACTGGCTGATTTCTGCAGCCTTTTTCCTCTCCCTCTGTCACGGGGCAGAAATGAGGAACCTTTTGCCCGCTTGTCCACGAAAAGACTGCGCCTGATAATACGGCGTCTTCTCATGTTGAGAGGCGACCTGGGGTACAAACGTGGAATTCCCAGCTGTTGCCGTGGCCACCAGGTCTGAAAGACCGACCCCAAATAACTCCTCCCTTAATAAAGCAATACTTCCAAATGCCGTTTGGAATACGCATCACCTGACCACTGACGTGTCCATAACCCTCTACTGGTAGAAATGGACAACGCGCTTAGACTTGATGCCAGTCGGCAAATATTCCGCTGTGCATCACGCATATATAAAAATGCATCTTTTAAATGCTCTATAGGCAAAAATATACTGTCCCTATCTAGGGTATCAATATTTTCAGTCAGGGAATCCGACCACGCCAACCCAGCACTGCACATCCAGGCTGAGGCGATTGCTGGTCGCAGTATAACACCAGTATGTGTGTAAATACCTTTTAGGATACCCTCCTGCTTTCTATCAGCAGGATCCTTAAGGGCGGCCATCTCAGGCGAAGGTAGAGCCCTTACAAGCGTGTGAGCGCTTTATCCCCCCTAGGGGGTGTTTCCCAACGCACCCTAACCTCTGGCGGGAAAGGATATAATGCCAATAACATTTTAGAAATTATCCGTTGTTATCGGGGGAAACCCACGCATCATCACACACCTCATTTAATTTCTCAGATTCAGGAAAACTACAGGTAGTTTTTCCTCACCGAACATAATACCCCTTTTTTGGTGGTACTCGTATTATCAGAAATGTGTAAAACATTTTTCATTGCCTCAATCATGTAACGTGTGGCCCTACTGGAAGTCACATTCGTCTCTTCACCGTCGACACTGGAGTCAGTATCCGTGTCGCGTCTATATCTGCCATCTGAGGTAACGGGCGCTTTAGAGCCCCTGACGGCCTATGAGACGTCTGGACAGGCACAAGCTGAGTAGCCGGCTGTCTCATGTCAACCACTGTCTTTTATACAGAGCTGACACTGTAACGTAATTCCTTCCAACAGTTCATCCACTCAGGTGTCGACCCCCTAGGGGGTGACATCACTATTACAGGCAATCTGCTCCGTCTCCACATCATTTTTCTCCTCATACATGTCGACACAAAAGTACCGACATACAGCACACACACAGGGAATGCTCTGATAGAGGACAGGACCCCACTAGCCCTTTGGGGAGACAGAGGGAGAGTTTGCCAGCACACACCAGAGCGCTATATATATACAGGGATAACCTTATATAAGTGTTTTTCCCCTTATAGCTGCTGTATAGTTAATACTGCGCCTAATTAGTGCCCCCCTCTCTTTTTTTAACCCTTTCTGTAGTGTAGTGACTGCAGGGGAGAGACAGGGAGCTTCCCTCCAACGGAGCTGTGAGGGAAAATGGCGCCAGTGTGGTGAGGAGATAGGCTCCGCCCCTTTTTCGCTGACTTTTCTCCTGCTTTTTTATGGATTCTGGCAGGGGTTAAATGCATCCATATAGCCCAGGAGCTATATGTGATGCATTTTTTTGCCATCCAAGGTGTTTTTATTGCGTCTCAGGGCGCCCCCCCCCCAGCGCCCTGCACCCTCAGTGACCGAAGTGTGAAGTGTGCTGAGAGCAATGGCGCACAGCTGCAGTGCTGTGCGCTACCTTGTTGAAGACAGGACGTCTTCTGCCGCCGATTTTCCGGACCTCTTCTGCCTTCTGGCTCTGTAAGGGGGCCGGCGGCGCGGCTCTGGGACCCATCCAAGCTGGGCCTGTGATCGTCCCTCTGGAGCTAATGTCCAGTAGCCTAAGAAGCCCAATCCACTCTGCACGCAGGTGAGTTCGCTTCTTCTCCCCTTAGTCCCTCGATGCAGTGAGCCTGTTGCCAGCAGGTCTCACTGAAAATAAAAAACCTAATCTAAAACTTTCACTAAGAAGCTCAGGAGAGCCCCTAGTGTGCACCCTTCTCGTTCGGGCACAGAGATCTAACTGAGGCTTGGAGGAGGGTCATGGGGGGAGGAGCCAGTGCACACCAGATAGTCCTAAAGCTTTCTTTAGATGTGCCCAGTCTCCTGCGGAGCCGCTATTCCCCATGGTCCTTACGGAGTCCCCAGCATCCACTTAGGACGTTAGAGAAAAGGGCATTCCGGATGCAGTTATTCCTACGCTGATAAAGGCTAGGAAAGACGTGACAGCAAGACTTTTTCACTGTATATGGCGAAAATAGGTTGCTTGGTGTGTGGCCGGGAAGGCCCTACAGAGGAATTCCAGGGGGGTCGATTCCTGCACTTCCTACAGTCAGGAGTGACTATGGGCCTAAAATTAGGATCCATAAAGGCCAAGATTTCGGCCCTATCCTTTTTTCTCTCAAAAAGAACTGGCTTCACTGCCTGAAGTTCGGACGTTGTTACAGGGGTGCTGCATATTCAGCCCCTTTTGTGCCTCCAGTGGCACCTTGGGATCTTAACGTGTGTTGGATTCCTAAAATCCCACTGGTTTGAGCCACTTAAGACTGTGGAGCTAAAATATCTCACGTGGAAAGTGGTCATGCTTTTGGCCTTAGCTTGGACTAGGCGTGTGTCAGATTTGGCGGCTTTGTCATGTAAAAGCCCATATCTGATCTTCCATATGGAAAGGGCAGAATGGAGGACTCGTCCCCAATTTCTCCCTAAGGTGGTATCATCGTTTCATTTGAACCAACCTATTGTGGTGCCTGCGGCTACTAGGGACTTGGAGGCTTCCAAGTTGCTGGACGTTGTCCGGGCCCTGAAACTTTATGTTTCCAGGACGGCTAGAGTCAGAAAAACTGACTCGCTATTTATCCTGCATGCACCCAACAAGCTGGGTGCTCCTGCTTCAAAGCAGACTATTGCTCGCTGGATCTGTAGCACGATTCAGCTTGCACATTCTGCGGCTGGACTGCCGCATCCTAAATCAGTCAAAGCCCATTCCACGAGGAAGGTGGGCTCTTCTTGGGCTGCTGCCCGAGGGGTCTCGGCTTTACAACTTTGCCGAGCTGCTACGTGGTCGGGTTCAAACACTTTTACAAAATTCTACAAGTTTGATACCCTGGCTGAGGAGGACCTTGAGTTTGCTCATTCGGTGCTGCAGAGTCATCCGCACTCTCCCGCCCGTTTGGGAGCTTTGGTATAATCCCCATGGTCTTTACGGAGTACCCAGCATCCACTAGGACGTCAGAGAAAATAAGAATTTACTCACCGGTAATTCTATTTCTCGTAGTCCGTAGTGGATGCTGGGAGCGCGTCCCAAGTGCGGACTCTCTGCAATACATGTATATAGTTATTGCTTAACTAAAGGGTTATTGTATGAGCCATCTGTTGAGAGAGGCTCAGTTATTATTCATACTGTTAACTGGGTATAGTTATCACGAGTTGTACGGTGTGATTGGTGTGGCTGGTATGAGTCTTACCCTGGATTCCAAATCCTTTCCTAGTGATGTCAGCTCTACCGGGCACAGTTTCCCTAACTGAGGTCTGGAGGAGGGGCATAGAGGGAGGAGCCAGTGCACACCAGATATAGTACCTAATCTTTCTTTTAAGAGTGCCCAGTCTCCTGCGGAGCCCGTCTATACCCCATGGTCCTTACGGAGTACCCAGCATCCACTACGGACTACGAGAAATAGAATTACCGGTGAGTAAATTCTTATTATTTACAACATTGTGGGTAATTCTGACCCTTTCGCTCGCTGCGTTTTAACGCAGCAGAGCGAATGGGTCCCTGCTGCGCATGCGTCGTAGTGCGCCGGCGTATGCCAGACGGCCAAAGCCCGTAGCAGGGATGCGATCACCTCTGCCTGATTGACAGGCAGAGGCGATCGCTGGGCGGGAGGGGGCGGAACGGCGGCGTTTGGCCACCGTTTCGTGGGTTTGGTCCGGCCAACGCAGGCGTTAAAGCTGCGCTGGCCGGGAGCTACTCTTGAAGTGCAAAGGCATCGCACCTTTGCACTTCTGCGAGGGGGGCCGGACTGACATGCGGGGCGGGCTAGCCCTGTGCTGGGCGTCCCCCCGCATGTTAGGGAAGATCATAGCTGTGCTAAATTTAGCATAGCTACGATCAACTCGGAATGACCCCCATTGTCTTTTGTGTTATTTCCATCCACTGTCAATAAAAATGTACAGATGTGTCCACATACATCTTTGCTATATCCTGCCATGTATGGCACGGTTATGCATGCCATAGACTCAGAGATCCAGCCATGCCTTGTGATTTTTCTTAATTTGCTTCTTTAATATGTTACTTTATACATATTATATCATGGCAAACAAAAAATTTAAAATCTATCCATTCGCTACTGGCGAAAAACAGCTTAGCTGTGTTTTGCATGTTGTGCCAAATTGAGTAAAAAAGCAAAGATGTAAGTGGACACATGTTGTATTTCCAATCTTAACATTTTTGTAGTAACCTTTTATTGGAGTATATTGAATATGTTGTTATTTTCAGAGAATTTTTTTGGTGTTCAATAAACAAGAAAGAGGAAATAGAAAAAACAAACCAGTAACACAATACAAAACACTCATGATGTGAAAGAAACAACATATGGTGGATCTAAGTGACGAGGATACAATACAGAAGGCTCTTACAACAAAGAAACAAGGTGAAATAATCTGCTGCCTTGTCTGTCAACTCAACCCAAGATACCCTGAATAATACTGGACCAATCAATCCTGCAAAGAGGTTGTCAAAATTTCTGGGATCATAATCCCTTCAAGTTTATCCCTGACCGTTACAATAAAAGAGGATTGTTACAGCTTTGTTTTTATACATTTGGCTACAGAAAAACAATACGACAACTTATTAACAGGTGTGAATAGTCTAATACCCCTTTTACACCAAAATCCCGGGTTATTGCCGGGTCGGGCCTCAGTGTAATCGGATCCCCAAAAAATAACTCTGGACCTTTGACCCAGCAATCCAACCTGGGAATCGACCAGGGTTGAACATGGGTAGGAACCATGTTGAGGGGCAGTGTAAATTGGTAACCCAGGTCATCAAACCCAGGACCCGTTTACAGCAATGGGAGAACCCATACCTCCCAACCGCAACGTCCTGTGGGCGGTTGGGGAACACGGTGCATGCAATCTCCGCTGCTGTCTGTCCTGCTATGGTGTTGGGGTGAAGGTGAATGGATGCCGTGTGCATGGGTGGGCATCCATTCACTGAACAGAGACGGAGGCTGGGGGCAGCCAAGCAGCTGCCAGAGTGAAATCCTGATCAGCGGATTTCCGGCCTTAAGCTGGGTACACACTGGCAGTTCAATCGATCTGCAGATATATCTGCAGATGGCGGTTGTTCATACACACAGAAAGATGCACCAATATATCTTAAAGATATACCTGCTGTTAAATCTATCCGGAGCTATATATGCAGATGGGGATTGTTCATACACACTGAAAGATGCACTAATATATCTGCAGATATATTGGTCATCTGCTGTGTTGCACAGCAGATGCAATATATCTGAGAAAGACGTCTTGCACAGACATATTGCTTGTACACACCTGCAGATCAGCAAAAGATATATTGGACAACCAACTGATTGGCCAATATATCTGCCAGTGTGTACCCAGCATTAGAGACACTGCACCCGTGTGCAGTGTGAACGGTGTTGACCTGGGAATATCCCGGGTTGTCACCGCAGTGGAAACAGGGGTAATTCATGGGTCTGACCCGGATTGACACCGTGTTCCAAATCCTGGGTCGGATCCAGGATATTGGTGTAAAAAGGGTATAAGTAAGGACAAAATGCAGAGGAGCCTTTTTCAAATGAGAAATATATATTCAAAGCAATAGATTTCACTGACTCAAAATGTTTCCATGATTGACTAAACCACTAGTTGCAGGCCAGTGTGCGATGGGAGGATTGATGGATGAAGAGCATTTGGTGAAGAGCACAGCCAGTAGGCTCTCCTCCACTAGCTCCCATGCGCCTTACTGCCACGTTCCTGGTCACTGCTGTTTGTATTTTTCATTCTACACTGATAAGTGCACTGATGTACAGCACGTTCTAGTTTGGAAGCAGAATACTGGCCAGCTTGTGGGATTAGAATGCCCGCCCTTCTTCAGGATGGTGAGGATTTTTTCCTAGACTTCTATTAAATTAACAACTACCATCAGTGTTGGTTCGCTACATAACAGAAATCATTTCACTACACTCCACATTTCTGCCACCACTGGCAGCATTGTTGCAATTTCATTGCTGTCTCACAGCCCTAAAATTATGGGTTCGTTACCTGTGTAGAGTTTGTATGTCCCCCCTTGTTTGCATGAGTTTTCAGTAAATACTCCAGTTTCCTCCCACAATCTAAAACTATTGTAGTAGGTTAATTGGCATCTGATAAAAATGTGCCCTTGTGCATTGTGTGTATGTAGTGAATTTATTGGTAAATTCCACTGGGACAAGGACTAAAGTGAATAAGCTAGAACAGCAACTGAGCACCCAAGATGGCCGCCTCACCCTCTACAATGTATGGTACTCTGATGGCCTTGTTTTTATGTACTATATGGTTATAACTCGACGTCAATAACACCATGGCAACCAGGCTTCTAGTACAGCATAGCTGCCATTACAGCTTGGATGTGTGTCACGTAGTATTACGGGAATTGCAGTCTAGCTTTGTGATTTGTGCTCTGTAAATAGCATGACACGTGTATCCATTTTAAACTACAATTCCTGACAGCCTGCAGAACTTCTCTTTGTGACCAAGAATGGTGGAGCCTGAGAGGGCACGTCCTAGGAAGGAGGCTGGGAGCATTGAAAGGTGAGAAGGAGCCTGGGACAAGGAGGCATCTAATAAGGTAAGTTTGCTGGCACTAAGCAGTGTGTGCTGTCACGTTTTTATTAAAGGAGGGGGAAGGGGAAAGAGTGCTGTGAGGTGATTAATGAAGTGGTGGTTCTGTGAGGTGATTGAAAGTGGTGGCGCCATGAGAGGAAGACAATAAAGGGGCTGGGGGGTTGTTGTAGCCAGACCTGCCCCACACACTCTCGCCCTGTCACCCACCACATCTGCCACACAGACTCTCTCACTGCAGCACCCAACACATCTGCCCCCGCAGAGTCTGTCACCATGCCAAATACCTGACCTGTCCCCGCAGCAGAGGCTAGTGGGAAGGGATTCACTATATTGCCCATTTCCAAGGACTCCATCCCACTTCCCTATTCTCCGCCATTTTGGCCTCGAGGTCCTTATAAGGCCCTTGTTGGATGTTGCCCTATTTTTGCTGGCTGCAAAGAGGCCACCATAACAGTTCAAGCTTCAGGGCTCCAAAAATGTAGGTCCGCCACTGCCTGGTTCAGATATGGATGCAAATGATGTTGCAGCTGCAATTTAGTATGCAGCAGCTGTGTGAAAATTGGATTTTAATTACCTACCGGTAAATCCTTTTCTCGTAGTCCGTAGGGGATACTGGGAATCCTTTTAGTACCAGGGGTATAGACGGGTCCACTAGGAGCCATGGGCACTATAGAAGTTTGATTAGGTGTGCTGGCTCCTCCCCCTATGCCCCTCCTACCAGACTCAGTCTAGGAAACGGTGCCCGAGGAGACGGACATACTTTGAGAGAGGGATATAGAAAAGGAAAGTGGTGGGATAACGAACCAGCACAACCATAACTAGAGGAAAGCCATGCTAACCAAAACTTATAAATAGGAACAGCAACAGCTGAACCAAACAACATTACTTAACCAAGTAACAGTGCAGGAAGAACGAAGCACTGGGCGGGCGCCCAGTATCCCCTACGAACTGCGAGAAAAGGATTTACCGTTAGGTAATTAAAATCCTATTTTCTCTTACGTCCTAGGGCAGGGCTGGCCAAACCAGTCCTCAAGATCTACCAACAGTTCACATTTTCCAGACCACCTAGCTGGAGCACAGGTGTAGTCATTACTAATTAAGATGTGCTGCATTAATTCCTAACTGACAATTCTACAGATCTCCAGGAGGCATGGAAAACATGAACTGTTGGTAGATCTTGAGGACTGGTTTGGCCAGCCCTGTCCTAGGGGATACTGGGAATCCATTTAGTACCATGGGGAAGTATCAAAGCCCCAAACCAGGTGGGAGAGTGCTGAGGTTCCTGCAGAACTGATTGACCAAACTGAAGGTCCTCAGATGCTAAGGTATCGAACTTGTAAAACTTAGCACATGTGTTCGACCCCGACCAAGTAGCTGCTCGGCAGACCTGTAAAGCCGAGACACCCCAGGCAGTCGCCCAAGAGGAACCCACCGACCTAGTAGAGTGGGCTTGAACAGATTTCGGAACCGGCCAGCTGTTGAATAAGCATGCTGGATATTGAGCCTGATCCAGCATGCAATAGACTGCTTCGAAGCAGGACACCCAATCTTATTGGGATCATAAAGAATGAACAGCGAGTCCGATTTTCTGTGACGAACTGTTCTCTTCACATACACTTTCAAAGCCCTTACAACATCCAAAGACTTTGAAGCAGCAAAGGTGTCAGTAACAACCGGAACCACAATAGGTTGGTAAATGTGAAACGTGGACACCACCTTAGGAAGAAATTGCTGATGAGTCCTGAGTTCAGCTCTGTCCTCATGGAAAATTAGGTAGGGTCTCTTGTAAGACAATGACCCCAACTCCAACACACGTCTTGCTGAAGCCAATGCCAACAGTGTGACAGTCTTCCACATAAGGTACTTTACGTCTACCTCCTGTAACGATTCAAACCAGTCCGATTGGAGGAACTGCAGCACCAAGTGAGATCCCAAGGTAACAATAAAACGGAGTGACAGGAGCGCTTAAGATGTATGAAAAAAAAAAAGAAAAAATAAGGGAAAAAGAAAATAATAATAAAATTAAAATTAAAAAGAATTTTTTTGCAAACACCAGTGAAAAGAAAAAATGGTTAGTGAGAAATGTTTACAGCACTTTCGTGCTAATGTGAGTAGTCCTGTGTGGGAGCCCTTTTTATAAATGCCGGCACTTTGGTCCGTACTGCGGCTGCAGTTGGGACGTCTAGCTAACTATCCCTATTGCTGCCTACCTTTCAGTCACGTCCAGACTGTAATTCTTTCTTGCGGATCGCGTCCTGCCGGCTGGTCCCAATGCTGGTGCACGCGCTCCCGTCTTTACACCTGTTCGGCGCAGGTGGGATGACGTCAGGGCTTCACTCACAGATTGTTTTCCAACGCGTTTCGGACTTGCTGGTCCTTAATCCTGGCTGATAGAGACACTTCCCAAAAGGTTCTCTTTATATAGCTTTATTGTTTATAAAGCTTTATTCCTCACAAAATGAAGATATTTTTATACACGCCCACATACTAATGGGCAGCATGGGCCTTCTGATAATTGCCACTTGTCGGTTCCAACGCTTCTCATGGCCCTCTCAAGGGCCATGAGAAGCGTTGGAACCGACAAGTGGCAATTATCAGAAGGCCCATGCTGCCCATTAGTATGTGGGCGTGTATAAAAATATCTTCATTTTGTGAGGAATAAAGCTTTATAAACAATAATGCTATATAAAGAGAACCTTTTGGGAAGTGTCTCTATCAGCCAGGATTAAGGACCAGCAAGTCCGAAACGCGTTGGCAAACAATCTGTGAGTGAAGCCCTGACGTCATCCCACCTGCGCCGAATAGGTGTAAAGACGGGAGCGCGTGCACCAGCATTGGGACCAGCCGGCAGGACGCGATCCGCAAGAAAGAATTACAGTCTGGACGTGACTGAAAGGTAGGCAGCAATAGGGATAGTTAGCTAGACGTCCCAACTGCAGCCGCAGTACGGACCAACGTGCCGGCATTTATAAAAAGGACTCCCACACAGGACTACTCACATTAGCACGAAAGTGCTGTAAACATTTCTCACTAACCATTTTTTCTTTTCACAGGTGTTTGCAAAAAATTCTTTTTAATTTTAATTTTATTATTATTTTCTTTTTCCCTTATTTTTTCTTTTTTTTTTTCATACATCTTAAGCGCTCCTGTCACTCCGTTTTATGGTTACCATTTTTTAAAGGAGCAGCTCCACATTATTTCTAAAGCGCGGGTTATCCATTACATATACTGAGATCCCAAGGTGCCTTGGGAGGCACAAAGAGAGGTTGGATATGCAGAACACCTTTCAAGAACATCTGGACCTCAGGGAGAGAAGCCAATTGTTTCTGAAAGAAAATGGACAAGGCCGAAATCTGAACTTTTATGGAGCCTAGACGTAGCCCGCATCCACTCCCGACTGCAGAAAAAGCAGGAAACGTCCCAGATGAAATTCCACCTCAGAATATTGTCTGCTCTCACACCAAGAGACATATTTCCTCCAGATACGGTGGTAATGTTTAGACGTTACCCCCTTTCTGGCTTAGATCATAGTCGGGATGACCTTGTCAGGAATCCCTCTCCTGGCTGGAATCAGCCGTTCAACTTCCATACTGTTAAACGTAGCCACGGTAAGTCTTGATATACGAACGGGCCCTGTTGCAGAAGATCCTCACAAAGAGGTAGAGGCCACGGATCTTCGAGGAGCATCTCGAGAAGATCCGCATACCAGGCCAGTCTGGAGCAATGAGGATTGCTTGAACCTTTTCCCTTTTTATTCTTTTTAGAATTCTTGGGATCAGAGGAAGTCGCGGAAACACGTACACCAGCTGGTAGACCCACGGCGTTATAAGAGCATCCACCGCCACTTCTTGTGGGTCTCTCGACCTGGAACAATACCGCTTGAGCTTCTTGTTGAGTCGAGAGGCCATCATGTCGATTTGTAGATATCCCCATCGATGTGTCAACCACTGGAACACCTCCGGGTAAAGGTCCAATTCCCCCGGGTGCAGGTCGTGTCTGCTGAGGTAGTCTGTTTCCCAGTTGTCTACTTCCGGGATGAAGACCACCGACAATGCCACTGTGTGCTTTTCTGCCCAGAGGAGAATTCTTGACACCTCTGACATTGCGGCTCTGCTTTTCGTTCCGCCCTGTTGGTTTATGTACGTCACTGCCGTCACTGTCCGACTGGACCTGTATGGCCAGATTCTGAAGAGATGAGGCCTGCAGAACGGTGTTGTAGATAGCCCTGAGTTCCAGGATGTTTATTGGAAGGATGATTTCCTGACTTGACCACCTTCCCTTAAACTGCACCCCCTGGGTGACTGCGCCCCAACCTCTGAGGCTTGCATCTGTGGTTAGCAGAATCCAATTCTGAATCCCGAACCTCCAGCCCTCAACGAGGTGAGAAGTCTGTAGCCACCACAGGAGGGAGATCCTGGCTTTTGGGGACAGATGAATCCTCTGGTGCATGTGAAGATGTGATCGGGACCATTTGTCCAACAGATCCAGCTGGAAGGGCCTCGCATGAAATCTTCCGTACTGAATTGCTTCGCAAGAAGCCACCATTTTCCCCAGAAGGCGTATGCAGAGATGCACTGATATTCGGGTCGGCTTCAAGACAGCTCAAACCATCGACTGGATTCCGATCACCTTTTCCAAAGGAAGGAATACTTTCCGAGACTCTGTGTCCAGTATCATTCCCAGGAACTGAAGCCTCAGAATCCACCCACGCTCTAGAAGTAGTCTGGTTGAGAGGGCAATTTTCTCCAACAGTTGTTCCCTGGACGATGCCTTTATCAGAAGATTGTCCAGGTACGGAATTATGGGGCTAATTCAGACCTGATCGGTGCTGTGCGTGTTCACAGAGCAGCGATCAGGCCTGAAGTGCGCATGCGCATGGCAGACAGCTGACGGCTGTCTTAGCCCTGCGATCTCCTCTGCCTGATTGACAGGCCGAGGTGACCGCTGGGCGGGAAGGGGGGGGGGGGGGGGGGCGCGGTGGCATTCAGTGGACGCAGTCCGAGCAATGCATGTGCGCCCGGACCGTTGGGGGGGGGGCAGGCTGCGGTGGCTGCGTGATGTCACACGCAGCTGCTGCGACTCGTTCTGCAACAAGTAGCTCCCTACCAGCGCACAGGAGCTGCGCTGGCTGGGAGCTACTCCTGTAGTACAAAAGCATCGCCACTGTACAATACTTTTGTATTTCTGCTACGGGGCAGGGACTGACATGGGGGACGGGCTAGCCCTGTGCTGGGCGACCCCCCGCATGTCAGTGTCCCTGATCGTAGCTGTGCTAAATTTAGCACAGCTACGATCAACTCTAAATTACCCTCTATGTTCACTCCTTATTTGCGGAGTAGTAACATCATCTCTGCCATCACTTTGGTGAACACCCTCGGTGCCGCGGAGAGACCAAATGGCAGGGCTTGGAACTGGTAGTGACAGTCCTGCAGTGCAAACCGTAGATAACCACAAGGGTTGGGTATCTGCACACTCAATATATATTATCAATATTGTGAATGTATGTGAATCATCATCACTTGTTTGGACCCCTTTTCCCTTTATGTCAGACAATGCTTGATATGGTAAGGGGGTGCTGTCAATTACAGTATATAAGCGATCAAGTTGAGAGGAAAAGAGAGAGGGAACTGTATGGTTGATGCACTGGAAAAGATTACTTTATCTTAAAACTTAGCCTTTATTAGATATACATTAAATTATAAACTAATTACCCAGACAACAGTGAAACATGTTTCACTGTTGTCTGGGTAATTAGTTTATAATTTAATGTATATCTAATAAAGGCTAAGTTTTAAGATAAAATAATCTTTTCCAGTGCGTCAACCATACAGTTCCCTCTCTCTTTTCCTCTCAACCAAACCGTAGATAAGCCTGATGAGGTGGCCAGATCGGAATATGAAGGTACGCATCCTTAATATCCAGAGACACCCGGGAATTCCCTCTCCTCCAGACCTTAGATCACCGCTCTCAGAGACTCCATCTTGAATTTGAACAATGGTAAGTACGATTTCAACGACTTGAGGTTCAGAATCAGTCTTACCGAACCGTCCGGCTTTGGTAGCACAAACAACTGAAATAGTAACCCTTGTTTTGTAGATGAGGTGGAAGTGGAACAATGACCTGGGTCTGTAACACTTTTTGAATGGCGTCCTGTAAAGTTATTCTTGCCTCTTGTTGAACTGGTAAGCCTGATTTGAAGAATCTGCGAGGTGTCAGCTCCTGGAACTCCAGTCTGTAGCCCTGGAATACAAGGTCTATGATCCAGGGATCCTGGCACAATCTTGTCCAGATGTGACTGAAGAATTTTAGCCGGACTCCAACTTAACAGTCTTCCAGGCATCGCGGGCCACCGTCATGCAGAAGGTTTTGAGAGAGCAGAACCTGAACTCTGTTCCTGTGAGTAGCTGGTTTCCGTGGTTTACCTCTAGCACCTCTGGCGGTGGCAGATGAACCTCTGGCCTTGCCCCTAAACATGGCCGTCCGAAATGATTGTAGGTTGGATCCTGAATAGGCCTTCCTAGCTGGGGGAGCTGCAGAAGGTAGGTATGTGGATTTATCCGCAGTAGCTTTGGAGATCCATTTGTCTAGCTCATCTCCAAATAAGACCTCGCCTGTGAAAGGTAGGCCTTCCATGCATTTCCTGGAGTCCGCATCTGCAGTCCAGTGGTGTAGCCATAATCCCCTGCGTGCAGAAATTGCCATAACTGTAGTGCGTGCAGTAGGCAAGCCTATCTCTTTTATGGCTTCCACCATAAAGTTCGCAGAGTCCTGTATATGCTGCAGGAGGAAAAAATATCTCTATGAGGCAAGGTATCTAACCCGCAGCTGTATACAAAGATTTGAGTGTAGTCTCAATTTTGCGATCAGCCGACGTCTTTTAGGAAAGCTGCACCCGGGACAGGCAATACAATCTTTGTGGTTCTGCCCCACTAGCCTGGGAAGGGATACTACACTGAGTATACACTAGTGAACCCCCTGGAGAAGAGGAACACTGTGCCTTACATGAAACACACTCTTTGCCTGACATACTGTAACAGTGACAGCACACACACACAGGAAAAGGTTAAATGCACATTTAACCCACAAAGAGCCCTTCCAGGGAGACACAGAGAGAGTATGGAACCAGCACATGGCGCCCTTATCACTAATGCCAATCGTAGCCGGGTTGCAGACTAAGTACCTAGATTAGGGACTTAGTACACTAATAATTGCTCCCCCCTTGCTATGACCCCCTGGTACCGCTGAGGTAAACTGGAGTCTCTTTGGAGAGCTACGCGTCACTATCAGTCAGCGTCTGTCAGCTGCAGTAGGGAAAATGGTGCCTGTGAGCTGCTGGATCCGCTCATAGTGAAGCCCCTCCCCTTCAATGGCGCGCGGTCTTCCCGCTCTTCTTTATACTAGCTGTATGTGTCTATGCATAAAATGGAGACAGACTCCTTTTATGGCTTTGTTGCCAGTCTAGGTACTGTGTCCGCTGTTCAGGGTCTGTGTCTGTACACAGTCGGGAGACGCAGTCCGCCCTTGTTAAAAGACGTGCGTCTCCATACCCTTTTGCCACCATAATGGACGGCGACCTGCTAACCAGGACGCCGGCTTAGTACTCACCACTCTTCATTCTTCTTGCTCTGTTAGGGGTGTCAGCGTGATGCGGGAATGTAAGCTCGCTGTAGTGGGGCTTGCAAATAGTTCCCTCAGGAGCTAGTGTCCTGTCAGTGGGGAACATGACCATTAACCCTGAGAGAGGTTGGGCCGTCCCCCCCACCCGAAATCCCACGAAGCAGGCAGGCTGGTGCCATCCAGTCCTGCCTGAAAATAACAAACTCAGAAAATAAATGCAGAAAACTTTTCAGGAGCTTCCAGAGACGTGACCGGCTCCTCCGGGCACATTTTCTAAACTGAGTCTGGTTGGAGGGGCATAGAGCCAGCACACACACAATCAAAAACTTCTATAGTGCCCATGGCTCCTAGTTAACACATCTTTGGGGGTCATTACGAGTTGATCGCACGTAGCTGCTTTTGCAGCACGTACAATCAACTATACTCCGCCTATGGGGATGTTTTTTTTCCCATAGCAAGGCTGCGTTCACTTGTGCAGCTCTGCTATGGGAAAAAAATGTGTGCAGTTTCTACTTACCAGCTGGGACGTTTTCAGCCTGTTCAGTCCTGGCTCTGACATCAAACACCCGCCCTGGACACGCCTGCGTTTCTTCAAACACGCCTGCGTTTTTCTTACCACTCCCAAAAAATGGGTCAGAACGCTGTGTTGCCGCCCAGAAACGCCCACCGCCTGTCTATCTTAGAGCGATCACCGCTGCGATCGCTTTCTTCGTTACCTTCGTCATTGGCAACGACGCGCGTGCGAATAACGGCCCCCACGCATGCGCCGTAGTGACCCGGCCGCAGCTGTTCGAGCGAAAGCACGCTGCGATCGGATCAGAATGACCCCCTATACCCCATGGTACTAAATGGATTCCCAGTATCCCCTAGGACGTAAGAGAAAATATGCAAATGTCACAGTCGTCGGGATTTGTATTGAGAAGCCCACTGGTGATGTCTCAGATCTGTTGTTTGGGGGTAATTCCAAGTTGATCGCAGCAGGATTTTTTATAGCAATTGGGCAAAACCATGTGCACTGCAGGGGAGGCAGATATAACATGTGCAGAAAGAGTTAGATTTGGGTGGGTTATTTTATTTCTGTGCAGGGTAAATACTGGCTGCTTTATTTTTACACTGCAAATTAGATTGCAGATTGAACACACCCCACCCAAATCTAACTATCTCTGCACATGTATTATATCTGCCTCCCCTGCAGTGCACATGGTTTTGCCCAATTGCTAACAAAAATCCTGCTGCGATCAACTTGGAATTACCCCCTTTGTGCAGAAAGATGCAACCATCAGACACACATCGGTCGATCATAGACTTTCTGGCCAAACCCTCTGGCTGCGCACTCTGGCTGATGGAACTGAGAGATCGGAACCATTTTAGCTGTGTACGTGATTGCAGTCAAAGACAGTGACATGCCCCCAAAATACGTGTGACATGCCTGCATTTTAGAAAGACTAATTAGAATTTAAAAAAAACAAAGCCATACAACAAGGGGGGTAATTCCAAGTTGATTGCAGCTTCAAGTTTGTTAGCAATTGGGCAAAACCATGTGCACTGCAGGGGAGGCAGATATGACATGTGCAGAGAGAGATAGATTTGGGTGTGGTGTTTTCAATCTACAATCTAAATTGCAGTGTAAAAATAAAGCAGCCAGTATTTACCCTGCACAGAAACAAAATAACCCACCCAAATCTAACTCTCTCTGCAAATGTTATATCTGTCCCCCCTGCAGTGCACATGGTTTTGCCCAACTGCTAAAAAATTTCCTGCTGCGATCAACTTGGAATTACCCCCAATATGTCAGGTGCTAAAACATAGAATGAAAATTTAGATTACAAAATTAGGGAACAAGTAAAGCTGTCGTTCAAAGGGATATTGATATATCGCCTAAATATTCAAGGGAACAAACACAAATTATTATAGTTAACTTTTAACTAATTAACTTGTAAGGAGGCATGCGCCTTCATGTAGTATTTATACGGATTACTGGAGTGATTTATTTGAAAAATTCTGGAACGACAGACGAAATGCATTAGTACATGGGGACTAATTCAGACTTGATCGCTCGCTAGCAGTTTTTTGCAGCGCTGGGATCAGATAGTCGCCGCCTACAGGGGAGTGTATTTTAGCTGTGCAAGTGTGCAAACGCATGTGCAGCCGAGCAGTACAAATAAACTTTGTGCAGTTACTGAGTTGCCCGCTGTAATCACTTCAGTTCAGGAACGAAATTGACGTCAGACACCCGCCCTGCAAACGCTTGGGACACGCCTGCATTTTTCCAACCACTCCCTGAATACGGTCAGTTGCCACCCCCAAACGCCTTCCTCCTGTCAATCTACTTGCGATCGGCTGTGCGAATGGATTCTTCGTAAAACCCATTGCACAGCAACAGTTTGCTTTGTACACGTGCGACACGCCTGCGCATTGCGGTGCATAAGCATGCACAGTTCTGACCTGATCGCAAACGCTGCAAAAAACGCTAGCGAGCGATCAGGTCTGAATTACCCCCAATAAGCTGTCACCTGCAGCAGTGGAGTGAAAAATAAGATTCATGCTCGTCTCAGCTCTAAATACCACCCAGGATCAAGGCTGGATTATAGTCTGTGGAGGCCCCTGAAAATAAACATTGCCTACAGTCAGATTAAGTCATGTCAGAAACACCCACCATGACCTGCCAGGTGATGTTGGCCGGAAGGTGAGTGATGATCTCATGGAGCAGCGCTGTAGAGGTGCATACACACGGTGAGATTTTGTCTATCTTCGATTTTGACTATGCGATATTGGCTATGGGGGTAATTCCAAGTTGATCGCAGCAGGAATTTTTTTAGCAGTTGGGCAAAACCATGTGCACTGCAGGGGAGGCAGATATAACATGTGCAGAAAGAGTTAGATTAAGCTCTTTAAGAACTGCATTGATTAAAGGTCCTAAAATAAACATGCCCATTGAATTTATTATCGAATTGGCCGAATTGGTCTTGCAGACCAACCATTTTATGTATAAAGATTCATATTATTTACAATTAGCGGGTACAGCGATGGAGTCAAACCTGGCCCCCTCATACGCTAACCTATACATGACACAGTATGAGTCTGTCAACATCTTTCCTAAATATGGCCATTCAATTTCCTTCTATCGTCGTTTTATCGACGACATTTTCTTGCTTTGGACCAACACAGAGAAGCTGTTTTTATCTATGGTCAGTGAACAAAACTCTCTAGCTAATCCTATTAAATTTACATCGACTTGCTCGGACACCAGTATTAGTTTCCTTGATGTGACTATCAATAAAACTAACAATCTGTTGGCAACGACATTATATCGGAAACCAACAGATCGTAGCCTCACCCTGCATGCCTCTAGTCATCATCCACCGGCCCTAAAAGACAATTTACCTGTGTCCCAATACCTTTGGGTTCTTAGGATTAACTCAACCAGTGAGAAGGTAGAGACACAACTCACTGATGTTACTACACGTTTTAGGGAATGAGGTTACCATACTAGAGTATTAGCTAGATGTCTTGAAAAAGCAAAAGCGATCTTCTCAGGGACATGTGATAGTGAGCGTAATAAATCTAAAGATAGGATGGTGTTTACCACCCACTTTGATAACCACTCTGGACACGTCAATAAAGTTTTGAAGAAACATTGGGCTATTGTCAGTTCTGATCCCACGTTACCATTCACCCGTATGAAACCTCCAATGTTGGCGTATAGGCGAGGTCCGAACCTGAAACAAATGTTGATGAGACCCAGCATGTATCCTGAAGCTAGGCCTTCCCGTACACAATTGTATACACAGAAACCCGGATGTTTCTTGTGCAGCAACTGCACGACGTGCAGGTCATTGATGGTTGGATCGACTTTCAATCATCCCCACACTGGGACCACCATCAAGATCAGATTTCATCTACATTGCAGAATGGATCATGTCATCTACATACTGAAATGTCCATGTGGGTTCCTTTATGTTGGGTTGACTATGCAGAATTTTAGAGACCGGATGGCCAACCACCGGTCTTCTATACATACCGCTTTAAACAGTGGAACCTCTGATAAACCTGTCGCACGACACTTTCTAGAGGCTAAGCACCAAGTAGCAAGTCTAAAGTGTATGTTGATTGATTGGGTTCCCCCTCTGTCGACTGGAGGCGAACGAGTGGGGCAGCTTAAACGGAGGGAATGTTATTGGATCAAGGAATTGGACACAGGAGCCCCCAGGGGGCTCAATGAATATAATCCATTAAGTGTTTGTCTATAAGTCTCTGACCAGTTTATCAATGGTATATCTTCAACACATGTCCAATGCACCCCTCGATTGGTGTCCGTATATAATGTATAGATACCGATATACTTGCTGTATAGGTTTGTTCTCTATATAGCCAGCTTGTCTTTTTAATTGTAACTGTTTTATGTATGTTTTTTGTTTATGTTTTTGTATTGTTATTGCTGCTGCCTTCTCCTGGGTCCCCATTAACAATTTTTGACCCTTTTTTATATGTTGTTCAACAGTTGATTCTTTGAGGAACTATATACATATATATATATATTTCTTAAGGGATGATCTCATCTTTTGATATAAAACATCACTTTGTCTCTAAATATATTAGATCGTTTTTCCATCCCCTATTTATGTTAGCAGCGTGCATTCCACCGGCTTAGGCCGCTGGAACGCACGGGACTTCCTGTTTCTGGCCCCCGGCGTGTGTGGATCAGTTCGGTCCCTCCGGCCCGTGGGGTTGATGCGGATGTGTCTGTTTGGTGGCGGGGGGACTGTGCTCGTGGTGCGGGGACTTTGGCCCCGTGCGGGTGTTGTGCGCTGTGTGTTCGCTGGGGTGTTTGCAGCGTGCGTTCCACCAGGCTTGGCGGTTGGAACGCATGACACTTCCTGTTTCCGATCCCCCGGCGCATGCAGCGCTATTTTGTGTATTCCCTCTGTTGTACTGTGAATATTAATGCATATACAGGCATACTGATTGCTTATTTGGCCTTATGTGCTGGTGGTAAACGGTTAATCAAGTGGAATTAAGGTGTCACAACTGAGGATTTTGACTGACAGGAGAAAGCCTCAGTTGTAGGGGCTGAGAGGAACTTAAACCGGGGAGGTTTAATCAGACCCCTGGACATGTAAGTGTTAAAATGAAACCCGAAGGTGTGACCATGACAACCAGGTAAAAAGTCAAAATAAAAGTTTATTAACAGACTCCGTGTAAACAAACAGCATTCAAGGTAAATAATGGCAATGATAATTAATATGATTCCTGGAGCACTCTGGTCATGAAATAGTTACACAGGACACTGGTAGGTAAGAACAGCTGTTAAAGTCCTTAGATGGAATAACCTTACCAGGCCTGGCTGTAGTAGTGAAGATATCCAAGGAACATGCCAGTAGATGGAACAAATGAAGTTGGTAACTTGAATCAGCTGTTGTATTTGCTGGATAGAACCAGCCAGGTGGTAAGACACGGAGTGGATGCAGAATGGAATCAGCCAGATGGTAAAGTCACTGAATGAATGCTGGGTGGAACCAGCCAGGTGATGAAACACGGAGTGAATGTAGTAAGATGCTAGGGAGCGTGGAAACAGAGGAGTTGAAGGATGATTACCGGTGGTAGTGGATACTGCTGGAAGCAGATGAAGTAGCTGGAAGCTGGATCAGCCACAGAGGACTGCAGAGTCAGGCTGCACCGCAAGGTGGTAGGCAGGTGCGGGTCTCTTTAGTGGATGCTGGAGACAGGAGCTGGAACCACAACCACAGGAGAGAGACTGGAACAAGGTATGACAAACAAAGCACTGACGATTTGCTAGCCCAGGCACAGGATACTTATACCTGCAGCAATGCAGGTATTGGCTGGGCAATTATGCAGATTTCCAGGCAGTGGATTGGAGGGACTGAGGCATGTGATTGAATCCAACATGGCTGCGCCCATGTTAGAACTTGGAGGGAAAACTGGTTTGGGAATACATGTGGAAACATAACTGTAATGGCGGCACCGGCCGCAGAGGACAGGAGACGCCATGCAGGATTCAAACATGGCGCCGCTGCGACAGCATCTCAGCGTGACAGGAGGGATATGCAGCATGTGGACACAGATGAGATCCGGCCTTGGAACGCTGAGCCAGCCTCAGGAGACATCTGAAAGGCAAGTAATGGCGTCCAGATACCCGGATCGTGACAGCACCCCCCCCCCCCCCCCCCTTTAGGAGTGGCCCCAGGACACTTCTTAGGCTTTAGGAGGAAACTTCGAGTGGAAATTCCGGACCAAGGCAGGAGCATGGACATCTGACGCATTGGTCCAAGAGCGTTCTTCAGGACAATAGCCCTTCCAGTCAATAAGATATTGCAACTGACCGTAACGGAAACGTGAGTCCAGAATCTTGGCCACCTCATACTCGACTCCCTGTTGAGTCTGAACTTTAGGAGCTGGAGGAAGTGCAGAATGAAACCGATTCAGGATCAGCGGTTTCAACAGGGAAACATGGAATGTCCTGGGTATTTTCAAGAAGGGAGGTAACTGAAGCTTGTAAGCAACGGGATTGATGACCTGTTCAATTTTAAAAGGACCGATGAAACGAGGTGCAAATTTCATGCTGGGAACTCTCAACCTCAAATTCTTCGTGGACAACCATACACGATCACCCACCTTGAGAGCAGGAACCGCTCTACGCTTCCTATCGGCAAACTTCTTGTACCTGAATGAGGCTTTAAGCAGGGCTGCGCGGACATTCTTCCAGTCATTTGAGAACTGGCGCAAGGTGACATCCACTGCTGGAACAGAAGTTGCTGGAAGCGGTTGGAATTCTGGAACTTTAGGGTGGAATCCGTAGTTGATGAAGAATGGTGTTGAAGAAGATGAGGAATGGTATTGATTGTTGTGGCTAAACTCGGCCCAAGGAAGGAGTTGAACCCAGTCATCTTGGGAGGAAGACACGTAAATGCGGAGGAAGGCCTCCAAGTCCTGATTCACCCTCTCGGTTTGACCATTGGTCTGAGGATGGTAAGCTGTAGAAAACTTTAACTTGACTTGGAGGGCTTGACACAAACTTCGCCAGAATTTGGCTACGAATTGTACTCCACGATCAGAGATGATCTCTTCAGGAAGACCGTGAAGTCGGAAGATCTCTTGGATAAACACTTGAGCCAACTTGGAAGCTGACGGAAGACCGGTGAGGGGTATGAAATGTACCATCTTGGTGAACCGGTCAACTACCACCCAGATGGTATTAAACTTGTTGCATATAGGCAGATCTGTAACAAAGTCCATCGACAAATGGGTCCACGGTCGACTGGGAACAGATAATGGAACCAATTGCCCCGCAGGAGACTGGCGGGGAACTTTGTGTTGGGCACACTTTGGACAAGAGGCAATAAACTCCTTACCATCCTTCTTCAGAGTTGGCCACCAGTAGGACCTAGAGATAAACTCGAGGGTTTTCTGAATGCCTGTATGTCCGGCAAAACGGGAAGCATGGGCCCAATGCATGAGCTTCTTCCTCAACACCGGCTACACAAAACTTTTTCCTGGTGGGGGCGTAGAGTCCATCCCTAGCATGGAGAATGCCAACGGATTAATAATAGGATGCTTGTCTGAAGACTCTGACTCATTTTCTTGCTCCCAAGAACGGGAAAGGGCATCGGCCTTGCGATTCTGAGAGCCCGGACAGAACTGGAGTTTAAAGTCGAACCTGGAAAAGAAAAGTGCCCATCTGGCCTGACGAGGGTTAAGACATTGTGCGCCTTTCAGGTATAGAAGATTCTTGTGGTCGGTAAGAATAGTGATTGGATGAGAAGCTCCCTCCAACAGATACCTCCACTCCTCTAGAGCGAGCTTGATGGCTAGCAACTCCTGGTCGCCAATGGCATAGTTGCGCTCAGCTGGGGAGAACTTCCGGGAGAAGAAACTGCAAGGATGTAGATGGCCATCTTTAGCCCTCTGGGATAACACCGCTCCTACTCCAACGGAAGAGGCATCTACCTCTAAGATGAAAGGAGAGTCGATGTTGGGCTGTTTTAGAACTGATGCAGAGATGAAACGTTGCTTTAAAAGATGAAAAGCTTGCGTAGCTTCTTCAGACCACTTGGACGGGTTAGCACCCTTCTTGGTTAATGCAGTGATAGGCGCCACAATGGTGGTAAAGTCTCGTATAAACTTTCTGTAATAATTGGCGAACCCTAAGAACCTCTGGACCCCTTTGAGGGTTAAGGGTATCGGCCAATTCTGGATTGCTTGTAGTTTCTCAGGATCCATCTCTAGTCCGGAACCGGACACAATGTAACCTAGAAACGGAATGGATTTAACTTCAAACACACATTTCTCCAATTTGCAATAGAGATGATTGACACGGAGACGGGACAGAACCTCCTTCACCCAGTAACGATGTTCCTCTAGATTATTGGCAAAGATGAGGATATCATCGAGATATACCACGACATGGCGGTATAAGATGTCTCTGAAGATTTCATTCACGAAATGCTGGAAGACAGCTGGAGCGTTGCTCAATCCGAAGGGCATGACGAGGTACTCATAATGTCCATCACGGGTGTTAAAGGCGGTCTTCCACTCGTCACCCTCACCGATCCGGATGAGATTGTAGGCACCCCTCAAATCCAACTTTGAAAAGATGGTTGCTCCGCTGACTCTATCGAAGAGCTCTGTAATCAAAGGTAAAGGATACCGGTTCTTGACGGTAATGTCGTTCAGACCTCTGTAATCGATGCACGGTCGCAGACCACCGTCTTTCTTCTTAACGAAGAAGAAGCCTGCGCCAGCTGGAGAAGAAGAAGGTCGGATAAAACCTTTCGCCAGGTTCTCTTTGATGTACTCCTCCATGGAATGCGTCTCAGGCAGAGACAACGGGTAAGTTCGGCCTCGAGGTGGAACCTTCCCTGGAATGAGATCAATTGGGCAGTCCCATTCTCTATGAGGAGGAAGGATATCAGCAGAAGCTTTACTGAACACGTCCATGTAGTCTTGATATGGAGGAGGTGGAACATCAGACGACCTGGGGAAAGAAGAACAAACAGGAAGCACTTTGGACAAACAAGTCTTTGCACAGGAGGGACCCCATGCTAGTATTTGCGTAGTCGTCCAGTCAATCGACGGATTGTGGAGACGGAGCCATGGAAGGCCCAAAACCACTGGATGTGTGGCTCTTGGAATCACTAGGAAGGAAATAAATTCTGCATGAAGAACTCCCACTCTCAGACGAACTGGTAGAGTCTTTAGAGAAATAACTGCGTCAAAAATCTTGCTGCCATCTACTGCAGTTAAGGAGATGGACGAAGGAAGTCTCTCGGTGGGTAGGGACCACCGTTTAACATAAGCTTCGGTAATGAAATTCCCAGCTGCTCTGGAATCAAGGAGGGCAATGACGTTCCTGTAACGTTGAGCAATTTGGAGCGAGACTGGGAGATTACAATCCTGAGGAGATGGAGAGGAGATCATTACTCCTAGCCGGCCTTCTCCTTGGCGAACTAGGACTTGAAGTCCCGGACGTTTGGGACAGGCATTGATAATGTGAGACGGAGCTGCACAATAGAGGCAGAGAGACGTCTTCGGCGCTCAGCGGGAGATAGACGGGAACGGCCAATTTGCATGGGCTCATCCTTGGATGGAGACGGTTGACGAAGAGGAGGAGCAGAAGATTTTGGAGCAGACGATCTTCCTCGCTCGGTTGCTCTCTCTCTGAAACGTAGATCAACCTTCGTGCAAAGAGAAAAAAGCTCATCCAACTTAGAAGGCAAGTCTCTGGTAGCTAACTCATCCTTGATGCGTTCTGATAAGCCATGCCAGAATGCAGCATACAGGGCCTCGTCGTTCCATGCCAGTTCGGATGCCAGGATTTTGAACTGTATGAGATACTGTCCCACAGTACGTGTTCCCTGGCGTAGACGGAGAATCTCAGATGAAGCAGAGGTTACCCGGCCTGGCTCGTCGAAGATGCGCCTGAATGTTGCCACAAAGTCCGTATAGGAGGACAGCAGGGGATCAGACTTCTCCCATAAAGGTGATGCCCAGTCAAGGGCTGAGCCGCTGAGAAGGGAAATGATATAGGCAATTTTAGTACGGTCACTGGGGAAATTGCCAGGTTGAAGCTCAAAATGGATTTCGCATTGGTTGAGAAATCCCCTTCAGAACCTTGGAGATGCGTCAAATTTTGCTGGCGTTGGAAGATGAAGACGTGGAATGGAAATGGGCAAGGTGGGTGGGGTTACAGCTGGTGTCCCTGTGGTGGACGCACCGGATGTGTCAGGTTCACGGAGGGTCGTTTGAATCCCATCCAGCCGTGTAGAGAGATCCTGGAGACAGCAGATGATATGGCCTTGTGCAGCCTCCTGATGTTCAAGTCGTGCTGCCAGTTCTTGCAGCGGCCTAGCCGCTTGATCCTGGTCTCCGGCTGGATTCATATGGTCAGTGCTTACTGTCACAACTGAGGATTTTGACTGACAGGAGAAAGCCTCAGTTGTAGGGGCTGAGAGGAACTTAAACCGGGGAGGTTCAATCAGACCCCTGGACATGTAAGTGTTAAAATGAAACCCGAAGGTGTGACCATGACAACCAGGTAAAAAGTCAAAATAAAAGTTTATTAACAGACTCCGTGTAAACAAACAGCATTCAAGGTAAATAATGGCAATGATAATTAATATGATTCCTGGAGCACTCTGGTCATGAAATAGTTACACAGGACACTGGTAGGTAAGAACAGCTGTTAAAGTCCTTAGATGGAATAACCTTACCAGGCCTGGCTGTAGTAGTGAAGATATCCAAGGAACATGCCAGTAGATGGAACAGATGAAGTTGGTAACTTGAATCAGCTGTTGTATTTGCTGGATAGAACCAGCCAGGTGGTAAGACACGGAGTGGATGCGGAATGGAATCAGCCAGATGGTAAAGTCACTGAATGAATGCTGGGTGGAACCAGCCAGGTGATGAAACACGGAGTGAATGTAGTAAGATGCTAGGGAGCGTGGAAACAGAGGAGTTGAAGGATGATTACCGGTGGTAGTGGATACTGCTGGAAGCAGATGAAGTAGCTGGAAGCTGGATCAGCCACGGAGGACTGCAGAGTCAGGCTGCACCGCAAGGTGGTAGGCAGGTGCGGGTCTCTTTAGTGGATGCTGGAGACAGGAGCTGGAACCTGGAAACACAACCACAGGAGAGAGACTGGAACAAGGTATGACAAACAAAGCACTGACGATTTGCTAGCCCAGGCACAGGATACTTATACCTGCAGCAATGCAGGTATTGGCTGGGCAATTATGCAGATTTCCAGGCAGTGGATTGGAGGGACTGAGGCATGTAATTGAATCCAACATGGCTGCGCCCATGTTAGAACTTGGAGGGAAAACTGGTTTGGGAATACATGTGGAAACACAACTGTAATGGCGGCACCGGCCGCAGAGGACAGGAGACGCCATGCAGGATTCAAACATGGCGCCGCTGCGACAGCATATCAGCGTGACAGGAGGGATATGCAGTATGTGGACACAGATGAGATCCGGCCTTGGAACGCTGAGCCAGCCTCAGGAGACATCTGAAAGGCAAGTAATGGCGTCCAGATACCCGGATCGTGACAAAAGGTTTGGATAATTATTCAGGTGACTTTTTGAGTTGACCCCTCACACCCTTGATACTTCCGGGTCAAGGGGTATTTAAATCCCCTGCTTAGATCCAGTTGGTGCATGCAGCCCTGGTTTGTGCAGTGTTCCACATGATTCCGTGAGTAACTATGTTGGGTCTGTCCCACTGATTAAGTTTGATGTTTGTATAATCCTATAATCTTTTGATTTGGGTTTATTAATTGTTTGTAGCTATGGATTTGATGTGGGAGAACGCTTAACACAGGGGCTGCCCTATGTGTATCCTCTTGGACCTATAGGTATTTATTGATTGTTGATTATGGCTTTTTTGATATATATTTCTATGCCTTAGATGCACATTGTTTAAACAGTGTATATGTGTAATCACAGTGGCTGAATGTCCTTCTTGAGATCCTGCAGCTGTTGTGGGAGAATGCCTTATCCAGGTGTAGTCTTGTGCACACCTTTTCAAACCCATAGGTATTTATGTGGTAACCAGGTTTGATATATACATTTGATTCTGATACACGTCTATAATAGAGATATCCTTTGATTACAGCAGTGGTTTGGTTGCAGAGCTGTGATTACATGGACATTCTCCACACTTGGTATACAGCAGTTCAGACATGCAGCCCCATTGGAATGTGCTGATGGAGGTGAGGAGGGGTAGGCTTTGCATGCATTTTAAGACCAGTGGTGAACACAGGGTGTTATTTTATTCCTCCTTGTAGTCTCACTACTCTGCCACCTGTTTTTGGTATATGAGTTCCTTTTTTCTAAATCTGGTATTATGTAGTAGTTTATGTTGATACAAGCATTGTCGCTAATATTGTTATATATTGGGACCTGGGAGGCTCAGTCATGTTTATGTTCTATTTTTTCTAGATATACTTTTAATCATTTGGCTTCATTATATTATGATTGGATTTGTTGATTCATGTATTGCCCTTCTTGAAAAAGATCCTGGTTTTTGGATCGAAACGTTGAAACCTTTGAGGCTACAATAAAAAATTTCTATTGAAGAAATGTGTGGACTTTATATACAGTGAGAGTGCACCCTCCACCACGTGGAATTCTCGTCTACATTTGCGGACATTTCGTCTGTCGGGAGCACCCACCATTAGGAACTTTGATGAGAGTGCAGAACCCTCTTGTTTGTTTATATATATATATATATATATTAGATTTTATTCGTCTAGCAGAGTGCCCCCCAGGAAAACTGGAACTGTATGTGTGTGTATATATATATGTGTGTGTGTGTGTGTTTGTGTATATATACACCGTATAATATATACGATCCTGGCGATCATAATGCCAGTGCCGGAAACCCGAAAAAATAAGAATTTACTTACCGATAATTCTATTTCTCGTAGTCCGTAGTGGATGCTGGGAACTCCGTAAGGACCATGGGGAATAGCGGCTCCGCAGGAGACTGGGCACAAAAAGAAAGCTTTAGGACTACCTGGTGTGCACTGGCTCCTCCCCCTATGACCCTCCTCCAAGCCTCAGTTAGGATACTGTGCCCGGACGAGCGTACACAATAAGGAAGGATTTTGAATCCCGGGTAAGACTCATACCAGCCACACCAATCACACCGTACAACTTGTGATATGAAACCCAGTTAACAGCATGATAACAGAGGAGCCTCTGAATAGATGGCTCACAACAAGAACCCGATTAGTTAACAATAACTATGTACAAGTATTGCAGACAATCCGCACTTGGGATGGGCGCCCAGCATCCACTACGGACTACGAGAAATAGAATTATCGGTAAGTAAATTCTTATTTTCTCTGACGTCCTAGTGGATGCTGGGAACTCCGTAAGGACCATGGGGATTATACCAAAGCTCCCAAACGGGCGGGAGAGTGCGGATGACTCTGCAGCACCGAATGAGAGAACTCCAGGTCCTCCTCAGCCAGGGTATCAAATTCATAGATTTTTGCAAACGTGTTTGCCCCTGACCAAGTAGCTGCTCGGCAAAGTTGTAAAGCCGAGACCCCTCGGGCAGCCGCCCAAGATGAGCCCACCTTCCTTGTGGAATGGGCTTTTATTGATTTAGACTGCGGTCATCCTACCGCAGAATGCGCCAGCTGAATAGTGCTACAAATCCAGCGCGCAATAGACTGCTTAGAAGCAGGAGCACCCAGCTGGTCTTGTCTAAGCGGCAGAGGCCAAGGGTCCTCTGCCAGCATCTCTTGAAGTTCCGGGTACCAAGCTCTTCATGGCCAATCCGGAACCCCGAGTATGGTTTTCACTCCTCGCCTTCTTATTATTCTCAGTACCTTGGGTATGAGAGGTAGAGGAGGAGACACATAAACCGACTGGTACACCCACGGTGTCACTAGAGCGTCCCCAGCGATCGCCTGAGGGTCCCTTGACCTGGCGCAATATCTTTTCAACTTCTTGTTGAGGCGGGACGCCATCATGTCCACCCGTGGTCATTCCCAACAGTTTACCCGCATTTGGAAAACTTCTGAATGAAGTCCCCATTCTCCTGGGTGTAGGTCGCCCATCGGAGAATCCTTGTGGCTTCTGCCATCGCCATCCTGCTTCTTGTGCCGCCCTGTCGGTTTACATGGGCGACCGCCGTGATGTCGTTTGATTGGATCAGTACCGGCTGGTTCTGAAGCAGGGGCCTTGCTTGGCTTAGGGCATTGTAAATGGCCTTTCACTGCAGAATATTTATGTGAAGCGAAATCTCCTTGGAAATTTCTTCCCTGTGTGACTGCACCCCAGCCCCGAAGGCTGGCATCCGTGGTCACCAGGACCCAGTCCTGTATTCCGAATCTGCGGCCCTCTAGTAGATGAGCCCTCTGCAGCCACCACAGCAGCGACACCCTGTTTCTTGCTGACAGGGTTATCCGCTGTTGTATCTGTAGATGGGACCCGGACCATTAGTCCCACAGGTCCCACTGGAACGTCCTTGCGTGGAGTCTTCCGAATGGAATTATGCTTCGTACGAAGCTACCATTTTTCCCAGGACTCGTGTGCATTGATGTACCGACACCTGTCCTGGTTATAGGATGTCTCTGACTAGAGATGACAACTCCTCGGCTTTTTCCACTGGAAGAAACACTCTTTTCTGGTCTGCGTTCAGAAACATTTCCAGGAACAGAAGACGTGTCGTCGGGACCAGCTGGGACTTTGGAATATTGAGAATCCAGTCGTGCTGTTGTAGCACTTCCCGAGAGAGTGCTACCCCCACTACCTACTGTTCTTTGGACCTCGCCTTTATCAGGAGATCGTCCAAGTACGGGATAATAAAAACTTCCTTCTTGCGAAGGAGTATCATCACTTCTGCCATTACCTAGGTAAAGATCTTCGGTGCCGTGGACAACTCCACCGGCCGCGTCTGGAACTGATAGTGACAGTCCTGTACCACATATCTGAGGTACTCCTGGTGAGGAGGGTAAATGGGGACATGCAGGTACGCATCCTTGATGTCCAGGGAGACCCTGTAATCCCCCTCGTCCAGGCTCGTAATATCCGCCCTGAGCGATTCCATCTTGAACTTGAATCTTCTGATATAAAAGTTCAAGTATTTTAATTTCAAGATGGGTCTCACCGAAACGTTTCGGTACCACAACCACTGTGGAATAGTAACCCCTTCCTTGCTGAAGGAGGGGCACCTTGACAATCACTTGTTGTGATTATAGTGTTGAATATCCACCAACACCGTCTCCCTGGCAGAGGGAGGTGCCGGTAAGGCAGATTTTAGGAAACGGCGGGGGGAAGAACGTCTCGAACTCCAGCCTGTACCCCTGAGATACTACTTGAAGGACCCAGGGATCCATGTGAGAGAGCCCACTGTCCGCTGAAATTTCTGAGACGGGCCCCCACCGTACCCGGGTCCGCCTGAGCAGCCCCCGCACCATGCTGTGGACCTACCGGACGCAGGGAGGATTTCTGCTCTTGGGAACTAGCTGTGTGTTGCAGCTTTTTCCTCTACCTTTGCCTCTCGGCAGAAAGGATGAGCCTCTAGCCCTCTTGCTTTTCTGGGGCCGAAAGGACTGTACTTGATGATACGGTGCTTTCTTTTGTTGTGGGGTAGCCTGTGGCAAAAAAATCGATTTCCCAACAGTAGCTGTGGAAACGAGGTCTGAAAAACCATCCCCAAACAGTTTTACCCCCTTATAGGGCAACTTCCATGTGCCGATTCGAGTCGGCATCGCCTGACCATTGCCAAGTCCATAACCCCCGTCTGGCGGCAATGGACCTAGCGCTTATTTTTGATGCCAGCCGGCAAATATCCCTCTGTGCATCACGTATGTATAAGACCACGTCTTTTATATGCTCTATTTTCAGCAAAATATTGTCCCTATCCATAGTTATTTTCCGACAGGGAATCTGACCACGCAGCGGGAGCACTGCACATCCATGCCGAAGCAACGGCTGGTCGCAATATAATGCCCTTGTGTGTGACTATATCTTATAGGGTAACCTCCTGCTTTCTATCAGCAGGTCCCTTCAGGGCGGCCGTATCCGGAGACGGTAGTGCCACCTTTTCTGATAAGCATGTAAGCGCTGTATCTACCCTATGGGGTGTTTCCCCGCGTGACCTATCCTCTGGCGGGAAAGGGTACGCTGCCAATAACCGTTTTAGAAATTATCAATTTCTTACCGGGGGAAGACCACTCTTCCTCACACACCTCATTTAATTTCTCAGATGCAGGAAAAACTACTAATAGTTTTCTCTCACCAAACACAATACCCTTTTATGTGGTACCTGGGGTATAATCATAAATGTGTAATACATTTTTCATTGCCTCAATCCTGTAACGGGTGGACCTATTTGGAGGGTACACCAGTCTCATCGACGTCGACACTGGAGTCAGTATCCGTGTCGACATCTGTGTCTGTTATCTGAGGTAGCGGGCGATTTTAGAGCCCCCCATGACATTTGAGACGCTGGAACAGGCACAAGCTGAGTAGCCGGCTGTTCTGTGTTGTCGACCTTTTATGTAAGGAGTTGACACTTTCACGTAATCTTTCCATAAGTTCAACCACACCGGTGTCGACCCCGCAGGGGGTGACAACATATTTACAGGCATTCGCTCCGCCTCCACCTCATTATCCTCCACATACCTGTCGACACAGCCGTACCGACACACAGCACACACACAGGGAATGCTCTGATAGAGGACAGGACCCCACAAAGCCCTTTGGGGAGACAGAGGGAGAGTATGCCAGCACACACCAGGGCGCTATATATCACAGGGATAGCACCTATAAAAAGTGTTTTCCCTTATAGCTGCATATATATATGTATACTGCGCCTAAATTGTGCCCCCCCTCTCTTTTTAACCCTTTCTGTAGAGTATTAACTGCAGGGGAGAGCCAGGGAGCTTCCCTCCAACGGAGCTGTGAGGGAAAAATGGCGCCAGTGTGCTGAGGAGATAGCTCCGCCCCTTTTTCGCGGACTTTTCTCCCGCATTTTTATAGATTCTGGCAGGGGTTAATGTACATCCATATAGCCCTGGGGGTTATATGTGATGTATTTTTGCCAGCCAAGGTGTTAATATTGCTGCTCAGGGCGCCCCCCCCCCCCAGCGCCCTGCACCCATCAGTGACCGCAGTGTGAGGTGTGCATGAGGAGCAATGGCGCACAGCTGCAGTGCTGTGCGCTACCTTGATGAAGACTGATGTCTTCTGCCGCCGATTTTCCGGACCTCTTCTGGCTCTGTAAGGGGGCCGGCGGCGCGGCTCTGGGACCGGACTCCGAGGCTGGGCCTGTGTTCGATCCCTCTGGAGCTAATGGTGTCCAGTAGCCTAAGAAGCCCAAGCTGGCTGCAAGCAGGCAGGTTCGCTTCTTCTCCCCTTAGTCCCTCGATGCAGTGAGCCTGTTGCCAGCAGGTCTCACTGAAAATAAAAAACCTAAAACTAACTTTTATCTAAGAAGCTCAGGAGAGCCCCCTAGATTGCACCCTGCTCGGTCGGGCACAAAAATCTAACTGAGGCTTGGAGGAGGGTCATAGGGGGAGGAGCCAGTGCACACCAGGTAGTCCTAAAGCTTTCTTTTTGTGCCCAGTCTCCTGCGGAGCCGCTATTCCCCATGGTCCTTACAGAGTTCCCAGCATCCACTAGGACGTCAGAGAAACATCACTATTCCGGCACAAATGGAGAGGGTTTGACTGCAGGTGGGGATGGGGTTAGGTTTAGGCTATGGGAAAGGTGGGTTTGGGATCAGGGTTAGCAAGCTACATTATCTACTGTCTGCATTTTAATCTTCGGAATGCCGCTGTCGGTATATTGAACATCCATCATCCAAAAAGCCGAGATCCCGATACCAACGCACAATAATGTTATGTACTGTTATATTTTGTGTTGTAATGTTATGTATGATGGTTATGAATTGTAATGTTATGTAATGATATGTACTGTACTATTATAGCCATCTCCTTGGAGATTCTATTGGCAAGGTTGTCTTCCCATGACCGAGTCGGAGCACTGCTTCCATGTGGGGCGTCCTTGTCCAAGCAGGAGTCGCACACCCCGGAGCTGCCAACCCGCGTGCTCTTCTTGTTACATTTCGTACAAACATAACAGGTCTTGGAAATCTTGGTTGGTGCTTTAGACATGTTAATTAAACCCCTTACCAGGGTATTACGCAGGTCCTTCACCCATTAAACTAGGAAGCGAAAGACTGAGAAATAACGGAAGAGAAGGTATCGGATCCAGCTGGAATTGCCTGTCCCTTCTCATATATATATATATATATATATATATATATATATAAGTTGTAACACTGTAGGGGTGCAAGGTGCCTTTTCCTGGGGAATATGGCAGCATGCAGCAGCTGAGGAACAACACAAGTCCAGTTTCTGGTACAACTGACCCCGGCCAGTTTTATTGAAACAGAAAAATAAAACAAACCCCAAAATAAAAATACCTTGCCTGTCCGGCACTAACTAAACATAAGATGTTCCTAACTGTCACTAAACAAAACACAGAGTTCTTCAGTACATACTGTATAGCTTACTTGCATCAGAAAGCGTGTCTCTCACACACAGATCCTGCAGCCTTCCCAGGCAGTCTGCCCCTACTAATCAGGTTAGAAGCACTATATCACTCTTACACAGCTGAAACCCTGATTAGCCCTCTGTGAGGCCAAAGACCCGAACTGGGCCCAATGTCTAGAACTCGCCTTATCTCTCTCTCAGAGCCTTTACCCAGCTTTTACAGCAAACTGAAAAGGTTCAGACAAAACAAAAAGCATTTTTCCTAGAAGTTAACATTTTCTAAAACATGTAAGACAAGAACCTGGGACAAATATACCTGCCCTCAAACACTATCCCAGTGTTCTTGTCACATATCCCCCTCCCCTGTTTCGACCTAGGGGCCGGAACACTTGTAGCCCCCAAACAGAAGATGCGAGACAATGCATCTGCGTTGGCCAATTGTGTTCCCGGTCTATGTTCGACCGTAAACTTAAAGTCCTGCAACGCTAGAAACCATCTAGTTACACGAGCATTCTTGCCTCTATTTACATACATCCATTTTAAAGGGGCATGGTCTGTCACTAGTCTGAATTGTCTACCCAAGAGGTAATATCTCAAGGTATCTAGTGCCCACTTAATGGCCAAAGCCTCCTTTTCCACAATGGCATACCTTTTTTCATGCTCATTGAGTATCCTACTCAAATAAATGATAGGGTGTTCGTCCCCATCTCTGGTTTGGGACAGCACAGCACCTATCCCAACCTCTGAGGCATCTGTCTGTACCACAAATTCTTTTGAAAAATCTGGTGTTATCAACACCGGTTGTGAACACAAAGCCACTTTTAACGCTTGGAACGCCTTTTCTGCATCAGGGTTCCATTTCACCACATTTGACTGCTTCCCTTTGGTAAGGTCTGACAACGGCACCGCTGTTGTCGCAAAATTAGGAATAAACCGTCTATAGTACCCAGTAATTCCCAAAAAAGCCCTTACCTGTTTTTTATTCACTGGACGAGGCCAGTTTTGAATAGCATCAACTTTATTCAATTGGGGCCTAATCAGACCTCTGCCTATGGTGAAGCCCAAGTATTTGACCTCCTCCATTGCGAGGCAGCACTTCTTTGGGTTAGCAGTTAACCCTGCCTCTCTGATTGAGTCCAGTACTGCTTGTACTTTAACCAAATGTGACCCCCAGTCTGTACTGTGAATTACCACATCATCCAAATAGGCAGCTGCATATTTTCTATGGGGCCTCAAAATTTTATCCATCGCCCGTTGAAAGGTTGCTGGAGCCCCATGCAACCCAAAGGGTAACATCTTATACTGGTACAGCCCCTCCGGAACCGAAAAGGCTGTTTTTTCTTTGGCGCTATCAGATAAAGGTATTTGCCAGTAACCTTTGGTCAGGTCCAATGTGGTGAGAAACCTGGCTGTTCCCAGCCTTTCTACAAGCTCATCCACACGGGGCATGGGGTATGCGTCAAACTTGGACACCTCATTTAACTTACGAAAGTCATTACAGAAGCGTATGCTACCGTCGGGCTTCGGGATGAGCACTATGGGACTGGACCACTCACTGTTAGACTCCTCTATGACTCCAAGTTCTAACATGGTTTTAACTTCCTTAGAAATAGCTTCTCGCTGAGCTTCAGGAATCCTATATGGCTTTAAATGAACCCTGACCCCTGGTTCTGTGACAATGTCATGTTTTATTATGGTCGTTCGGCCAGGCAGCTCTGAAAATACCTCCCTATTTTGGATGAGAAATTCTTTAACCTGATTGTTCTGATCAGCTGATAATGTCTCTGACACCTTCACTGCGGGAAGCAACCGGGGTGAAGACACCGAAGGGCAAGGCTCCGCTGACAGAGACAACCTATCTTTCCAGGGTTTGATTAAGTTAACATGGTAGATCTGTTCGGGTTTTCTCTTTCCCGGCTGGTATACTTTGTAATTAACCTCATTCACTTTTTCCCTAATCTCAAATGGACCCTGCCATTTAGCTAGGAATTTGCTTTCCACAGTGGGTACCAAAACAAGAACTCTATCTCCAGGAGCAAATTCCCGTATCTTGGCACTCCGGTTATAGACCCTCTGTTGAGCACTTTGGGCCTGTTCCATGTGCTCTCTGACAACAGGTACCACGGCTGCAATCCTATCCTGCATTTGTGTTACATGCTCAATAACGCTTCTATAAGGAGTGGGCTGTCCTTCCCACGTCTCTTTGGCAACATCCAACAGCCCTCTGGGGTGTCTACCATACAACAAATCAAATGGAGAAAACCCCGTAGAGGACTGAGGAACTTCTCTGATGGCCATTAACAAGTAGGGCAACAAACAATCCCAGTTTTTCCCATCTCTCTCAACAACCTTTTTTAACATACTTTTTAATGTTTTATTAAACCTTTCCACCAACCCGTCAGTTTGGGGATGGTAGATGGACGTCCTGAGGTGAGTGACCTTAAATAACTTGCACAATTCTTTCATGATCCTTGACATAAATGGAGTACCTTGGTCAGTCAAAATTTCTTTTGGTATTCCCACTCTACTAAATACCTGCACCAGCTCCCTAGCTATCGCCTTGGTTGTGATAGTGCGTAAAGGGACAGCCTCAGGATATCGAGTGGCATAGTCCATAATTACCAGGATATACTGATGGCCCCGAGCAGACTTTAACAAGGGCCCCACGAGATCCATGGCTATTCTGTCAAACGGGACCTCTATAATAGGCATGGGAACTAGTGGGCTCCTGAAATGGGGTCTAGGGGCATGATACTGGCATTCAGGACAGGAAGAACAATATTCAGACACTTCTTTATAAACCCCTGGCCAAAAGAACCTTTGTAAAACTCTTTCAGTGGTTTTTTCTGCCCCTAAATGTCCTGCGGTAACGTGACTATGAGCTAAATCTAGTACCGTTCTCCGATAAGGCTGGGGAACTACCAGCTGTTCCACCACATCCTCACCCCTTTTGACAATGTGGTACAAGAGCTCATTACAGATGGCCATGTGGGGATACGTAACCCTGTCACCTGGTACCACAGGTTCCCCATTAACAATCTTAACATTCTCTCTAGCCTTTATTAAGGTAGGATCCTTTAACTGTTCAGACGCAAACAGATCCTTCTTTACCTCTAGGTCAGGCACGCTTTCAGTTCTAACTACTATGTCTCTGTTCCCGGCAAGAGGGTCCTCACTGGACTCCCCATCTGTCACTTCCCCAGCCAAACTAGCAAAAGGCAAAGGGCCAGAAAGTTCCGAAGACCCACGTACATCCATAAAATCACCGGTATTATCAACTGGCTTTTTACTTCTCACATCTGTTGATAACCGTGATTCCCACAGTTTCCAAAAATGAGGAAAATCCCTCCCTATTATGGCCTCATGCACCAAGGTAGGGACCAGTCCCACTTTAACCATTGCTGACCCACAACAAGTTTCTATATTCACCTCAGCAGTGGCATAATATTGGGTATCCCCATGTATGCAAGTTACCCCAATAGGTATTTGCTGGACCTTTAAGGGGTTCACTAACCCAGCTTTCACGAGGGTAACTAAACTTCCTGAATCTAGCAAGGCCTCTACCCGGTTACCTTCTAAGAACACATCACACATTTGTTTTTCCAGCTCAGGTGAAGGTACCACAGTACAGGCTAACCTAGCAAAGAAAGACATTCTGCGACATTCAAAGGCAGCATCACATTGCATGGGTTCTTGCGTGACTTGGCAATTGGCAATAACATGACCTGGCATACCACACCTAAAACATTTAACCACACGATTATCAACCCATTTGGGCAGCATAGACCGTTCTAGCCCCATTGGCCTGTTTCCAGGGCCAGTGTTTACAGTCTCTCCAGCCTTGCGTTCTCTTAACCGCCCAGCAACGTTTTCCCACGGAACAGTCTTACCAGTCTTTACTGAAGGGCGCTGTCGAGGATCTATGGGTTGCTGGGTGGTCATCAGTAGTTCCTCTGCTGCCAAATACCTCTCTACCATGTCCACTAATTGGTCAGCAGTACCCGGGTTTCCATGGCTCACCCACTTGCGCAGGACCATGGGCAAAGATCTCAAGTAGCGGTCCATGACGACTCTTTCCACCATCTGGGGACCAGTTAATGTCTCTGGCTGCAGCCATTTTTTTGTTAGCTGAATAAGGTCGTGCATCTGGGAGCGCGGAGGCTTCTCCATGGCGTACAGCCAACGGTGCACCCGTTGTGCTCGTACTGACAGCGTGACTCCCAGGCGGGTCAGGATCTCAGTCTTTAGTTTATCATAGTCCCGAGCCTCAGCAGGGCTTAAATCAAAGTAAGCTTTTTGGGGCTCACCTGACAGGAAAGGTGCCAGCAGACTGGCCCACTGTGCTTTCGGCCAGTTCTCACGCTCGGCAGTCCTTTCAAACGTGGTCAGATAGGCCTCCACATCATCAGCCTCTGTCATTTTCTGCAGGAAGTGACTGGCTCGTATAGAACTAGAGCTGGTTGGAGCACTGACGGCCACATCTCCAACCCGAGCTGCAAGTCTCTGCACCACTTCTGCTAAGGCCTCTCTATCCTGACGCTGTTGCCTGTAAAGTGCATCAACAACTGCCTGCTGTTGTCTCTTATTTTCCTCCATTGCCACCTGCTGCTGTCTGTTGGCCTCCTGCTGTAGTCTCCAATTTTCCTCCATTGCCACCTGCTGTTGTCTCCTATTTTCCTCCATTGCCACCTGCTGCTGTCGGTTGGCCTCCTGCTGAGCCGCTGTAGCTTGCAGCAAGGCTTTAAGCAGATCCTCCATGTCAACAGATTTTTCAGGCGGCTTTGCAGCTGCTTTCACCCAGGACATATATCAAACCCTCAGGGGTGAGTCTCAGTAACTTCACACTGGGCTGTATCTGCATAAACCACCGTTTTCTGCAGACCTCACAAAGCTGCTGCTTTCACTTATGCGCAGAACGGCCTGCTCGCATTCTCCACCAAGTTGTAACACTGTAGGGGTGCAAGGTGCCTTTTCCTGGGGAATATGGCAGCATGCAGCAGCTGAGGAACAACACAAGTCCAGTTTCTGGTACAACTGACCCCGGCCAGTTTTATTGAAACAGAAAAATAAAACAAACCCCAAAATAAAAATACCTTGCCTGTCCGGCACTAACTAAACATAAGATGTTCCTAACTGTCACTAAACAAAACACAGAGTTCTTCAGTACATACTGTATAGCTTACTTGCATCAGAAAGCGTGTCTCTCACACACAGATCCTGCAGCCTTCCCAGGCAGTCTGCCCCTACTAATCAGGTTAGAAGCACTATATCACTCTTACACAGCTGAAACCCTGATTAGCCCTCTGTGAGGCCAAAGACCCGAACTGGGCCCAATGTCTAGAACTCGCCTTATCTCTCTCTCAGAGCCTTTACCCAGCTTTTACAGCAAACTGAAAAGGTTCAGACAAAACAAAAAGCATTTTTCCTAGAAGTTAACATTTTCTAAAACATGTAAGACAAGAACCTGGGACAAATATACCTGCCCTCAAACACTATCCCAGTGTTCTTGTCACAATATATATATATATATATATATATATATATATATATATATATACACATATATGTTATATATAAAGGGAGTAGGCCAATAAATGTATAAATAACAAGAAAAAAAAACACACACACACCAGCCTACTCGCAAACCCCCACACCACAACTGTAAAGCAGCTACGATGCTAGAGTTCTTCCGTGTATTTTCGCCGGGATCTTTGAACGAGAAGTCCCTTGAAAATATAAGTAAATAAGATTTTAAACCTACCGGTAAATCTTTTTCTCCTAGTCCGTAGAGGATGCTGGGGACTCCGTAAGGACCATGGGGTATAGACGGGCTCCGCAGGAGACATGGGCACCTAAAAGAACTTTCTAGTATGGTGTGCACTGGCTCCTCCCGCTATGCCCCTCCTCCAGACCTCAGTTAGAGAACTGTGCCCAGAGGAGATGGACAATACGAGGAAAGGATTTTGTTAATCTAAGGGCAAGATTCATACCAGCCCACACCAATCATACCATATAACCTGGAATACACATAACCAGTTAACAGTATGAACAAAACAATAGTATCGGTCCAAGACCGATTCTAACTGTAACATAACCCTTATGTAAGCAATAACTATATACAAGTCTTGCAGATTTTCCGCACTGGGACGGGCGCCCAGCATCCTCTACGGACTAGGAGAAAAAGATTTACCGGTAGGTTTAAAATCTTATTTTCTTTTACGTCCTAGAGGATGCTGGGGACTCCGTAAGGACCATTAGGTTTATACCAAAGCTCCCAATCGGGCGGGAGAGTGCGGATGACTCTGCAGCACCGACTGAGCAAACGCTAGGTCCTCATCAGCCAGGGTATTAAACTTGTAGAATTTATCAAAAGTGTTTGACGCCGAACAAGTTGCTGCTCGGCAAAGCTGTAATGCCAAGACGCCCCAGGCAGCCGCCCAAGAAGAGCCCACCTTCCTAGTGGAATGGGCCTTTACTGAATGCGGTAACGGCAATCCAGCCCCAACATAAGCCTGCTGAATCGTGTTACAGATCCAGCGATCAATAGTCTGCTTCGAAGCAGGCGCGCCAATCTTGATGGCAGCATACAGGACAAACAATGCATCTGTGTTCCTAATTCTAGGCGTCCTGGCTACATACATTTTTAAGGCCCTGACTACATCCAGGGACATGGAATCCTCCAAGTCACTCGTAGCCACAGGCACCACTATAGGTTGGTTCATATGAAACGAAGACACCACCTTAGGTAAGACAAGGCCGCCAATTCTGACACACGCCTCGCAGATGCCAAGGCTAACAACATGACCACCTTCCAGGTGAGATATTTCAACTACACCGTTTTAAGGGGTTCAAACCAGTGTGATTTAAGGAACTGCAACACCACGTTCAGGTCCCATGGTGCCACTGGGGGCACAAAAGGAGGCTGGATGTGCAGTACTCCTTTTACAAACGTCTGGACTTCTGGGAGAGAAGCCAATTCCTTCTGAAAGAATACTGACATGGCCGAAATCTGTACTTTAACAGAGCCTAACTTTAGGCCCATATCCACTCCTGTCTGTAGGAAGTGGAGAAAACGACCCAGATGGAAATCTTCCGTAGGAGCATTCTTGGTTTCACACCAAGAGACATAATTCCGGCAGATACGGTGATAATGTTTTGCCGTCACCTCCTTCCTAGCCTTTATTAGAGTAGGTATGACCTCCTCCTGAATACCGTACTCCGCTAGGATCCGGCGTTCAACCGCCATGCCGTCAAACGTAACCACGGTAAGTCTTGGAACATGCAGGACCCCTGCTGTAACAGGCCTTCCCTTAGAGGAAGAGGCCAGGGATCTTCCGTGAGCATCTCCTGAAGATCTGAGTACCAGGCCCTTCGAGGCCAGTCTGGAACAATGAGTATTGTCCGTACTCTTTTTCGTCTTATGATCCTCAACACTTTTGTGATGATAGGAAGAGGAGGAAACACATAGACCGACTGGAACACCCATGGCGTTACCAGAGCGTCTACTGCTATTGCCTGAGGGTCCTGGGACCTGGCCCAATACCTCCGAAGCTTCTTGTTGAGGCGTGACGCCATCATGTCTATTTGAGGAACTCCCCAGAGACCCGTTATCTCTGCAAAGACTTCTTGATGAAGTCCCCACTCTCCTGGATGGAGATCGTGTCTGCTGAGGAAGTCTGCTTCCCAGTTGTCCACTCCCGGAATGTAGACAGCTGACAGAGCGCTTACGTGATTTTCCGCCCAGCGAAGAATCCCGGTGGCTTCCGCCATCGCGACTCTGCTTCTTGTCCCGCCTAGACGGTGCACATGAGCTACTGCTGTGACATTGTCTGATTGAATCAGAACCGGTAGGTTGCGAAGAAGATTCTCCGCTTGTCGAAGGCCGTTGAATATGGCCCTTAGCTCCAACACGTTGATGTGTAGACAGGACTCCTGGTCTGACCACAGTCCCTGAAAATTTCTTCCTTGGGTGACTGCTCCCCATCCTCGGAGGCTCGCGTCTGTGGTTACCAGGATCCAGTCCTGAATGTCGAACCTGCGACCCTCTAGAAAGTGAGCACTCTGCAGCCACCATAGAAGAGACACCCTGGCCCTGGGGGACAGTGTTATTTTTTGATGTAATTGTAGATGGGACCCAGACCATTTGTCCAGAAGATCCCATTGAAACGTCCTTGCATGGAACCTGCCGAAGGGAATGGCCTCGTAAGTTGCCACCATTTTCCCCAGAACCCGAGTGCATTGATGAGCAGACACTCTTTTTGGCTTTAGTAGTTCTTGGACCATGTTCTGGAGGTCCTGGACTTTTTCCAACGGGAGGAAAACTTTCTTTTGTTCCGTGTCCAGTATCATGCCTAGGAACGCTAGTCGAGTTGTCGGAACCAACTGTGACTTTGGTAGATTGAGAATCCACCCATGTTGCTGAAGCACTCTCTGAGAGAGTGACACGTTCTCCAGTAATTGCTCTCTTGATCTCGCTTTTATCAGGAGATCGTCCAAGTATGGGATAATTGTGACTCCATGCTTGCGCAGGATCACCATCATCTCCGCCATTAACTTGGTGAAATTCCTCGGGGCCGTGGACAGCCCAAACGGCAACGTCTGAAACTGATAATGACAATCCTGTACCGCGAATCTCAGGAACTCCTGATGAAAGGGATAAATGGGGACATGAAGGTAAGCATCCTTTATGTCCAGTGACACCATAAAATCCCCCCCTTCCAGGCAGGCTATCACCGCTCGGAGAGATTCCATCGTGAATTTGAATCTTTTCAAGTACAGGTTCAGGGATTTTAGGTTTAAAATCAGGATTTTGGTACTTGCCGATAAATCCCTTTCTCCGATTCCACAGGAGCCACTGGAGCGTAGTTACAATGGGGAAATAGTAGGCAGTAATTGGGAGCTGGCACTTTAAAAATTCTCACACTGTGGCTAGCTCCTCCCCTACTATCTCCCCTCCAAGCCAGTCTACGTAAAACTGTGCCCGAGGAGAGCTGGAATAAACAAACCGTAAGGTAGAGGAGGTTAATGAAGCCCTGTAAACCAGGATAACACAGACCAAACCTGGAACAGAACCTAACAAACAACCGGCTAGCCCGAACTCAACAAGCAGTCATATGGTGATCTGCAAACCGTTAAGCAAAAAACAAGGAGGAACAGCGCTGGGCGGGCGTCCAGTGGCCCCTGTGGAATCGGAGAAAGGGATTTATCGGTAAGTACCAAAATCCTGATTTCTCCTTCATCCACTAGGGGCCACTGGAGCGTAGTTACAATGGGGACGTCCCAGAGCTCCCAAAACGGGTGGGAGAGCGCTGAGAGTCCTGTAAAACCGCTCGGCCAACTGTGATGCAGAGGCCGCAAAAGTGTCAAACTTGTAGAATTTGACAAAACGAATGGCGGTCCGCCCGACATAAAGTATTCATGGAGACCCCACGGGCAGCTGCCCACGAAGGTCCCACAACACGCGTAAAGTGCGCTGAAATGGAAAACGGAGGCTCCTGAGCAACCGCCAAGAAGACTGTCTGATGGTCAGATGTATCCAACAGCCCAGCATATGCTGGGACCCCGGCTATTTAGTACGGGAGCATCGTACAGAACAAAGAAGAAAAGCCCTTCGTCGAATAGCCTAAGACCGCTGTAGAGAGAGTCGGCGAGCCCTGACAACAGTCAAAGAGGACCGAAAAACACTAGTGTCAGATTTATATGAAAAACGGACATCCCCTTTGGAAGAAACGACCGCTGAGGCCGAAGCTCAGCCGGGGGAGTTGCCAATAGAGAACTCCCTGAAAGAGAGCCCGAACTTACGGCCGCTAGGCTAATCTTTTTTGGACGATAACTGAAAAAGGCAGAGACCTAAAATTCAGGTCAATGTGGTTTGAAGCGCAGCGGAGCAAAAACTCCCAGAGAAACCAAAGATGACGGCTGAATGGTAACTGAAAGAAGGGGAAAACCCCTTTTATCCTTAGTATGTCCCATACAGTTTTCCAAAAGTGGCAAAAGCGAGAAGAGGTAAGAGACTTCTGAAATCGGGGCCCAGTAGGCCTAACCGAACTAGGGAACTCGTCCCTTCTGAGGTCTCGTGAACAGTCACACGGTTAAATGAAAACAGTGTAAGATTGAATAAAGAAAAGGGCCCTGTTGAAGTAGACAGTCCAGTCGAGGTAGGAGCCAAGGCTCCTCTACTGACAACAGGTGTAGCTGTATCTTCAAGTCATGCGTGGCCCAACCGGAGCCACCGAGAGGACTAGCACGCATATTTCCCTCCTGTGTTACCGAAAGAGAGGTAGAAATAGAAAAGGAGGCAGGATAGAATAACCAGAAAACTCCCAGGAGCCCTGAGGGCATCCTCGGCTACTGCCGCCAGAGCTCACGTCCGAGAGTAGGAAAGGGTTAAAGAGTCAGTCAGAACGCCCTGAGGTCGATCCGAAATCTCCGCCAACAGCGGACCAGTTGACAAAACTCCGGGGAATGTCCCCTCACCCGGGAGTCTGACCTGGCGGCTTGACCTGGAAAGAAGATTGTTGTCCCCCGCTCAGAGGGGAATGTAGGCGACCACTCATTGCGTCGCAGCTTGACTGAAGAAATAGAGTACCTGGTGCCGAGGAAGGAAAAATCCTCCAACGGACCGTGTTGAGAAATGTCTACGAGGAGCATAATTTTGGATCCGTGTCGAAACAGAAGCTTCTGGATCCTCCGGATATTCAGAAGCCACCTAATGTACAAAGTGGGATAGTAGTAGTAGATTGTCCCATTAGGGAACCAACGTACTTTCTGCCCTTGGGAAAGATTTATTCTGTGATCTTCCTGAACCCTGTGTGAGTGGAAGAGAGACCGAATGGAAGTGGACTGACAGTGAAAATGAGTATCCTGTAATGCGAATCTGAGAAAAGCCCGTTGAGGAAACCCAACGGAAATCAGTAAACAGGCCTCCCTGCAGACAAGGGACACGTAAAACTCCCTATCTTGTCCAAAACTAGCAATCACAGACTGAAAGGATTCTAAGGCCAGAATAGGCCTGGCCGAGCCAACAGGCTTCGGAACGTGAAAAGAAAACAAAGGCCTGAGAACTGTCCCGATTCAAATGATATCTGAAAAACAGGGATCAACCTCCTTTGCGGTTAGAAGCATATGGAGCGCCGACTGCAGTATGACTCTCTTGACTTCTGAGACGGTTGTACTCCAAAATTTAGTCTGTAACCGCCCAAGCCTTCTCAGTACTCTCCGTAGGACCCCGACATGCGCCAACCCTGGGACCCTCCAGGTGGTAGGAAGGTTTGACCTGTAGTAGGTGTATAGGATGACTTAAAGTCAGACTGGACCGAGGATGCTGAACCTCTGCTTCAGCTTTTTGCCCTGAGATCCCCTGGCGACGGAGATATCGCCCGTGTGGAGTCGAAAGCTTGAAAGGGCACGGAAAAATCTAAAGGAAAGACCGGTAAAGGTCTGTCTTGGAGCTGGGGCAGTAGTAGGAGAAAGCAAAGTGGACTTACCTCCAATGGTTCAAGAAATCCTGCAGAAAGTTCCTTCCCCTGAACCATCTGCCCCGTAGGATTTCATGTTCACCTGTCACTGTCGCAGCCCCAGAGGTCGTCGGGTTAAGACAGCCCAAGCGAAAATGCAGGTTCCGAGTCTGCAGACGTGAAGACCTCCAAAGAACATAAAGCAGAATCGTGATTCTGACCCGTACCAAAGTATCAATTGATCCTGATGCGAAACATCCTGTAACCTAGAGGACAATTGTTCCACAACCTACCTGCTCCGGACAAGGTAGAACCCCGCTGCCGTATATGTGCGTTCGATGGATGCCTGAGCAAGGTTGCCTCAGGAAAAAACGGCAGCTTGTTGGACCGGCGATACATCGAGGGGTATACCCTGGAGAGGTACTGATACCATTTCCTGCCGTCTGCGGGGAAAGGATAGGAAAACAAACATTGTTTGATACCTGAAATTGTGTATTCGGGTGTCTACCGGAGCCTGCCCAGCTCATCCGATACTGGACCAGTCGCTGTCATTTCGTCATCGGCGTTGTACCCTGATGGACTTGACGTGTCCGCCTCCTTTACCTGCAGTATCAGACGAACTGCTGTATAATGCACCTGGATATTCTGAGACACTGGTTCAGATTCCACAGAAAACAGACATCATCAGTATTGTAACATGGAAGGTTAGCAAGGTTCCTTTAGAAACCTGGAGAGGTGAAATGACGTACAAGGTCTCTGGTTAATAGTGACATTACCTGCATAATCTGAGCTGTTCAAACAGGAGTGTCCTGCAGGTGCGTGGAGGGCTATGCAGATGGCTCCACCGCATACTTTACACCTAAGAGGGAATTCTTTGACTATCCCAGGTGAGACAAACGAAAGGAGAAAAGGTGGGTTAAATAAACACAGCCCTATGTAAGGTCTGCACTATAATGTGTGACCGACATGATTCAAATAAACTTTCTGGAGCAGCGGAGACCTGAACCAGTAGCGCTGCGCTGTGGGACAGGAGTCTTAGCCCTAGGCTATAGGAGCTCCCCTTAAAGTTTTTATTTTTTTTGGATTCAAACCTCTGTTCAGATACCCGCTACTAGCGTACTGAGCTACAGCGCTATTTGTCTGATGCCTTACACACATTCCCAAATTACAAATAGCATTAGTAACTAGTGACACCAAGGAATAATAAAGGGAAGGCAACACCCCGCCCTGCGTTGAGGGCTGAAGAGATGGCTGCCCCGCACAATCCCCACCTAACAGGTATTTCTCTGACTGTCCAGGTGATATGAACGAAAGGAGAAAAGGTGGGTTAAAGATGCGTAGCCCTATGTAATGTCTGCAGTATAACCTGCAGTGACAGAGTAGGAGCTTTAAAGTAGGTTTTTGTTGGGATCACAACCCTGGTCCCTGTGTTCAGATGTCCCCGCTACTATCTGATGCCACACACATTCCCCAAATTACAAGTGACATAAAGGAATAATAAAGGGAAGGAGAACCCGGATGGTCACCCCAAATGGCGGTTAGCCAGTGATAAAAGCTGGGGAGAAATGTTATGTGGCAAGGCGGAGTTAACTCTTATAACTGAACATCCAATATACATGGGACCTTATCTATTTGTCTGCAAGATTAGCCCACTAGGCTATAGGAGACACTGCAAATATGAAGCCAGGTCTGTACCTGGATGTGGCAGGTTTCCCCTGCAGGGAGGAAATGGCCGCCAGAGTGAAACTCCTCTGGGCTATGAGATAAAATCTATATAGTGGATGACTGGATTAGTGCTGAGCCACTCTGACTATATTACATTCTCCCCAGCACCATGTGCATTAAACTCACATAAATGGCCATTACACTATAACAGTGGCCGGGGAGCGGAGAGCGCTGAGCCGGGACTTAGCTCCGCCCCCTCCTTACAAGGCGCCAAATTTAAAAATTGCTTTGCGCTCCAGCGGGATCCCTGTGCCGGCTCTGTGAGTCGCGCTGAGCGGGGATCCGTGCGGGGGGTGTGGGGAGCTGGGGGAGCGGAGGGGGGGCCGCACCAATTTACAGACAATGCCCCATTATGATCATGGTATCAGAATGACACACACCCCGTTGTCAGTCAGGGTTGTGCAGGGGATCTGTATAATCACATACTCAGCCTCCCCCATTCATCATGTCTGTTTCTCCATAAGGAGGAACAGGTAAGGATACAATGAAGCACTCAGTACATTACAGCCCCAGAGAGCCCTTCTGGAGTGGGTTGTACAACAATAAACAGTGCATTGCTCTAAAAACATAAATAGCCACCACAAATAAAGTACAGCTCACTCACCACTGCTGCTGTTCTTGGTGGATCGGCCCCGACACGCGCCGCATATACTTACTGATGCCCAGCTGCCGGAATCTTCTGCTGGATGGAGTGGCCCCGACACGCGCCGCACGCAGCGGTGTCCGGCCAACTCAGGAGAGCTCAGCGTCTCCCTCAGCCGGGGCCCATCCCGAGCCGCACGCAGCTGCGATGGGACCCTGCCGGCAGCTCCCGCGGTGCAGACTGGTAGTGGCAGAGCTGCCAGTCCGTGCGTGTGTGTGAAGAAAAATAAAATAATAAAAAATAAAAAATTTCTTCAGCTAAACCCAAGTGAACCAGCTCACCTCGGGCACTAACTAAGACTGGCTTGGAGGGGAGATAGTAGGGGAGGAGCTAGCCACAGTGTGAGAATTTTTAAAGTGCCAGCTCCCAATTACTGCCTACTATTTCCCCATTGTAACTACGCTCCAGTGGCCCCTAGTGGATGAAGGAGAAATGGGCCTGACAGAACCATCCGGCTTCGGAACCACAAATAGGATTGAATAATACCCTTTTCCCTGTTGGCTCAGGGGAACCCTGATAATCACTCGCTGTTGACACAGCGTTTGAATTGCAGCTAGGACTACTTCCCGCTCTGGGGTAGAAGCTGGTAAGGCCAACTTGAAAAATCGGCGAGGGGGCACCTCTTCGAATTCTAGCTTGTAGCCCTGGGAGATTATTTCTATCACCCAAGGGTCCACGACTGACTGAACCCAGACTTGGCTGAATAGTCGAAGGCGTGCCCCCACCTGTGCGGACTCCCGCAGGGGAGCCCCAGCGTCAGCAGTAGACTTAGCGGAAGCCGGGGAGGACTTCTGCTCTTGGGAACCAGCCGCAGCAGGTGTCCTCTTGCCTCTACCCTTACCTCTGGCGAGGAAAGAGGAGCCCCGACCTTTTCTGGATGTATGCGTCCGAAAGTACTGCCTCTGATATTATGGGGGTTTCTTTTGCTGTTGGGGAACAAAAGGTAAAAAGGTCGACTTAGAAACCAGGTCCGCGAGGCCGTCCCCAAACAATACATCACCTTTGTAAGGTAAAACCTCCATATGCCTTTTTGAGTCTGCATCCCCCGTCCATTGGCGGATCCATAAGGCTCTTCTTGCCGAAATAGCCATAGCATTGGCTCTTGAACCCGGTAATCCAATGTCTCTTTGAGCGTCCCTCATATATAAGACTGCGTCCTTAATATGAGCTAATGTTAACAAAATTGTATCCCTATCTAGGGTATCAAGGTCAGCTGACAGTGTATCTGTCCAAGCTGCTACTGCACTACATACCCATGCCGACGCAATTGCCGGTCTAAGCAAAGTACCAGTATGAGTGTAGATAGACTTTAATGTAGTCTCTTGCCTGCGGTCCGCAGGATCCTTGAGGGCCGCTGTGTCAGGGGACGGTAGCGCCACCTTCTTGGAAAGGCGTGTCAAGGCTTTGTCCACTGTGGGAGAGGATTCCCAACGTACCCTGTCCTGTGTAGGGAAAGGGTACGCCATAAGAACCCTTTTGGGAATCTGCAGCTTCTTATCTGGAGTTTCCCATGCTTTTTCACATAACTCATTAATTTCATGTGAAGGAGGAAAGTTTATAACCTGTTTCTTTCCCTTAAACATGTGTATCCTCGTGTCGGGCACCGAGGGCTCATTGGTGATATGTAAGACATCTTTTATTGCAATAATCATGCACTGAATACTTTTTGTCACCCTGGGGTGCAATTTTGCTTCATCATAGTCGACACTGGAATCACAGTCCGTGTCGGTATCTGTGTCCCTTATTTGTGAGAAGGGACGTTTCTGAGACCCCGACGGGTCCTGTGAGTCGGTACAATCCGTAGATACCTGCCGACGCGCTGGACAGTGAAGCTACACTAGCATTTAACATATGCCACATATCCATCCAATCCTGAGTCGGCACCGCCGATTGAGACACACCACTCATCTGTTCCACCTTCTCTTTGGATAAGCTTTCCGTTTCAGACATGCCGACACACGTACCGACACCCCACACACACAGGGATATAGCTATGAGGGGACAATTCCCTAAAGCAGGCCCTTTGGGGAGACAGAGAGAGAGTATGCCAGCACACACCAGCGCCAAACTGATCCAGGGAAAAAAAACCAGATAGCGCTTTTATATATATATATATATATATATATATATATACACAGGCCCGGCGCTACCCGCTCAGCGAAGGGATGCAGTGCAGGGAGGCGCTGGGACGGAGAGGCGCTCCCCCTGCTCTGCATTCCTTCCCTGCTGCGCCGTCCTGTCCCCACTGCTGCTGCTGCTGCTGTGCCTCAGGCACTGGCGCTTGTAGCATTAAAATCCTCCTCCCTCCGCTCCCCTCCCCTGTGTGACAGGACAGCGCTGTGTATGGGACAAAAGGGGGCGGAGCTACACGGGACGGAAGGGGCGGAGCTAAACGGGACCAAAGGGGGCGGAGCTACATGGACCAGGCTGCTATAGTGTACAGACTCAGAGGGAGACTGGCTTAGGTAAGTGAAGGGTGAGAGGGAAGTGTGTGTGTATTGTGTGTGTGTGTGTGTGTGTGTGTGTGTGTGTGTGTGTGGTATGTCTGTGTGCGTTTATGTGTGCTTTAAGGACGCTACTACTACAGGGGGGGCATTACGTGTAACGTCGCTACTAATGGGGGGGCCATTACGTGTAACAACGCTACTAATGGGGGGGCCATTACGTGTAACAACGCTACTAATGGGGGGGCCATTACGTGTAACAACGCTACTAATGGGGGCCATTACGTGTAACAACGCTACTACTAGGGGGGGCATTACGTGTAACAACGCTACTAATGGGGGGGCCATTACGTGTAACAACGCTACTAATGGGGGCCATTACGTGTAACAACGCTACTACTAGGGGATCATTACGTATGAGGACGATACTACTACTTGGGGGGGGCATTATGTATAGGATGCTACTATTACTTGGGGGGCATTACATATAACAATACTACTACTACTTGGGGCAGGGCCGTAACTACGTGTGTGCCAAGTGGGCTTGGCACACAGCGCAGTTGCCCTGAGGGCACACGGCCAGCGGCATGTAAGGAGTCAAATTGACTCATTACATGCCGCCTCTGAAGTCTGCGCCGTGCGCCGCAGCCGCGCTGGAGGAGAGAGAAGCGCCGGAGGCAGCTGAGAAGGAGGAGGAGGGAGGGGGACTGGAGCCGCAGCAGCGCTATTTCATTGGTAGTAAGCGCCGCTGCAGCATCCCTCTCTCCTTCCGTATAGGCTGCCCGGCGCTGCTGTGGATGCTGGGATGCGGTTACTCCATCCCAGCATCCACAGCAGCGCCAGGCAGCCTATACGGAAGGAGAGGGGGATGCTGCAGCGGCGCTTACTACCAATGACATAGTGCTGCTGCGGCTCCAGTCCCCCTCCCTCCTCCTCCTTGTCCGATGCCTGCACAGAGGGAGATGCCAGCACGAGGAGCATGTCAGCGGGGAGAAGGTAAGTATATCCCTCTCTCTCTCTCTCTCTCTTTCTCTCTCTCTCTCTCTTTCTCTCTCTCTCTCTGGGGGACACCGTCTGCCATAATGTGTAAAAAGGGGGCCTGGCTGCCGCAATGTGTAAAAAGGGGGACTGGCTGCTGTAATGTGTAAAAAGGGGGATGCTGTCTGCTGTAATGTATAAAAGGGGCTCTACCTGGTGTAGTGGCGCTACTGTGCAGCGTAATTTGAATAATGGAGACTACTGTGCACCGTAGTATGAATTGCTATTATTTTGTGGACACGCCCCTTCCCCATGAAGCCACGCCCCTATATATATTTTGCGCGCCTAAGGCGCGCACTGCCCCTATCTTGCATGGGGGGGCACCAATGTCGTTTCTTGCACACAGCGCTAAAATGCCTAGTTACGGCACTGACTTGGGGGGCCTTACGTATAAGGACGCTACTACTACTGTGACGCTACTACTACTGGGGGTGCACTATGTATAAGGATGCTACTACTACTGGGGGGGGCATTATGCATAGGGATGCTACTACTACTGGGGTGCATTACATATAAGGACGCTACTACTACTTGTGGGGCATTACGTATAAGATGAATAAGATTGTGCTACATTGTGGCGTAATTTTGAATGGGGGTACTATTGTGTGGCTATGCCCCTTACTTGTGAGACCACACCCCTTTTCCCGGTGCGCGCCAAAGGAATATGGGAGGGCGCAAATTTATAGTTTGCAGGGGGGCGCCGAACACCCTAGCACCGGCCCTGTATATACATATAGATTTCCCCCACTCACTGCGCCAAATATGTGCCCCCCTCTCTTTTTTTTTCAGCCCTCTGATCCTCAGCAGGGGAGAGTCCAGGGAGCCAGCGTTCTCTGCAGCCTCTGTGGAGAAAATGGCGCTGGTTAGTGCTGAGGGATCAAGCTCACGCGGCGGGCTTCGGTCCTGCTCGTAAATTTGAAAAAATGGCGGGGATCTGTAGTTTACTGCCTCCACAGCCTAACTACATGCTTTAATGCCCAAAATGAGGTTTATTGCTGCCCAGGGTGCCCGCCCTGCGCCCTGCACCCATCAGTGCCCAGTGTGTGTGTAAGTGTGGGAGCAATGGCGCGCAGCTTCCTGCTGCGCGCTTACCTCATGAAGATCTGAAGTCTTCTGCCGCCTGACGTCTTCATATGTCTTTCGTACTCACCCGGCTTCTTTTTTCAGGCATCTGTAAGGAGGATGGCGGCGCAGCTCCGGGACGAACCCCAGGGTGAGACCTGTGTTTCGACTCCCTCTGGAGCTAATGTTGTCCAGTAGCCTAAGAAGCAGAGCCTTTAAACTCTTAAGAAGTGGGTCTGCTTCTCTCCCCTCAGTCCCACGATGCAGGGAGTCTGTTGCCAGCTGAGCTCCCTGAAAATAAAAAAACCTAACAAAATTCTTTTTACAGAAAACTCAGGAGAGCTCTCTGTAATGCACCCTATCTCCCCTGGGCACAAGATCTAACTGAGGTCTGGGGGAGGGGCATAGAGGGAGGAGCCAGTGCACACCATACTAGAAAGTTCTTTTAGGTGCCCATGTCTCCTGCGGAGCCCGTCTATACCCCATGGTCCTTACGGAGTCCCCAGCATCCTCTAGGACGTAAGAGAAATATATATATATATATATATATATATATATATATATATATAAGTACGTTGCAGGAGATCCTCACCTAACCTAATACATAGACTGGGCGCTGTTAGCTCTGACATTTTATATTATAAAAACTGAACAGCAGGGGGAGCTAAGACCGTCCCCCCTGTTCATAAGGGGGGGGGGGGAAGGACCATCCTGCCCCTCAGGTTGGCGCCTGAATGTATATTTAACATGGCCGCCACTGAATAAGCTTTTTAGTACCGAGCCCTCACCCCACGCGGCCGAGGAATCTCCCTAGCAGCGTAATTCTTATAGCGGCATCTGTCCCCCGCCAGCGCGCGCGTGTGCTGTGGGGCCGTTCTCATCCAGTCCCACAGCGGCGTCTCTCTACTCAGTAGTACCCGCCGTAGAGAAGGGCTTCCTGCTCCCGCGACCGAGCCTATCCCTCAGCCGCACTGCAGACATTGTCCTCTGGCCAGCGCGCCCGCTGCGGGACCGCTCTCATCCCGTCCCACAGCGGTGTCTCTCTACATTGCGATACCTGCCGGAGAGGAGAAGGGCCTCCCTGCGCTGCTCTTCACGTGACCGAGTCCCCCCTTCTGCCGCGCTGCAGATACTGTGCTCCGCCCAGCGCGCACGCCGCGGGACCGCTCTCATCCAGTCCCACAGCGGCGCCTCTTCACACACACATACCTGCCGAAGAAGAGAAGGGCTGCCCTGCACCGCTCACACGACCGAGGCTTCTCCTCAGCCGCGCTGTCTTGCATAAAATGGCGCGTGCGCTCCACGGGACCTCACTCACCAGTCCCACCGCGGCGCATCTCCCGCACAGATTTAACTAAAAGCTAAAATATACAGAGCGGGATCTATAAGGGAATCCTATGCTAGCTATGCAGTTCTATGCTAGGGCCCTGATCAGACCAGTACTCACACGGAATTCTATGAAGAGGATCTCCTGTGGAGAGATGCAGGTCCCTTCAAAAGGGATCTTTGTCTCTCCAAATATAATCAGCCTTGTCTCCTTTTTAGTAGGTTGACACAGCAATTATAAGTTTTAGTCAGGAGCTATGATGCTCCACGTGCTGTACCTCCAGCACAATTTTCAAAACTGAGGGAGGGATGTGAAGGGGGAGGAGCCGGCTGTGCAGACAATGCTAATTTTAGATTGTGCCACACCTCCGGTTGCAAGATTAACACCCCTACTGTCTAAGAATGCTCCAGTGTCCCCTAGCGGATGAAAGAAAAAAACGAAATTTTTCACCTACTAGAAAACATGGGTGTGGTATTGAAAGTCGACAGTAACTAGGTCGACAATGTCTAGGACGATCACTAATGGTCGACAGTAACTAGGTCGACAGGGTGTCTAGGTCGACAGGGTCTTTAGGTCGACATGTTCTCGGTCGACAGGTCAAAAGGTCGACATGAGTTTTTAATGTTATTTTGGTGTCGTTTTCTTCGTAGAGTGACTGGGAACCCCAATTAGTGCACCGCGTCCCCTCGCATGGCTCGCCATGCTTCGTGCATGGTGCCTTCGCTTCGCTCGGCAAAGATTACCGTTCCAATCATAGTCCACGTGGATCGTTAAGTATGAAAAAGTTCAAAAAAAGAAAAAAATTGTGAAAAACTCATGTCGACCTTTTGACCTGTCGACCTAGAACAGGTCGACCTAAAGACCTTGTCAACCTAGACACCCTGTCGACCAATAGTGGTCGACCCAGACATTGTCGACCTACTTACTGTCGACTTTTAATCCGGATCCGAGAAAACATACATATTTAATAAATATCCATGTACACCAGAAACATATTACCACGCCTCTACAGGACTAGAACTAAAGTCTAGCCTGAGGGTTATCCGTAATTAATAATAATATTAATTACCTGTCTTGAGTCTGCTACTCCTGCGGTTCTATCTTCAGAGTAAAGATGACCTCACAGAAGCCCCGGAGATGTAGGTTGGTGGCTGATGACCTCACAATTCAAGCAGGAAGATGGTCCACCTGAAAAACAAAATTAGAGGAGCGATAATATGTTCATGATATACGTGCATATTTATTATTGTTGTTTCTTTATATAGTACCACAAATAAATGCAGCGCGGTCTGTATAGAGAAAACAAGTTAGTCCCTGCCCCATAGGAGCTTACAGTCTATATAAATCTAAAATATATAATATAATAAAAAAATAAGAATTTACTTACCGATAATTCTATTTCTCGTAGTCCGTAGTGGATGCTGGGGACTCCGTAAGGACCATGGGGAATAGCGGCTCCGCAGGAGACAGGGCACAAAAGTAAAAGCTTTAGGATCAGGTGGTGTGCACTGGCTCCTCCCCCTATGACCCTCCTCCAAGCCTCAGTTAGGATACTGTGCCCGGACGAGCGTACACAATAAGGAAGACTCATACCAGCCACACCAATCACACTGTACAACCTGTGATCTGAACCCAGTTAACAGCATGATAACAGCGGAGCCTCTGAAAAGATGGCTCACAACAATAATAACCCGTTTTAGTTAACAATAACTATGTACAAGTATTGCAGACAATCTGCACTTGGGATGGGCGCCCAGCATCCACTACGGACTACGAGAAATAGAATTATCGGTAAGTAAATTCTTATTTTCTCTGACGTCCTAAGTGGATGCTGGGGACTCCGTAAGGTCCATGGGGATTATACCAAAGCTCCCAAACGGGCGGGAGAGTGCGGATGACTCTGCAGCACCGAATGAGAGAACTCCAGGTCCTCCTCAGCCAGGGTATCAAATTTGTAGAATTTTGCAAACGTGTTTGCCCCTGACCAAGTAGCAGCTCGGCAAAGTTGTAAAGCCGAGACCCCTCGGGCAGCCGCCCAAGATGAGCCCACCTTCCTTGTGGAATGGGCATTTACATATTTTGGCTGTGGCAGGCCTGCCACAGAATGTGCAAGCTGAATTGTACTACACATCCAACTAGCAATCGTCTGCTTAGAAGCAAGAGCACTCAGTTTGTTGGGTGCATACAGGATAACAGCAAGTCAGTTTTCCTGACTCCAGCCGTCCTGGAAACATATATTTTCAGGGCCCTGACAACATCTAGCAACTTGGAGTCCTCCAAGTCCCTAGTAGCCGCAGGTACCACAATAAGCTGGTTCAGGTGAAACGCTGACACCACCTTAGGGAGAAACTGGGGACGAGTCCGCAGCTCTGCCCTGTCCGAATGGACAATCAGATATGGGCTTTTGTGAGACAAAGCCGCCAATTCTGACACTCGCCTGGCCGAGGCCAGGGCCTACAGCATGGTCACTTTCCATGTGAGATATTTCAAATCCACAGATTTGAGCGGTTTAAACCAATGTGATTTGAGGAATCCCAGAACTACGTTGAGATCCCACAGTGCCACTGGAGGCACAAAAGGGGGTTGTATATGCAGTACTCCCTTGACAAACTTCTGGACTTCAGGAACTGAAGCCAATTCTTTCTGGAAGAAAATCGACAGGGCCGAAATTTGAACCTTAATGGACCCCAATTTGAGGCCCATAGACACTCCTGTTTGCAGGAAATGCAGGAATCGACCGAGTTGAAATTCCTCCGTGGGGCCTTCCTGGCCTCACACCATGCAACATATTTTCGCCAAATGTGGTGATAATGTTGTGCGGTCACCTCCTTCCTGGCTCTGACCAGGGTAGGGATGACCTCTTCCGGAATGCCTTTTTCCCTTAGGATCCGGCGTTCAACCGCCATGCCGTCAAACGCAGCCGCGGTAAGACTTGGAACAGACATGATCCTTGCTGAAGCAAGTCCCTTCTTAGTATCTCTTGAAGTTCCGGGTACCAAGTCCTTCTTGGCCAATCCGGAGCCACGAGTATAGTTCTTACTCCTCTCCGTCTTATAATTCTCAGTACCTTGGGTATGAGAGGCAGAGGAGGGAACACATACACCGACTGGTACACCCACGGTGTTACCAGAGCGTCCCTGCTATTGCCTGAGGGTCTCTTGACCTGGCGCAATACCTGTCCAGTTTTTTGTTCAGACGGGACGCCATCATGTCCACCTTTGGTCTTTCCCAACGGTTCACAATCATGTGGAAGACTTCCAGATGAAGTCCCCACTCTCCCGGGTGGAGGTCGTGCCTGCTGAGGAAGTCTGCTTCCCAGTTGTCCACTCCCGGTATGAACACCGCTGACAGTGTTATCACATGATTTTTCGCCCAGCGAAGAATCCTTGCTGCCATTGCCCTCCTGCTTCTTGTGCCGCCCTGTCTGTTTACGTGGGCGACTGCCGTGATGTTGTCCGACTGGATCAGCACCGGTTGACTTTGAAGCAGAGGTCTTCCTAGGCTCAGAGCATTGTAAATTGCCCTTAGCTCCAGTATATTTATGTGGAGAGAAGTCTCCAGACTTGACCACACTCCTTGGAAATTTCTTCCCTGTGTGACTGCTCCCCAGCCTCTCAGGCTGGCATCCGTGGTCACCAGGACCCAGTCCTGAATGCCGAATCTGCTGCCCTCTAGTAGATGAGCACTCTACAGCCACCACAGAAGAGACACCCTTGTCCTTGGAGACAGGATTATCCGCTGATGCATCTGAAGATGCGATCCGGACCATTTGTCCAGCAGATCCCACTGAAAAATTCTTGCGTGAAATCTGCCGAATGGAATCGCTTCGTAAGAAGCCACCATTTTTCCCAGGACTCTTGTGCATTGATGCACTGACACTTGGCCTGGTTCTAGGAGGTTCCTAACTAGCTCGGATAACTCCCTGGCTTTCTCCTCCGGGAGAAACACCTTTTTCTGGACTGTGTCCAGAATCATCCCTAGGAACAGCAGACGTGTCGTCGGAATCAGCTGCGATTTTGGAATATTTAGAATCCACCCGTGCTGTCGTAGAACTACTTGAGATAGTGCTACCCCGACCTCCAACTGTTCTCTGGACCTTGCCCTTATCAGGAGATCGTCCAAGTAAGGGATAATTAAGACGCCTTTTCTTTGAAGAAGAATCATCATTTCGGCCATTACCTTGGTAAAGACCCGGGGTGCCGTGGACAATCCAAACGGCAGCGTCTGAAACTGATAGTGACAGTTCTGTACCACGAACCTGAGGTACCCTTGGTGAGAAGGGCAAATTGGGACATGGAGGTAAGCATCCTTGATGTCCAGGGACACCATATAGTCCCCTTCTTCCTGGTTCGCTATCACTGCTCTGAGTGACTCCATCTTGATTTGAACCTTTGTGTCACGATCCGGGTATCTGGACGCCATTACTTACCCTTCAGATGCCTCCTAAGGCTGGCTCAGCATTCCAGGACCGGATCCCGCTGTTTCTGAGTTTCCACATGCAGAATGTCAGAGTGGTGATTTCATCAGCCGCGGCCTCCGCTGTGCCCGCGTGGTTAAATGTGCGCTTGTCAGTCTGGCGTCTCCTGTCTCCTGTGGCCGGCGTCGCCATTACTGTTTCAATTCTCACATGGATTACAAACCAAACTTCCCTCCAAGTGTCTGCATGGGCGCAGCCATCTTGGTTTTTGTCATCTGATCATTTCCACCAATCTGCTGTCTGTATTGTTGATTTGCATAATTGCCTAGCCAACCCCTTCCTTGCTGCAGGTATAAGTAAGCTGTGCCTGAACAAGGAAGGCGTCAGTGCTTTGGTTGTCTAACCTAGTTCCAGTTTGTCTCTCTCCTGTGGTTGTCTTCCAGGTTCCAGCTCCTGTCTCCAGACTTCTGCTATAGAGACCCGCACCAGCATTCCATCTGCGGTGTAGCCTGACTCTCCGATCCATTCTGGACTCACCTGTTTCCAGCTACAGCAATCACCTGCTTCCAGCCGAGCTTCCAGCAGTGTACAGCTTCTCTTAAAGGGCCGGTGTCCTTTCTGCAGTTTACCACTCTCCACCGGTATTATTATTTCATCGCTCTCAAGTTCGTTTATTATTTAACTGGTTCCAGCCAGTATCCACTCCGTACCAACAACAGTCTGGTTCCAGCCAGTATCCACAGCAGCCGTTTTATCTTCAGCAGCCCAGCCTTTCCTGGAACACCAGCTGGTACGATCCTGGGTTCTCTCCATTGCTACAGTCAGGCCTGGTAAGGACTTTCCAACTAGAAGATTATTAGAACTGTCTCACACTACCAGTGCCTGTGGCCCTTGCCACCCTGTAGTACCCAGGAACTGTATTATTGCCCTGCTGACTTTTATGTTTTCTTATTTTCTGCTGTGTTACGGAGTTTGTCATAATAAACATCATTGACTTTTATCCTGGTTGTCGTGGTCACGCCTTCGGGCAGTTATTCTACATGTTACTTACATGTCTAGGGGTCTGATACAACCTCCCAGGTTCCGTTACATCTCAGCCCCTACAACTGAGGTTGCCTCCCGTCAACTCAGGCCCTCAGTTGTGACAGTAAGCACTGACCTAATGAATCCAGCCGGAGACCAGGATCAAGCGGCCAGGCCGATGCAAGAACTGGCAGCCCGACTTGAACATCAGGAGGCTGCACAGGGCCACATCATCCGCTGTCTCCAGGATCTCTCCACACGGCTGGATGGGATTCAAACGACCCTCCGTGGACCTGGCACGTCCGGTGCGTCCACTACAGTGACACCAGCTGTAACCCCACCCACCTTACCCATTTCCAGTCCACATCTTCATCTTCCAACGCCAGCAAAATTTGATGGATCTCCAAGGTTCTGCAGGGGATTTCTCAATCAATGTGAAATCCACTTTGAGCTTCTACCTGGCAATTTCTTCAGTGACCGTACCAAAATTGCCTATATCATCTCCCTTCTCAGTGGCTCAGCCCTTGACTGGGCATCACCTTTATGGGAGAAGTCTGATCCCCTGCTATCCTCCTATACTGACTTTGTAGCTACATTCAGGCGCATCTTCGACGAGCCAGGCCGGATAACATCTGCTTCATCTGAGATTCTTCGTTTACGCCAGGGAACACGTACCGTGGGACAGTATCTTATACAGTTTAAAATCCTGGCATCCGAACTGGCATGGAACGACGAGGCCCTGTATGCTGCATTCTGGCATGGCTTATCAGAACGCATCAAGGATGAGTTAGCTACCAGAGACTTGCCCTCTAAGTTGGATGAGCTAATTTCTCTTTGCACGAAGGTTGATCTACGTTTTAGAGAGAGAGCAACCGAGCGAGGAAGATCATCTACTCCTAAATCTTCTGCTCCTCCTTCTCGTCCACCATCTCCATCCAAGGATGAGCCTATGCAAATTAGTCGTTCCCGTCTATCTCCTGCTGAGCGCCGAAAACGTCTCTCTGAGTCTCTCTGTCTCTACTGTGCAGCTCCGTCGCACACTATCAATGCCTGTCCCAAACGTCCGGGACTCCAGATCCTAGCTCGCCAAGGAGAGGGCCGGCTAGGAGTGATGATCTCCTCTCCATCTCCTCATGACTGTAACCTCCCAGTGTCGCTCCAAATTGCTCAACGTTACAGGAACGTCATTGCCCTCCTTGATTCCGGAGCAGCTGGGAATTTCATAACCGAAGCTTATGTTAAACGGTGGTCCCTACCCACCGAGAGACTGTCCTCGTCCATCTCTTTGACTGCCGTGGATGGCAGCAAGATTTTTGACGCAGTCATTTCCTTAAGGACTCTTCCAGTTCGTCTGAGAGTGGGAGTTCTTCATTCTGAGTATATTTCTTTTTTAGTGATTCCAAGAGCCACACATCCAGTGGTTTTAGGCCTTCCATGGCTCCGTCTCCACAACCCATCAATTGACTGGACGACTACGCAAATACTGGCATGGGGTCCCTCCTGTGCTGAGACTTGTTTAGCCAAAGTTCTTCCTGTTTGTTCTTCCTTCCCCAGGTCAACTGATGTTCCGCCTCCTCCATATCAAGACTTCACGGATGTGTTCAGTAAAGCCTCTGCTGATATCCTTCCTCCTCATAGAGAATGGGACTGCCCAATCGACCTCATTCCAGGGAAGGTTCCACCGCGAGGCCGAACTTATCCGTTGTCTCTGCCCGAGACACACTCCATGGAAGAGTACATCAAAGAGAACCTGGCGAAGGGTTTCATCCGACCATCTTCTTCTCCAGCCGGCGCAGGCTTCTTCTTCGTTAAGAAGAAAGACGGTGGTCTGCGTCCGTGCATCGACTACAGGGGTCTGAACGACATTACCGTCAAGAACCGATACCCTTTACCCCTGATTACTGAGCTCTTTGATAGAGTTAGTGGTGCAACCATTTTCACAAAGCTGGACTTGAGGGGTGCCTACAATCTCATCCGAATCCGTGAGGGTGACGAGTGGAAGACCGCCTTTAACACCCGTGACGGACATTATGAGTACCTCGTCATGCCCTTCGGATTGAGCAACGCTCCAGCAGTCTTCCAGCACTTCGTGAATGAGATCTTCAGGGACATCTTGTACCGCCATGTCGTGGTTTATCTAGACGACATCCTCATCTTTGCTAATAATCTCGAAGATCATCGTTTCTGGGTAAAAGAGGTTCTTTCCCGTCTCCGTGTCAATCACCTCTATTGTAAATTGGAGAAGTGTGTGTTTGAAGTTAAAACCATTCCGTTTCTAGGTTACATTGTGTCCGGTTCCGGACTAGAGATGGATCCTGAGAAACTCCAAGCAATCCAGAATTGGCCTATACCCTTAAGCCTCAAAGGGGTCCAGAGGTTCTTAGGGTTCGCCAATTATTATAGAAAATTTATACGAGACTTTTCCACCATTGTGGCGCCTATCACTGCATTAACCAAGAAAGGTGCTAATCCGTCCAAGTGGTCCGAGGAAGCTACACAGGCCTTTCACCTTCTGAAGCAACGGTTCATCTCTGCACCAGTTCTGAAACAGCCTGACACCGACTCTCCTTTTATCTTAGAGGTAGATGCCTCCTCCGTTGGAGTAGGAGCAGTGTTATCCCAGAGGGCCAAAGATGGACATCTACATCCTTGCAGTTTCTTCTCCCGGAAGTTCTCCCCAGCTGAGCGCAACTATGCCATTGGCGATCAGGAGTTGCTAGCCATCAAGCTCGCTCTGGAGGAGTGGAGATACCTGTTGGAGGGAGCTTCCCACTCAATCACCATACTTACCGACCACAAAAATCTTTTATATCTCAAAGGCGCACAATGTCTCAACCCTCGTCAGGCCAGATGGGCACTTTTCTTTTCCAGATTTGACTTTAAACTCCAGTTCTGTCCGGGTTCTCAGAATCGTAAGGCCGATGCCCTTTCCCGCTCATGGGAGCAAGAAAATGAGTCCGAGTCTGCAGACAAGCATCCTATTATTAATCCGTTGGCATTCTCCACGGTAGGGATGGACTCTACGCCTCCACCAGGGAAAAGTTTTGTTAAGCCAGTTCTAAGGAAGAAGCTCATGCATTGGGCCCATGCTTCCCGTTTTGCTGGACATACAGGCATTCAGAAAACCCTTGAATTTATTTCTAGGTCCTACTGGTGGCCAACTCTGAAGAAGGACGTTATGGAATTTATTGCCTCCTGCCCAAAGTGTGCCCAACACAAAGTCTCCCGCCAGTCGCCTGCGGGGCAACTGGTTCCATTATCTGTTCCCCGTCGACCATGGACCCATTTGTCGATGGACTTTGTTTCCGATCTACCTATCTGCAACAAGTTTAATACCATCTGGGTGGTAGTTGACCGGTTCACCAAGATGGCACATTTCATCCCTCTCACCGGTCTTCCGTCAGCTTCCAAGTTGGCTCAAGTGTTTATACAAGAGATCTTCCGACTTCACGGTCTTCCTGAAGAGATCATCTCGGATCGTGGAGTACAATTTGTAGCCAAATTTTGGCGAAGTTTGTGTCAAGCCCTCCAAGTCAAGTTAAAGTTTTCCACGGCTTACCATCCTCAGACCAATGGTCAAACCGAGAGGGTGAATCAGGACTTGGAGGCCTTCCTCCGTATATATGTGTCTTCCTCTCAAGATGACTGGGTTCAACTCCTTCCTTGGGCCGAGTTCAGCCACAACAATCAATACCATTCCTCATCTTCTTCTACACCATTCTTCATTAATTATGGATTCCACCCTAAAGTCCAAGAATTCCAACCGCTTCCCGCAACTTCTGTTCCAGCAGTGGATGTCACCTTGCGTCAGTTTTCAAATAACTGGAAGAACGTCCGCGCAGCCCTGCTTAAAGCCTCATTCAGGTATAAAAAGTTTGCCGATAGGAAGCGTAGAGCGGTTCCTGCTCTCAAGGTGGGTGATCGTGTGTGGTTGTCCACGAAGAATTTGAGGTTGAGAGTTCCCAGCATGAAATTTGCACCTCGCTACATCGGACCCTTCAAGATTGAACAAGTCATCAATCCTGTTGCCTACAGGTTACAGTTACCATCCTTCTTGAAAATACCCAGGACATTTCATGTTTCTTTGTTGAAACCGCTGATCCTGAATCGGTTTCATTCCGCACTTCCTCCAGCTCCCAAAGTTCAGACTCAACGGGGAGTCGAGTACGAGGTGGCCAAGATTTTGGACTCACGTTTCCGTTACGGTCAGTTACAATACCTCATTGACTGGAAGGGCTATGGTCCTGAAGAACGCTCTTGGACCAATGCCTCAGACGTCCATGCTCCTGCCTTGGTCCGAAATTTCCACGCAAAGTTTCCTTTAAAGCCTAAGAAGTGTCCTGGGGCCACTCCTAAAGGGGGGGGTGCTGTCACGATCCGGGTATCTGGACGCCATTACTTACCCTTCAGATGCCTCCTAAGGCTGGCTCAGCATTCCAGGACCGGATCCCGCTGTTTCTGAGTTTCCACATGCAGAATGTCAGAGTGGTGATTTCATCAGCCGCGGCCTCCGCTGTGCCCGCGTGGTTAAATGTGCGCTTGTCAGTCTGGCGTCTCCTGTCTCCTGTGGCCGGCGTCGCCATTACTGTTTCAATTCTCACATGGATTACAAACCAAACTTCCCTCCAAGTGTCTGCATGGGCGCAGCCATCTTGGTTTTTGTCATCTGATCATTTCCACCAATCTGCTGTCTGTATTGTTGATTTGCATAATTGCCTAGCCAACCCCTTCCTTGCTGCAGGTATAAGTAAGCTGTGCCTGAACAAGGAAGGCGTCAGTGCTTTGGTTGTCTAACCTAGTTCCAGTTTGTCTCTCTCCTGTGGTTGTCTTCCAGGTTCCAGCTCCTGTCTCCAGACTTCTGCTATAGAGACCCGCACCAGCATTCCATCTGCGGTGTAGCCTGACTCTCCGATCCATTCTGGACTCACCTGTTTCCAGCTACAGCAATCACCTGCTTCCAGCCGAGCTTCCAGCAGTGTACAACTTCTCTTAAAGGGCCGGTGTCCTTTCTGCAGTTTACCACTCTCCACCGGTATTATTATTTCATCGCTCTCAAGTTCGTTTATTATTTAACTGGTTCCAGCCAGTATCCACTCCGTACCAACAACAGTCTGGTTCCAGCCAGTATCCACAGCAGCCGTTTTATCTTCAGCAGCCCAGCCTTTCCTGGAACACCAGCTGGTACGATCCTGGGTTCTCTCCATTGCTACAGTCAGGCCTGGTAAGGACTTTCCAACTAGAAGATTATTAGAACTGTCTCACACTACCAGTGCCTGTGGCCCTTGCCACCCTGTAGTACCCAGGAACTGTATTATTGCCCTGCTGACTTTTATGTTTTCTTATTTTCTGCTGTGTTACGGAGTTTGTCATAATAAACATCATTGACTTTTATCCTGGTTGTCGTGGTCACGCCTTCGGGCAGTTATTCTACATGTTACTTACATGTCTAGGGGTCTGATACAACCTCCCAGGTTCCGTTACATCTCAGCCCCTACAACTGAGGTTGCCTCCCGTCAACTCAGGCCCTCAGTTGTGACACTTTGTATGTAAGTGTTCAAAGATTTCAGATTTAGAATAGGTCTCACCGAGCCGTCTGGCTTCAGTACCACAAATAGTGTGGAATAATACCCCTTTCCTTGTTGTAGGAGGGGTACTTTGATTATCACCTGCTGGGAATACAGCTTGTGAATTGTTTCCAATACTGCCTCCCTGTCGGAGGGAGACGTTGGTAAAGCAGACTTCAGGAACCTGCGAGGGGGAGACGCCTCGAACTTCCAATCTGTACCCCTGGGATACTACTTGTAGGATCCAGGGGTCCACTTGCGAGTGAGCCCACTGCGCGCTGAAACTCTTGAGACGACCCCCCACCGCACCTGAGTCCGCTTGTACGGCCCCAGCGTCATGCTGAGGACTTGGCAGAAGCGGTGGAGGGCTTCTGTTCCTGGGAAGGAGCTGCCTGCTGCAGTCTTCTTCCCTTTCCTCTACCCCTGGGCAGATATGACTGGCCTTTTGCCCGCTTGCCCTTATGGGGACGAAAGGACTGAGGCTGAAAAGACGGTGTCTTTTTCTGCTGAGATGTGACTTGGGGTAAAAAAGGTGGATTTTCCAGCTGTTGCCGTGGCCACCAGGTCCGATGGACCGACCCCAAATAACTCCTCCCCTTTATACGGCAATACTTCCATGTGCCGTTTTGAATCTGCATCACCTGACCACTGTCGTGTCCATAAACATCTTCTGGCAGACATGGACATCGCACTTACTCTTGATGCCAGAGTGCAAATATCCCTCTGTGCATCTCGCATATATAGAAATGCATCTTTTAAATGCTCTATAGTCAATAAAATACTGTCCCTGTCAAGGGTATCAATATTTTCAGTCAGGGAATCCGACCAAGCCACCCCAGCGCTGCACATCCAGGCTGAGGCGATCGCTGGTCGCAGTATAACACCAGTATGTGTGTATATACTTTTTAGGATATTTTCCAGCCTCCTATCAGCTGGCTCCTTGAGGGCGGCCGTATCTGGAGACGGTAACGCCACTTGTTTTGATAAGCGTGTGAGCGCCTTATCCACCCTAGGGGGTGTTTCCCAACGCGCCCTAACTTCTGGCGGGAAAGGGTATAACGCCAATAATTTTCTATCGGGGGAAACCCACGCATCATCACACACTTCATTTAATTTATCTGATTCAGGAAAAACTACAGGTAGTTTTTTCACACCCCACATAATACCCTTTTTTGTGGTACTTGTAGTATCAGAAATATGTAACACCTCCTTCATTGCCCTTAACATGTAACGTGTGGCCCTAATGGAAAATACGTTTGTTTCTTCACCGTCGACACTGGAGTCAGTGTCCGTGTCTGTGTCGACCGACTGAGGTAATGGGCGTTTTAAAGCCCCTGACGGTGTTTGAGACGCCTGGACAGGTACTAATTGGTTTGCCGGCCGTCTCATGTCGTCAACCGACCTTGCAGCGTGTTGACATTATCACGTAATTCCCTAAATAAGCCATCCATTCCGGTGTCGACTCCCTAGAGAGTGACATCACCATTACAGGCAATTGCTCCGCCTCCTCACCAACATCGTCCTCATACATGTCGACACACACGTACCGACACACAGCACACACACAGGGAATGCTCTGATAGAGAACAGGACCCCACTAGCCCTTTGGGGAGACAGAGGGAGAGTTTGCCAGCACACACCAAAACGCTATAATTATACAGGGACAACCTTATATAAGTGTTTTCCCTTATAGCATCTTAATATATTATAATATCGCCACACAAAATGCCCCCCCTCTCTGTTTTAACCCTGTTTCTGTAGTGCAGTGCAGGGGAGAGCCTGGGAGCCTTCCTAGCAGCGGAGCTGTGTAGGAAAATGGCGCTGTGTGCTGAGGAGAATAGGCCCCGCCCCCTTTTCGGCTGGCTTCTTCTCCCGTTTTTCTGACAACCTGGCAGGGGTTAAATACATCCATATAGCCCCAGAGGCTATATGTGATGTATTTTTAGCCAGCATAGGTACTTTCATTGCTGCCCAGGGCGCCCCCCCCAGCGCCCTGCACCCTCAGTGACCGTTGGTGTGAAGTGTGCTGAGAGCAATGGCGCACAGCTGCCGTGCTGTGCGCTACCTTAAGAAGACTGGGAAGTCTTCAGCCGCCGATTTCTGGACCTCTTCTCTCTTCAGCATCTGCAAGGGGGTCGGCGGCGCGGCTCCGGTGACCCATCCAGGCTGTACCTGTGATCGTCCCTCTGGAGCTAGTGTCCAGTAGCCTAAGAAGCCAATCCATCCTGCACGCAGGTGAGTTCACTTCTTCTCCCCTAAGTCCCTCGTTGCAGTGAGCCTGTTGCCAGCAGGACTCACTGAAAATAAAAAACCTAACAAAACTTTTACTCTAAGCAGCTCTTTAGGAGAGCCACCTAGATTGCACCCTTCTCGGCCGGGCACAAAAACCTAACTGAGGCTTGGAGGAGGGTCATAGGGGGAGGAGCCAGTGCACACCACCTGATCCTAAAGCTTTTACTTTTGTGCCCTGTCTCCTGCGGAGCCGCTATTCCCCATGGTCCTTACGGAGTCCCCAGCATCCACTTAGGACGTCAGAGAAATTCAATATATACAATATATAAGTATAAAAAAATATAAAATCTATACAAAAATATATCTCTAAAAATATACTTGTAGAAAACTTTCTACATACTGGGGAAATACATGCACAAGTAAACAGGAATGGACCTTATATAAACATTCAAGTAAAATATAAGAGCGTAATGGATAGAACCTTGCCATAACAGAGTAAAGAAAAAACAATAGCAGCGCAGGTGCACTCAAATCAAAACAGAATACAAAAACAAAAATAAAACAGAACATAAGTTCAACCAGGTGAAAGCTATCGCAGCGAAGGTGACCCAAACATCCCAGAAGATTGGGCTGGTATGTTCTCAAGTGAGAGTCCAAGGAGATCAACTGGCCACGGACAGAGACACCACAGTCCTCCAGGATAGAATTAAAGTACTTGGGCTCACCAGACCCATCCTCCATCTCCTGCATATTTTAACTGGAAATGGACAGCCACAGATAATTCAGCTATCTCAGCCGTCAGTCTGTTTTCTAAGTGGTAAATGGCTTGGAGAAGCTGTTCCATAGCATGGTCAGAAGATACAGCCAATGTAAGATAACAGAAAAGTTCCACAAGGAAGCCCTGAACAGGAGACTGAAAGTATAGTCAGGAGCTACACAGGGTCGTACTGAACTGAAGATAGAAATATAGAGCCAGCGAGACAGATCAACGAGTGAAGGGAAAAGTTCAAGCAAAAGACAACCAGGCTGCAGTGGGTATCAGGAGTTGCAGAGTAGCACTGAGCCGGAAACTGGGGTGACCAGATCAACAGAGCAGGTAAACAAATGATTACATCTTAACAACAGCAGACCTCAAGGAGATCAGGGTGTCCAGTATCACAGGAACTAGAAAGCGGGACAGCACACTAAGCAGCAGTCACCAGGGCCCCACAGACACACGATACGGCATTCAAAATGGCAGCAGACAGAAGACCCAAGAAGCGGAGACGTGACCAGTGTGCAGGAGCAGACAGCAGAACAGAACCCCAGTGCAGGAGCAGAAGTCACGAAAGGAGGAAGCAGCAATCAGAAGCCGCCAGGCACTAGATGATGTACCTCAAGCCAGCAGGTCAGCGGAGCAATAGTACCCGGCAAAGCACACGGAAGCACTGTGGAGCGGAGCTCAGGATCCAAAAAGGCTGCGGATTGCAGGAGAATCGCGAAGCGAGGCGGCACCACCTGGGGATCAAAAGCAACACTGGCACAGGAAACAGCGAGACCCAGGGGGAAACTGTCCACCATTAGGGAGGACTAAACAGCCAGAGAGACCTTCACGGTCAGTGGAGGCAGTATCAGACTGGGTCCTAAAGGGCCCACAGGGAATGCAATGGCAGGGGCCTGCCTAAAGTGTGTGACCAGCTCTAGGTAGCTGTGGCCATCAATTGGAGGAGTGTGGTCATTCCACATTAACACAATATCAATAATCTAAAACCCTTTTATTATAATCTGTGCCCACTTTATTCAAAATATCAATAATCGGTGACTCTCTTATTATAGTAGCAATAATTGGTGCCCTTATAGTAGCAATAAGTGTCGGAAGCTGCCGTCTTGTCGGAAAGACGGCAGCTTCTGACAGATTTAGGTCGGAAGGTGTTCCGACCTATTCATTGGGGTGTGTTTTTTTGCGACAAGTCGGCCATTCCCGACTTGTCGGAAAACATGTGGATCGGCGGAAACGGCGTGCTTCTGTCGGAAACGGGGCCAAATCCAACAGGTTTTGGCACCGTTTCCCACCATCTCAATTCCGACTTTAAAAAAAATCGGATTGAGATGAGGGAGCTGAGAGGAGGAGACGGGATAGAGAAGCGGGGAGACGGGGGAGAGCAGCGGCTACAGCAGCGTAGCAGGAGGATGGGGCACCGCCGCCGCTCACGGCAGCGCCCACCCGGCTCCAGCAAGTAAGGTCCCGCTTGCTGGAGCTGGGTGGACGCTGCCGTGAGGTCTGGCGGTGGTGCACCATCCTTATGCTACGCTACTGTAGCCGCTGCTCTCCCCGTCTCCCCACTGCTCTCCCCCTCTCAGCTCCAGCATCTCAATCCAACTTTTTTTAAAGTCGGATTGAGATGCTCAGGAATGGCCAATTCCTGTTGAATTTGGCCGTTCATTGAATAGTCCTTGTCGGATCCATTCCGACAAATGCAAGTGGATGCGAGAAAAATGGGAAATTCCCTTAAACTATCAGGACTTGCTTCAGAGCCCTGGACACCCCCCCTGTAAAGCACCCAACCCCACTGATCCTGGCAACAGCAGTGAGCCAGAGAGAAAACGACAGAGGTAAGCCAGGCTCCTATAGCAGCACCCTCTTGTACGGGTGGCATGGCATGCTGAGATGTGAAATTACATAGCAGCTGAAGTGTTGAACGTTAACTATATGCATGGCATACATACGTACATATATACTGTATACATAGTATACAAACACATAAATAGTACACAAACATATATGTACATACACACACATAGAATATACATACATAAGGACAGACAGCCCAGTGCAAGCAGCTGCACTGTGTAGCCTGCTATAATGAACCATCCCCTGTGACCTTTTCTAGGCCTCACCCTCCAGCGATAGAAGGCATGGCTATGAATTTCATGGGCCTACCGGGGATTACCCTAAATGCCCCACAGCCCAGCAGAAGCCTGAGCAGAAGAGCCGGTAAAGATGGCAATCAGGCATCTGGAGGTGGAGAAGACCCTTTGGTCAGTATAGAGTGGCAGGAAGTCGCACGCCAGCATGAAAAGAAAATGGATAATTATTATTACATTTTATTTATAAGGCGCCACATGTGTTTCGCAACGCCGTACAAAGGACAGTACAGGGAGACAAAACATAGCATTACAGTAAATAAATAACAGAAATAGAGTACAGGTAACAGAGCACCACACGTTCTCAAGACATAATACAGCTAAGGTGTAAGTATTGATGGAGTGATCATCGTACTACTAGAGGCTGGTGGCCATAGATGGAGATGAGCCTTTACTAGCAGGATAAAGATGGTCATTGAGTAGGGGAGAGCTGCGAGTGAAATGTGTCGAGACGAGGGCTTAGATAACAAGTGGAAAGAGGGCCCTGCTCTGAAGAGCTAACAATCTAGTGGGGAGGGGCGACAGACAGATGACAAGAGGTGCAGGCAAGTGGGAGGTAGCCAGATGGCAGTATGCAAGCAAAGCTGAGGTGTTCAAGGCATGAGGCAGGGGGGTGGAGGCGTGGCTTCAGCACTGGGTTATGCATCGGGAGGGTATGCTTTGATGAATAGGTGGATTTTTAGTGCCCGTTTGAAGCTTTGCAAGGTCGGGGAGAGTCTAATGGAGGGGGGGGGGGGGGGTGCAGCACGGGCAAAATCCTGAACTCGTGCATGGGAAGCAGTGACCAGGGCGGTGGAGAGGCGACGGTCATTAGTCGACCGTAGGGGGCGGGAGGGAGTATGAAGGGAAAGGAGGTTGGAGATGTAGGGAGCAGTGGAATTAGAGATGGCCTTGTATGTGAGGGTGAGGAGTTTGAAGAGGATTCTGTAGGGGAATGGGAGCCAGTGTAGATTTTGTCGAAGGGGAGTGGCAGATGTGATGCGGCGGGAGAGGAAGATTAGCCTAGCTGCGGAGTTCAGGACAGATTAGAGGGGAGCAAGATGGAAGCAAGCGAGGCCAGTGAGGAGAACATTGCAGTAGTCAAGTCGTGAGATGACCAGTGATTGGATGATGAGTTTAGTTGCACTCTGGGAGAGATATGGCCTGATACGAGCAATGTTGCGTAGCTGGAAACGACAGGATTGTGCCATAGCTTGGATGTGGGGTGCAAAGGAGAGGGAGGAGTCAAGAGTGACGCCCAAGCAGCGGAGTTGGGGAACGGGGCAGATGGTGGTGCTGTCAACAAAGATGGAGATATTGGTCGGGGGTGTTGCTCTGGATGGGGGGAAGATGATGAGTTCAGTTTTGTCCATGTTGAGCTTTAGAGAGCGTTCAGACATCCAGGAGGAGATTGCGGAGAGGCAGCTGGAAACCTGACAGAGGACAGAGGAGGACAGATCAGGAGATGAGAGGCAGAGTTGTGTGTCATCAGCATAGAGGTGGTATTGAAGGCCAAATGAGTTAATGAGCGCACCCAGGGAAGAGGTGTACAGGGAGAACAGAAGGGGTCCAAGGACAGGACCCTGAGGGACACCAACAGGAAGGATGGAAGGGTGTGAGGTGGTGCTGGAGGAAGACACAGAGAAGGAGCGGTTAGTTAGGTAAGAAGAAAACCAGTCAAGGACAGTGCTAGAGAGGCCAGCGTTTTGGAGTGTGCGGAGGAGGAGAGGATGATCTACGGTGTCAAAGGCAGCAGAGAGGTCCAGAAGGATGAGCAGAGAGAAGTGGCCTCTGGATTTGGCTGAAAGCAGGTCATTGGTGACTTTCACCAGGGCAGTCTCAGTTGAGTGGAGTGGGCGAAAGCCAGATTATAGTGGATCAGGGATGGAGTTGTCAGAGAGGTAGCTCGTGAGACGGCTGTAGACTAGTCGTTCAAGTAATTTGGAGGCGAAAGGGAAAAGAGAGATGGGGCGGTAGTTAGTGGGTGATGAGGGGTCGAGGTTGGGGTTTTTGAGAATAGGTGAGACCAGAGCATGTTTGAATGGCGAGGGGAAGATGCCGGTAGAGAGGGACAGGTTAAAGAGGTGAGCAAGGTGGGAGCAGGCAGTGGGGGAGAGGGAGCGGAGAAGACGGAAGGGAAGGGGGTCCAGGGGGCAGGTGGAGGGGGATAAGATGAGGGAGTGGACTTCCTTTTCTGAAGTGGGACGCAGGGGGGTAGCAGGGGGGTAGCAGAGGGGTGACGGCGGGAGATGTCGTGTTGGATGTCCTCAATTTTGGAGATGAAGACGGCGTGGACAGGAGGACTGAGAAGAGATGAGTGCTTGGAAAAAGGATTGCTTGGCGAGGGAAAGAGCAGAGCTGTAGGAGGAGAGAATAAACTTGAAATGGAGGAAGTCCGGCAGAGAGTGAGATTTCCTCCAGGAGCGTTCAGCGGAGCGTGAGCATTTTTGTAAGAAACGTGTTAGTTTGGTGTGCCAGGGTTGGGGTTTGGAGCGGTGCAGGGGGACAGAGGAGAGGGGGGCCACAGGATAATGAGTCATTGAGAGGCCACAGGATAGGTAAACAGAGTTATCGGGCTGGAAAGCAGTAAGACTTACGTCTTACTCCATGCCCACCCAGGCCACACCCCAATAAGACGCAGTTTATTAAGGTTGCGATCAAGGACAGTTTTGATAAATTGTGCCTTAGAAAACCTACCCCCACCGTGGTGTTTAAATATCTCCTTGCAGGTGTCCTAACACACAAGTGCTCAAACACAAACTGTGTTGCAGTTTGGCAGGGTGATTTCTCACTAAGAGGCCTATTTATTAGCCCCAAATTTCTACATCAGTTGGTGAAAATGGAAATTTTCTCCTACTAGAAAACATACATATTTAATAAATATCCATGTACACCAGAAACATATTACCACGCCTCTACAGGACTAGAACTAAAGTCTAGCCTGAGGGTTATCCGTAATTAATAATAATATTAATTACCTGTCTTGAGTCTGCTACTCCTGCGGTTCTATCTTCAGAGTAAAGATGACCTCACAGGGGGGCGTGGCTACGACGGCTGAGGTGTAGGCAGCAGGTCTCGGGAGCTCCCCGGCTACCAAACTCCTGACATCAATCCTGACTCCCTCTGGTGCTTTTACCCGGCCGAAACACCCACCCTGTGCTGCTGGGCATCGACGGGCGTCCCTCTCCGTGGTCTCCGGGTCCCGTAGAAGCGGCAATCACCGCCGTCCGGCCCTGCGGCCTACAACTCCTCCGGATCCCCAGCCTCGATTTTGGCGGCCTCGGCCGCGGGACACCCGGAGCTCGAGCGGCGGGCTGCTGCTGATGCCAAACGCCGCGGGAGGACTGTGGGGGGGGGAGATAACCTCTCCTCTGCCTTTCGGGCTGTGACCTGGGACCCTGAAGATAGGTCAATAAGCAGGTACTCCTGGGGAAGGGGAAGAGACACTGCGGCCATTTTAGGAGTGGATTATAAAGCCTGCAGCCCATGCCTGCACATCTGAAGGGCTGCCTGATAGGATTCTCCTGTGACTTGCAAACTGTTTTTTGATCTCTGAGACCTTACTGTAAGTTGCTCTCACCCATTATCAGCCTCTCAATATCTATATTACCTATATTAACTCAGCATACTGTTGGAAGCACAGTCAGATGCTCCTGCTGCGCAGCTCTCCCATTCTACCACATAGAGGCTGCATATAGATTGGATCTGGCTACGCTGCTGTACTGCACTAATATCCTACAGTGTACCACACACCAATATCCTACCCCTGCCTCCTGGAACTGCTGCAGGATATTCCCTCTTCAATATTCCTGTCCGTATTGTTGCTTCTACACCAGTCTGTATCTTCTACCCATTGATATTTTGACATAAAGACCGGGCACGGTTGCTTCCCGCCACTGATTGTATACGTCCTTGCTGCTGCTGCCTTCTAACTACACTTCTATTCTGAAAACCCTGCCCTGGGGTGGGTGTGACTGGGGTGGGTACAACATGGTTAAGGGCGGCCAGAGTGCGGCCGCGGCCAAACTAGAAAGATATGCCAGGCAACCCACTCCCAGGGTATCATCGGCTCCTTCTCAGGGAGCCTCTCCGACCCACTCGAACTCCCCCTCTGTGTCTGCGGCCGGTTCCCCAGAGGTGGCAGAGGCGCCGTCTATTCAGCAGGTGCTGGAGGCTATAGCTGGCAGTGAACAGCGTCTCTCCGATAAGATGGAAAAGGTGCAGTGCGACCTCTCCTTACTCCGACAAGATGTTCAGCGTATCCGTGAGAGAGTGGGTGAGGCGGAGACACGGGTCTCCAACCTGGAAGATATGTGTGGCCCCCTGAAGCAATCCGTATCCACGGTGACCCAGCAGGTTTCCTCCCTTCAGACCAAGCTCTTAGATATGGAGGGACGGCTGCGCAGGAATAATGTAAGATTTGTAGGCCTGCCTGAAAGAGAAGAGGGCTCGCAGCCGGAGGACTTCCTCGAATCTTGGCTTAAGGAGATGTATGGCGCTGAGTCCTTTACGGCCCAATTCACGGTGGAGCGTGCACATAGGATACCATCTCGGCCGCTACCTCCTGGTGCCCCTCCTCGCACCTTCATCGCCAAATTCCTGCATTATAAGGACCGGGATTCAGTTCTCCGCCTAGGTCGTACGAAGGGCCCGCTGGTCCGTAATGGAGTCAAGGTGTCGGCCTTCCCGGATTTTGCCGCAGACGTCCAGAAGGACCGAGCCCAGTTTATGCCCATAAAACGGCGTCTGCGAGACCTTAACATCTCATATCCCATGCTGTTTCCTTCAAGGCTCCGAGTTGTGGCGGATGGGGAGACCAAGTTTTTTAATTCCCCCAGAGAAGCGGCACAATGGCTGGACAGATTTGCACCGGGTGCTCGGCAGCTAGCTCCGGACTGATCTCCTGAGATGCAGAAGCTGGGGCCTGATTTACCGGAGGGAAAGATCATATATCAGGGAGCCCCCCCTCCTTTGCATTGGTGGCTCAAGACTTTTACGTCCAAGTGGTGTTGATTAGAGAAGGATTAGAGGTTCAGTTGGGAATCTAGGCCTTCTTAGCACTTGGAAGTTTGGGTTGCTGGTTTGGGATAAAAGTATGCCGGTGTTCGGGGGGGTGTACGGGGAGGGGAGGGATAATTGGGAAGCTGCCGATTGCGGCTCCCTTTGTTGCTGTTTTTGGTTTTCTTTCTTTAGTTTATTTTTCTTACCTAAGTTTTTTCTGAAGCAAGGATGTTTAATGATTCAGACGCTGTGGCTTATAACGCAGGGCTTATGTACGTCATGTGATGCTGGTATTAATAATGTTGATTCTCAGTTATATTTTAGGGAAATGTTTATCGGGGGGACACATAGAGTCTGTATGGGGTCATGATTAACCTGAAATTTTTGGCATGGAATGTCCGAGGTCTGAATAACAAAATCAAACGCTCTTTGGTTCTAAATATGATCAAAAAATATGACCCGGATATTGCATGCCTCAGTGAGACCCACTTGGAGGGAAATAGGTTATTGTCTTTACGACGGGCCTGGGTGGGATGGGCTTACCATGCCTCTCATTCTTCCTTTTCTAGGGGTGTCTCGGTTCTGATTAAAAAATCAGTGCAATTTGAATTGTTATCGATCAAAACTGACCCGCATGGCAGATTTGTATTTATGGAATGTAAACTGAGTTCCCAGCCCTATTATATTTTAGCGGTGTATGTCCCCCCTCCTTTTTCATATGCTGTGCTACAGCAGGCTGCCTCTTTTATTGCTCCATCTCCTACCACCCCTGTGATATGCCTGGGCGATTTTAATAATATCCTAGATTTATCCTTGGACCGATGGCACTCCCCGAATGTTGCGCTGGCGGGTGGTGGCCCTACCAAGTTTGCTAATTTCTTGGAAAGTTTGCAGTGGGTGGATCCGTGGAGACTCCGTCACCCTGCGGCCCGTCAGTTCTCCTGTTTTTCCAGTACTCATGGCTCATTCTCCAGGATTGACCTGATGCTAGTGTCCCCTGCCCTTGTCCCTGGGATCATCGACATCCACTATGAGGCTCGAGGGGTCTCTGATCACTCCCCTCTGTTGATGACCATTGCTGTGGGAGGTCAGAGGGGGCACTCTTATTGGAAGCTGCACCCCTCTTGGCTGACCCAACTGGGTGACTGCAGTGACCTGGAGACTCAGTGGGGGGGGGGGGGGGGGGGGGTACTTTAACGATAATGTAGGATCAGCCCCGGGTACGATAGTTTGGGATTCATTTAAGGCGTTTTTGAGAGGTTCCTATATTAGACGCATAGCGGCTCATAAAATGTCCTCAAGGGAGAGAGAACAGGCCCTTGAAAGCGACGCCAGGGAACTAGAGTCCCAATATTTGCTGGATGGTGCCCCAGCAACGAAGGTACGCTGGCTAGTGGCTCAGTCGGCTTGGATGGCCCACCTGTCCGATAAAAACTCACGCTCCCTCCTTTTTAAAGCTACTAATATTTATATGCAGGCTGATAGGACGGGGGGACTCCTGGCCCGTCTGATACATTATGATCGTCCTGGGTCTACGATCACCCAGATGTCTGGTGGGGATGGCTCCTTTGTTGACACCACGCCAGACATTGCGCAATTATTTAGATCCTATTACTCTGAGATATATAGCTCACAATTGACGTGCTCTACTCTAGATCTTTCATATTACCTGGGGGGTATTGCGCTGCCCGCACTTTCCTCTGGGGCCTGTGAGCAGCTTGACGCTCGAGGAGGTGACTGCGGCCATTGGCATGTCCCCTAGTGGCAAGGCTCCGGGGTCTGACGGGATTCCCTCTGAGGTCTACAAGAATCATATTGATTTTTTTGGGCCCAGACTCCATGCCCTATACTTAGATATATTTGCCAATAACGAGCTTCCCCTCTCTATGTCAGAGGCAATTATAATAGTGATTCCAAAGCCCGGTAAGGACCCTAGGTCTCCAGACTCCTATAGGCCGATCTCCCTGATTCCCAACGACGCTAAGATCCTGGCAAAGATATTGGCAGTACGGCTTAACACAGTAATCACCTCCCTCGTTCACTCGGACCAGACTGGCTTCATGCCAGGGAAGTCCACATCTATTAACCTGCGTAGACTATATACCATTTTGCAACTCCCACATGACTCCCCTTCTGACTCGGCTGTGGTCTCGCTGGACGCGGCCAAGGCCTTTGACAGCATTGAATGGGCTTATTTATGGGAGGTGATGGCATGTATGGGCTTCGGGCCCAACTTTATCAGATGGACTAAATTACTGTACCAACATCCGAGTGCCAGGATCTTGGTGAATGGCTATGTATCCCCATCCTTTCCATTATCCCGTGGCACTAGACAGGGCTGCCCCCTATCCCCCACGCTGTTCGCCTTGGCCATCGAGCCCTTGGCATGCTTGGTGAGATCGCACCCAGATATTACAGGAATCTGTACGGGCTCACGGGAGGATAGAATAGCTCTCTACGCAGACGACATGCTGTTGTTTTTGCAGGACTACACCAAGTCAATGCCCATTCTGCTGCGTGAGATAGAGAGCTTTGGAGCTCATTCGGGTCTTAGAATTAACTGGTCTAAATCATACATTATGCCAGTCATAGGCTCCCCTCCTACTGTTCCCAAAATCTCCCTGCCATTATGCTGGACAACACAATTTAAATACCTTGGAATCCAAATAACTAATGACCCTTCTGATTATATCCCTCTGAATCTGGACCCAACCATGCAGTGGGTCAAATGCAAATCCAAAACTTGGTGTAGGCTTCCACTGACGGTCTCTGGTAGGGTCAATCTCATTAAAATGATCATACTGCCCAAACCTTTATATATTATTCTCCAGTCCCCGGTATATATCTTCCCAATATTCTTTAGGAAATTGAATAGCGTTTTATCCTCACTGATCTGGGCCAATAAAAGACCTAGAATACAGTTAAATACCCTTACCAGGCAGCGTTCAGACGGCGGCCTGGCTCTGCCTAATTTTCAGATATATTACTACGCTGCTCAGCTGACTCATATCAGTGTATGGGCGCAGGATTCTAGCGCTGATTCTTTACATTGTGAGTTTATTCGCTGCTACTTCCCTCACCTATCTCCTATGCAGGTGCTGCTAAGTGGGAACATGGCTCGGTTTCTCCCCCCTATTATTTTCCAGGCCTTAAAGATATGGCGGGCCCTGAGAGTTCTCTTGGGGTACGACGACCTGGACCCAGATACCCCCCTTTGGTACTCTGACTGGCTCCCTGAACTACATGCACTTGAGGGACGGGAGGTGTGGGCCCCTAGATCGGTGGTTTCTATATCTTAACTCTACCTAGATAACGTACTCAAATCCTTTCAGCAGCTGAAAGATGAGTTTGATTTACCCAACTCCTACTTTTTCAGATACCTTCAACTTCGTCATGCCCTCCAGTCCCAATTTGCTGAGTCCCCCCCACGAATCCTCCCATTTCCCATCAAGACCTTTGTGGCTACATTGGGTCGGGCTAAGATGGTCTCCCTTGCGTATGGATATCTCCTGGCTAAACTCCATGCGGACCCTCTGACACGTCTCCGTGGAAAGTGGGAGGAGGATATAGGTCCAATAGCTGAGGAGGACTGGACCCTTGCTCTGGAATATCCTGCTACAGTTACCAAGTCTCTCAGATATCAGCAAATTCAATTTTTCATTCTACATAGAATTTATATAACTCCAACTAGGCTGGCTACTTTTGGGACTGGTGGGACTGGCCTCTGCCCTAAGTGTGGGGTGGATGCGGGTACATTCTGGCACCTAGTGTGGGACTGCCCGAGGTTGCGGATGTTCTGGTCGGGGGTTAGGTCAATCCTGGAGAATACGGGAGTGACTGGCGGACTGCTTACCCCGCAATTTTGTATTTTGGGGATGGAGGGCTCTGCTTCTATGCCTGTTTCGGTGGGTCTTTATGCTCGCAATGTATGTGCCTTGGCTAAGGTTTGCATTGCGAGGCTCTGGATGGCCCCTGGTGGCCCTTTAATATCTGCGCTCAAGTCCCTGGTTAACGATACAATATTCAAAGAAAGATATATATATATGAAGCAAAACGCTTCAGCCAAATTTGAAAGAGTCTGGTCTCCATGGCTGAACTCCCCCCATTCCCAACTGGTCCCTTAATCACAGTGTGAACTGAAGTGATACCACATAAATGACTTACAGCTCAAGGATATTCGTTTAAGATGGTTGGCAGTGGAGCCCTGCGTGCTAGCCTAAGCATATACTTGACTATTGTGCTCCTGAATCAGATGATCGCTCCTTCCTACGCTTCTATCTAGGTGCTTACTATTTTTTGTTTTAGTTATGTTTGTTCTGTTTATTTGTTCTTCTCTTGGTTAGCTTAAGGGCAAAAATTAATAAAAATTTAATGGAGATGTACATAATGGTTGCGGATCATAAAAGACCGAAAAATCTAAATGCATGCTCACTCCCTCATAGACATAGCAGTTAATCCACTGATGTTAAATTGTACCATAAATGAAGCTCTGATATGACTGATGTATGTGATATGCTATTGGTCTGCAATGTCTGTACCTTACTCATTTTACTGAATAAAAATACTTTATTAAAAAAAAAAAAAGATGACCTCACAGAAGCCCCGGAGATGTAGGTTGGTGGCTGATGACCTCACAATTCAAGCATGAAGATGGTCCACCTGAAAAAAAAAATTAGAGGCGCGATAATATGTTCATGATATACGTGCATATTTATTATTGTTGTTTCTTTATATAGTACCACAAATAAATGCAGCGCGGTCTGTATAGAGAAAACAAGTCAGTCCCTGCCCCATAGGAGCTTACAGTCTATATAAATCTAAAATAATAGCTAAAATATATTATATAATAAAAAATTAAATATATACAATATATAAGTATAAAAAAAATATAAAAATCTATACAAAAATATATCTCTAAAAAATAAGATTTTACTTACCGGTAAATCTATTTCTCGTAGTCCGTAGTGGATGCTGGGGACTCCGTAAGGACCATGGGGAATAGACGGGCTCCGCAGGAGACAGGGCACTTTAAGAAAGAATTAGGAATACTGGTGTGCACTGGCTCCTCCCTCTATGTCCCTCCTCCAAACCTCAGTTAAGGAAACTGTGCCCTGAAGAGCTGACAGTACAAGGAAAGGATTTTGTAATCCAGGGTAAGACTCATACCAGCCACACCAATCACACCGTACAACTCGTGATAAACTTACCCAGTTAACAGTATAAACAACAACAGAGCATCAGACAAACCTGATGCAACCATAACATAACCCTTATTTAAGCAATAACTATATACAAGTATTGCAGAAGAAGTCCGCACTTGGGACGGGCGCCCAGCATCCACTACGGACTACAAGAAATAGATTTACCGGTAAGTAAAATCTTATTTTCTCTAACGTCTGATAGTGTAGGAGCTTCCGCAGTATAGTATATATATATATATTGATTCACGTTTTTCGCATTTATTAAGATATTTACTGTTAATCACAAAATGAGTTGATATGTCCTTAAGAAAAATGTGCAGAGCTGGTCAGAATACTATATTTGCTGAATAATCTTGTTTTAAGGCATGACTTGTACAAGACAAATGCAACATTAAATGTATTGGAAATGTATCCAAGACGGACAAAGCAACACCAGATATATCCAAGGCTAATTGAGAAGAATAAAGAAAGAAATCTTTTGAGTTTATGTCCGAAAGACTGATAAACGAAATAATAACCATTTTCAAGGCTGTCCTAGTTGCCACTTCTAACATTGTATGACAATCGATGTATTCAAGACATACATGGTGTATTCTGATTGGCTAAAATGTATTGGCAAGCATAAACCCTTTGTGTTCAAGCTATAAATAATAAAGCCATGACGGCCCCCGAGCGGGTCACTTATGATTTGCTTCGGTTACGCATAAATTTGTGTCATCTTATCATTCATTGACCTCCAACCGGTTGCTAAAGGGGAACAGCATTCTGACTGATGACTGAAGAGAGTTCATAATCAGACCTGAATAGGTTAACATACCCTATCATTTGGGAGCATCGTCCGGGATATTCCAGCATCTCCTCCACTGGCAATAAATCCTCTGATCTTTCAGGAACCGCTGATAACAAAAAAAAAACCGGTAAGTGAGATTTATTGTGTAGATTTCTACCTGCTCACTTGAACTCAGCGCTTCCTGTGTAAATCAAGGGGAAGTCCAGTCGGGAAGGTTAGAGGATATCTTAAAGAGCCCAGCGTCAGTCAGAAGAAAGTTTTTTTAAGGTACCATACATGTATGTTATATTGTTGAATTGTGTTATATTGTTGAATTGTGTTATATTGTTGAATTGTGGGTAAATAATTTCAGATAATTTGTCACAAGTGCACAGGGGGAATTAATCAAGTATGCAGAAAACTTTTAAATTGTGCAAGTACTAATGCATGTTTATTAAGAAAATAGAGCCGTTTTATAAAGGTGGCGCATGGCCAAGATATGTTCTAATGCTGATAACCAGTTTGAATTGATAAATAACCAAAGAGGTGTATGCAAATCCTGTACCTGTGTTGTTGTGTTAAGAAAATGCAAAGGGTCTGTAGCACCAAGATTGCTGGCAATTACAAGCACTGAAGTCTCATTTGGTTATGTGGAAAATGATGATGAATTTTATTGTACAAAAGGTTGTCATTTTAAAAAGAGAATTGTTGGAACATTACATTAAGAATGATTGATTTAACATCCTAACCTATTCGCCTAGGAACCACATAATCCCAGGTTTAAGACCCATTTGCCCGTGCAGCCTCAAACAGCTGCCGCACACACAGATAACAGACGTAGCAGTGAAAGGGCATTGTTACCCTTTGCTTTGGGATCCTTGCACTGTTGCATGTACTCTGTTGATATGCTTTTGGAAAGGTGGGGGGAGTTGGCTGTCTGCGAAACACTGAAACCAGAGCCAGCAACTAGATTCTCCTACACACACTGATAGGTATTTCTCACATCCAAGCAGTCCCCGGTGTTAGCTGTTGGTCTATATAGGCAGGGGGATAGACCCTTGGAGTAACTTAACAATAATAGTAGGGACGCATCTCAGTGATCCAGAAGAAATAATCTATTATGCAGGTCTCACTTGGGGAACAGTACTAACAAATTCTCCACCAACACAGGGAGGAAGGGGCAACACTACAACCCCAGTCATTTGTCCACAGACGGATTGAAGAAGCTCTTTAGGTAGAGATTCTTTAAAAGGAGATTTTAATTCCCTCATAAGGAGTTACTAAAATACCACATCAGGATGGGTTCAAACCCGTGGATATTGTTAATAACAAGGAGGGAAGCAAAGCTTTAAAAGGAGATTTTAAGTCCCTCATAAGGAGTTACTAAAATACCACATCAGGAGGGGTTCCGCGCACGTTCACCCAGGCATGGGAGCGCGGTCTGTAAAGATGTCAGGGCCCGACAAACCCGTGGATATTGTTAGTAACAGGGAGGGGAGGAAAGCTTTGAAAGGAATAAGTAAAATTTTTAAAAGAGCAGGTTTTCCGTCAGAAGGGACACCAGACTTAGAGAAATGGGAAAAATTTGCCTCCTGTAACAAGAGTTGGATAATTAAGCATAATTGTAGAGATCAAGCATCCATCTGGATCACTGTAGCACAAGAAAGAGAAAATAAAAAAATAAGAAAAGCCAAAGAAAAGAATGCCATACCGAAGGTAACAGTTCACGTTGTCCAGGAACAAAGCAAGTGGAAAAACAGAAGCCCAACACAAGGGGCCACCGAAAGAAATTCAAAAGAAGGAACCAAGCAAGATAACAGAAAATGTTATTTCTGCAAGCGAGAAGGACATTTTAAAAAGAATTGCAAGAAATACAAAGAATGGTGTGAAAACCAGCAAGAAAAACCTACAGCATGAAGAAGTGGCTTCCCGAGGTACCTCCCTGCCAAAACACCATCTGAACAAGAAAATGATCAAGTGACCCTTGTACTGCCAACAGGTCACCAATATCAATGCATTATAGATTCGGGAGCAAGCCGAACAATTTTAAAGCAGCAAGAGGTACCAAGTGAAATAATGACCACTGAGACCTAGTCCAGCAACAGCACCTCCACACTATACCCCACCCCTATACCCAGACATGCATGCACACCCAGGTACCCCTAGTATGACCAGAATTGAATCATCTGCAAGCTCACTAACAGTGAAATTGAAAAGAGAAGAACAGGAAAATAGAACAACGTTTGAAAGTGGAAAGATGTACATGACAAGACTTAAGAGATGGTGTCATGCACAGACACTCAGGGCACCAGCAGCCCCAGACTTGAAACAGGAGAAGACTGAGTCCATCAGAACTTACTATGATAAAGTCACTATACGACACACAAGATGATAGAATATAAAAGTGTGCAACTCCTGTGTCGGCAACAGTGTACTCAGTCACCACTGGCAGTTCGATAAAAGTGACTTTACCCACAGGAGACCCAAGGGTTTCAAGAGCTGTTTTTATGCACAACCAGATTCCTCTACGTTTACTTACAGATCAAGCCATTGCAACGACTGGATTGGGAGGTTAAGCCCTACCCTTGCAAGAAAGCAAAGATGTAACCTGAAATACAAACTGCTATACAAGACTATCTCTCACAGGAAAAGTAAGACAAAGAGGAACAACAACTCCCAGCATAAACATCATTATGTTAAACACCAGCCTGGGTGGACTTGGACTAAGAAAATGACATGCCAGCAGCAGTGAGAAAGAATATGCAAGTGAAGAAAGGACAAAGTATGAAGAATAATGAATGAATCATAAAGAGAGGTGATTGGAAAAAGAAAAGTTGAGAAACAATATGAAGGTTGCATGAAAGTTTGGAGACTAAAGGAAGTCTGCTTTAAGAAGGACAAAGAAAGACATCTGACAAGTGGTCAGTACTACCTGGCAAGATTACAGAGATAATGCCATGATTTAAAGCAACAGAAGCTCCGGGGTTTAAAGCAAATAATAAGGAACAAGACAGAAAAAGTTCCAGAAAACAAATGAATGATGCTTCTTCTGCCAATATGAAGTACAAGCTTCTTCAGGTACTCCCCAGTGAACATAATGTCTCCAGAAGAAACAGCAGAAGGTATGATTACAGTCACCTTGCCCACTGGAGAAATACGTTTGTGCCTAATGAATGCTGGAGCCGGCACACGCAGAAGACAGCAGAGGGAGATACCACAAGAACTGGTGATATCAGAAATTCTTAAAGGGACAGGAGATGAGAGAAATGCAGTCACCAATACCAGCCCAATTCTTGACCTTGGAGTACATGTCCAGTGACTTTGCTGAAGCACAATGTACTAAAGCTTATCCAAGGAGAATACAGTACACACCAGCAGAAGTTTAACTTTCCAGCAACTTATCAAAGGAAAGAACAAAAAGCCATTTAGAAGCAAGTTAAAACAGAAGTTCAGTATTGGCTCATTCCCGCAGTACCAGTTGTAGAAGAAAGGAAGCAATACTACTGGACCAGGATAGCTTTGTGGAGGGGCTATATCACCAAGTGATTTATCCACAAAACACACAGCTAAATACAGGATGTGAATGAACTGTTGATTGCCACCACCACCAAAAGAAGTACCAAGAAGGGGCAGTGTCCTTAGTTAAGTTTCTGGAAGACCAAGACTGCAGAGCCTCAGAAGGAGAAATTGCAGCTAGTCAAGCAAGAGTTAATCTTCCTAGGACACTCAAGGTACCAGACATCTAACAAAAGTGAAAAGGAAAAGATTCAGACTGCAAGCTAAGATGCCAACTAGTGTCAAGCAAGTCAGATGATCATTCCTGGGCCTAGTAGGACACTACAGAACACGGATACCTCTAGCACCAGTCTACATGCAAGCATTGTATGACAACACTGAAAGGGAGGAGGGTCCGCATCCTACATACAGCAACAGATGAATTAGGCTATTGAACAGTTGGAAACAGCAGTTGCCTCATCTCAAGCCCTAGAACTACCTGACTATTAAAGAAGGAGGCCATACATAGAAGTCCTTATGCAAAATCATGGACTGAGGTGAAGACCAGTGGCCTACAACTTAAGCAAGCTTGACAGCGGTAATCAAAGAGCACCTACCGGCATCAGAGCAGTGATAGCAGCAACAGCCCTAGAAGAGTATAAGAGCACAGACACAGTGATGAATCAGAAGTCCTAGAAGAGGACAAGAGCACAGGCATAGTGCTGAATCATGAACTTATCATCCAGGGTCCACATGCAGGTACAGAGAAGCTTCAACAAGCAAGAACCAAACACCTGTCAGTGGCAAGGCTGACCATGTATGAAGTAGCACTGCCAAAATGCGACAAGTAACCATCAGAAGATGTATTACCCTCAACGCAGCAACCCTTTTCCAATATTAATCAATAAAGGTGTTGAATCTCAAGATTCAAAAGGAGGGAAAATCAGATTATCTACTGATGAATGGGAAAGCCAGAAGTTTCTAATATTCACTCACGAAGGTAAACAATATGGTGGGACACAATTACCCCAAGGGGGAGCCACTAGTCCATCAGATTTCTCAGAGGCAATGGCATTAATCCTGCAGAAATGGAGACCACACTTTACAGACACCCAGTTAGTTCAATATGTCGATGATCTGCTTATTGCTGCACAGACAGAAGAAGATTGCAGAATGTCAAAAGACAAGCTTCAGCTAGTACAGAAAAAAGTTGTCTTCTTAGGACACTGCATATCTCAAGGAACAAGGCATCTTACTGATAAAAGAACAAAAGCAATAACTCAAGCAAAAACCCCAAGAACATTAAAAGAAATCAGAGCTTTCCTGGGCCTTATTGGTTATTGCAGAGAATGGATACCCTCAGCCTCATTACTGATGCAACCCCTATATGAATTAATAAAAAAGGAGGCCTCAGCAGAAAACAGGGACACCATTGAAGAAGCAGTAAGACAACTAAAGCAAACCATAATAACAGCCCCAGCATTGGGATTGCCTGATTACACTGTGTATACAAGTACCTCACGCTGTAACAGAAATATTAAGTCAAGAAAATAGCAAGCATCTTTCTGCAGCCAGACTTACCAAATATGAAGTAATTGCCTAGCCTTCATGGAATTAGAGACTTTACCTCTTCCTAAATGTCCAAGATACACCACTGGACAATCCAGACATGAACCTGTTCGTCGATGGATCAAGATATTATGATAATGGATCCCCAAAGACAGGATATGCAGTAACAACTGAAACTGAAGTCATAGACTCTGGAGCATTGCTACCAAGAATGACAGCACAAGAAGCAGAACTCATAGCAATGACCAAAGCCTGCATACATGCTGAGAATATGACAGCCAACATCTATACGGATTCACGCTATGCTTGGGGGGTGTCCCAAGACTACGCTGTTATATGGAAAAGTAGGGACTTCAAAAGTGCAAACGGAAAACCCATCAAACATGCCAGTTTGATTATGGAACTCTTCAGAGCATTGGAACTACCTAAAAGAATTGGAATAATCAAGGTACAAGCACATACTAAGAGCCAAACCATGGAAGCTAAAGGAAATGCATTTGCAGATGCAGAAGCCAAGAGAATTGCCTTACAATCAAAAGAACTTGAGCAAGTCTTAGTGGCTCAAGATGTGAAGCAAATGCCTAGTCAACAACAAGCATCACAAGGAGAAAAGGAGAAATGGAGACGACTGGGGGCAGAAGAAGATGAACATGGACTTTGGAAATAAAGAGAATTGAAGTACTGTCTACCAGCAGCTCTATTTCCACCCATGTTACAAGTAGCTCATGGACAAGTACACCAGTCAAAGGAAGCCATGGTGAATAGAGTACAAGAGCATTGGATAGCTCCAGGCTTCAATAAAGCTGCAACAAACTTTGTAGCAGGATGCTGGATCTGTGGAATTAGCAATCCAGGACAAAGAACCAAGACACCTCTAGGAACTATACCCAAAGCCTTTTACCCATTCCAGAGACTACAAATTGACTATATACAGTGGCAACGAAGCGGTCCATATGAATATGTACTAGTAACAACGGACATGTTTAGTCACTGGGCCGAAGCCTGGCCAGTAAGCAAAGCCACAGCAAAAACCACTGCAAAGAAACTGATAGCAGAAGTAGTATGTAAATTTGGGATACCTGAGGTTATAGAATCAGATAGAGGTACACATTTCACAGGAGAAGTCATGCAGCATATAATGAAAGATTTGGGGGTACAGCAGGCCTTCCACGTGCCTTACCGCCCCCAGGCGAGTGGGAGGGTGGAACGTTTGAACTTTGACCTTAAGCTAAAACTACAGAAAATGACAGAAACCAAAAGAACTTGGCCAGAATTCCTACCTATAGTCTTGTTCAATATTAGGACCACACCTATGAAACCTAGTAAACTGACTCCATATGAAATATTGTTTGGGTCAGCTCTAAGAACAGGTTGTTATTATCCACAACAATTACAACATAATCATGATGATTTTTACAGGTTATGTACAGGAGGTCTGTAAAACGTTGACTAACCTCCATTGCCGAGTATTTTCTTCCATTCCAGACCTAGAAGGATCAGCTACGCATAAGCTAAATCCAGGAGATTGGGTCTATTTAAAGAGACATGTGAGAAAGACCTTTGAACCAAGATATGATGGTCCATATCAAGTGCTGCTAACCATGTCTACCTTAAATTAAGATGAAAGGTCGTGATACTTGATTACATGCATCCCACTCAAAGAAGCTGACAGTGACTCTCCAGCCAGAAGAATGAAGTTGCTTATCCTTTGATTGTTGTTAGGGGTAATCCCCAAGGTTTGGACTATAAATCCAGGGGACTGGTTTACTGAAAGAAAATAGTTCAGGCCTAGATAGTATAGGTAGAATAGGGAGAAAAAGTGGAATCAAAAAGAGGGGAAATGATAGTGTAGGAGCTTCCGCAGTATAGTATATATATATATATATATATATTGATTCACGTTTTTCGCATTTATTAAGATATTTACTGTTAATCACAAAATGAGTTGATATGTCCTTAAGAAAAATGTGCAGAGCTGGTCAGAATACTATATTTGCTGAATAATCTTGTTTTAAGGCATGACTTGTACAAGACAAATGCAACATTAAATGTATTGGAAATGTATCCAAGACGGACAAAGCAACACCAGATATATCCAAGGCTAATTGAGAAGAATAAAGAAAGAAATCTTTTGAGTTTATGTCCGAAAGACTGATAAACGAAATAATAACCATTTTCAAGGCTGTCCTAGTTGCCACTTCTAACATTGTATGACAATCGATGTATTCAAGACATACATGGTGTATTCTGATTGGCTAAAATGTATTGGCAAGCATAAACCCTTTGTGTTCAAGCTATAAATAATAAAGCCATGACGGCCCCCGAGCGGGTCACTTATGATTTGCTTCGGTTACGCATAAATTTGTGTCATCTTATCATTCATTGACCTCCAACCGGTTGCTAAAGGGGAACAGCATTCTGACTGATGACTGAAGAGAGTTCATAATCAGACCTGAATAGGTTAACATACCCTATCACGTCCTAGTGGATGCTGGGGACTCCGTAAGGACCATGGGGATTATACCAAAGCTCCCAAACGGGCGGGAGAGTGCGGATGACTCTGCAGCACCGAATGAGCAAACACAAGGTCCTCCTCAGCCAGGGTATCAAACTTGTAGAACTTTGCAAAGGTGTTTGAACCTGACCAAGTAGCCGCTCGGCAAAGCTGTAATGCCGAGACCCCTCGGGCAGCCGCCGAAGAAGAGCCCACTTCCTTGTGGAGTGGGCTTTTACTGATTTTGGTAGCGGCAATCCAGCCGCAGAATGAGCCTGCTGGATCGTGTTACAGATCCAGCGAGCAATAGTTTGCTTTGAAGCAGGAGCACCCAGCTTGTTGGACGCCTACAGGATAAACAGCGACTCAGTTTTCCTGACTCTAGCCGTTCTGGCTACATAAACCTTCAAAGCCCTGACTACATCCAGTAACTCAGAATCCTCCAAGTCACGAGTAGCCACAGGCACCACAATAGGTTGGTTCATATGAAAAGATGACCCCACATTTGGCAGAAATTGCGGACGAGTCCGCAATTCTTCCCTGTCCATATGGAAAACCAAATAGGGGCTTTTATGTGACAAAGCAGCCAATTCTGACACACGCCTAGCCGAAGCCAAGGCTAATAGCATGACCGCCTTCCACGTGAGATATTTTAACTCCGCGGTTTTAAGTGGCTCAAACCAGTGTGATTTCAGGAAACTCAACACCACGTGAAGATCCCAAGGTGCCACTGGGGGCACAAACGGGGGCTGAATATGCAGCATTCCCTTTACAGACATCTGAACTTCAGGTAGAGAAGCTAGTTCTTTTTGAAAGAAAATGGATAGGGCCGAAATCCGGACCTTAATGGACCCCAATTTCAGGCCCAAAGTCACTGCCGACTGTAGGAAGTGAAGGAAACGGCCCAGCTGGAATTCCTCTGTAGCGGCATTCCTACCCTCACACCAAGCAACATATTTTCGCCATATACGGTGATAATGTTTAGCCGTCACATCCTTCCTAGCCTTTATTAGCGTAGGAATAACCTCATCCGGAATCCCTTTTTCTACTAGGATCCGGCGTTCAACCGCCCTGCCGTCAAACGGAGCCGCGGTAAGTCTTGGTACAGACAAGGTCCCTGCTGCAACAGATCCTGCCTTAGAGGCAGAGGCCATGGGTCCTCTGTGAGCATTTCTTGCAGCTTTGGATACCAAGTCCTTCTTGGCCAATCCGGAACAATGAGTATTGTTCTCACTCCTCTTTTTCTTATGATTCTCAGCACCTTGGGTATGAGAGGAAGAGGAGGAAACACATAAACCGACTGGAACATCCACGGTGTCACCAGTGCGTCTACAGCTATCGCCTGAGGGACTCTTGACCTGGCGCAATACCTCTGTAACCTTTTGTTGAGGCGGGGTGCCATCATGTCCACCTGTGGCAGTTCCCACCGACCTACAATCTGCGCGAAGACTTCTTGATGAAGTCCCCACTCTCCCGGGTGGAGGTCGTGCCTGCTGAGGAAATCTGCTTCCCAGTTGTCCACTCCCGGAATGAACACTGCTGACAGTGCTCGTACGTGATTCTCCGCCCATCGAAGAATTCTGGTGGCTTCCGATATCGCCACCCTGCTCCTTGTGCCGCCTTGGCGGTTTACATGAGCCACTGCGGTAATGTTGTCTGATTGAATCAGCACCGATTGGTTGCGAAGCAGGGTCTCCGCTTGACTTAGGGCGTTGTATATGGCCCTTAGCTCCAGGATATTGATGTGAAAGCAAGTCTCCTGACTTGACCACAGCCCTTGGAAACTTCTTCCCTGAGTGACTGCCCCCCCCACCCTCGGAGGCTTGCATCCGTGGTCACCAGGACCCAGTCCTGAATGCCGAACCTGCAGCCCTCGAGAAGGTGAGTACTCTGCAGCCACCACAGAAAAGACACCCTGGCCCTGGGGGATAGGGTGATCAGCCGATGCATCTGTAGATGCGATCCGGACCACTTGTCCAACAGATCCCATTGAAAAGGTCCTCGCATGGAACCTGCCGAAGGGAATGGCCTCGTATGACGCCACCATCTTTCCCAGGACTCTCGTGCAGTGATGCACCGACACCTGTTTTGGTTTTAAGAGGGCTCTGACCAGTGTCATGAGTTCCTGAGCCTTCCCCGTCGGGAGAAAACCTTCTTCTGGTCTGTGTCCAGATTCATGCCCAGGAAGGGCAGACACGTCGTAGGAATCAGCTGCGACTTTGGAATATTCAGAAACCAGCCGTGCTGTTGTAACACTTCCCGAGAGCGTGCTACACTAATCAGCAACTGCTCTCTGGACCTCGCCTTTATGAGGAGATCGTCCAAGTATGGGATAATTGTGACTCCTTGCTTTCGCAGGAGCACCATCATTACTGCCATTACCTTGGTAAATATTCTCGGTGCCGTGGACAGACCAAACGGCAACGTCTGGAATTGGTAATGACAATCCTGTACCACAAAGCTGAGGTACTCCTGATGACGTGGATAAACGGGGACATGAAGGTAAGCATCCTTTATGTCCAGAGACACCATAAAATCCCCCTCCCTTGCGATGACCGCTCTGAGCGATTCCATCTTGAACTTGAACTTTCCAAGTACATGTTCAGGGATTTTAAATACAATATGGGTCTGACCGAACCATCTGGTTTCGGAACTACAACATGGTTGAATAATAACCCCCTCCCTGTTGAAGGAGGGGAACCTTGACCACCACCTGTTGAAGATACAATTTGTGAATTGCAGTTAACCCTGTTTCCCTCTCGGGGGGGGGGGAGGAGGGGGGGGGGGGCAGGGGGGGGGGGGGGGGGAGCCGGCAGGGCCGGCAGGGCCGGCAGTGAGGAGGCATCTTCTCAAAGTCCAGCTTGTATCCCTGAGACACAATATCTATTGCCCAGGGATCTAACAGGGAGTGAACCCACTTGTGGCTGAACTTATGAAAGCGTGCCCCTGCCGGGACTAGCTCCGCCTGTGAAGCCCCAGCGACATGCGGTGGATTTTCGTAGAGGCCAGGGAGGAATTCTGTTCCTGGGAACTAGCTGTGTTGTGCAGCTGGCTTCCTCTGCCCCCGCCTCTGTCAAGAAAGGACGCACCTCGGACTTTCTTGTTTCTTTGTTCGAACGGCTGCATTTGATAATGACGTGCTTTCCTAGGCTGGCAAGGAGTATAAGGCAAAATATCAGAATTACCAGCTATAGCTGTGGAGACCAGGTCCGAGAACCCTTCTCCACACAATCCTCCGCCTTCCATATGCCACTTAAGTTGGCATCTGTCCATTGCATATTCTACAAGATACGTCAAGCAGAAATCGACATAGCTTTGCCTCTAGGACCCAGTATACTCATGTCTCTTTTGGCATGTTTTATGATATATATCTCTTAAGACAGCATCTTTATTATATATATATATATATATCTCTATATATACATATATATATATATATATATATATATATACATATATATATATATATATATATATATATATACATACTAGGGTCTCAATTTCTGCTGATAAGGTACCTGTCCACGCCGCCACAGCGCTATAAACCCGTGCCGACACAATCGCCGGTCTGAGTAGTGTACCCAAATGTGCACGCTATCTGCAGGATCCCTGAGAATAGCTAGGGCTAACTTTTGGGCAAACGTGACACCCTAGGGGAAGATTCCCATCACATCCTGGCCCTAGTGGGGAAAGGATACTGCCTGAGAATTCTTTGTGGGAAGCTGCAGTCTCTTGTCTGGAGATTCCCACTCTTTTTCCTCATGAGAGGAGGGAAATTTACCTCAGCTTTCTTCCCCTTAAAATGTGTACCCTTGTGTCAGGGACAGATGAGTCATCAGTGATATGCAAATCATCTTTTATTACAATAATCATATATTGAATACTTTTCTGCCATTTTGGCTGTAACTTTGCATTATCGTAGTCGACACTGGAATCAAACTCCGTGTCGATATCAGTGTCTATTATTTTGGATAGTGAGCATTGTGAGACTCTGAAGGTCTCTGCGCCATAGGGACAGACATGGGTAGATTTCCTGTCTGTTCTCTAAACTTTTGTGCAATAAATTTACCTTAGCACTTACACATATCCAAACAGGTGTCGGCGTTAACGACGGAGACACCCTCTCACACACATATTAGCTCCATCTCCTCCTTAGGGGAGCCTTTTACCTCAGACATGTCGACACACACGTACCGACACACCACACACACAGGGGATGCTCTATTTGAAGACAGTTCCCCCACAAGGCCCTTTGGAGAGACAGAGAGAGAGTATGCCAGAACACACCCCAGCGCTATATGACCCAGGAATCACACAGTAACGTAGTGTTAACCCAGTAGCTGCTGTATATATTGTTTTTACGCCAAATTTATGTGCCCCCCTCTCTTTTTCACCCTCTTCTATCGTGCTTCTGCAGGGGAGAGCCTGGGGAGCTTCCTCTCAGCGGAGCTGTGGAGAGAAAATGGCGCTGGTGAGTGCTGAGGAAGAAGCTCCGCCCCCTCAGCGGCGGGATTCTGTTCCGCGATTTTGTGTAAAATAATGGCGGGGGCTCGTGCATATATACAGTGCCCAACTGTATATATGCCCACTTTGCCAAGAGGTCTCTAATTGCTGCCCAGGGCGCCCCCCCCTGCGCCCTGCACCCTACAGTGACCGGAGTGTGTGGGTGTAATGTGGGAGCAATGGCGCACAGCTGCAGTGCTGTGCGCTACCTCATATGAAGACTGGAGTCTTCTGCCGCCGCTTTTGAAGTCTTCTTGCTTCTCACGCTGGCTTCTGGCTCTGCGAGGAGGACGGCGGCGCGGCTCTGGGATCGGACGACCAAGGGTGCGTTCCTGTGTACGATCCCTCTGGAGCTAATGGTGTCCAGTAGCCTAAGAAGCATGACCTATCCGCAGTTAGTAGGTCTGCTTCTCTCCCCTCAGTCCCACGTAGCAGAAAGTCTTTTGCCAGCAGATCTTTCTGAAAATAAAAAATCCTAACAAAATACTTTCTATCTAGCAAGCTCAGGAGAGCTCACTAAAGTGCACCCAGCTCGTCCGGACACAGATTCTAACTGAGGTCTGGAGGAGGGACATAGAGGGAGGAGCCAGTGCACGCCAGTATTCATAATTCTTTCTTAAAGTGCCCTGTCTCCTGTGGAGCCCGTCTATTCCCCATGGTCCTTACGGAGTCCCCAGCATCCACTAGGACTACGAGAAATACACTTGGAGAAAACTTTGTACATACTGGGAAAATACATGCACAAGTAAACAGGAATGGACCTTATATAAACATTCAAGTAAAATATAAGAGCGTAAAGGATAGAACCTTGCCATAACAGAGTAAAGAAAAAACAATAGCAGCGCAGGTGCACTCAAATCAAAACAGAATACAAAAAATAAAATAAAACAGAACATAAATTCAACCAGGTGAAAGCTATCGCAGCGAAGGTGACCCAAACATCCCAGAAGATTGGGCTGGTATGTTCTCAAGTGAGAGTCCAAGGAGATCAACTGGCCACGGACAGAGACACCACAGTCCTCCAGGATAGAATTACAGTACTTGGGCTCACCAGACCCATCCTCCATCTCCTGCATATTTTAACTGGAAATGGACAGCCACAGATAATTCAGCTATCTCAGCCATCAGTCTGTTTTCTAAGTGGTAAATGGCTTGGAGAAGCTGTTCCATAGCATGGTCAGAAGATACAGCCAATGTAAGATAACAGAAAAGTTCCACAAGGAAGCCCTGAACAGGAGACTGAAGGTATAGTCAGGAGCTACACAGGGTCACACTGAACTGAAGATAGAAATATAGAGCCAGCGAGACAGATCAATGAGTGAAGGGAAAAGTTCAAGCAAAAGACAACCAGGATGCAGCGGGTATCAGGAGTTGGATACCCCAGAGTAGCACTGAGACGGAAACTGGGGTGACCAGATCAACAGAGCAGGTAAAGAAATGATTACAGCTTAATACCAGCAGACCTCAAGGAGAGCAGTGTGTCCAGTATCACAGGAACTAGAAAGCGGGACAGCACACTAAGCAGCAGTCACCAGGGCCCCACAGACACACGATACGGCATTCAAAATGGCAGCAGACAGAAGACCCCAGCAGCGGAGATGTGACCAGTGTGCAGGAGCAGAACAGAACCCTAGTGCAGGACAAGAAGTCACAATGGAGGAAGCAGCAATCAGAAGCCGCCTGGCGCTAGATGATGTCCCTTAAGCCAGCAGGTCAGCGGAGCAATGGTACCCGGCAAAGCACACGGAAGCACTGTGGAGCGGAGCTCAGGATCCAAAAAGGCTGCGGCTTGCAGAAGAATCGCGAAGCGAGGCGGCACCACCTGGGGATCAAAAGCAACACTGGCACAGGAAACAGCGAGACCCAGGGGGAGACTGTCCACCATCAGGGAGGACTAAACAGCCAGAGAGACCTTCACGGTCAGTGGAGGCAGTGTCAGACTGGGTCCTAAAGGGCCCACAGGGGAATGCAATGGCAGGGGCCTGCCTAAAGTGTGTGACCAGCTCTGGGTAGCTGTGGCCATCAATTGGAGGAGTGTGGTCATTCCACATTAACACAATATCAATAATCTATAACCCTTTTATTATAATCTGTGCCCACTTTATTCAAAATATCAATAATCGGTGACTCTCTTATTATAGTAGCAAAAATTGGTGCCCTTATAGTAGCAATAAGTGTCGGAAGCTGCCGTCTTGTCGGAAAGACGGCAGCTTCTGACAGATTTAGGTCGGAAGCTGTTCCGACCTATTCATTGGGGTCTGTTTTTTTCCGACAAGTTGGTCCTTCCTGACTTGTCGGAAAACATGTGGATCGGCGGAATAGCCGCCTATCAGCGTGCTTCTGTCGGAAACGGGGCCAAATCCAACAGGTTATGGCCCCGTTTCCATCTCAATTCCGACTTTTAAAAAAATCGGAATGAGATGAGGGAGCTGAGAGGAGGAGACGGGAGAGAGAAGCGGGGAGACGGGGGAGAGCAGAGGCTACAGCAGCGTAGCAGGAGGATGGGGCACCGTCGCCGCTCACGGCAGCGCCCATCCGGCTCCAGCAAGCGAGGTCCCGCTTGCTGGAGCTGGGTGGACGCTGCCGTGAGGTCTGGCGGTGGTGCACCATCCTCATGCTACGCTGCTGTAGCCGCTGCTCTCCCCCGTCTCCCCACTGCTCTTCCCCTCTCAGCTCCATCTCAATCCAACTTTTTTTAAAGTCGGATTGAGATGCTCAGGAATGGACAATTCCTGTCGAATTTGGCCGTTCATTGAATAGACCTTGTCGGATCCATTCCGACAAATGCATGTCGGATGGATGCGACTTTAGCAATAATCCACATAGGCCCCTGCTATTGCATATCCAATTGAAAGCAAATTTCCACAGCTGCAAGGATTTTCCTATCTAATCGCCAGTTAGAAATTCAGCAGCGTTAATTTCAATAGAAGCAGTCCCAAGGGCTATGAGAAAAATGGCAAATTCCCTTAAACTGTCAGGACTTGCTTCAGAGCCCTGGACACCCCCCCTGTAAAGCACCCAACCCCACTGATCCTGGCAACAGCAGTGAGCCAGAGAAAGAACGACAGAGGTAAGCCAGGCTCCTATAGCAGCACCCTCTTGTACGGGTGGCATGGCATGCTGAGATGTGAAATTACATAACGGCTGAAGTGTTGAACGTTAACTAAATGCATGGCATACATATACGTACATATATACTGTATACATAGTATACAAACACATAAATAGAACACAAACATATATGTATATACACACACATAGAATATACATACATAAGGACAGACAGCCCAGTGCAAGCAGCTGCACTGTGTAGCCTGCTATAATGAACCATCCCCTGTGACCTTTTCTAGGCCTCACCCTCCAGCGATAGAGGGCATGGCTATGAATTTCATGGGCCTACCGGGGATTACCCTAAATGCCCCACAGCCCAGTCCAAGCCTGAGCAGAAGAGCCGGTAAAGATGGCAATCAGGCATCTGGAGGTGGAGAAGACGCTTTGGTCAGTATAGAGTGGCAGGAAGTCGCACGCCAGCATGAAAAGAAAATGGATAATGAGTCTTTCAGAGGCCACAGGATAGGTAAACAGAGTTATCGGGCTGGAAAGCAGTAAGACTTACGTCTTACTCCATGCCCACCCAGGCCACACCCCAATAAGACGCAGTTTATTAAGGTTGCGATCAAGGACAGTTTTGATAAATTGTGCCTTAGAAAACCTACCCCCACCGTGGTGTTTAAATATCTCCTTGCAGGTGTCCTAACACACAAGTGCTCAAACACAAACTGTGTTGCAGTTTGGCAGGGTGATTTCTCACTAAGAGGCCTATTTATTAGCCCCAAATTTCTACATCAGTTGGTGAAAATGAAAATTTTCTCCTACTAGAAAACATACATATTTAATAAATATCCATGTACACCAGAAACATATTACCACGCCTCTACAGGACTAGAACTAAAGTCTAGCCTGAGGGTTATCCGTAATTAATAATAATATTAATTACCTGTCTTGAGTCTGCTACTCCTGCGGTACTATCTTCAGAGTAAAGATGACCTCACAGAAGCCATGGAGATGTAGGTTGGTGGCTGATGACCTCACAATTCAAGCATGAAGATGGTCCACCTGAAAAAAAATTAGAGGCGCGGTAATATGTTCATGATATACGTGCATATTTATTATTGTTGTTTCTTTATATAGTACCACAAATAAATGCAGCGCGGTCTGTATAGAGAAAACAAGTCAGTCCCTGCCCCATAGGAGCTTACAGTCTATATAAATCTAAAATAATAGCTAAAATATATTATATAATAAAAAATTAAAAATATACAATATATAAGTATAAAAAAAATATAAAATCTATACAAAAATATATCTATAAATATACTTGGAGAAAACTTTGTACATACTGGGAAAATACATGCACAAGTAAACAGGAATGGACCTTATATAAACATTCAAGTAAAATATAAGAGCGTAATGGATAGAACCTTGCCATAACAGAGTAAAGAAAAAATAAGAATTTACTCACCGGTAATTCTATTTCTCGTAGTCCGTAGTGGATGCTGGGGACTCCGTAAGGACCATGGGGAATAGACGGGCTCCTCCCTCTATGCCCCTCCTCCAGACCTCAGTTAGGGAAACTGTGCCCGGAAGAGCTGACATTACAAGGAAAGTATTTTGGAATCCAGGGTAAGACTCATACCAGCCACACCAATCACACCGTACAACTTGTGATAACCTTACCCAGTTATCAGTATGAATAACAACTGAGCATCAATCAACGGATGGCTCATAACAATAACCCTTTATTAAGCAATAACTATATACACGTATTGCAGAAAGTCCGCACTTGGGACGGGCGCCCAGCATCCACTACGGACTACGAGAAATAGAATTACCGGTGAGTAAATTCTTATTTTCTCTAACGTCCTAGTGGATGCTGGGGACTCCGTAAGGACCATGGGGATTATACCAAAGCTCCCAAACGGGCGGGAGAGTGCGGATGACTCTGCAACACCGAATGGGCAAACACAAGGTCCTCCTCAGCCAGGGTATCAAACTTGTAGAACTTAGCAAACGTGTTTGAACCCGACCAAGTAGCAGCTCGGCAAATCTGTAAAGCCAAGACCCCTCGGGCAGCCGCCCAAGAAGAGCCCACCTTCCTTGTGGAATGGGCTTTCACTGATTTTGGATGCGGCAATCCAGCCGCAGAATGAGCCAGCTGAATCGTGCTACAGATCCAGCGAGCAATAGTTTGCTTTGAAGCAGTAGCACCCAGCTTATTGGGTGCATACAGAATAAACAGCAAGTCAGTCTTCCTGACTCCAGCCGTTCTGGAAATATATATTATCAAAGCCCGGACTACGTCCAGCAACTTGGAGTCCTCCAAGTCCCGAGTAGCCGCAGGCACCACAATAGGTTGGTTCAAATGAAACGATGATACCACCTTTGGCAGAAATTGCGGACGAGTCCGCAATTCTGCTCTGTCCATATGGAAGATCAGATAGGGGCTTTTACATGACAAAGCCGCCAATTCTGACACACGCCTAGCTGATGCTAAGGCCAACAGCATGACCACTTTCCACGTGAGATACTTTAGTTCCACGGTCTTAAGTGGCTCAAACCAGTGGGATTTCAGGAAATCCAACACCACATTAAGATCCCAAGGTGCCACTGGTGGCACAAAAGGGGGCTGAATATGCAGCACTCCCTTAATAAACGTCTGAACCTCAGGCAGTGAAGCCAGTTCTTTTTGAAAGAAAATGGATAGGGCCGAGATCTGGACCTTTATGGACCCTAATTTTAGGCCCATAGTCACACCTGACTGTAGGAAGTGCAGGAATCGACCCAGCTGGAATTCCTTTGTAGGGGCCTTCCTGGCCTCACACCAAGCAACATATTTTCGCCATATACGGTGATAATGCTTTGCTGTCACGTCCTTCCTAGCTCTTATCAGCGTAGGAATCACTTCATCCGGGACGCCCTTTTCTGTTAGGATCCGGTGTTCAACCGCCATGCCGTCAAACGCAGCCGCGGTAAGTCTTGGAACAGACAGGGCCCCTGTCGCAACAGGTCCTGTCTGAGAGGCAGAGGCCATGGGTCCTCTGTGATCATCTCTTGTAGTTCTGGGTACCAAGTCCTTCTTGGCCAATCCGGAACGATGAGTATTGTTCTCACTCCTCTTTTTCTTACTATTCTCAGTACCTTGGGTATGAGAGGAAGAGGAGGAAACACATAGACCGACTGGAACACCCACGGTGTTACTAGCGTGTCCACCGCTATCGCCTGAGAGTCTCTTGACCTGGTGCAATATCTTTTTAGCTTTTTGTTGAGGTGGGACGCCATCATGTCCACCTGTGGAAGTTCCCATCGATTTGCAATCTGTGTGAAGACTTCTTGATGAAGTCCCCACTCTCCCGGGTGGAGGTCGTGTCTGCTGAGGAAGTCTGCTTCCCAGTTGTCCACTCCCGGAATGAACATTGCTGACAGTGCTTGCACGTGATTCTCCGCCCAATGAAGAATCTTTGTGGTTTCCGCCATTGCCACCCTGCTTTCTTATGCCGCCCTGGCGGTTTACATGGGCGACCGCCGTGATGTTGTCAGACTGAATCAGCACTGGTTGGTCTCGAAGCAGGGGCTCCGCTTGACTCAGGGAGTTGTATATGGCCCTTAGTTCCAGTATATTTATGTGCAGACAAGTCTCCTGACTTGACCACAGCCCTTGGAAGTTTTTTCCCTGAGTGACTGCCCCCCATCCGCGGAGGCTTGCATCCGTGGTCACCAGGACCCAGTCTTGTATGCCGAACCTGCGGCCCTCGAGAAGATGAGCACTCTGCAGCCACCACAGAAGAGACACCCTGGCCCTGGGGGACAGGGTGATCAGCCGATGCATCTGAAGATGCGATCCGGACCACTTGTCCAACAGATCCCACTGAAAGATCCTCGCATGGAACCTGCCGAAGGGAATGGCTTCATATGAGGCCACCATCTTTCCCAGGACTCGCGTGCAGTGATGCACCGACACCTGTTTCGGTTTTAGGAAGTCCCTGACCAGAGTCACTAGCTCCTGAGCCTTCTCCTCCGGGAGAAACACCTTCTTCTGTTCTGTGTCCAGAATCATGCCCAGGAAGGGTAGACGCGTCGTAGGAATCAGCTGCGACTTTTGAATATTCAGAATCCAGCTGTGCTGTTGCAACACTTCCTGAGAGTGTGCTACGCTGATCAACAACTGCTCCCTGGACCTCGCCTTTCTGAGGAGATCGTCCAAGTACGGGATAACTGTAACTCCTTGCTTCCGAAGGAGTACCATCATTTCCGCCATTACCTTGGTAAATATTCTCGGTGCCGTGGACAGGCTAAACGGCAACGTCTGGAACTGGTAATGACAGTCCTGTACCACAAACCTGAGGTACTCCTGGTGAGGTGGATAAATGGGGACATGCAAGTAAGCATCCTTGATGTCCAGAGACACCATAAAATCCCCCTCTTCCAGGCTTGCAATGACCGCTCTGAGCGATTCCATTTTGAACTTGAATTTTTTCATATAAATGTTCAGGGATTATAAATTCAGAATGGGTCTTACCGAACCGTCCGGCTTCGGTACCACAAACATTGTGGAATAGTAACCCCTTCCCTGTTGAAGGAGGGGGACCATTATTATCACTTGCTGGAGGTACAGCTTGTGAATTGCCGCCAGTACTACCTCCCTTTCCATGGGGGAAGCTGGCAAGGCTGATTTTAGGTAACGGTGAGGGGGAGTCACTTCGAATTCCAGCTTGTATCCCTAAGATACAATTTGTACAGCCCAAGGATCCACTTGCGAGCGAACCCACTGGTTGCTGAATTTTCGGAGACGCGCCCCCACCGCACCTGGCTCCGCCTGTGGAGCCCCAGCGTCATGCGGTGGACTAAGTGGAAGCCGGGGAGGACTTTTGTTCCTGGGAACTGGCTGCATGGTGCAGCTTCTTACCTTTACCCCTGCCTCTGGCAAGAAAGGATGCACCTCTGACCTTCTTGCTTTTCTGAGAACGAAAGGACTGCATTTGATAATACGGTGCTTTCTTAGGCTGTGAGGAAACCTGAGGCAAGAAAGTCGACTTTCCAGCTGTCGCTGTGGACACGAGGTCCGAGAGACCGTCCCCAAACAATTCCTCACCCTTATAAGGCAAAACCTCCATGTGTTTTTTTAGAATCGGCATCCCCTGTCCATTGCCGAGTCCATAAGACCCTTCTGGCAGAAATGGACATTGCATTTATTCTAGAGCCCAGCAGGCAAATGTCCCTCTGGGCATCCCGCATATATAAGACGGCGTCTTTTATATGGCCCAGGGTTAGCAAAACAGTATCCCTGTCCAGGGCATCTATGTCCTCTGACAGAGTATCTGTCCATGCTGCTACAGCGCTACACATCCAGGCCGAAGCAATAGCTGGTCTCAGTAGAGTACCAGAGTGTGTATAAACTGACTTCAGGATAGCTTCCTGCTTCCTATCCGCAGGATCCTTTAGGGCGGCCGTATCCTGAGACGGCAGGACTACCTTCTTAGATAAGCGTGTCAGCGCCTTTTCTACCCTAGGGGAGGATTCCCAACGTAACCTGTCCGTTGGCGGGAAAGGGTACGCCATCAGTAGCTTTTTGGAAATCACTACTTTCTTATCAGGGGAACTCCACGCTTCTTCACATAATTCATTTAATTCATGTGAAGGGGGAAAAGTTACTGCCTGCTTTTTCTCCCCAAACATATACACCCTCTTGTCAGGGACAGAGTTAACCTCTGAAATGTGCAATACATCCTTCATTGCAATAATCATGTAGCGGATGGCCTTGGTCATCTTAGGCTGTAAATGTGCCTCATCATCGTCGACACTGGAGTCGGACTCCGTGTCGGCATCTGTGTCAACCATCTGAGATAGTGGGCGTTTATGAGACCCTGACGGCCTCTGAGTCGCCAGGGCAGGCCCGGGCTGAGACCCCGGCTGTCCCAAGGCTGCAGCGTCATCAAACCTTCTATGTAAGGAGCTGACATTAGCATTTAAGACCTTCCACATATCCATCCAATCAGGTGTCGGCCCCGACACCACATTTATCTGCACTTGCTCCGCCTCCACGTAACCCTCCTCATCAAACATGTCGACACAGCCGTACCGACACACTGCACACACACAGGGAATGCTCTGACTGAGAACAGGACCCCACAAAGGCCTTTGGGGAGACAGAGAGAGAGTATGCCAGCACACACCACAGCGCTATATAACCCAGGGATTTACACTAAAATAAGTGATTACCCAATAGCTGCTGATTTTATGTCTTTTGCGCCTAAATTTATGTGCCCCCCTTCTCTTTTTCCCTTTCTGTACCTGGAAACTGCAGGATAGACCCTGGGGAGCTGCTTCCAGCGGAGCTGTGTAGAGAAAATGGCGCTGGTTAGTGCTGAGGAAGAAGGCCCCGCCCCCTCAGCGGCGGGCTTCTGTCCCGCTTTCAATGTGTAAAAATGGCGGGGGCTCGGACATATATACAGTCCCTGACTGTATATATGTCTATTTTTTGCCAAAAAAGGTATTAAATTGCTGCCCAGGGCACCCCCCCCTGCGCCCTGCACCCTACAGTGACCGGAGTGTGCGGTGTGCTGTGGGAGCAATAGCGCACAGCTGCAGTGCTGTGCGCTACCTTAAGTGAAGACAGGGGTCTTCTGCCGCCGATTTCGATGTCTTCTTGCTTCTGCTGGCTGCTGTACTTCTGGCTCTGCGAGGGGGACGGCGGCGCGGCTCCGGGAACGGACGATCAAGGTCAGGTACCTGTGTTTGATCCCTCTGGAGCTAATGGTGTCCAGTAGCCTAAGAAGCGCAACCTAGCTGCAGTGAGTAGGTTTGCTTCTCTTCCCTCAGTCCCACGTAGCACAGTGTCTGTTGCCAGCAGAAGCTCTCTGAAAATAAAAAACCTAACAATATACTTTCTTTATTAGTAAGCTCAGGAGAGCCCACTAGGAGCACCCAGCTATGGCCGGGCACAGATTCTAACTGAGGTCTGGAGGAGGGGCATAGAGGGAGGAGCCAGTGCACACCAGATAGTACCTAATATTTCTTTAGAGTGCCCAGTTTCCTGCGGAGCCCGTCTATTCCCCATGGTCCTTACGGAGTCCCCAGCATCCACTAGGACGTTAGAGAAAACAATAGCAGCGCAGGTGCACTCAAATCAAAACAGAATACAAAAACAAAAATAAAACAGAACATAAGTTCAACCAGGTGAAAGCTATCGCAGCGAAGGTGACCCAAACATCCCAGAAGATTGGGCTGGTATGTTCTCAAGTGAGAGTCCAAGGAGATCAACTGGCCACGGACAGAGACACCACAGTCCTCCAGGATAGAATTACAGTACTTGGGCTCACCAGACCCATCCTCCATCTCCTGCATATTTTAACTGGAAATGGACAGCCACAGATAATTCAGCTATCTCAGCCGTCAGTCTGCTTTCTAAGTGGTAAATGGCTTGGAGAAGCTGTTCCATAGCATGGTCAGAAGATACAGCCAATGTAAGATAACAGAAAAGTTCCACAAGGAAGCCCTGAACAGGAGACTGAAGGTATAGTCAGGAGCTACACAGGGTCACACTGAACTGAAGATAGAAATATAGAGCCAGCGAGACAGATCAACGAGTGAAGGGAAAAGTTCAAGCAAAAGACAACCAGGCTGCAGCGGGTATCAGGAGTTGGATACCCCAGAGTAGCACTGAGCCGGAAACTGGGGTGACCAGATCAACAGAGCAGGTAAAGAAATGATTACAGCTTAATACCAGCAGACGTCAAGGAGATCAGTGTGTCCAGTATCACAGGAACTAGAAAGCGGGACAGCACACTAAGCAGCAGTCACCAGGGCCCCACAGACACACGATACGGCATTCAAAATGGCAGCAGACAGAAGACCCCAGCAGCAGAGACGTGACCAGTGTGCAGGAGCAGACAGCAGAACAGAACCCCAGTGCAGGAGCAGAAGTCACAATGGAGGAAGCAGCAATCAGAAGCCGCCAGGCGCTAGATGATGTCCCTCAAGCCAGCAGGTCAGCGGAGCAATGGTACCCGGCAAAGCACACAGAAGCACTGTGGAGCTGAGCTCAGGATCCAAAAAGGCTGCGGCTTGCAGAAGAATCGCGCAGCGAGGCGGCACCACCTGGGGATCAAAAGCAACACTGGCACAGGAAACAGTGAGACCCAGGGGGAGACTGTCCACCATCAGGGAGAACTAAACTGCCAGAGAGACCTTCACGGTCAGTGGAGGCAGTGTCAGACTGGGTCCTAAAGGGCCCACAGGGGAATGCAATGGCAGGGGCCTGCCTAAAGTGTGTGACCAGCTCTGGGTAGCTGTGGCCATCAATTGGAGGAGTGTGATCATTCCACATTAACACAATATCAATAATCTATAACCCTTTTATTATAATCTGTGCCCACTATATTCAAAATATCAATAATCGGTGACTCTCTTATTATAGTAGCAAAAATTGGTGCCCTTATAGTAGCAATAAGTGTCGGAAGCTGCCGTCTTGTCGGAAAGACGGCAGCTTCTGACAGATTTAGGTCCTATTCATTGGGGTCTGTTTTTTTCCGACAAGTCGGTCATTCCCGACTTGTCGGAAAACATGTGGATCGGCGGAATAGCCGCCCTTCAGCGTGCTTCTGTCGGAAACGGGGCCAAATCCAACAGGTTTTGGCCCCGTTTCCATCTCAATTCCGACTTTAAAAACAATCGGATTGTGATGAGGGAGCTGAGAGGAGGAGACGGGAGAGAGAAGCGGAGAGACGGAGGAGAGCAGCGGCTACAGCAGCGTAGAAGGATGGGGCACCGCCGCCGCTCACGGCAGCGCCCATCCGGCTCCAGCAAGCGAGGTCCCGCTTGCTGGAGCTAGGTGGACGCTGCCGTGAGGTCTGGCGGTGGTGTACCATCCTCTTGCAACGCTGCTGTAGCCGCTGCTCTCCCCCGTCTCCCCACTGCTCTCCCCCTCTCAGCTCCATCATCTCAATCCAACTTTTTTTAAAGTCGGATTGAGATGCTCAGGAATGGACAATTCCTGTCGAATTTGGCCGGTCACTGAATAGCCCTTGTCGGTTCCATTCCGACAAATGCATGTCGGAATGGATGCGACTTTATCAATAATCCACATAGGCCCCTGCCATTGCATATCCAATTGAAAGCAAATTTCCACAGCTGCAAGGATTTTCCTATCTAATTGCCAGGGAGAAATTCAGCAGCGTTAATTTCAACAGAAGCAGTCCCAAGGACTATGAGAAAAATTGGAAATTCCCTTAAACTATCAGGACTTGCTTCAGAGCCCTGGACTCCCCCCCGTAAAGCACCCATCCCCACTGATCCTGGCAACAGCAGTGAGCCAGAGAGAAAACGACAGAGGTAAGCCAGGCTCCTATAGCAGCACCCTCTTGTACGGGTGGCATGGCATGCTGAGATGTGAAATTACATAGCAGCTGAAGTGTTGAACGTGAACTATATGCATGGCATACATACGTACATATATACTGTATACATAGTATACAAACACATAAATAGTACACAAACATATATGTAAATACACACACATAGAGTATACATACATAAGGACAGACAGCCCAGTGCAAGCAGCTGTACTGTGCAGCCTGCTATAATGAACCATCCCCTGTGACCTTTTCTAGGCCTCACCCTCCAGCGATAGAGGGCATGGCTATGAATTTCATGGGCCTACCGGGGATTACCCTAAATGCCCCACAGCCCAGTCCAAGCCTGAGCAGAAGAGCCGGTAAAGATGGCAATCAGGCGTCTGGAGGTGGGGAAGACCCTTTGGTCAGTATAGAGTGGCAGGAAGTCGCACGCCAGCATGAAAAGAAAATGGATAATGAGTCTTTCAGAGGCCACAGGATAGGTAAACAGAGTTATCGGGCTGGAAAGCAGTAAGACTTACGTCTTACTCCATGCCCACCCAGGCCACACCCCAATAAGACGCAGTTTATTAAGGTTGCGATCAAGGACAGTTTTGATAAATTGTGCCTTAGAAAACCTACCCCCACTGTGGTGTTTAAATATCTCCTTGCAGGTGTCCTAACACACAAGTGCTCAAACACAAACTGTGTTGCAGTTTGGCAGGGTGATTTCTCACTAAGAGGCCTATTTATTAGCCCCAAATTTCTACATCAGTTGGTGAAAATTAAAATTTTCTCCTACTAGAAAACATACATATTTAATAAATATCCATGTACACCAGAAACATATTACCACGCCTCTACAGGACTAGAACTAAAGTCTAGCCTGAGGGTTATCCGTAATTAATAATAATATTAATTACCTGTCTTGAGTCTGCTACTCCTGCGGTACTATCTTCAGAGTAAAGATGACCTCACAGAAGCCCCGGAGATGTAGGTTGGTGGCTGATGACCTCACAATTCAAGCATGAAGATGGTCCACCTGAAAAAAAAATTAGAGGCGCGATAATATGTTCATGATATACGTGCATATTTATTATTGTTGTTTCTTTATATAGTACCACAAATAAATGCAGCGCGGTCTGTATAGAGAAAACAAGTCAGTCCCTGCCCCATAGGAGCTTACAGTCTATATAAATCTAAAATAATAGCTAAAATATATTATATAATAAAAAATTAAAAATATACAATATATAAGTATAAAAAAAATATCAAATCTATACAAAAATATATCTCTAAAAATATACTTGGAGAAAACTTTGTACATACTGGGAAAATACATGCACAAGTAAACAGGAATGGACCTTATATAAACATTCAAGTAAAATATAAGAGCGTAATGGATAGAACCTTGCCATAACAGAGTAAAGAAAAAACAATAGCAGCGCAGGTGCACTCAAATCAAAACAGAATACAAAAACAAAAATAAAACAGAACATAAGTTCAACCAGGTGAAAGCTATCGCAGCGAAGGTGACCCAAACATCCCAGAAGATTGGGCTGGTATGTTCTCAAGTGAGAGTCCAAGGAGATCAACTGGCCACGGACAGAGACACCACAGTCCTCCAGGATAGAATTACAGTACTCGGGCTAACCAGACCCATCCTCCATCTCCTGCATATTTTAACTGGAAATGGACAGCCACAGATAATTCAGCTATCTCAGCTGTCAGTCTGTTTTCTAAGTGGTAAATGGCTTGGAGAAGCTGTTCCATAGCATGGTCAGAAGATACAGCCAATGTAAGATAACAGAAAAGTTCCACAAGGAAGCCCTGAACAGGAGACTGAAGGTATAGTCAGGAGCTACACAGGGTCACACTGAACTGAAGATAGAAATATAGAGCCAGCGAGACAGATCAATGAGTGAAGGGAAAAGTTCAAGCAAAAGACAACCAGGATGCAGCGGGTATCAGGAGTTGGATACCCCAGAGTAGCACTGAGACGGAAACTGGGGTGACCAGATCAACAGAGCAGGTAAAGAAATGATTACAGCTTAATACCAGCAGACCTCAAGGAGAGCAGTGTGTCCAGTATCACAGGAACTAGAAAGCGGGACAGCACACTAAGCAGCAGTCACCAGGGCCCCACAGACACACGATACGGCATTCAAAATGGCAGCAGACAGAAGACCCCAGCAGCGGAGACGTGACCAGTGTGCAGGAGCAGACAGCAGAACAGAACCCCAGTGCAGGAGCAGAAGTCACAATGGAGGAAGCAGCAATCAGAAGCCGCCAGGCGCTAGATGATGTCCCTTAAGCCAGCAGGTCAGCGGAGCAATGGTACCCGGCAAAGCACACGGAAGCACTGTGGAGCGGAGCTCAGGATCCAAAAAGGCTGCGGCTTGCAGAAGAATCGCGCAGCGAAGTGGCACCACCTGGGGATCAAAAGCAACACTGGCACAGGAAACAGCGAGACCCAGGGGGAGACTGTCCACCATCAGGGAGGACTAAACAGCCAGAGAGACCTTCACGGTCAGTGGAGGCAGTGTCAGACTGGGTCCTAAAGGGCCCACAGGGGAATGCAATGGTAGGGGCCTGCCTAAAGTGTGTGACCAGCTCTGGCCATCAATTGGAGGAGTGTGGTCATTCCACATTAACACAATATCAATAATCTATAACCCTTTTATTATAATCTGTGCCCACTTTATTCAAAATATCAATAATCGTTGACTCTCTTATTATAGTAGCAAAAATTGGTGCAATTATAGTAGCAATAAGTGTCGGAAGCTGCCGTCTTGTCGGAAAGACGGCAGCTTCTGACAGATTTAGGTCGGAAGCTGTTCCTGTCACGATCCGGGTATCTGGACGCCATTACTTACCCTTCAGATGCCTCCTGAGGCTGGCTCAGCGTTCCAGGACCGGATCCCATCCGTTACACTGATGTCCACATTCCTGCCTCCTCTCCTGTCACTCTGAGACGCGGTCACCGCGGCGCCATGTAACATCTGGAATGGCGTTCCCCGCGGCCTCCACCGCTGTCCCTGAGTTCCTGCATGCAGAGTGTCAGAGTGGCGATTACGTCAGCCGCAGCCTCCGCTGTGCCCGCGTGGTTTAGATGTGCAATCATCAGTCTGGCGTCTCCTGTCTCCTGTGGCCGGCGCCGCCATTGCTGTTTCAATTCTCACATGGATTACAAACCAAACTTCCCTCCAATTGTCTGCATGGGCGCAGCCATCTTGGATTTTGTCATCTGATCATTTCCACCAATCTGCTGTCTGTATTGTTAATCTGCATAATTGCCTAGCCAACCCCTTCCTTGCTGCAGGTATAAATATGCTGTGCCTGAGCAAGGAAGGCGTCAGTGCTTTGGTTGTCTAACCTAGTTCCAGTTTGTCTCTCTCCTGTGGTTGTCTTCCAGGTTCCAGCTCCTGTCTCCAGACTTCTGCTATAGAGACCCGCACCAGCATTCCATCTGCGGTGTAGCCTGACTCTCCGATCCATTCTGGACTCACCTGTTTCCAGCTACAACAATCACCTGCTTCCAGCCCAGCTTCCAGCAGTGTACAGCTTCTCTTAAAGGGCCGGTGTCCTTTCTGCAGTTTACCACTCTCCACCGGTATTATTATTTCACCGCTCTCAAACAATTACCTGCTTCCAGCCTAGCTTCCAGCAGTGTACAGCTTCTCTTAAAGGGCCGGTGTCCTTTTCTGCAGTTTACCACTCTCCACCGGTATTATTATTTCACCGCTCTCAAACTCCAAACTTCATTATTATTTCATCGCTCTCAAGTTCGTTTATTATTTAACTGGTTCCAGCCAGTATCCACTCCGTACCAACAACAGTCTGGTTCCAGCCAGTATCCACAGCAGCCGTTTTACCTTCAGCAGCCCAGCCTTTCCTGGAACATCAGCTGGTACGATCCTGGGTTCTCTCCATTGCTACAGTCAGGCCTGGTAAGGACTTTCCAACTAGAAGATTATCAGAACTGTCTCACACTACCAGTGCCTGTGGCCCTTGCCACCCTGTAGTACCCAGGAATTGTATTTATCCTCTGTTGACTTTTATGTTTCCTTTTACTGCTGCTGTGATACGGAGTTTGTCATAATAAACATCATTGACTTTTATCCTGGTTGTCGTGGTCACGCCTTCGGGCAGTTATTCTACATGTTACTTACATGTCTAGGGGTCTGATACAACCTCCCAGGTTCCGTTACATCTCAGCCCCTACAACTGAGGCTGCCTCCCGTCAGCTCAGGCCCTCAGTTGTGACAGTAAGCACTGACCTAATGAATCCAGCCGGAGACCAGGATCAAGCGGCCAGGCCGATGCAAGAACTGGCAGCCCGACTTGAACATCAGGAGGCTGCACAGGGCCACATCATCCGCTGTCTCCAGGATCTCTCTACACGGCTGGATGGGATTCAAACGACCCTCCGTGGACCTGGCACGTCCGGTGCGTCCACTACAGTGACACCAGCTGTAACCCCACCCACCTTACCCATTTCCAGTCCACATCTTCATCTTCCAACGCCAGCAAAATTTGATGGATCTCCAAGGTTCTGCAGGGGATTTCTCAATCAATGTGAAATCCACTTTGAGCTTCTACCTGGCAATTTCTTCAGTGACCGTACCAAAATTGCCTATATCATCTCCCTTCTCAGTGGCTCAGCCCTTGACTGGGCATCACCTTTATGGGAGAAGTCTGATCCCCTGCTATCCTCCTATACTGACTTTGTAGCTACATTCAGGCGCATCTTCGACGAGCCAGGCCGGATAACATCTGCTTCATCTGAGATTCTCCGTTTACGCCAGGGAACACGTACTGTGGGACAGTATCTTATACAGTTTAAAATCCTGGCATCCGAACTGGCATGGAACGACGAGGCCCTGTATGCTGCATTCTGGCATGGCTTATCAGAACGCATCAAGGATGAGTTAGCTACCAGAGACTTGCCCTCTAAGTTGGATGAGCTAATTTCTCTTTGCACGAAGGTTGATCTACGTTTCAGAGAGAGAGCAACCGAGCGAGGAAGATCATCTACTCCTAAATCTTCTGCTCCTCCTCCTCGTCAACCATCTCCATCCAAGGATGAGCCTATGCAAATTAGTCGTTCCCGTCTATCTCCCGCTGAGCGCCGAAGACGTCTCTCTGAGTCTCTCTGTCTCTACTGTGCAGCTCCGTCGCACACTATCAATGCCTGTCCCAAACGTCCGGGAAACTCCAGATCCTAGCTCGCCAAGGAGAGGGCCAGCTAGGAGTAATGATCTCCTCTCCATCTCCTCATGACTGTAACCTCCCAGTGTCGCTCCAAATTGCTCAACGTTACAGGAACGTCATTGCCCTCCTTGATTCCGGAGCAGCTGGGAATTTCATAACCGAAGCTTATGTTAAACGGTGGTCCCTACCCACCGAGAGACTGTCCTCGTCCATCTCTTTGACTGCCGTGGATGGCAGCAAGATTTTTGACGCAGTCATTTCCTTAAGGACTCTTCCAGTTCGTCTGAGAGTGGGAGTTCTTCATTCTGAGTATATTTCTTTTTTAGTGATTCCAAGAGCCACACATCCAGTGGTTTTAGGCCTTCCATGGCTCCGTCTCCACAACCCATCAATTGACTGGACGACTACGCAAATACTGGCATGGGGTCCCTCCTGTGCTGAGACTTGTTTAGCCAAAGTTCTTCCTGTTTGTTCTTCCTTCCCCAGGTCATCTGATGTTCCGCCTCCTCCATATCAAGACTTCACGGACGTGTTCAGTAAAGCCTCTGCTGATATCCTTCCTCCTCATAGAGAATAAGACTGCCCAATCGACCTCATTCCAGGGAAGGTTCCACCGCGAGGCCGAACTTATCCGTTGTCTCTGCCTGAGACACACTCCATGGAAGAGTACATCAAAGAGAACCTGGCGAAGGGTTTCATCCGACCATCTTCTTCTCCAGCCGGCGCAGGCTTCTTCTTCGTTAAGAAGAAAGACGGTGGTCTGCGTCCGTGCATCGACTACAGAGGTCTGAACGACATTACCGTCAAGAACCGATACCCTTTACCCCTGATTACCGAGCTCTTTGATAGAGTTAGTGGTGCAACTATTTTCACAAAGCTGGACTTGAGGGGTGCCTACAATCTCATCCGAATCCGTGAGGGTGACGAGTGGAAGACCGCCTTTAACACCCGTGACGGACATTATGAGTACCTCGTCATGCCCTTCGGATTGAGCAACGCTCCAGCAGTCTTTCAGCACTTCGTGAATGAGATTTTCAGGGACATCTTGTACCGCCATGTCGTGGTTTATCTAGACGACATCCTCATCTTTGCTAATAATCTCGAAGATCATCGTTTCTGGGTAAAAGAGGTTCTTTCCCGTCTCCGTGTCAATCACCTCTATTGTAAATTGGAGAAGTGTGTGTTTGAAGTTAAAACCATTCCGTTTCTAGGTTACATTGTGTCCGGTTCCGGACTAGAGATGGATCCTGAGAAACTCCAAGCAATCCAGAATTGGCCTATACCCTTAAGCCTCAAAGGGGTCCAGAGGTTCTTAGGGTTCGCCAATTATTATAGAAAATTTATACGAGACTTTTCCACCATTGTGGCGCCTATCACTGCATTAACCAAGAAAGGTGCTAATTCGTCCAAGTGGTCCGAGGAAACTACACAGGCCTTTCACCTTCTGAAGCAACGGTTCATCTCTGCACCAGTTCTGAAACAGCCCGACACCGACTCTCCTTTTATCTTAGAGGTAGATGCCTCCTCCGTTGGAGTAGGAGCAGTGTTATCCCAGAGGGCCAAAGATGGACATCTACATCCTTGCAGTTTCTTCTCCCGGAAGTTCTCCCCAGCTGAGCGCAACTATGCCATTGGCTCTGGAGGAGTGGAGATACCTGTTGGAGGGAGCTTCCCACTCAATCACCATACTTACCGACCACAAAAATCTTTTATATCTCAAAGGCGCACAATGTCTGAATCCTCGTCAGGCCAGATGGGCACTTTTCTTCTCTAGGTTTGACTTTAAACTCCAGTTCTGTCCGGGTTCTCAGAATCGTAAGGCCGATGCCCTTTCCCGCTCATGGGAGCAAGAAAATGAGTCCGAGTCTGCAGACAAGCATCCTATTATTAATCCGTTGGCATTCTCCACGGTAGGGATGGACTCTACGCCTCCACCAGGGAAAAGTTTTGTTAAGCCAGTTCTAAGGAAGAAGCTCATGCATTGGGCCCATGCTTCCCGTTTTTCTGGACATACAGGCATTCAGAAAACCCTTGAATTTATTTCTAGGTCCTACTGGTGGCCAACTCTGAAGAAGGACGTTATGGAATTTATTGCCTCCTGCCCAAAGTGTGCCCAACACAAAGTCTCCCGCCAGTCGCCTGCGGGGCAACTGGTTCCATTATCTGTTCCCCGTCGACCTTGGACCCATTTGTCGATGGACTTTGTTTCCGATCTACCTATCTGCAACAAGTTTAATACCATCTGGTTGGTAGTTGACCGGTTCACCAAGATGGCACATTTCATCCCTCTCACCGGTCTTCCGTCAGCTTCCAAGTTGGCTCAAGTGTTTATACAAGAGATCTTCCGACTTCACGGTCTTCCTGAAGAGATCATCTCTGATCGTGGAGTACAATTTGTAGCCAAATTTTGGCGAAGTTTGTGTCAAGCCCTCCAAGTCAAGTTAAAGTTTTCCACGGCTTACCATCCTCAGACCAATGGTCAAACCGAGAGGGTGAATCAGGACTTGGAGGCCTTCCTCCGTATATATGTGTCTTCCTCTCAAGATGACTGGGTTCAACTCCTTCCTTGGGCCGAGTTCAGCCACAACAATCAATACCATTCCTCATCTTCTTCTACACCATTCTTCATTAATTATGGATTCCACCCTAAAGTCCCAGAATTCCAACCGCTTCCCGCAACTTCTGTTCCAGCAGTGGATGTCACCTTGCGTCAGTTTTCAAATAACTGGAGGAACGTCCGCGCAGCCCTGCTTAAAGCCTCATTCAGGTATAAGAAGTTTGCCGATAGGAAGCGTAGAGCGGTTCCTGCTCTCAAGGTGGGTGATCGTGTGTGGCTGTCCACGAAGAATTTGAGGTTGAGAGTTCCCAGCATGAAATTTGCACCTCGCTACATCGGACCCTTCAAGATTGAACAAGTCATCAATCCTGTTGCCTACAGGTTACAGTTACCATCCTTCTTGAAAATACCCAGGACATTTCATGTTTCTTTGTTGAAACCGCTGATCCTGAATCGGTTTCATTCCGCACTTCCTCCAGCTCCCAAAGTTCAGACTCAACGGGGAGTCGAGTACGAGGTGGCCAAGATTTTGGACTCACGTTTCCGTTACGGTCAGTTACAATACCTCATTGACTGGAAGGGCTATGGTCCTGAAGAACGCTCTTGGACCAATGCCTCAGACGTCCATGCTCCTGCCTTGGTCCGAAATTTCCACGCAAAGTTTCCTTTAAAGCCTAAGAAGTGTCCTGGGGCCACTCCTAAAGGGGGGGGTGCTGTCACGATCCGGGTATCTGGACGCCATTACTTACCCTTCAGATGCCTCCTGAGGCTGGCTCAGCGTTCCAGGACCGGATCCCATCCGTTACACTGATGTCCACATTCCTGCCTCCTCTCCTGTCACTCTGAGACGCGGTCACCGCGGCGCCATGTAACATCTGGAATGGCGTTCCCCGCGGCCTCCACCGCTGTCCCTGAGTTCCTGCATGCAGAGTGTCAGAGTGGCGATTACGTCAGCCGCGGCCTCCGCTGTGCCCGCGTGGTTTAGATGTGCAATCATCAGTCTGGCGTCTCCTGTCTCCTGTGGCCGGCGCCGCCATTGCTGTTTCAATTCTCACATGGATTACAAACCAAACTTCCCTCCAAGTGTCTGCATGGGCGCAGCCATCTTGGATTTTGTCATCTGATCATTTCCACCAATCTGCTGTCTGTATTGTTAATCTGCATAATTGCCTAGCCAACCCCTTCCTTGCTGCAGGTATAAATATGCTGTGCCTGAGCAAGGAAGGCGTCAGTGCTTTGGTTGTCTAACCTAGTTCCAGTTTGTCTCTCTCCTGTGGTTGTCTTCCAGGTTCCAGCTCCTGTCTCCAGACTTCTGCTATAGAGACCCGCACCAGCATTCCATCTGCGGTGTAGCCTGACTCTCCGATCCATTCTGGACTCACCTGTTTCCAGCTACAACAATCACCTGCTTCCAGCCCAGCTTCCAGCAGTGTACAGCTTCTCTTAAAGGGCCGGTGTCCTTTCTGCAGTTTACCACTCTCCACCGGTATTATTATTTCACCGCTCTCAAACAATCACCTGCTTCCAGCCTAGCTTCCAGTAGTGTACAGCTTCTCTTAAAGGGCCGGTGTCCTTTTCTGCAGTTTACCACTCTCCACCGGTATTATTATTTCACCGCTCTCAAACTCCAAACTTCATTATTATTTCATCGCTCTCAAGTTCGTTTATTATTTAACTGGTTCCAGCCAGTATCCACTCCGTACCAACAACAGTCTGGTTCCAGCCAGTATCCACAGCAGCCGTTTTACCTTCAGCAGCCCAGCCTTTCCTGGAACATCAGCTGGTACGATCCTGGGTTCTCTCCATTGCTACAGTCAGGCCTGGTAAGGACTTTCCAACTAGAAGATTATCAGAACTGTCTCACACTACCAGTGCCTGTGGCCCTTGCCACCCTGTAGTACCCAGGAATTGTATTTATCCTCTGTTGACTTTTATGTTTCCTTTTACTGCTGCTGTGTTACGGAGTTTGTCATAATAAACATCATTGACTTTTATCCTGGTTGTCGTGGTCACGCCTTCGGGCAGTTATTCTACATGTTACTTACATGTCTAGGGGTCTGATACAACCTCCCAGGTTCCGTTACATCTCTGCCCCTACAACTGAGGCTGCCTCCCGTCAGCTCAGGCCCTCAGTTGTGACAGTTCCGACCTATTCATTGGGGTTTGTTTTTTTCCGACAAGTCGGTCATTCCCGACTTGTCGGAAAACATGTGGATCGGCGGAATAGCCGCCCTTCAGCGTGCTTCTGTCGGAAACGGGGCCAAATCCAACAGGTTTTGGCCCCGTTTCCATCTCAATTCCGACTTTAAAAACAATCGGATTGAGATGAGGAAGCTGAGAGGAGGAGACGGGAGAGAGAAGCGGGGAGACGGAGGAGAGCAGCGGCTACAGCAGCGTAGCAGGAGGATGGGGCTCCCGCTTGCTGGAGCTGGGTGGACGCTGCCGTGAGGTCTGGCGGTGGTGCACCATCCTCATGCTACGCTGCTCTCCCCCGTCTCCCCACTGCTCTCCCCCTCTCAGCTCCATCATCTCAATCCAACTTTTTTTAAAGTCGGATTGAGATGCTCAGGAATGGACAATTCCTGTCGAATTTGGCCGGTCATTGAATAGCCCTTGTCGGATCCATTCCGACAAATGCATGTCGGAATGGATGCGACTTTATCAATAATCCACATAGGCCCCTGCCATTGCATATCCAATTGAAAGCAAATTTCCACAGCTGCAAGGATATTCCTATCTAATCACCAGGGAGAAATTCAGCAGCGTTAATTTCAACAGAAGCAGTCCCAAGGGCTATGAGAAAAATGGGAAATTCCCTTAAACCATCAGGACTTGCTTCAGAGCCCTGGACACCCCCCCTGTAAAGCACCCATCCCCACTGATCCTGGCAACAGCAGTGAGCCAGAGAGAAAACGACAGAGGTAAGCCAGGCTCCTATAGCAGCACCCTCTTGTACGGGTGGCATGGCATGCTGAGATGTGAAATTACATAGCAGCTGAAGTGTTAAACGTTAACTATATGCATGGCATACATACGTACTGTCAAAGTCAAAGTCGAAAAATATCATGATGTATATGCCTTGCACTAACCCCATGCACATGCCCGCTGCGCGTGCACTCGCTCTGCGTGCGTACGCATATCCGCACTTTGCGTAAAGGAGCTTCTACGGCCATGCGCCTTGGCGCGTGGTATGCGCATTTACGGTAGGGTTTGTGAGCGTGTAGCGTGCGACTCGATCGTAGCATATTTAACCCATATAGTGCATGTTGTAGTTAATATTCCCCTAGACAATGTCAGCGAGTATGTTTAGTTTAAACTGTTCCTGGACAGAGAGATTCCTCTTTGCATGATAGGAAGGGTCAGATAAAGGTTGAAAGGTGGTGTCTAGTATCCAGCTGTAGGGTATTTTAAGGGTAACATTCTGATGTTAGTTAGGAAAGGATCGCTCGCTCCTGCGTATAGTTATGTACAGAAATAGATTATAAACATTAACTGTATTTTCTGTAAATTACACATGCGGCGGGAATCCTGAGGATACCTCCCACCAGAGCAGTTGGGGAAAGACACAGCCCACCTGTTCAAATCCACCTATGACCTTTGTTATAATGCAGAGACACATTCCTGTGTCCAATGAACAACAAGATTATAGGGACCATTGTATTGTGAATGTATGTTGTGTATATAAAGACCACTGTTGCCTGGCCAGCCTCAATCTATCTCTCTGAAGGCTTTTTACCTGATAAGCTGAGGACTGGATTCCAGGTCGCGCTTGCGAAAGATTCCCCACGTATGTATTATTCTCTGTAGCGATTATTCTCTGTTACTCTGTTAGATTTCTATGTTAGTTTGTTGTGTATAATTTGTACTGTTTTCTCCTTTTACTCTCAATAATCCTCGGCAGTGTTAGAGCTGCTGCGGTTATGTCACGAACCGGTCTCTCACCTTTGCGGGTTCTGGGGTTCATCCGTTGCCAGTGCGGTTGCTCGCGGTGCTGTGCGCCCGTGTGGGGACACGGCGTGATCAATGGCACAGGTAATGCAGAGTCTGGGAACTGTGAGTGCGGGGACCAAATGGCCTAAGGCACTGCGGTGTGTCTGCTGTATAGGAGGTGGCCATGTTGGAGACCAAATAGCTAATACTGAGCACTTGTGAAAACACCTGTGGGCAGGTGTAAGCCAATCCCGTGCTTGTGCTGCCTTTAAGTAGGCTGGGATTATGTCACTCTGGGCCAGTGCTTTGTTGTATCAAAGCTGTGCCCTAGCTCTGAGCTCTCTCCGTGCATTCCTGTGTGATTCCCGTGGTCCAGATATCGCCTCCGTTCCCAGAGGTCCGTCTGCAGCCTTCACTGCTGAAAGATCTACCGGCTCTCTGCTGTGCTGTCAGTTAATTGCACTCCTATTGGAAATAGTTGGATTCCCAGTGTCCAGCATGAGGTTACCTTGTCAGTCTGCCTATCATTCAAAGTCTGGAGGATTCTGTTTCTCTCAGCTGTTCGTTTGTTCAACTCTGCATTTAACCCATTCATCACCTTGTCATCTACTACAGTTTCACAGTGATCTCCGGAACCCGCAAGTAACCCAATTCAGAACTTTTTATTTGTTATGTTGTCATTACAAGGATAATTCTTCACAGTCTCTCAGTTAACTCTCAAAACTCCATTGCGAACCCTTACAGTTATTTCTTCATGTCTGCATTAACCAGTTAAACACATTCTGCAGTTCAGCATCAAAGCTTGTTTATATTTGGACAATTCTACATTTATTCATCAGCTTGTTTTGCATACAGTTTCATGAACATTTCTTTTATTTATCTTTGAGTGTTATCCTGCATATTGTTTCTGCCATTCTTGCAATACTTCAGTATAATATGATGATTAACAACTTGCCATTTAACACCTTACTGAATTGTTATTTCTAATAAAATATGAAACGGAACTTCCTTCGTCCTCCCTGCTTTCATTTCCCACCAGCACCTACACCTGTGGTTGGTTCAGGGTTTACGGATTCACAAAAACACCCGGACCTGACAGTAAGCACTGGCCACATGGATCCGTCAAGTGACCAATTCGCAGGAGGCGGTGCTACATCAGATATCCTTTCCCGTCTGGAAAACCAGGAGTCTATACAGACACAAATAGTGCAGTTTATGCAAACTATGGCAGACCGTTTAGAGATTCTTCATACAGCTATTAAAACGTCTCTCTAGTCCAGATTCCAACTCCAGTTGTCCCAGTTACCACTACAGCTTCTCCTGAGACGCTACCTACGTCCTGTTTGCAGTTACCCTCTCCAAGTAAGTTTGACGGAACCCCAAAACTTTGCAGAGGATTCCTGAATCAATGCGAGATCCAGTTTGAACTGTTGTCCGCCAGTTTCCCATCAGCTCGTTCTAAGGTTGCATATATTATTGCCCTCCTCTCTGGTCAGGCTCTGGAGTGGGCATCTCCATTATGGGAAAGAGGTGATCCTATCCTCTCTAACTACAAGGAGTTCGTATCATCCTTCCGGAGAATCTTTGACGAACCAGGCAGAACCACCTCAGCATCTTTAGAGATTCTCCGTCTGCGTCAAGGTTTACGTCCTGTCAGTCAATATATTATTCAGTTTCGTACATTGTCTTCAGAGTTAAATTGGAATGAGGAGGCCCTGATCGCCGCGTTTTGGAACGGACTTTCAGAGAAAATCAAGGATGATTTAACCATCCGGGATGTGCCTACTACACTGGATGAATTGATTTCTCTCTGTAACAAACTTGACCTACGCTACAGAGAGCGATCTTTAGAGAAATCCAGGACAGAGCGATCTAGTCCACGTTATCATCCTAGGCCTCGACAAGATTCTTCATCACAGTCGCCGGTAACAACAGAAGAACCTATGCAGATTAGGCGCTCTCGCCTCACAGAGGAGGAACGACTTCATCGTCGACAGGGTAACCTCTGCATGTACTGTGGGTCCTCCGAACATTTAGTTAAATCCTGCAAACTCCGGCCTGGAAAACTCTCGCTCCTAGCTTATTCAAGGGAGCTTAAGCTAGGAGTTACTTTAGAACCACGTTCTGGGAAAGAGCCGACCTTGTCTATTCAATTAGAAGTTCCAAGTTCTACAGTGAAGGTTTCAGCTCTCCTAGATTCCGGGGCAGCCGAGAACTTCATCTCCTCAGCCTTTGTCATGCGGTCTAAAGTTCAAACCATGCCTCTGGAAGCAGCAGTTGCCGTTACAGCAGTGGATGGAAGTCGAATTCCAGATGGTATAATTACTCATCGAACCGTATGTCTCAAGATGAAAGTTGGTGTGCTCCATTCCGAATACCTCTCCTTCTACGTGATTCCCAAAGCCTCTCAAGATGTGATACTTGGTTTACCTTGGCTGCAGAAACATAATCCTCAACTCAATTGGCAAACCATGGAAGTCCTTTCGTGGGGTAAATCTTGTACCAAGGACTGTTTAGCCTCAATTGTACCTCTCCGGTCAATTAGCCTTCCCGACCTACCTCCGGTGTATCAATCTTTTGCAGATGTTTTCAGTAAACAAGCAGCAGACTCTCTACCTCCTCACCGCGAATGGGACTGCCCAATCGTCCTGGTTCCAGGCAAAACCCCTCCTAGGGGACGAATTTATCCGCTATCCATCCCAGAGACGCAAGCTATGTCTGACTATATACAGGAAAATCTAATCAAAGGATTTATCAGACCATCTTCTTCACCTGCAGGAGCCGGATTCTTTTTCGTTAAGAAGAAGGACGGTGGGTTACGACCATGCATAGATTACCGTGGACTCAATGAGATCACTGTGAAAAACAAGTATCCATTACCCTTAATTCCAGAATTATTTGACCGGGTAAAGGGAGCTACTGTGTTTACAAAACTGGATCTCCGAGGGGCCTACAATTTAATCCGCATCCGTGCAGGGGACGAGTGGAAGACTGCTTTTAATACCCGGGATGGGCATTACGAATACCTCGTAATGCCCTTTGGTCTTTGTAATGCACCTGCAGTTTTTCAAAGCTATGTGAATGAACTTTTTCGTGATCTTCTCTACAAGTGTCTAGTAGTGTACCTGGATGATATCCTAATATTCTCTAAGGATCTAAAGTCTCACCGTCACCAAGTTAAAGAGGTTCTGACACGTCTGAGGAAAAATCAACTTTATTGTAAGTTAGAGAAGCGCACTTTTGAAGTATCTTCCATACCGTTCCTTGGTTACATCATTTCTGGATCAGAGCTATGTATGGATCCAGGTAAGGTACAAGCTATCCGAGATTGGTCCACTCCTTCAACTCTCAAGGGGATTCAGCGATTTCTTGGCTTTGCGAATTTCTATAGGAGATTCATCAAGAATTATTCTACGTTAGCTGCTCCCATCACAGCCCTAACTCGCAAGGGAGCAAATCCTACGAACTGGTCTTCTGAAGCAATCAAAGCCTTCTCTGATTTAAAGCAAGCCTTTGTGTCAGCCCCCATTCTTCGACAGCCTGATTTGAATCGTCCCTTTCTACTAGAGGTGGATGCATCTACAGAAGCAGTAGGAGCTGTGTTGTCACAAGTCTTTGAAGATAAAAAGGTCCATCCCTGTGGATATTTCTCCCGTAAGTTCCTCCCGGCAGAACGTAATTATGCAATCGGTGAGCAAGAGTTACTTGCCATCAAGTTGGCATTTGAGGAGTGGAGATACCTTCTAGAAGGAGCTCAACATCGCATTACAGTTTATACTGATCATAAGAATCTTCTGTATCTGCAGTCAGCTCAGTGTTTGAATCCACGACAAGCTCGATGGGCGCTTTTCTTCTCACGATTTGATTTCAAACTCACCTATCGTCCAGGGTCTCAGAACAAAAAGGCAGATGCCCTTTCCCGGTCCTTTGCTTCTTCTGAATTAAACAATGCTACCACGAATCAAGCCATTGTGAATCCTACGTCCTTTTTAATGACTCGAACCTCTCCAGTTCCTCCGCTTGGCAAGACCTTTGTCGCCACAAGTCTTCGAAAACGGCTGCTTACCTGGGCTCACTCCTCTTCCTTCATGGGTCATCCTGGGGTTCTAAAGACTCTCAAATTTATTCAACAGTCTTATTGGTGGCCACGTCTCAAAGCCGATGTCCAAGAGTTTATAGCAGCATGTCCTAAATGTGCCCAACATAAGAGTCCAAGAAGTTCTCCACCAGGTCTACTACATCCACTATCCATACCCAAACAACCATGGACTCATATCTCAATGGATTTCGTGACCGATCTACCTCCATCAAAAGGGCGAAATACCATTTGGGTGATAGTGGATCGATTTTCGAAAATGGCACATTTCATTTCATTAACTGGGTTACCATCAGCCCCTTTACTAGCCAGATTGTTCATCTCTGAAATCTTCAAGTTGCATGGCCTTCCTCGAGAAATTATCTCTGATCGGGGAACACAGTTTGTGGCCAAGTTTTGGAGGTCGCTTTGTTCATCTTTAAATGTCAAGTTGAACTTTTCTTCTGCATATCATCCTCAGACAGATGGACAAACTGAGAGAGTCAACCAAGACCTTGAAACATTTCTCCGGCTATATATATCGTCCTCACAGGATGACTGGGTTGACTACCTTCCATTGGCAGAATTTGCTCATAATAATCTCTTCCATTCATCTTCAGAATCTACGCCCTTTTATATTAACTTCGGCTTTCATCCTCGTGTGCCAGAGTTTCATCCATTGCCAGCCCTAGAGGTCCCAGCGGCAGATCAAGAGCTTAAACGTCTATCTAGCATCTGGAGTTGTGTACGTAAGTCCTTGGTCAAAACTTCAGCTCGTTATAAATCTTTTGCAGATAGAAAACGTAAAGCTGTACCGAATTACAAAGTGGGAGACCAAGTTTGGATTTCTACGCGCAATCTCAAGTTCAAAGTTCCTTCTAAGAAATTTGCTCCCAGGTTTATTGGTCCATTTCCCATTGTAAAGGTACTCAACCCTGTGTCATACAAAGTCAAGCTGCCACCGTCTTTGAGAATTCCTAACGCCTTTCATACATCTTTACTGAAGCCTTTGATTCTCAATAAGTTCCGTACTACCCAGTCCAAATCTCCTAAAGTTCACTCTTTGCAGAATGAGGAATTTGAAGTTAAGGAGATTGTGGACTCACGTTCCCGATATGGACGTTTACAGTTTCTGGTCGACTGGAAGGGTTACGGTCCGGAGGAGAGATCCTGGGTTTTCTCTGAAGATGTTCATGCTCCAAGACTGGTACAGAAATACTTCTCCAAAAATCCTGACAAGGTTCAAAGGTGTTCGGAGACCACCCGTAGAAGAGGGGGTACTGTCACGAACCGGTCTCTCACCTTTGCGGGTTCTGGGGTTCATCCGTTGCCAGTGCGGTTGCTCGCGGTGCTGTGCGCCCGTGTGGGGACACGGCGTGATCAATGGCACAGGTAATGCAGAGTCTGGGAACTGTGAGTGCGGGGACCAAATGGCCTAAGGCACTGCGGTGTGTCTGCTGTATAGGAGGTGGCCATGTTGGAGACCAAATAGCTAATACTGAGCACTTGTGAAAACACCTGTGGGCAGGTGTAAGCCAATCCCGTGCTTGTGCTGCCTTTAAGTAGGCTGGGATTATGTCACTCTGGGCCAGTGCTTTGTTGTATCAAAGCTGTGCCCTAGCTCTGAGCTCTCTCCGTGCATTCCTGTGTGATTCCCGTGGTCCAGATATCGCCTCCGTTCCCAGAGGTCCGTCTGCAGCCTTCACTGCTGAAAGATCTACCGGCTCTCTGCTGTGCTGTCAGTTAATTGCACTCCTATTGGAAATAGTTGGATTCCCAGTGTCCTGCATGAGGTTACCTTGTCAGTCTGCCTATCATTCAAAGTCTGGAGGATTCTGTTTCTCTCAGCTGTTCGTTTGTTCAACTCTGCATTTAACCCATTCATCACCTTGTCATCTACTACAGTTTCACAGTGATCTCCGGAACCCGCAAGTAACCCAATTCAGAACTTTTTATTTGTTATGTTGTCATTACAAGGATAATTCTTCACAGTCTCTCAGTTAACTCTCAAAACTCCATTGCGAACCCTTACAGTTATTTCTTCATGTCTGCATTAACCAGTTAAACACATTCTGCAGTTCAGCATCAAAGCTTGTTTATATTTGGACAATTCTACATTTATTCATCAGCTTGTTTTGCATACAGTTTCATGAACATTTCTTTTATTTATCTTTGAGTGTTATCCTGCATATTGTTTCTGCCATTCCTGCAATACTTCAGTATAATATGATGATTAACAACTTCCCATTTAACACCTTACTGAATTGTTATTTCTAATAAAATATGAAACGGAACTTCCTTCGTCCTCCCTGCTTTCATTTCCCACCAGCACCTACACCTGTGGTTGGTTCAGGGTTTACGGATTCACAAAAACACCCGGACCTGACAGGTTATAACCAAATTCGGTGTGGTGTCTTCACTTTCCTGCAAAGGGCTCTCTCTTAGCGTCTTAATCGCTCAAACTGCATATACATTGTTAAGGTTTCTAAGCGTTACATCATTACAGTATTTGACTAAGGTTTAGAATATAAGCATATTCTTACTGTGTTTATTAATAAGGTTTAAAGGTTATCGACTGCGTGTGCGCTCAATGTGTGTATTCCGTACACTCAGCGCAGCGTGTGTCCGCCGAGTGCGTACCACGTACGGTACTCTGTACGCAAATAGCGTGCAAAGTGCGTAGCACGTGCACGTGGTCTAGCGGCCATAGCGGCTCAATGGTAATGGTATATAGCTTTATGTTTAATGATAATAATTGACATTATCAGTACATATATACTGTATACATAGCATACAAACACATAAATAGAACACAAACATATATGTATATACACACACATAGAATATACATACATAAGGACAGACAGCCCAGTGCAAGCAGCTGCACTGTGTAGCCTGCTATAATGAACCATCCCCTGTGACCTTTTCTAGGCCTCACCCTCCAGCAATAGAGGGCATGGCTATGAATTTCATGGGCCTACCGGGGATTACCCTAAATGCCCCACAGCCCAGTCCAAGCCTGAGCAGAAGAGCCGGTAAAGATGGCAATCAGGCGTCTGGAGGTGGAGAAGACTCTTTGGTCAGTATAGAGTGGCAGGAAGTCGTACGCCAGCATGAAAAGAAAATGGATAGAGTATTTCAGAGGCCACAGGATAGGTAAACCGAGTTATCGGGCTGGAAAGCAGTAAGACTTATGTCTTACTCCATGCCCACCCAGGCCATACCCCCAATAAGACGCAGTTTATTAAGGTTGCGATCAAGGACAGTTTTGATAAATTGTGCCTTAGAAAACCTACACCCACCGTGGTGTTTAAATATCTCCTTGCAGGTGTCCTAATACACAAGTGCTCAAACACAAACTGTGTTGCAGTTTGGCAGGGTGATTTCTCACTAAGAGGCCTATTTATTAGCCCCAAATTTCTACATCAGTTGGTGAAAATGAAAATTTTCTCCTACTAGAAAACATACATATTTAATAAATATCCATGTACACCAGAAACATATTACCACGCCTCTACAGGACTAGAACTAAAGTCTAGCCTGAGGGTTATCCGTAATTAATAATAATATTAATTACCTGTCTTGAGTCTGCTACTCCTGCGGTTCTATCTTCAGAGTAAAGATGACCTCACAGAAGCCCCGGAGTTGTAGGTTGGTGGCTGATGACCTCACAATTCAAGCATGAAGATGGTCCACCTGAAAAAAAAAATTAGAGGCGCGATAATATGTTCATGATATAAGTGCATATTTATTATTGTTGTTTCTTTATATAGTACCACAAATAAATGCAGCACGGTCTGTATAGAGAAAACAAGTCAGTCCCTGCCCCATAGTAGCTTACAGTCTATATAAATCTAAAATAATAGCTAAAATATATTATATAAAAAAAAATTAAAAATATACAATATATAAGTATAAAAAATATATAAAATCTATACAAAAATATATCTCTAAAAATATACTTGGAGAAAACTTTGTACATACTGGGAAAATACATGCACAAGTAAACAGGAATGGACCTTATATAAACATTCAAGTAAAATATAAGAGCGTAATGGATAGAACCTTGCCATAACAGAGTAAAGAAAAAACAATAGCAGCGCAGGTGCACTCAAATCAAAACAGAATACAAAAACAAAAATAAAACAGAACATAAGTGTTAGGCGCGGCGGTGTTCGGCCGTGCCCTGACAGAGCAGCGGTCACGGCCACCGCGCCTCTCTCTCTCCCTGCTTGCGCACGGTGCCTAGCAACGCCGGGACGCCGTGCGCGCGATAGCCGCCGGGTCCCTGGCAACGCTAGGACGCCGTGCGTGCAGGACCGCCGGGTCCATGGCAACGGGGACGCCACAGGTGGACCGCGTTCCCCGTTGCCATAAGATTACTCACCTGTTCTCCCCTGGTCGTGCAGCAAGGCAGCTGCACGACATTTATCAATTAGGCTCTGTACTGCCATTGGAGGGTTCCCTGTTATATGCCTCCTCAGTGTCTCACACAAACGCCGGTGGTAGTTTTCTGTATGCTGTTCCTGCCTTGTAGAAGTTTGTTCCCGGTCAGCTGCATCTGGTCGATCCTGCTCCCTGCCCTCTTGTATTCTGGAGTTCTGAAGCCGGTCCTGGGAATCCTTCTGGTCCTTGTGAACCTGTTACTGTCATCTGGGGTTCTCGCCCGGTTTCGTGAGTAGCGGCTTCTGCCGCGTGTTGCGGCCTAGTCCGCTTAGTATTTGCGTTTCTTTAAGTTGGTGCTTTTGCGGAGGTTTACGCTTTCACTGTCCTCCCCGGAACTCGGCGGTGCCGTGTGGGGGAGTGGACAGTGGTATCCTTTGTAGTTCTTTTCCTTTGGCGGCGTGCCGCACATACGTTTAGTTTTTAGGTAGTTAGTAGCCCCTAGCTTGGTTGTTTCAGTTAGAGGTCCCCTTGTTATTACCCTGTCTCAGTTCACGCTTTGTCTCTCTTTAAGACCTGGGAGCATCGGAGTTGGGCAGACCTAATCCGCCCTTCAAACGCGGCTGCCGTGGGCCCAAGAAACCATAGTCATTCAGGCGTGAATTGACAACACGGGTAAGACAACGGAGGTAGGGTGCTAGGGGCTATTTCCATTCCTTTTCCCTATCCCAGCATCACGTCCTGGTGCTCTGGACTCACTGCATAAGATCTCCCCTGTCCTGAGCATCAGGATCGAAACAATAAGTTCAACCAGGTGAAAGCTATCGCAGCGAAGGTGACCCAAATATCCCAGAAGATTGGGCTGGTATGTTCTCAAGTGAGAGTCCAAGGAGATCAACTGGCCACGGACAGAGACACCACAGTCCTCCAGGATAGAATTACAGTACTTGGGCTCACCAGACCCATCCTCCATCTCCTGCATATTTTAACTGGAAATGGACAGCCACAGATAATTCAGCTATCTCAGCCGTCAGTCTGCTTTCTAAGTGGTAAATGGCTTGGAGAAGCTGTTCCATAGCATGGTCAGAAGATACAGCCAATGTAAGATAACAGAAAAGTTCCACAAGGAAGCCCTGAACAGGAGACTGAAGGTATAGTCAGGAGCTACACAGGGTCACACTGAACTGAAGATAGAAATATAGAGCCAGCGAGACAGATCAACGAGTGAAGGGAAAAGTTCAAGCAAAAGACAACCAGGCTGCAGCGGGTATCAGGAGTTGGATACCCCAGAGTAGCACTGAGACGGAAACTGGGGTGACCAGATCAACAGAGCAGGTAAAGAAATGATTACAGCTTAATACCAGCAGACCTCAAGGAGATCAGTGTGTCCAGTATCACAGGAACTAGAAAGCGGGACAGCACACTAAGCAGCAGTCACCAGGGCCCCACAGACACACGATACGGCATTCAAAATGGCAGCAGACAGAAGACCCCAGCAGCGGAGACGTGACCAGTGTGCAGGAGCAGACAGCAGAACAGAACCTCAGTGCAGGAGCAGAAGTCACAATGGAGGAAGCAGCAATCAGAAGCCGCCAGGCGCTAGATGATGTCCCTTAAGCCAGCAGGTCAGCGGAGCAATGGTACCCGGCAAAGCACACGGAAGCACTGTGGAGCGAAGCTCAGGATCCAAAAAGGCTGCGGCTTGCAGGAGAATGCGCAGCGAGGTGGCACCACCTGGGGATCAAAAGCAACACTGGCACAGGAAACAGCGAGACCCAGGGGGAGACTGTCCACCATCAGGGAGGACTAAACAGCCAGAGAGACCTTCACGGTCAGTGGAGGCAGTGTCAGACTGGGTCCTAAAGGGCCCACAGGGGAATGCAATGGCAGGGGCCTGCCTAAAGTGTGTGACCAGCTCTGGGTAGCTGTGGCCATCAATTGGAGGAGTGTTGTCATTCCACATTTACACAATATCAATAATCTATAACCCTTTTATTATAATCTGTGCCCACTTTATTCAAAATATCAATAATCGGTGACTCTCTTATTATAGTAGCAAAAATTGGTGCCCTTATAGTAGCAATAAGTGTCGGAAGCTGCCGTCTTGTAGGAAAGAATAGCCGCCTATCAGCGTGCTTCTGTCGGAAACGGGGCCAAATCCAACAGGTTTTGGCCCCGTTTCCATCTCAATTCCGACTTTAAAAAAAATCGGATTGAGATGAGGGAGCTGAGAGGAGGAGACGGGAGAGAGAAGCAGGGAGACGGGGGAGAGCAGCGGCTACAGCAGCGTAGCAGGAGGATGGGGCACCGCCGCCGCTCACGGCAGCGCCCATCCGGCTCCAGCAAGCGAGGTCCCGCTTGCTGGAGCTGGGTGGACGCTGCCGTGAGGTCTGGCGGTGGTGCACCATCCTCATGCTACGCTGCTGTAGCCGCTGCTCTCCCCCGTCTCCCCACTGCTCTCCCCCTCTCAGCTCCATCATCTCAATCCAACTTTTTTTAAAGTCGGATTGAGATGCTCAGGAATGGACAATTCCTGTCGAATTTGGCCGTTCATTGAATAGTTCTTGTCGGATCCATTCCGACAAATGCATGTCGGAATGGATGCGACTTTAGCAATAATCCACATAGGCCCCTGCCATTGCATATCCAATTGAAAGCAAATTTCCACAGCTGCAAGGATTTTCCTATCTAATCGCCAGGGAGAAATTCAGCAGCGTTAATTTCAATAGAAGCAGTCCCAAGGGCTATGAGAAAAAATAAGAATTTACTCACCGGTAATTCTATTTCTCGTAGTCCGTAGTGGATGCTGGGAACTCCGTAAGGACCATGGGGAATAGCGGCTCCGCAGGAGTCTGGGCACAACTAAAAGAAAGCTTTTAGACTACCTGGTGTGCACTGGCTCCTCCCACTATGACCCTCCTCCAAGCCTCAGTTAGGATACTGTGCCCGGAAGAGCTGACACAATAAGGAAGGATTTTGAATCCCGGGTAAGACTCATACCAGCCACACCAATCACACCGTATAACTCGTGATACCATATCCAGTTAACAGTATGAAATTTAACTGAGCCTCTCAACAGATGGCTCATAACAATAACCCTTTTGTGAACAACAACTATGTACAAGTATTGCAGACAATCCGCACTTGGGAGGGGCGCCCAGCATCCACTACGGACTACAAGAAATAGAATTACCGGTGAGTAAATTCTTATTTTCTCTGACGTCCTAGTGGATGCTGGGAACTCCGTAAGGACCATGGGGATTATACCAAAGCTCCCAAACGGGCGGGAGAGTGCGGATGACTCTGCAGCACCGAATGAGAGAACTCAAGGTCCTCCTCAGCCAGGGTATCAAATTTGTAGAATTTTGCAAACGTGTTTGCCCCTGACCAAGTAGCAGCTCGGCAAAGTTGTAAAGCCGAGACCCCTCGGGCAGCCGCCCAAGATGAGCCCACCTTCCTTGTAGAATGGGCTTTTACTGATTTAGGATGCGGCAGTCCAGCCGCAGAATGCGCCAGCTGAATTGTGCTACAAATCCAGCGAGCAATAGTCTGCTTAGAAGCAGGAGCACCCAGTTTGTTGGGTGCATACAGGATAAATAGCGAGTCAGTTTTCCTGACTCCAGCCGTCCTGGAAACATAAATTTTTAAGGCCCTGACTACGTCCAGTAACTTGGAATCCTCCAAGTCGCTAGTAGCCGCAGGCACTACAATAGGTTGGTTCAAGTGAAAAGCAGATACCACCTTAGGGAGAAAATGGGGACGAGTCCTCAATTCTGCCCTATCCATATGGAAAATCAGATAAGGACTTTTAAATGACAAAGCCGACAATTCTGATACACGCCTGGCCGAAGCCAAGGCCAATAACATGACCACTTTCCACGTGAGATATTTTAGATCCACGGTCTTTAGTGGCTCAAACCAATGTGATTTTAGGAAATTCAACACCACGTTGAGATCCCAGGGTGCCACTGGAGGCACAAAGGGGGGCTGAATATGCAGCACTCCTTTTACAAATGTCTGAACTTCAGGTAGTGAAGCTAGTTCTTTTTGGAAGAAAATCGACAGAGCCGATATCTGTACCTTAATGGAGCCTAATTTTAGGCCCATAGTCACTCCTGCCTGTAGGAAGTGCAGAAATCGACCCAGCTGAAATTCCTCTGTTGGGGCCTTATTGGCCTCACACCAAGCAACATATTTCCGCCATATGCGGTGATAATGTTTAACCGTTACATCTTTCCTGGCTTTAATCAGCGTAGGAATGACATCCTCCGGAATGCCCTTTTCCTTTAGGATCCGGCGTTCAACCGCCATGCCGTCAAACGCAGCCGCGGTAAGTCTTGGAACAGACAGGGCCCCTGCTGCAGCAGGTCCTGTCTGAGCGGCAGAGGCCATGGGTCCTCTGAGATCATCTCTTGAAGTTCCGGGTACCAAGCTCTTCTTGGCCAATCCGGAACCACGAGTATTGTCCTTACTCCTCGTTTTCTTATTATTCTCAGTACCTTTGGTATGAGAGGCAGAGGAGGGAACACATAAACTGACGGGTACACCTACGGTGTCACTAGAGCGTCCACCGCTTTCGCCTGAGGGTCCCTTGACCTGGCGCAATATCTCTCCAGTTTTTTGTTTAGGCGGGACGCCATCATGTCCACCTGTGGCCGTTCCCAACGATTTACAATCAGTGTGAAGACTTCTGGATGAAGTCCCCACTCTCCCGGGTGGAGGTCGTGCCTGCTGAGGAAGTCTGCTTCCCAGTTGTCCACTCCCGGAATGAACACTACTGACAGTGCTAGCACGTGATTTTCCGCCCATCGGAGAATCCTTGTGGCTTCTGCCATTGCCGTCCTGCTTCTTGTGCCGCCCTGTCGGTTTACATGGGCGACCGCCGTGATGTTGTCTGACTGGATCAGTACCGGCTGGTGTAGAAGCAGGGGTTTTGCCTGACTTAGGGCATTGTAAATGGCCCTTAGTTTTAGAATATTTATGTGTAAGGAAGTCTCCTGACTCGACCATAGTCCTTGGAAATTTATTCCCTGTGTGACTGCCCCCCAGCCTCGAAGGCTGGCATCCGTGGTCACCAGGACCCAGTCCTGTATGCCGAATCTGCGGCCCTCTAGGAGATGAGCACTCTGCAGCCACCACAGCAGAGACACCCTGGTTCTTGGAGACAGGGTTATTAGCCGATGCATCTGAAGATGCGATCCGGACCATTGGTCCAACAGGTCCCACTGAAAGATTCTGGCATGGAACCTGCCGAAAGGAATTGCTTCGTAAGAAGCCACCATCTTTCCCAGGACTCGCGTGCAGTGATGCACCGACACCTGTTTTGGTTTCAGGAGATCTCTGACTAGAGATGACAGCTCCTTGGCTTTCTCCTCCGGGAGAAACACTTTTTTCTGGACTGTGTCCAAAATCATTCCCAGGAACAGTAGACGTGTCGTCGGAACCAGCTGTGACTTTGGAATATTCAGAATCCAACCGTGCTGGTGTAGCACCTCCTGAGATAGTGCTACTCCTACCAACAACTGCTCCCTGGATCTCGCCTTTATTAGGAGATCGTCCAAGTACGGGATAATTAAAACTCCCTTTTTTCGAAGGAGTATCATCATTTCCGCCATTACTTTGGTAAACACCCTCGGTGCCGTGGACAGTCCAAACGGCAGCGTCTGGAATTGGTAATGGCAATTTTGTACCGCAAATCTGAGGTACTCCTGGTGAGGATGATAAATGGGGACATGCAGGTAAGCATCCTTGATGTCCAGGGATACCATGTAATCCCCCTCCTCCAGGCTTGCAATAACCGCCCTGAGCGATTCCATCTTGAACTTGAACTTTTTTATGTATGTGTTCAAGGATTTCAAATTTAAAATAGGTCTCACCGAACCGTCCGGTTTCGGTACCACAAACAGTGTGGAATAGTAACCCCGTCCTTGTTGAAGTAGGGGCACCTTGACTATCACCTGCTGGGAATACAGCTTGTGAATTGCCTCTAGCACAGCCTCCCTGCCTGAGGGAGTTGTTGGCAAGGCAGATTTGAGGAAACGGCAGGGGGGAGACGCCTCGAATTCCAGTCTGTACCCCTGAGATACTACTTGCAAGATCCAGGGATCCACCTGTGAGCGAGCCCACTGATCGCTGAAATTTTTGAGGCGGCCCCCCACCGTACCTGGCTCCGCCTGTGGAGCCCCACCGTCATGCGGCGGACTTGGAAGAAGCGGGGGAGGACTTTTGCTCCTGGGAACCTGCTGTTTGTTGCAGCCTTTTTCCCCTACCTCTGCCTCTGGACAGAAAGGACCCGCCTTTTCCTCGCCTGTTTCTCTGGGTCCGAAAGGACTGTACTTGATAAAACGGCGCTTTTTTAGGCTGTGAGGGAACCTGGGGTAAAAATGCTGACTTCCCAGCTGTCGCTGTGGAAACTAGGTCCGAGAGACCATCCCCGAATAACTCCTCACCCTTATAAGGCAAAACTTCCATGTGCCTTTTGGAATCTGCATCCCCTGTCCACTGCCGAGTCCATAAGCCTCTCCTAGCAGAAATGGACAATGCACTTATTTTAGATGCCAGCCGGCAGATCTCCCTCTGTGCATCTCTCATGTATAAGACTGAGTCTTTTATATGATCTATGGTTAGGAGAATAGTGTCCCTGTCTAGGGTGTCAATATTTTCTGACAGGGAATCTGACCATGCAGGGGCAGCACTGCACATCCATGCTGACGCAATAGCTGGTCTAAGTATAATGCCTGAGTGTGTATATACAGACTTCAGGATCGCCTCCTGCTTTCTATCCGCAGGCTCCTTTAGGGTGGCCGTATCCGGAGACGGAAGTGCCACCTTTTTAGACAAACGTGTGAGTGCTTTATCCACCCTAGGAGGTGTTTCCCAACGTGCCCTATCCTCTGGCGGGAAAGGGAACGCCATTAGTAATTTTTTAGGAATTACCAATCTTTTATCGGGGAAAGCCCACGCTTCTTCACACACTTCATTTAATTCTTCAGATGGGGGAAAAACTACGGATAGTTTTTTCTCCCCAAACATAATACCCTTTTTAGTGGTACCTGGGTTTATATCCGAAATGTGTAATACCTCCTTCATTGCCTCAATCATGCAACGAATGGCCCTAGTGGACATTAGATTTGACTCATCGTCGTCGACACTGGTATCAGTATCCGTGTCGACATCTGCGTCTGCCATCTGAGGTAGCGGGCGTTTTAGAGCCCCTGATGGCCTTTGAGACACCTGGGCAGGCACGAGCTGAGAAGCCGGCTGTCCCGCATTTGGCATGTCGCCAAATTTTTTGTGTAAGGAGTCGACACTTGCACGTAATTCCTTCCATAAAACCATCCACTCAGGTGTCTGCCCCGCAGGGGGTGACATCACTTCTGTAGGCATCTGCTCCGCCTCCACATAATTTTCCTCATCAAACATGTCAACACAGCTGTACCGACACACCGCACACACACCGGGAATGCTCTAACAAAGGACAGGACCCCACAGAAGCCCTTTGGGGAGACAGAGAGAGAGTATGCCAGCACACACCAGAGCGCTATATAATGCAGGGACTAACTGAATTATGTCCCCTATAGCTGCTATAATATTTACTGCGCCTAAATTTAGTGCCCCCCCCTCTCTTTTTTACCCTTTTCTGTAGTGTAGACTGCAGGGGAGAGCCAGGGAGCTTCCTTCCAGCGGAACTGTGAGGGAGAAATGGCGCCAGTGTGTTGAGGGAGATAGCTCCGCCCCTTTTTCGCGGACTTTTCTCCCGCTTTTTTAAGGATTCTGGCAGGGGTAATTATCACATATATAGCCTCTGGGGCTATATATTGTGATTGTTTTGCCAGCCAAGGTGTTTTTATTGCTGCTCAGGGCGCCCCCCCCCCAGCGCCCTGCACCCTCAGTGACCGGAGTGTGAAGTGTGTATGAGGAGCAATGGCGCACAGCTGCAGTGCTGTGCGCTACCTTGGTGAAGACATAAGTCTTCATGCCGCCGATTTTCCGGACTTCTTCTTGCTTCTGGCTCTGTGGAGGGGGACGGCGGCGCGGCTCCGGGACCGAACACCAAGGCCAGTTCTATGCGGTCGATCCCTCTGGAGCTAATGGTGTCCAGTAGCCTAAGAAGCCCAAGCTAGCTGCAAGCAGGTAGGTTCGCTTCTTCTCCCCTTAGTCCCTCGTTGCAGTGAGCCTGTTGCCAGCAGGTCTCACTGTAAAATAAAAAACCTAAATTATACTTTCTTTCTAAGAGCTCAGGAGAGCCCCTAGTGTGCATCCAGCTCGGCCGGGCACAAAAATATAACTGAGGCTTGGAGGAGGGTCATAGTGGGAGGAGCCAGTGCACAACAGGTAGTCTAAAAGCTTTCTTTTAGTTGTGCCCAGACTCCTGCGGAGCCGCTATTCCCCATGGTCCTTACGGAGTTCCCAGCATCCACTAGGACGTCAGAGAAATGGGAAATTCCCTTAAACTATCAGGACTTGCTTCAGAGCCCTGGACACCCCCCCTGTAAAGCACCCATCCCCACTGATCCTGGCAACAGCAGTGAGCCAGAGAGAGAACGACAGAGGTAGCCAAGCTCTTATAGCAGCACCCTCTTGTACGGGTGGCATGGCATGCTGAGATGTGAAATTACAAAGCAGCTGAAGTGTTGAACGTTAACTATATGCATGGCATACATACGTACATATATACTGTATACATAGTATACAAACACATAAATAGTACACAAACATATATGTATATACACACACATAGAATATACATACATAAGGACAGACAGCCCAGTGCAAGCAGCTGCACTGTGTAGCCTGCTATAATGAACCATCCCCTGTGACCTTTTCTAGGCCTCACCCTCCAGCAATAGAGGGCATGGCTATGAATTTCATGGGCCTACCGGGGATTACCCTAAATGCCCCACAGCCCAGCCCAAGCCTGAGCAGAAGAGCCGGTAAAGATGGCAATCAGGCGTCTGGAGGTGGAGAAGACCCTTTGGTCAGTATAGAGTGGCAGGAAGTCGCACGCCAGCATGAAAAGAAAATGGATAATGAGTCTTTCAGAGGCCACAGGATAGGTAAACAGAGTTATCAGGCTGGAAAGCAGTAAGACTTACGTCTTACTCCATGCCCACCCAGGCCACACCCCAATAAGACGCAGTTTATTAAGGTTGCGATCAAGGACAGTTTTGATAAATTGTGCCTTAGAAAACCTACCCCCACCGTGGTGTTTAAATATCTCCTTGCAGGTGTCCTAACACACAAGCGCTCAAACACAAACTGTGTTGCCGTTTGGCAGGGTGATTTCTCACTAAGAGGCCTATTTATTAGCCCCAAATTTCTACATCAGTTGGTGAAAATGAAAATTTTCTCCCACTAGAAAACATACATATTTAATAAATATCCATGTACACCAGAAACATATTACCACGCCTCTACAGGACTAGAACTAAAGTCTAGCCTGAGGGTTATCCGTAATTAATAATAATGGGGGTAATTCCAAGTTGATCGCAGCAGGATTTTTGATAGCAATTGGGCAAAACCATGTGCACTGCAGGGGAGGCAGATATAACATGTGCAGAAAGAGTTAGATTTGGGTGGGTTATTTTATTTCTGTGCAGGGTAAATACTGGCTGCTTTATTTTTACACTGCAAATTAGATTGCAGATTGAACACACCCTACCCAAATCTAACTCTCTCTGCACATGTTATATCTGCCTCCCCTGCAGTGCACATGGTTTTGCCCAATTGCTAACAAAAATCCTGCTGCGATCAACTTGGAATTACCCCCAATATTAATTACCTGTCTTGAGTCTGCTACTCCTGCGGTTCTATCTTCAGAGTAAAGATGACCTCACAGAAGCCCCGGAGATGTAGGTTGGTGGCTGATGACCTCACAATTCAAGCACGAAGATGGTCCACCTGAAAAAAAAATTAGAGGCGCGATAATATGTTCATGATATACGTGCATATTTATTATTGTTGTTTCTTTATATAGTACCACAAATAAATGCAGAGCGGTCTGTATAGAGAAAACAAGTCAGTCCCTGCCCCATAGGAGCTTACAGTCTATATAAATCTAAAATAATAGCTAAAATATATTATAAAATAAAAAATTAAAAATATACAATATATAAGTATAAAAAAAATATCAAATCTATACAAAAATATATCTCTAAAAATATACTTGGAGAAAACTTTGTACATACTGGGAAAATACATGCACAAGTAAACAGGAATGGACCTTATATAAACATTCAAGTAAAATATAAGAGCGTAATGGATAGAACCTTGCCATAACAGAGTAAAGAAAAAACAATAGCAGCGCAGGTGCACTCAAATCAAAACAGAATACAAAAACAAAAATAAAACAGAACATAAGTTTAACCAGGTGAAAGCTATCGCAGCGAAGGTGACCCAAACATTCAAGAAGATTGGGCTGGTATGTTCTCAAGTGGGAGTCCAAGGAGATCAACTGGCCACGGACAGAGACACCACAGTCCTCCAGGATAGAATTACAGTACTCGGGCTCACCAGACCCATCCTCCATCTCCTGCATATTTTAACTGGAAATGGACAGCCACAGATAATTCAGCTATCTCAGCCGTCAGTCTGCTTTCTAAGTGGTAAATGGCTTGGAGAAGCTGTTCCATAGCATGGTCAGAAGATACAGCCAATGTAAGATAACAGAAAAGTTCCACAAGGAAGCCCTGAACAGGAGACTGAAGGTATAGTCAGGAGCTACACAGGGTCACACTGAACTGAAGATAGAAATATAGAGCCAGCGAGACAGATCAACGAGTGAAGGGAAAAGTTCAAGCAAAAGACAACCAGGCTGCAGCGGGTATCAGGAGTTGGATACCCCAGAGTAGCACTGAGCCGGAAACTGGGGTGACCAGATCAACAGAGCAGGTAAAGAAATGATTACAGCTTAATACCAGCAGACCTCAAGGAGATCAGTGTGTCCAGTATCACAGGAACTAGAAAGCGGGACAGCACACTAAGCAGCAGTCACCAGGGCCCCACAGACACACGATACGGCATTCAAAATGGCAGCAGACAGAAGACCCCAGCAGCTGAGACGTGACCAGTGTGCAGGAGCAGACAGCAGAACAGAACCCCAGTGCAGGAGCAGAAGTCACAATGGAGGAAGCCGCAATCAGAAGCCGCCAGGCGCTAGATGATGTCCCTCAAGCAAGCAGGTCAGCGGAGCAATGGTACCCGGCAAAGCACACGGAAGCACTGTGGAGCAGAGCTCAGGATCCAAAAAGGCTTCGGCTTGCAGGAGAAATGCGCAGCGAGGCGGCACCACCTGGGGATCAAAAGCAACACTGGCACAGGAAACAGCGAGACCCAGGGGGAGACTGTCCACCATCAGGGAGGACTAAACAGCCAGAGAGACCTTCACGGTCAGTGGAGGCAGTGTCAGACTGGGTCCTAAAGGGCCCACAGGGAATGCAATGGCAGGGGCCTGCCTAAAGTGTGTGACCAGCTCTGGGTAGCTATGGCCATCAATTGGAGGAGTGTGGTCATTCCACATTAACACAATATCAATAATCTATAACCCTTTTATTATAATCTGTACCCACTTTATTCAAAATATCAATAATCGGTGACTCTCTTATTATAGTAGCAATAATTGGTGCCCTTATAGTAGCAAGAAGTGTCAGAAGCTGCCGTCTTGTCGGAAAGACGGCAGCTTCCGACAGATTTAGGTCAGAAGCTGTTCCGACCTATTCATTGGGGTCTGTTTTTTTCCGACAAGTCGGCCATTCCCGACTTGTCAGAAAACGTGGATCGGCGGAATAACGGCCGATCAGCGTGCTTCTGTCGGCAACGGGGCCAAATCCAACAGGTTTTGGTCCCGTTTCCATCTCAATGCCGACTTTAAAAAGAATCGGATTGAGATGAGGGAGCTGAGAGGAGGAGACGGGAGAGAGAAGCGGGGAGACGGGGGAGAGCAGCGGCTACAGCAGCGTAGCAGGAGGATGGGGCACCGTCGCCGCTCACGGCAGCGCCCAACCGGCTCCAGCAAGCGAGGTCCCGCTTGCTGGAGCTGGGTGGACGCTGCCGTGAGGTCTGGCGGTGGTGCACCATCCTCATGCTATGCTGTAGCCGCTGCTCTCCCCCGTCTCCCCACTGCTCTTCCCCTCTCAGCTCCATCATCTCAATCCAACTTTTTTAAAGTTGGATTGAGATGCTCAGGAATGGAAAATTCCTGTCGAATTTGGCCGTTCATTGAATAGTTCTTGTCGGATCCATTCCGACAAATGCATGTCGGAATGGATGCGACTTTATCAATAATCCACATAGGCCCCTGCCATTGCATATCCAATTGAAAGCAAATTTCCACAGCTGCAAGGATTTTCCTATCTAATCGCCAGGGAGAAATTCAGCAGCGTTAATTTCAATAGAAGCAGTCCCAAGGGCTATGAGAAAAATGGGAAATTCCCTTAAACTATCAGGACTTGCTTCAGAGCCCTGGACTCCCCCCCCGTAAAGCACCCAACCCCACTGATTCTGGCAACAGCAGTGAGCCAGAGAGAGAACGACAGAGGTAAGCCAGGCTCCTATAGCAGCACCCTCGTGTACGGGTGGCATGGCATGCTGAGATGTGAAATTACATAGCAGCTGAAGTGTTGAACGTTAACTATATGCATGGCATACATACGTACATATATACTGTATACATAGTATACAAACACATAAATAGAACACAAACATATATGTATATACACACACATAGAATATACATACATAAGGACAGACAGCCCAGTGCAAGCAGCTGCACTGTGTAGCCTGCTATAATGAACCATCCCCTGTGACCTTTTCTAGGCCTCACCCTCCAGCGATAGAGGGCATGGCTATGAATTTCATGGGCCTACCGGGGATTACCCTAAATGCCCCAGAGCCCAGTCCAAGCCTGAGCAGAAGAGCCGGTAAAGATGGCAATCAGGCGTCTGGAGTTGGAGAAGACCCTTTGGTCAGTATAGAGTGGCAGGAAGTCGCACGCCAGCATGAAAAGAAAATGGATAATGAGTCTTTCAGAGGCCACAGGATAGGTAAACAGAGTTATCGGGCTGGAAAGCAGTAAGACTTACGTCTTACTCCATGCCCACCCAGGCCACGCCCCAATAAGATGCAGTTTATTGAGTTTGCGATCAAGGACAGTTTTGATAAATTGTGCCTTAGAAAACCTACCCCCACCGTGGTGTTTAAATATCTCCTTGCAGGTGTCCTAACACACAAGTGCTCAAACACAAACTGTGTTGCAGTTTGGCAGGGTGATTTCTCACTAACGGGCCTATTTATTAGCCCCAAATTTCTACATCAGTTGGTGAAACTGAAAATTTTCACCTACTAGAAAACATACATATTTAATAAATATCCATGTACACCAGAAACATATTACCACGCCTCTACAGGACTAGAACTAAAGTCTAGCCTGGGGGTTATCCGTAATTAATAATAAGAATTTACTTACCGATAATTCTATTTCTCATAGTCCGTAGTGGATGCTGGGGACTCCGAAAGGACCATGGGGAATAGCGGCTCCGCAGGAGACTGGGCACAAAAGTAAAAGCTTTAGGACTACCTGGTGTGCACTGGCTCCTCCCCCCATGACCCTCCTCCAAGCCTCAGTTAGGATACTGTGCCCGGACGAGCGTACACAATAAGGAAGGATTTTGAATCCCAGGTAAGACTCATACCAGCCACACCAATCACACCGTACAACTTGTGATCTGAACCCAGTTAACAGCATGATAACAGAGGAGCCTCTGAAAAGATGGCTCACAACAATAATAACCCGATTTTTGTAACAATAACTATGTACAAGTATTGCAGACAATCCGCACTTGGGATGGGCGCCCAGCATCCACTACGGACTATGAGAAATAGAATTATCGGTAAGTAAATTCTTAGCTCCCAAACGGGCGGGAGAGTGCGGATGACTCTGCAGCACCGAATGAGAGAACTCCAGGTCCTCCTCAGCCAGGGTATCAAATTTGTAGAATTTAGCAAACGTGTTTGCCCCTGACCAAGTAGCTGCTCGGCAAAGTTGTAAAGCCGAGACCCCTCGGGCAGCCGCCCAAGATGAGCCCACTTTCCGTGTGGAATGGGCTTTTACAGATTTTGGCTGTGGCAGGCCTGCCACAGAATGTGCAAGCTGAATTGTACTACAAATCCAACGAGCAATAGTCTGCTTAGAAGCAGGAGCACCCAGCTTGTTGGGTGCATACAGGATAAACAGCGAGTCAGATTTTCTGACTCCAGCCGTCCTGGAAACATATATTTTCAGGGCCCTGACTACGTCCAGCAACTTGGAATCCTCCAAGTCCCTAGTAGCCGCAGGTACCACAATAGGCTGGTTTAAGTGAAACGCTGTAACCACCTTAGGGAGAAATTGAGGACGAGTCCTCAATTCTGCCCTGTCCGTATGAAAAATTAGGTAAGGGCTTTTATAGGATAAAGCCGCCAATTCTGAGACACGCCTGGCTGAAGCCAGGGCTAACAGCATTACCACTTTCCATGTGAGATATTTTAAGTCCACAGTGGTGAGTGGTTCAAACCAATGTGATTTTAGGAACCCCAAAACTATATTGAGATCCCAAGGTGCCACTGGAGGCACAAAAGGAGGCTGTATATGCAGTACCCCCTTGACAAACGTCTGAACTTCAGGAACTGAAGCTAGTTCTTTTTGGAAGAATATCGACAGGGCCGAAATTTGAACCTTAATGGACCCTAATTTTAGGCCCATAGACAGTCCTGTTTGCAGGAAATGCAGGAAACGACCCAGTTGAAATTCCTCTGTAGGGGCCTTCCTGGCCTCACACCACGCAACATATTTACGCCAAATACGGTGATAATGTTGCACAGTTACATCCTTCCTGGCTTTGATCAGGGTAGGGATGACTTCATCCGGAATGCCTTTTTCCTTCAGGATCCGGCGTTCAACCGCCATGCCGTCAAACGCAGCCGCGGTAAGTCTTGGAACAGACAGGGTCCCTGCTGGAGCAGGTCCTTTCTTAGAGGTAGAGGCCACGGGTCTTCCGTGAGCATCTCTTGAAGTTCCGGGTACCAAGTCCTTCTTGGCCAATCCGGAGCCACGAGTATAGTCCTTACTCCTCTCCTTCTTATAATTCTCAGTACCTTGGGTATGAGAGGCAGAGGAGGGAACACATACACTGACTGGTACACCCACGGTGTTACCAGAGCGTCCACAGCTATTGCCTGAGGGTCCCTTGACCTGGCGCAATATCTGTCCAGTTTTTTGTTGAGGCGGGACGCCATCATGTCCACCTTTGGTTTTTCCCAACGGTTCACAATCATGTGGAAGACTTCTGGGTGAAGTCCCCACTCCCCCGGGTGGAGGTCGTGTCTGCTGAGGAAGTCTGCTTCCCATCCACTCCCGGAATGAACACTGCTGACAGTGCTATCACATGATTTTCCGCCCAGCGAAGAATCCTTGCAACTTCCGTCATTGCCCTCCTGCTTCTTGTGCCGCCCTGTCTGTTTACGTGGGCGACTGCCGTGATGTTGTCCGACTGGATCAACACCGGCTGACCCTGAAGCAGAGGCCTTGCCTGACTTAGGGCATTGTAAATGGCCCTTAGTTCCAGGATATTTATGTGAAGTGACGTTTCCATGCTTGACCACAAGCCCTGGAAATTTCTTCCCTGTGTGACTGCTCCCCAGCCTCTCAGGCTGGCATCCGTGGTCACCAGGACCCAGTCCTGAATGCCGAATCTGTGGCCCTCTAGAAAATGAGCACTCTGTAACCACCACAGGAGAGACACCCTTGTCCTTGGAGACAGGGTTATCCGCTGATGCATTTGAAGATGCGATCCGGACCATTTGTCCAGCAGATCCCACTGAAAAGTTCTTGCGTGGAATCTGCCGAATGGAATCGCTTCGTAAGAAGCCACCATTTTTCCCAGGACCCTTGTGCATTGATGCACTGACACTTGGCCTGGTTTTAGGAGGTTCCTGACTAGGTCGGATAACTCCCTGGCTTTCTCCTCCGGGAGAAACACCTTTTTCTGGACTGTGTCCAGAATCATCCCTAGGAACAGCAGACGTGTCGTCGGAATCAGCTGCGATTTTGGAATATTTAGAATCCACCCGTGCTGTCGTAGTACTACTTGAGATAGTGCTACTCCGACCTCTAACTGTTCTCTGGACCTTGCCCTTATCAGGAGATCGTCCAAGTAAGGGATAATTAAGACGCCTTTTCTTCGAAGAAGAATCATCATTTCGGCCATTACCTTGGTAAAGACCCGGGGTGCCGTGGACAATCCAAACGGCAGTGTCTGAAACTGATAGTGACAGTTCTGTACCACAAACCTGAGGTACCCTTGGTGAGAAGGGCAAATTGGGACATGGAGGTAAGCATCCTTGATGTCCAGAGACACCATATAGTCCCCTTCTTCCAGGTTCGCTATCACTGCTCTGAGTGACTCCATCTTGAATTTGAACCTTTGTATGTAAGTGTTCAAGGATTTCAGATTTAAAATAGGTCTCACCGAGCCGTCCGGCTTCGGTACCACAAACAGCGTGGAATAATACCCCTTTCCCTGTTGTAGGAGGGGTACCTTGATTATCACCTGCTGGGAATACAGCTTGTGAATGGCTTCCAATACTGCCTCCCTGTCGGAGGGAGACGTTGGTAAAGCAGACTTCAGGAACCGGCGAGGGGGAGACGTCTCGAATTCCAATTTGTACCCCTGAGATACTACCTGCAGGATCCAGGGGTCCACTTGCGAGTGAGCCCACTGCGCGCTGAAATTCTTGAGACGGGCCCCCACCGTACCTGAGTCCGCTTGTAAGGCCCCAGCGTCATGCTGAGGACTTGGCAGAAGCGGGGGAGGGCTTCTGTTCGTGGGAAGAGGCTGTCTGCTGCAGTCTTTTTCCCCTTCCTCTGCCCCGGGGCAGATATGAGTGGCCTTTTGCCCGCTTGCCCTTATGGGGACGAAAGGACTGAGCCTGAAAAGACGGTGTCTTTTTCTGCTGAGAGGTGACCTGGGGTAAAAAGGTGGATTTCCCAGCCGTTGCCGTGGCCACCAGGTCCGATAGACCGACCCCAAATAACTCCTCCCCTTTATACAGCAATACTTCCATATGCCGTTTGGAATCCGCATCACCTGACCACTGTCGCGTCCATAACCCTCTTCTGGCAGAAATGGACAGCGCACTTACTCTTGATGCCAGAGTGCAAATATCCCTCTGTGCATCTCGCATATATAGAAATGCATCCTTTAAATGCTCTATAGTCAATAATATACTGTCCCTGTCCAGGGTATCAATATTTTCAGTCAGGGAATCCGACCAAGCCACCCCAGCACTGCACATCCAGGCTGAGGCGATTGCTGGTCGCAGTATAATACCAGTATGTGTGTATATACTTTTTAGGATATTTTCCAGCTTCCTATCAGCTGGTTCCTTGAGGGCGGCCGTATCAGGAGACGGTAACGCCACTTGTTTTGATAAGCGTGTGAGCGCCTTATCTACCCTAGGGGGTGTTTCCCAACGCGCCCTAACCTCTGGCGGGAAAGGGTATAATGCCAATAATTTTTTAGAAATTAGCAGTTTTTTATCGGGGGAAACCCACGCTTCATCACACACCTCATTTAATTCATTTGATTCAGGAAAAACTACGGATAGTTTTTTCACACCCCACATAATACCCTTTTTTGTGGTACTTGTAGTATCAGAAATGTTCAAAACCTCCTTCATTGCCGTGATCATGTAACGTGTGGCCCTACTGGAAAATACGTTTGTTTCCTCACCGTCGACACTGGAGTCAGTGTCCGTGTCTGGGTCTGTGTCGACCATCTGAGGTAACGGGCGCTTTAGAGCCCCTGACGGTGTTTGAGACGCCTGTACAGGTAATAACTGATTTGCCGGCTGTCTCATGTCGTCAACAGTCTTTTGTAAAGTGCTGACACTATCACGTAATTCCTTCCATAAGACCATCCAGTCAGGTGTCGACTCCCTAGGGGGTGACATCACTATTACAGGCAATTGCTCCGCCTCCATACCATTTTCCTCCTCATACATGTCGACACAACGTACCGACACACAGCACACACACAGGGAATGCTCTGATAGAGGACAGGACCCCACTAGCCCTTTGGGGAGACAGAGGGAGAGTTTGCCAGCACACACCAGAGCGCTATATATATACAGGGATAACCTTATATAAGTGTTTTTCCCTTATATAGCTGCTGTATAGATTTATCTGCCAAATTAGTGCCTCCCCTCTCTTGTTTTACCCTGTTTCTGTAGTGCAGGACTGCAGGGGAGAGTCAGGGAGCTTCCCTCCAACGGAGCTGTGAGGAAAAATGGCGCCAGTGTGCTGAGGAGATAGGCTCCGCCCCCTTCTCGGCGGCCTTTCTCCCGCTTTTTTAAGGAAAAATTGGCAGGGGTTAAATGCATCCATATAGCCCAGGAGCTATATGTCATGTATTTTTTGCCATATAAGGTGTTTTTATTGCGTCTCAGGGCGCCCCCCCCCAGCGCCCTGCACCCTCAGTGACCGGAGTGTGAAGTGTGCTGAGAGCAATGGCGCACAGCTGCGGTGCTGTGCGCTACCTTATTGAAGACAGGACGTCTTCTGCCGCCGATTTTCCGGACCTCTTCAGTCTTCTGGCTCTGTAAGGGGGCCGGCGGCGCGGCTCTGGGACCCATCCATGGCTGGGCCTGTGATCGTCCCTCTGGAGCTAATGTCCAGTAGCCTAAGAAGCCCAATCCACTCTGCACGCAGGTGAGTTCGCTTCTTCTCCCCTTAGTTCCTCGGTGCAGTGAACCTGTTGCCAGCAGGATTCACTGAAAATAAAAAACCTATACTTAAACTTTTTTACTAAGCAGCTCAGGAGAGCCACCTAGTGAGCAGCCTTCTCGTTCGGGCACAAAAATCTAACTGGGGCTTGGAGGAGGGTCATGGGGGGAGGAGCCAGTGCACACCAGGTAGTCCTAAAGCTTTTACTTTTGTGCCCAGTCTCCTGCGGAGCCGCTATTCCCCATGGTCCTTTCGGTGTCCCCAGCATCCACTAGGACGTCAGAGAAAATAATATTAATTACCTGTCTTGAGTCTGCTACTCCTGCGGTTCTATCTTCAGAGTAAAGATGACCTCACAGAAGCCCCGGAGATGTAGGTTGGTGGCTGATGACCTCACAATTCAAGCATGAAGATGGTCCACCTGAAAAAAAAAATTAGAGGCGCGATAATATGTTCATGATATACGTGCATATTTATTATTGTTGTTTCTTTATATAGTACCACAAATAAATGCAGCGCGGTCTGTACAGAGAAAACAAGTCAGTCCCTGCCCCATAGGAGCTTACAGTCTATATAAATCTAAAATAATAGCTAAAATATATTATATAATAAAAAATTAAATATATACAATATATAAGTATAAAAATATATAAAATCTATACAAAAATATATCTCTAAAAATATACTTGGAGAAAACTTTCTACATACTGGGAAAATACATGCACAAGTAAACAGGAATGGACCTTATATAAACATTCAAGTAAAATATAAGAGCGTAATGTATAGAACCTTGCCATAACAGAGTAAAGAAAAAACAATAGCAGCGCAGGTGCACTCAAATCAAAACAGAATACAAAAACAAAAATAAAACAGAACATAAGTTCAACCAGGTGAAAGCTATCGCAGCGAAGGTGACCCAAACATCCCAGAAGATTGGGCTGGTATGTTCTCAAGTGAGAGTCCAAGGAGATCAACTGGCCACGGACAGAGACACCACAGTCCTCCAGGATAGAATTACAGTACTTGGGCTCACCAGACCCATCCTCCATCTCCTGCATATTTTAACTGGAAATGGACAGCCACAGATAATTCAGCTATCTCAGCCATCAGTCTGTTTTCTAAGTGGTAAATGGCTTGGAGAAGCTGTTCCATAGCATGGTCAGAAGATACAGCCAATGTAAGATAACAGAAAAGTTCCACAAGGAAGCCCTGAACAGGAGACTGAAGGTATAGTCAGGAGCTACACAGGGTCACACTGAACTGAAGATAGAAATATAGAGCCAGCGAGACAGATCAACGAGTGAAGGGAAAAGTTCAAGTAAAAGACAACCAGGCTGCAGCGGGTATCAGGAGTTGGATACCCCAGAGTAGCACTGAGCCGGAAACTGGGGTGACCAGATCAACAGAGCAGGTAAAGAAATGATTACAGCTTAATACCAGCAGACCTCAAGGAGATCAGTGTGTCCAGTATCACAGGAACTAGAAAGCGGGACAGCACACTAAGCAGCAGTCACCAGGGCCCCACGGACACACGATACGGCATTCAAAATGGCAGCAGACAGAAGACCCCAGCAGCGGAGACGTGACCAGTGTGCAGGAGCAGACAGCAGAACAGAACCCCAGTGCAGGAGCAGAAGTCACAATGGAGGAAACCGCAATCAGAAGCCGCCAGGCGCTAGATGATGTCCCTCAAGCCAGCAGGTCAGCGGAGCAATGGTACCCGGCAAAGCACACGGAAGCACCGTGGAGCGGAGCTCAGGATCCAAAAAGGCTTCGGCTTGCAGGAGAATCGCGCAGCGAGGCGACACCACCTGGGGATCAAAAGCAACACTGGCACAGGAAACAGCGAGACCCAGGGGGAGACTGTCCACCATCAGGGAGGACTAAACAGCCAGAGAGACCTTCACGGTCAGTGGAGGCAGTGTCAGACTGGGTCCTAAAGGGCCCACAGGGAATGCAATGGCAGGGGCCTGCCTAAAGTGTGTGACCAGCTCTGGGTAGCTGTGGCCATCAATTGGAGGAGTGTGGTCATTCCACATTAACACAATATCAATAATCTATAACCCTTTTATTATAATCTGTGCCCACTTTATTCAAAATATCAATAATCGGTGACTCTCTTATTATAGTAGCAATAATTGGTGCCCTTATAGTAGCAATAAGTGTCGGAAGCTGCCGTCTTGTCGGAAAGACGGCAGCTTCCGACAGATTTAGGTCGGAAGGTGTTCCGACCTATTCATTGGGGTCTGTTTTTTTCCGACAAGTCGGCCATTCCCGACCTGTCGGAAAACGTGGATCGGCGGAATAGCCGCCGATCAGCGTGCTTCTGTCGGCAACGGGGCCAAATCCTACAGGTTTTGGCCCCGTTTCCATCTCAATTCCGACTTTTAAAAGAATCAGATTGAGATGAGGGAGCTGAGAGGAGGAGACGGGAGAGAGAAGCGGGGAGACGGGGGAGAGCAGCGGCTACAGCAGCGTAGCAGGAGGATGGGGCACCGTTGCCGCTCACGGCAGCGCCCACCCGGCTCCAGCAAGTGAGGTCCCGCTTGCTGGAGCTGGGTGGACGCTGCCGTGAGGTCTGGCGGTGGTGCACCATCCTCATGCTACGCTGCTGTAGCCGCTGCTCTCCTCCGTCTCCCCACTGCTCTTCCCCTCTCAGCTCCATCATCTCAATCCAACTTTTTTAAAGTTGGATTGAGATGCTCAGGAATGGAAAATTCCTGTCGAATTTGGCCGTTCATTGAAAAGTCCTTGTCGGATCCATTCTGACAAATGCATGTCGGAATGGATGCGGCTTTATCAATAATCCACATAGGCCCCTGCCATTGCATATCCAATTGAAAGCAAATTTCCACAGCTGCAAGGATTTTCCTATCTACTCGCCAGGGAGAAATTCAGCAGCACAATAAACAGGTAATAGTGTAAATTCCTGGCGCAACAGATTATCAGCCCAATCAGAATCCTCAATCCGTCCAAATAACAGATCAAACAATAAAATACAAAAAAAGTGAGGAGGTAGATCAAAGGCGATAACAAAATAAATTAGTAAATGGATATACGTCACATGTTAAGATGTCCTTTCCTGATTGATCACTCTTTGAATCGTCTCACAACATCCAGATAATGGACATGAAAAAAAGAAAATAATACACATACATGGGTGGTATTGCTTTGAGATTAATTGTTTCGCCTATAAGTGTCCAGAAAAAGAAAGCCTAAATTGCCAGACCGATTTTGATAGGAGATGAGGACAGTGTCATGCTACGCTAGTGCTGTCATGCTACGCATAGTCCAAAGTGGTGTCTCATGAAAAGTGCAGAATGATTTCACCAACGGCGTTTCGACCTCTTGGGTCTTTTTCACCTTGAAAAAGACCCAAGAGGTCGAAACGCCGTTGGTGAAATCAGGCAGTGAGTTTCTATTATTATTTTATTCATATTATCATTTGTTTTTAAACCAGACATTCTGCACTTTTCATGAGACACCACTTTGGACTATGCGTAGCATGACAGCACTGGTGTAAAACCGGATTACATCAGCTGCCTTGTCTATTACATTAGACCTGCATGCCTTCTGTATAAACCAGAGAGTGGAAAACAACATAGAAAAGATTATAGATTGCTGTTTTTATGGACATTTTCCTAAATAAACCTTTTTGAAGTATTTTGGACGTTATTTCTGGTCCTGGCTTGAAAGAAACCTTGATACGTGGGAACAATCCCCCTTCTGAAGTAAGTGGGGTACGTCATCTGTATTAACCCTCTTTTGCATTATATCATGTGGGATAGATCATCAAAAGATACCTTTATATACCTGTCCCTACCCTATTTGATGTGAGTTTCGGTACGTCTACGAATATAATAAGAGTGGTGGCGAGACACTGTCCTCATCTCCTATCAAAATCGGTCTGGCACTTTAGGCTTTCCTTTTCTGGACACTTATAGGCGAAACAATTAATCTCAAAGCAATACCACCCATGTATGTGTATTATTTTCTTTTTTTCATGTCCATTATCTGGATGTTGTGAGACGATTCAAAGAGTGATCAATCAGGAAAGGACATCTTAACATGTGACGTATATCCATTTACTAATTTATTTTGTTATCGCCTTTGATCTACCTCCTCACTTTTTTTGTATTAGAAATTCAGCAGCGTTAATTTCAATAGAAGCAGTCCCAAGGGCTATGAGAAAAATGGGAAATTCCCTTAAACTATCAGGACTTGCTTCAGAGCCCTGGACTCCCCCCCGTAAAGCACCCAACCCCACTGATCCTGGCAACAGCAGTGAGCAAGAGAGAGAACGACAGAGGTAAGCCAGGCTCCTATAGCAGCACCCTCGTGTACGGGTGGCATGGCATGCTGAGATGTGAAATTACATAGCAGCTGAAGTGTTGAACGTTAACTATATGCATGGCATACATACGTACATATATACTGTATACATAGTATACAAACACATAAATAGAACACAAACATATATGTATATACACACACATAGAATATACATACATAAGGACAGACAGCCCAGTGCAAGCAGCTGCACTGTGTAGCCTGCTATAATGAACCATCCCCTGTGACCTTTTCTAGGCCTCACCCTCCAGCAATAGAGGGCATGGCTATGAATTTCATGGGCCTACCGAGGATTACCCTAAATGCCCCACAGCCCAGCCCAAGCCTGAGCAGAAGAGCCGGTAAAGATGGCAATCATGCGTCTGGAGTTGGAGAAGACCCTTTGGTCAGTATAGAGTGGCAGGAAGTCGCACGCCAGCATGAAAAGAAAATGGATAATGAGTCTTTCAGAGGCCACAGAATAGGTAAACAGAGTTATCGGGCTGGAAAGCAGTAAGACTTACTTCTTACTCCATGCCCACCCAGGCCACACCCCAATAAGACGCAGTTTATTAAGGTTGCGATCAAGGACAGTTTTGATAAATTGTGCCTTAGAAACCTACCCCCACCGTGGTGTTTAAATATCTCCTTGCAGGTGTCCTAACACACAAGTGCTCAAACACAAACTGTGCTGCAGTTTGGCAGGGTGATTTCTCACTAAGAGGCCTATTTATTATCCCCAAATTTCTACATCAGTTGGTGAAAATGAAAATTTTCACCTACTAGAAAACATACATATTTAATAAATATCCATGTACACCAGAAACATATTACCACGCCTCTACAGGACTAGAACTAAAGTCTAGCCTGAGGGTTATCCGTAATTAATAATAATATTAATTACCTGTCTTGAGTCTGCTACTCCTGCGGTTCTATCTTCAGAGTAAAGATGACCTCACAGAAGCCCCGGAGATGTAGGTTGGTGGCTGATGACCTCACAATTCAAGCATGAAGATGGTCCACCTGAAAAAAAAAATTAGAGGCGCGATATGTTCATGATATACGTGCATATTTATTATTGTTGTTTCTTTATATAGTACCACAAATAAATGCAGCGCGGTATGTATAGAGAATACAAGTCAGTCCCTGCCCCATAGGAGCTTACAGTCTATATAAATCTAAAATAATAGCTAAAATATATTATATAATAAAAAATTTAATATATACAATATATAAGTATAAAAAAATATAAAATCTATACAAAAATATATCTCTAAAAATATACTTGGAGAAAACTTTCTACATACTGGGAAAATACATGCACAAGTAAACAGGAATGGACCTTATATAAACATTCAAGTAAAATATAAGAGCGTAATGTATAGAACCTTGCCATAACAGAGTAAATAAAAAACAATAGCAGCGCAGGTGCACTCAAATCAAAACAGAATACAAAAACAAAAATAAAACAGAACATAAGTTCAACCAGGTGAAAGCTATCGCAGCGAAGGTGACCCAAACATCCCAGAAGATTGGGCTGGTATGTTCTCAAGTGAGAGTCCAAGGAGATCAACTGGCCACGGACAGAGACACCACAGTCCTCCAGGATAGAATTACAGTACTTGGGCTCACCAGACCCATCCTCCATCTCCTGCATATTTTAACTGGAAATGGACAGCCACAGATAATTCAGCTATCTCAGCCATCAGTCTGTTTTCTAAGTGGTAAATGGCTTGGAGAAGCTGTTCCATAGCATGGTCAGAAGATACAGCCAATGTAAGATAACAGAAAAGTTCCACAAGGAAGCCCTGAACAGGAGACTGAAGGTATAGTCAGGAGCTACACAAGGTCACACTGAACTGAAGATAGAAATATAGAGCCAGCGAGACAGATCAACGAGTGAAGGGAAAAGTTCAAGTAAAAGACAACCAGGCTGCAGCGGGTATCAGGAGTTGGATACCCCAGAGTAGCACTGAGCCGGAAACTGGGGTGACCAGATCAACAGAGCAGGTAAAGAAATGATTACAGCTTAATACCAGCAGACCTCAAGGAGATCAGTGTGTCCAGTATCACAGGAACTAGAAAGCGGGACAGCACACTAAGCAGCAGTCACCAGGGCCCCACAGACACACGATACGGCATTCAAAATAGCAGCAGACAGAAGACCCCAGCAGCGGAGACGTGACCAGTGTGCAGGAGCAGACAGCAGAACAGAACCCCAGTGCAGGAGCAGAAGTCACAATGGAGGAAGCCGCAATCAGAAGCCGCCAGGCGCTAGATGATGTCCCTCAAGCCAGCAGGTCAGCGGAGCAATGGTACCCGGCAAAGCACACGGAAGCACTGTGGAGCAGAGCTCAGGATCCAAAAAGGCTTCGGCTTGCAGGAGAATCGCGCAGCGAGGCGGCACCACCTGGGGATCAAAAGCAACACTGGCACAGGAAACAGCGAGACCCAGGGGGAGACTGTCCACCATCAGGGAGGACTAAACAGCCAGAGAGACCTTCACGGTCAGTGGAGGTAGTGTCAGACTGGGTCCTAAAGGGCCCACAGGGAATGCAATGGCAGGGGCCTGCCTAAAGTGTGTGACCAGCTCTGGGTAGCTGTGGCCATCAATTGGAGGAGTGTGGTCAATCCACATTAACACAATATCAATAATCTATAACCCTTTTATTATAATCTGTGCCCACTTTATTCAAAATATCAATAATCGGTGACTCTCTTATTATAGTAGCAATAATTGGTGCCCTTATAGTAGCAAGAAGTGTCGGAAGCTGCCGTCTTGTCGGAAAGACGGCAGCTTCCGACAGATTTAGGTCGGAAGGTGTTCCGACCTATTCATTGGGGTCTGTTTTTTTCCGACAAGTCGTCCATTCCCGACTTGTCAGAAAACGTGGATCGGCGGAATAGCCGCCGATCAGCGTGCTTCTGTCGGCAACGGGGCCAAATCCAACAGGTTTTGGCCCCGTTTCAATCTCAATTCCGACTTTAAAAAGAATCGGATTGAGATGAAGGAGCTGAGAGGAGGAGACGGGAGAGAGAAGCGGGGAGACGGGGGAGAGCAGCGGCTACAGCAGCGTAGCAGGAGGATGGGGCACCGTCGCCGCTCACGGCAGCGCCCACCCGGCTCCAGCAAGCGAGGTCCTGCTTGCTGGAGCTGGGTGGACGCTGCCGTGAGGTCTGGCGGTGGTGCACCATCCTCATGCTATGCTGCTGTAGCCGCTGCTCTCCCCCGTTTCCCCACTGCTCTTCCCCTCTCAGCTCCATCATCTCAATCCAACTTTTTTAAAGTTGGATTGAGATGCTCAGGAATGGAAAATTCCTGTCGAATTTGGCCGTTCATTGAATAGTTCTTGTCGGATCCATTCCGACAAATACATGTCGGAATGGATGCGACTTTATCAATAATCCACATAGGCCCCTGCCATTGCATATCCAATTGAAAGCAAATTTCCACAGCTGCAAGGATTTTCCTATCTAATCGCCAGGGAGAAATTCAGCAGCGTTAATTTCAATAGAAGCAGTCCCAAGGGCTATGAGAAAAATGGGAAATTCCCTTAAACTATCAGGACTTGCTTCAGAGCCCTGGACTCCCCCCCGTAAAGCACCCAACCCCACTGATCCTGGCAACAGCAGTGAGCCAGAGAGAGAACGACAGAGGTAAGCCAGGCTCCTATAGCAGCACCCTCGAGTACGGGTGGCATGGCATGCTGAGATGTGAAATTACATAGCAGCTGAAGTGTTGAACGTTAACTATATGCATGGCATACATACGTACATATATACTGTATACATAGTATACAAACACATAAATAGAACACAAACATATATGTATATACACACACATAGAATATACATATGTGTGCGACTGATCGTAGTAACACCAAGATGGCTGCATCACCTTTTGCATGCTCCTGATCATCTCCATAAAACAGCTGAAATTCACCACAACTGACCCATAAATCATCGTAAATATCCAAGGACTTACCTTTAACTTGTACTACTCTACGCAGACATCTGATCAAAACCAACGGATTGCATTCCTGCGCTGAGATACACACTAGATTGAAACCTCTGCAACTCTCCACTTAGAAGTCCTTCAGTTTGGAATCTACTGTGCTCTGCATTGGACATCCCAGACAAGGTACTGTGAACTACAACCTATATTTGGCTCCATCCAGCCCCTCACTTAGACATCATTCACCTCTGTTCTCTGAGCAAAAAATAACTGACTTCTTGCATTAATCAACTAATATACAGCATATTCAGGCTCTGAATCACTGAAGGGTCACTGCTCACTTCAATTTGGAAGAGCCATTCCAAAGGACACATGTTATCACTACCCCCCACAAGAAATTTACTTCAAAGGCCTCTCACACTGAGATCTTTTACACCTACACAACAGGAATTGATTTCTAACACCTCACCACAAGCCTGCTTTTGACTAAATCAGCAACAGAAAAAGCAGTTATTTTATTTACAGTATCACTTGTTTCAAATATACCCATTGTATTAAGGTGCAGCAATAGGTTACAGCAACTAAGATTATAGCGATTACAATCTAAGATGGCGCCGCAGATGGCTGCCTCGGAGCTACGCAGCTCAGCCAAAATACCTGTTTCCCCTTGTTTTCCCTTGCCCTTGTCTACCCCACCGGTGACCAAATACAGCAGGGAAGCCCTCCTTAGTTGGAGCGCTCCCGAGGTGCTTACCACACGTTCGGGCCCGTCGGCGGGCAGATCAGCGGCCCTTGCAGCCCTCGCTGCCCTTGCTGCCCTGTGTGGCAAGGATGCAGACGTTGTGGACACCGAAGTGGATGACCGAGCGGCCGCGCCCCCCCGCAGCCCAGGTGGTGACTGGCGGATGGATCACCGGCCCCGGAAAGAGAATGACGGAGGCCCTCATGTCGGCCCTAGTAGAAGGACCTGGACTCAGAGGAGAGGCTGTCGCGCAGGCGCCCTAGTGAGGTGGCGGCGGCGAGGGCACCGGTCTGCACTACCCGCGATCCTGCTTTCGAATGTGCGCTCACTGGCAAACAAGTTCGACGAATTGTCCCTCCTTCTGGGCAGCGCAGGGTCAGGCATTACAGGGTCATCTATCCTCTGCTTTACGGAGACGTGGCTGGACGACCATATTGCGGACAACCCGATGTCTCTGCCGGGCTTCAGTCTCTTCAGGGCCGATCGCTCCAAGGTTCTCTCAGGAAAAACGAAGGGTGGTGGCATCTGCTTCTACATCAACGACGGATGGTGCACCAATGTCACGATCATAGGCAAATCATGCAGCCCCCACCTGGAGATGCTGAGTATCAACTGCAACCCCTTCTACTCCCCCCGGGAATTTGCCTCAATTGTCCTTGTGGGAGTGTACATCCCCCCCCTCGCCTGCGCGAACGAAGCCCTGCACCACCTGGCCATATGTATATCCGACATAGAACAAAAACACCCAGACTCTCTGCTTATAGTACTGGGTGACTTCAACAGAACTAACCTGAGCAAGGAGCTACCTAAGTACAAACAACAAGTCACGTGTCCCACTAGGGAAGGGCACACCCTTGATCACTGCTACACTACTCTCAAGTCTGCCTTCCGGTCTATCCCGCGTGCTGCACTCGGCCTATCTGACCACTGCCTCGTCCACCTACTCCCTACCTATACACAGAAGCTGAGAGCAGTTAAGCCTGTCGTTAAGACTGTCAAGAAATGGACCAATGAGGCCAAGATGAAGCTCCAGGCCTGCTTTGACTGCACGGAATGGGGGGTCTTTGAAGCCTCGGCAACCGACCTGAATGACTTGACAGACACTGTCACATCCTACATCAGCTACTGTGAGGACATGTGTGTACCTACCAAGACTTACCGCATTTACAACAACAACAAGCCCTGGTTCAATGCCCAGCTCAGGCAACTTCGTCGAGCCAAAGAGGAGGCCTATAGCAGCGGTGACAGAGCACTATACAACCGTACTAGGAACTCTCTGACTAAAGGAATTAGGCTAGCAAAAAAGCGGTTCTCGGACAAGCTGACAAACGATCTCTCCACCAATGACCCCGTATCTGTATGGAAAGGAATGCAATCCATAACCAACCATAGGAAAACATCAAAGTCCACCGCCATGCACCAAGACCTTGCAGATGAACTGAACCACTTTTATTGCAGGTTCGCAAAAGAAGTCCCCTGCAACCCAAACAATCACCTCTACGATGCCCCGAACACCGACGGCCAACCCCAGGCACTGCAAGTCACCCAAGTAGAGGTGGAGGCATTGTTCAAAAGGACCAAAACCAGGAAAGCTCCGGGTCCTGACGGAGTGTCACCATCTGCCCTAAGAGCATGTGCGGATCGGCTCGCCCCCATATTCACCAAGATCTTCAATAAATCGCTGGAGCTACAGAAAGTCCCTTCCTGCCTCAAAAGGTCTACTATAGTCCCGGTCCCCAAGAAACCTACTATCACGAACCTGAACGACTACAGGCCGATAGCACTGACGTCTGTGGTCATGAAAACGTTCGAGCGTCTGGTTTTGAATCACCTGAAAACTGTGACTGGCCCCCAACTGGACCCCTTGCAGTTCGCCTATCGCTCGAATCGGTGTGTCGAGGATGCAGTCAACCTGGGCCTGCACTACATTCTACAGCACCTAGACATTCCCGGTACCTACGCGAGGGTCCTGTTTGTCGATTTCAGCTCGGCCTTCAATACAATCGTCCCCAGCATCCTCCACCCCAAATTACTTCGCCTAGGGGTCCCAGAAGCTACCTGTTCCTGGATAATAGACTTTCTGACAGATAGGACACAGGTGCTGAAAGCGGGGGAATTCACCTCTCAAGCGCGGTCCATCAGTACAGGGGCCCCTCAGGGCTGTGTCCTCTCACCCCTGCTCTTCTCCCTGTACACAAATGACTGTACCTCAGAGGCGCAATCAGTAAGGATCATCAAATTCGCCGATGACACCACCGTCATCGGCCTCATCAAGGATGGGGACGAATCGGCCTATAGACAGGAAGTAGACCGGCTGGCCCAGTGGTGCATCCACAACAACCTTGACCTCAACCCCCTCAAAACTGTCGAGATGATAGTGGACTTCAGGAAGAAGTCATCTAGTGCACCTCCGCTAACGATTGCTGACAGTGTGGTATCGCTAGTGGACTCCTTCAAGTTTCTAGGGACCACAATCTCCAGGGACCTTAAATGGGGGTCCAACACTGACGCCACTGTTGGGAAAGCGCAGCAGAGGTTGTTCTTCCTCAGGCAACTAAGGAAGTTCAACATCCCACAGAAGCTCCTGCTCCTCTTCTACTCCGCGATTGTGGAGTCGGTACTGTGCTCCTCGATACTCGTATGGTACAGCTCCGCCAGCGCGAGGGACATATGCAGGCTCCAAAAGGTGGTCAGAACCGCAGAGAAGATCATCGGGTCCGACTTTCCCTCAGTCCAGGACCTGTACTTGTCCAGAGCTAAAAAGCGGGCAATGAAGATAGTAAAAGACCAGCTACACCCCGGCCACAGCATGTTTAACTTGCTTCCTTCAGGCAGGCGTTACAGGGCTGTCCCCGCCAGATCCACCAGAAGCCTCAAAAGTTTATTTCCCCAAGCTGTCCGCCTGCTGAACTCCTGAACATTGACTGACTAGACGTACATGTAACTCACTTGTGTCCCTACGGTATACCCATCTGTGTAACTTTACTTGCCCCCCCCACACACACACACACACACACACACACACACACACCTGCTTACCTGTTACCTACTTGGCTGTTGTATAGCAAACCGAAGACAAATTCCTAGTATACGTAAGTATACCTGGCCAATAAAGCTGATTCTGATTCTGATTCTGATAAGGACAGACAGCCCAGTGCAAGCAGCTGCACTGTGTAGCCTGCTATAATGAACCATCCCCTGTGACCTTTTCTAGGCCTCACCCTCCAGCAATAGAGGGCATGGCTATGAATTTCATGGGCCTACCGAGGATTACCCTAAATGCCCCACAGCCCAGCCCAAGCCTGAGCAGAAGAGCCGGTAAAGATGGCAATCATGCGTCTGGAGTTGGAGAAGACCATTTGGTCAGTATAGAGTGGCAGGAAGTCGCACGCCAGCATGAAAAGAAAATGGATAATGAGTCTTTCAGAGGCCACAGAATAGGTAAACAGAGTTATCGGGCTGGAAAGCAGTAAGACTTACTTCTTACTCCATGCCCACCCAGGCCACACCCCAATAACGCGCAGTTTATTAAGGTTGCGATCAAGGACAGTTTTGATAAATTGTGCCTTAGAAACCTACCCCCACCGTGGTGTTTAAATATCTCCTTGCAGGTGTCCTAACACACAAGTGCTCAAACACAAACTGTGTTGCAGTTTGGCAGGGTGATTTCTCACTAAGAGGCCTATTTATTATCCCCAAATTTCTACATCAGTTGGTGAAAATGAAAATTTTCACCTACTAGAAAACATACATATTTAATAAATATCCATGTACACCAGAAACATATTACCACGCCTCTACAGGACTAGAACTAAAGTCTAGCCTGAGGGTTATCCGTAATTAATAATAATATTAATTACCTGTCTTGAGTCTGCTACTCCTGCGGTTCTATCTTCAGAGTAAAGATGACCTCACAGAAGCCCCGGAGATGTAGGTTGGTGGCTGATGACCTCACAATTCAAGCATGAAGATGGTCCACCTGAAAAAAAAAATTAGAGGCGCGATAATATGTTCATGATATACGTGCATATTTATTATTGTTGTTTCTTTATATAGTACCACAAATAAATGCAGCGCGGTATGTATAGAGAATACAAGTCAGTCCCTGCCCCATAGGAGCTTACAGTCTATATAAATCTAAAATAATAGCTAAAATATATTATATAATAAAAAATTAAATATATACAATATATAAGTATAAAAAAATATAAAATCTATACAAAAATATATCTCTAAAAATATACTTGGAGAAAACTTTCTACATACTGGGAAAATACATGCACAAGTAAACAGGAATGGACCTTATATAAACATTCAAGTAAAATATAAGAGCGTAATGTATAGAACCTTGCCATAACAGAGTAAAGAAAAAACAATAGCAGCGCAGGTGCACTCAAATCAAAACAGAATACAAAAACAAAAATAAAACAGAACATAAGTTCAACCAGGTGAAAGCTATCGCAGCGAAGGTGACCCAAACATCCCAGAAGATTGGGCTGGTATGTTCTCAAGTGAGAGTCCAAGGAGATCAACTGGCCACGGACAGAGACACCACAGTCCTCCAGGATAGAATTACAGTACTTGGGCTCACCAGACCCATCCTCCATCTCCTGCATATTTTAACTGGAAATGGACAGCCACAGATAATTCAGCTATCTCAGCCATCAGTCTGTTTTCTAAGTGGTAAATGGCTTGGAGAAGCTGTTCCATAGCATGGTCAGAAGATACAGCCAATGTAAGATAACAGAAAAGTTCCACAAGGAAGCCCTGAACAGGAGACTGAAGGTATAGTCAGGAGCTACACAGGGTCACACTGAACTGAAGATAGAAATATAGAGCCAGCGAGACAGATCAACGAGTGAAGGGAAAAGTTCAAGTAAAAGACAACCAGGCTGCAGCGGGTATCAGGAGTTGGATACCCCAGAGTAGCACTGAGCCGGAAACTGGGGTGACCAGATCAACAGAGCAGGTAAAGAAATGATTACAGCTTAATACCAGCAGACCTCAAGGAGATCAGTGTGTCCAGTATCACAGGAACTAGAAAGCGGGACAGCACACTAAGCAGCAGTCACCAGGGCCCCACAGACACACGATACGGCATTCAAAATGGCAGCAGACAGAAGACCCCAGCAGCGGAGACGTGACCAGTGTGCAGGAGCAGACAGCAGAACAGAACCCCAGTGCAGGAGCAGAAGTCACAATGGAGGAAAACGCAATCAGAAGCCGCCAGGCGCTAGATGATGTCCCTCAAGCCAGCAGGTCAGCGGAGCAATGGTACCCGGCAAAGCACACGGAAGCACTGTGGAGCGGAGCTCAGGATCCAAAAAGGCTTCGGCTTGCAGGAGAATCGCGCAGCGAGGCGGCACCACCTGGGGATCAAAAGCAACACTGGCACAGGAAACAGCGAGACCCAGGGGGAGACTGTACACCATCAGGGAGGACTAAACAGCCAGAGAGACCTTCACGGTCAGTGGAGGCAGTGTCAGACTGGGTCCTAAAGGGCCCACAGGGAATGCAATGGCAGGGGCCTGCCTAAAGTGTGTGACCAGCTCTGGGTAGCTGTGGCCATCAATTGGAGGAGTGTGGTCATTCCACATTAACACAATATCAATAATCTATAACCCTTTTATTATAATCTGTGCCCACTTTATTCAAAATATCAATAATCGGTGACTCTCTTATTATAGTAGCAATAATTGGTGCCCTTATAGTAGCAATAAGTGTCGGAAGCTGCCGTCTTGTCGGAAAGACGGCAGCTTCCGACAGATTTAGGTCGGAAGGTGTTCCGACCTATTCATTGGGGTCTGTTTTTTTCCGACAAGTCGTCCATTCCCGACTTGTCGGAAAACGTGGATCGGCGGAATAGCCGCCGATCAGCGTGCTTCTGTCGGCAACGGGGCCAAATCCAACATGTTTTGGCCCCGTTTCCATCTCAATTCCGACTTTTAAAAGAATCGGATTGATATGAGGGAGCTGAGAGGAGGAGACGGGAGAGAGAAGCGGGGAGACGGGGGAGAGCAGCGGCTACAGCAGCGTAGCAGGAGGATGGGGCACCGTCGCCGCTCACGGCAGCGCCCACCCGGCTTCAGCAAGTGAGGTCCCGCTTGCTGGAGCTGGGTGGACGCTGCCGTGAGGTCTGGCGGTGGTGCACCATCCTCATGCTACGCTGCTGTAGCCGCTGCTCTCCTCCGTCTCCCCACTGCTCTTCCCCTCTCAGCTCCATCATCTCAATCCAACTTTTTTAAAGTTGGATTGAGATGCTCAGGAATGGAAAATTCCTGTCGAATTTGGCCGTTCATTGAAAAGTCCTTGTCGGATCCATTCTGACAAATGCATGTCGGAATGGATGCGGCTTTATCAATAATCCACATAGGCCCCTGCCATTGCATATCCAATTGAAAGCAAATTTCCACAGCTGCAAGGATTTTCCTATCTAATCGCCAGGGAGAAATTCAGCAGCGTTAATTTCAATAGAAGCAGTCCCAAGGGCTATGAGAAAAATGGGAAATTCCCTTAAACTATCAGGACTTGCTTCAGAGCCCTGGACTCCCCCCCCTCCCCCCCGTAAAGCACCCAACCCCACTGATCCTGGCAACAGCAGTGAGCCAGAGAGAGAATGACAGAGGTAAGCCAGGCTCCTATAGCAGCACCCTCGTGTACGGGTGGCATGGCATGCTGAGATGTGAATTTATATAGCAGCTGAAGTGTTGAACGTTAACTATATGCATGGCATACATACGTAAATATATACTGTATACATAGCATACAAACACATAAATAGAACACAAACATATATGTATATACACACACATAGAATATACATACATAAGGACAGACAGCCCAGTGCAAGCAGCTGCACTGTGCAGCCTGCTATAATGAACCATCCCCTGTGACCTTTTCTAGGCCTCACCCTCCAGCAATAGAGGGCATGGCTATGAATTTCATGGGCCTACCGAGGATTACCCTAAATGCCCCACAGCCCAGCCCAAGCCTGAGCAGAAGAGCCGGTAAAGATGGCAATCATGCGCTTGGAGGTGGAGAAGACCCTTTGGTCAGTATAGAGTGGCAGGAAGTCGCACGCCAGCATGAAAAGAAAATGGATAATGAGTCTTTCAGAGGCCACAGGATAGGTAAACAGAGTTATCGGGCTGGAAAGCAGTAAGACTTACGTCTTACTCCATGCCCATCCAAGCCACACCCCAATAAGACGCAGTTTATTAAGGTTGCGATCAAGGACAGTTTTGATAAATTGTGCCTTAGAAACCTACCCCCACCGTGGTGTTTAAATATCTCCTTGCAGGTGTCCTAACACACAAGTGCTCAAACACAAACTGTGTTGCAGTTTGGCAGGGTGATTACTCACTAAGAGGCCTATTTATTATCCCCAAATTTCTACATCAGTTGGTGAAAATGAAAATTTTCACCTACTAGAAAACATACATATTTAATAAATATCCATGTACACCAGAAACATATTACCACGCCTCTACAGGACTAGAACTAAAGTCTAGCCTGAGGGCTATCCGTAATTAATAATAATATTAATTACCTGTCTTGAGTCTGCTACTCCTGCGGTTCTATCTTCAGAGTAAAGATGACCTCACAGAAGCCCCGGAGATGTAGGTTGGTGGCTGATGACCTCACAATTCAAGCATGAAGATGGTCCACCTGAAAAAAAAAATTAGAGGCGCGATAATATGTTCATGATATACGTGCATATTTATTATTGTTGTTTCTTTATATAGTACCACAAATAAATGCAGCGCGGTATGTATAGAGAATACAAGTCAGTCCCTGCCCCATAGGAGCTTACAGTCTATATAAATCTAAAATAATAGCTAAAATATATTATATAATAAAAAATTAAATATATACAATATATAAGTATAAAAAAATATAAAATCTATACAAAAATATATCTCTAAAAATATACTTGGAGAAAACTTTCTACATACTGGGAAAATACATGCACAAGTAAACAGGAATGGACCTTATATAAACATTCAAGTAAAATATAAGAGAGTAATGTATAGAACCTTGCCATAACAGAGTAAAGAAAAAACAATAGCAGCGCAGGTGCACTCAAATCAAAACAGAATACAAAAACAAAAATAAAACAGAACATAAGTTCAACCAGGTGAAAGCTATCGCAGCGAAGGTGACCCAAACATCCCAGAAGATTGGGCTGGTATGTTCTCAAGTGAGAATCCAAGGAGATCAACTGGCCACGGACAGAGACACCACAGTCCTCCAGGATAGAATTACAGTACTTGGGCTCACCAGACCCATCCTCCATCTCTTGCATATTTTAACTGGAAATGGACAGCCACAGATAATTCAGCTATCTCAGCCATCAGTCTGTTTTCTAAGTGGTAAATGGCTTGGAAAAGCTGTTCCATAGCATGGTCAGAAGATACAGCCAATGTAAGATAACAGAAAAGTTCCACAAGGAAGCCCTGAACAGGAGACTGAAGGTATAGTCAGGAGCTACACAGGGTCACACTGAACTGAAGATAGAAATATAGAGCCAGCGAGACAGATCAACGAGTGAAGGGAAAAGTTCAAGTAAAAGACAACCAGGCTGCAGCGGGTATCAGGAGTTGGATACCCCAAAGTAACACTGAGCCGGAAACTGGGGTGACCAGATCAACAGAGCAGGTAAAGAAATGATTACAGCTTAATACCAGCAGACCTCAAGGAGATCAGTGTGTCCAGTATCACAGGAACTAGAAAGCGGGACAGCACACTAAGCAGCAGTCACCAGGGCCCCACAGACACACGATACGGCATTCAAACTGGCAGCAGACAGAAGACCCCAGCAGCGGAGACGTGACCAGTGTGCAGGAGCAGACAGCAGAACAGAACCCCAGTGCAGGAGCAGAAGTCACAATGGAGGAAGCCGCAATCAGAAGCCGCCAGGCGCTAGATGATGTCCCTCAAGCCAGCAGGTCAGCGGAGCAATGGTACCCGGCAAAGCACACGGAAGCACTGTGGAGCGGAGCTCAGGATCCAAAAAGGCTTCGGCTTGCAGGAGAAATGCGCAGCGAGGCGGCACCACCTGGGGATCAAAAGCAACACTGGCACAGGAAACAGCGAGACCCAGGGGGAGACTGTCCACCATCAGGGAGGACTAAACAGCCAGAGAGACCTTCACGGTCAGTGGAGGCAGTGTCAGACTGGGTCCTAAAGGGCCCACAGGGAATGCAATGGCAGGGGCCTGCCTAAAGTGTGTGACCAGTTCTGGGTAGCTGTGGCCATCAATTGGAGGAGTGTGGTCATTCCACATTAACACAATATCAATAATCTATAACCCTTTTATTATAATCTGTGCCCACTTTATTCAAAATATCAATAATCGGTGACTCTCTTATTATACAGGTTGAGTATCCCATATCCAAATATTCCGAAATACGGAATATACCGAAATACGGACTTTTTTGAGTGAGACTGAGATAGTGAAACCTTTGTTTTCTGATGCTCAATGTACACAAACTTTGTTTAATACACAAAGTTATAAAAACTATTACAGGTTGAGTCTCCCTTATCCAAAATGCTTGGGACCAGAGGTACTTTGGATATCGGATTTTTCCGTATTTTGGAATAATTGCATACCATAGTGAGATATCATGGTGATGGGACCTAAATCTAAGCACAGAATACGTTTATGTTACATATACACCTTATACACACAGCCTGAAGGTCATTTTAGCCAATATTTTTTATAACTTTGTGCATTAAACAAAGTGTGTCTACATTCACACAATTCATTTATGTTTCATATACACCTTATACACACAGCCTGAAGGTCATTTAATACAATATATTTAATAACTTTGTGTATTAAACAAAGTTTGTGTACATTGAGACATCAAAAAACAAAGGTTTCACTATCTCACTCTCACTCAAAAAAGTCCGTATTTCGGAATATTCCGTATTTCGGAATATATGGATATGGGATACTCAACCTGTATATTAAATGACCTTCAGGCTGTGTGTATAAGGTGTATATGAAACATAAATGAATTGTGTGAATGTACACACACATTGTTTAATGCACAAAGTTATTAAAAATATTGGATAAAATTAACTTCAGGCTGTGTGTATAAGGTGTATATGAAACATAAATGCATTCTGTGCTTAGATTTAGGTCCCATCACCATGATATCTCATTATGGTATGCAATTATTCCAAAATGCGGAAAAATCCGATATCCAAAATACCTCTGGTCCCAAGCATTTTGGATAAGGGATACTCAACCTGTAGTAGCAATAATTGGTGCCCTTATAGTAGCAATAAGTGTCGGAAGCTGCCGTCTTGTCGGAAAGACGGCAGCTTCCGACAGATTTAGGTCGGAAGATGTTCCGACCTATTCATTGGGGTCTGTTTTTTTCCGACAAGTCGGCCATTCCCGACTTGTCGGAAAACGTGGATCGGCGGAATAGCCGCCGATCAGCGTGCTTCTGTCGGCAACGGGGCCAAATCCAACAGGTTTTGGCCCCGTTTCCATCTCAATTCCGACTTTAAAAAGAATCGGATTGAGATGAGGGAGCTGAGAGGAGGAGACGGGAGAGAGAAGCGGGGAGACGGGGGAGAGCAGCGGCTACAGCAGCGTAGCAGGAGGATGGGGCACCGTCGCCGCTCACGGCAGCGCCCACCCGGCTCCAGCAAGCGAGGTCCCGCTTGCTGGAGCTGGGTGGACGCTGCCGTGAGGTCTGGCGGTGGTGCACCATCCTCATGCTACGCTGCTGTAGCCGCTGCTCTCCCCCGTCTCCCCACTGCTCTTCCCCTCTCAGCTCCATCATCTCAATCCAACTTTTTTAAAGTTGGATTGAGATGCTCAGGAATGGAAAATTCCTGTCCAAATTGGCCGTTCATTGAAAAGTCCTTGTCGGATCCATTCTGACAAATGCATGTCGGAATGGATGCGACTTTATCAATAATCCACATAGGCCCCTGCCATTGCATATCCAATTGAAAGCAAATTTCCACAGCTGCAAGGATTTTTCTATCTAATCGCCAGGGAGAAATTCAGCAGAATTAATTTCAATAGAAGCAGTCCCAAGGGCTATGAGAAAAAGAAGAATTTACTCACCGGTAATTCTATTTCTCGTAGTCTGTAGTGGATGCTGGGTACTCCGAAAGGACCATGGGGTATAGACGGGCTCCGCAGGAGACTGGGCACTCTTAAAAGAAAGATTAGGTACTATATCTGGTGTGCACTAGCTCCTCCCTCTATGCCCCTCCTCCAGACCTCAGTTAGGGAAACTGTGCCCGAAAGAGCTGACATTACTAGGAAAGGATTTGGAATCCAGGGTAAAACTCATACCAGCCACACCAATCACACCGTACAACTCGTGATAACTATACCCAGTTAACAGTATGAACAATAACTGAGCCTCTCTCAGCAGATGGCTCATACAATAACCCTTTAGTTAAGCAATAACTATATACATGTATTGCACAGAGTCCGCACTTGGGACGGGCTCCCAGCATCCACTACGGACTACGAGAAATAGAATTACCGGAGAGTAAATTTTTATTTTCTCTGACGTCCTAGTGGATGCTAGGTACTCCGTAAGGACCATGGGGATTATACCAAAGCTCCCAAACGGGCGGGAGAGTGCGGATGACTCTGCAGCACCGAATGAGCAAACTCAAGGTCCTCCTCAGCCAGGGTATCAAACTTGTAGAATTTTGCAAAAGTGTTTGAACCCGACCAAGTAGCAGCTCGGCAAAGTTGTAAAGCCGAGACCCCTCGGGCAGCCGCCCAAGAAGAGCCCACCTTCCTCGTGGAATGGGCTTTTACTAATTTAGGATGCGGCACTCCAGCCGCAGAATGTGCAAGCTGAATCGTGCTACAGATCCAGCGAGCAATAGTCTGCTTTGAAGCAGGAGCAGCCAGCTTGTTGGGTGCATGCAGGATAAATAGCGAGTCAGTTTTTCTGACTCTAGCCGTCCTGGAAACATAAAGTTTCAGGGCCCGGACTACGTCCAGCAACTTCGAATCCTCCAAGTCCCTAGTAGCCGCAGGCACCACAATAGGTTGGTTCAAATGAAACGATGATACCACCTTAGGGAGAAATTGGGGACGAGTCCTCCATTCTGCCCTTTCCATATGGAAGATCAGATATGGGCTTTTACATGACAAAGCCGCCAATTCTGACACACGCCTAGTCCAAGCTAAGGCCAAAAGCATGACCACTTTCCACGTGAGATATTTTAGCTCCACGGTCTTAAGTGGCTCAAACCAGTGGGATTTTAGGAATCCAACACACGTTAAGATCCCAAGGTGCCACTGGAGGCACAAAAGGGGCTGAATATGCAGCAGCCCTGTTACAACGTCCGAACTTCAGGCAGTGAAGCCAGTTCTTTTTGAGAGAAAAAGGGATAGGGCCGAAATCTTGGCCTTTGTGGATCCTAATTTTAGGCCCATAGTCACTCCTGACTGTAGGAAGTGCAGGAATCGACCCCCCTGCAATTCCTCTGTAGGGCCTTCCCGGCCACACACCAAGCAACCTATTTTCGCCATATACAGTGAAAAAGTCTTGCTGTCACGTCTTTCCTAGCCTTTATCAGCGTAGGAATAACTGCATCCGGAATGCCCTTTTCCGCTAGGATCCGGCGTTCAACCGCCATGCCGTCCAACGCAGCCGCGGTAAGTCTTGGATCAGACAGGGTCCCTGTTGCCTGACTGAGAGGCAGAGGCCATGGGTCCTCTGAGAGCATTTCTTGCAGTTCCGGGTACCGAGTCCTTCTTGGCCAATCCGGAGCAAAGAATATTGTTCACACTTCTCCGTTTATTACAATTCTCAGCCCTTGGGTCTGAGAGGAAGAGGAGAGAATATATAGACCGACTGGAACACCCACGGTGTTACTAGTGCGACCACAGCTATCGCCTGAGAGTCCCTTGACCCAGCGTAAAACCTTTTTTATCTTTTTATTGAGGTGGGACGCCATGTAGTCCACCTGAGGCAGTTTCCATCAATTTGCAAAACTGCGTGAAGACTTCCTGATGAAGTCACCACTTTCCCGGGTGGAGGTCGTGTCCACTCCCGGAATGAACACTGCTGACAGTGCGCTTACTTGATTCTCCGCCCAGCGAAGAATTCTGGTGGCTTCTACCCTCGCCACCCTGCTCCTTGTGCCGCCCTGGTGGTTTACATGAGCCCCTGCGGTCTGACTGGATCAGAACGGGTTGGTCGCGAAGCAGGAACTCCGCTTGACTTAGGGCGTTGTATATGGCCCTTAGTTCCAGGATATTGATGTGAAGGCAAGTCTGTTGGCTTGACCACAAACCTTGGAATTTTCTTCCCTGTGTAACTGCCCCCCACCCTCGGAGGCTTGCATCCGTGGTCACCAGGACCCAGTCCTGAATGCCGAATCTGCGGCCCTCGAGAAGGTGAGCACTCCGCAGCCACCACAGGAGAGACACCCTGGCCCTGGGGGATAGGGTGATTAACCGATGCATCTGAAGATGTGATCCGGACCACTTGTCCAGTAAGTTCCATTGTCCTTGCATGGAACCAGCCGAAGGGGATGGCCTCGTATGATGCCATCATCCTTCCCAGGACTCGAGTGCAGTGATGCACTGACACCTGTTTTGGTTTTCAATGGATTCCTGACCAGTGTCATGAGCTCCTGAGCTCTCTCTATCGGGAGATAAACCCTCTTCTGGTCTGTGTCTAGGATCATGCCTAGGCGAGGCAGATGAGCTGTAGGAACCAACTGCGACTTCGGAATATATAGAATCCAGTCGTGTTGCCGTTTCACTTCCAGAGAAGGTGATACGCTGTCCAGCAACTGCTCTCTTGATCTCGCTTTTATGAGGAGATCATCCAAGTATGTGATAATAGTGACACCTTGCTTCCGCAGGAGCACCATCATATCCGCCATTACCTTGGTGAAATTGGTAATGACAATCCCGTACCGCAATTCTGAGGTACGCCTGATGAGGTGGATAAATGGGGACACGAAGGTATGCATCCCTTATGTCCCGATTCATTTCAGGCTTGCAATGACCGCTCTTAGCGATTCCATCTTGAACCTGAACCTTTTCAGGTATATGTTCAGGGATTTTAATACAATATGGGTCTAACCGAACCGTCTGGTTTCGGGATTATAACATGGTCGAATAATAACACCCTCTTGTTGAAGGAGGGGACCCTTGACCACCACCTGTTGAAGATACAATTTTTGAATTGCAGTTAACACTGGCTCCCTCTCTTGGGGGGAAGCCCGCCGGGTCCTCGGTGAGGGGGCATCTTCTCACAGTCCAGCCTGTATCCCTGCGATACAATTTCTATTGCCCAGGGATCTAACAGGGAGTGAACCCACTTGTGGCTGAACTTACGAAGGCGTGTCCCCACCGGGCCTAGCTCCGCCTGTGGAGCCCCAGCGACATGCGGTGGATTTTTGTAGAGGCCGGGGAGGACTTCTGTTCCTGGGGACTAGCTGTGTTGTACAGCTTCTTTCCTCTGCCCCCGGCTCTGACAAGAAAGGACGCACCTCAGACTTTCTTGTTTCTTTATTCGAAAAGCTGCATTTAATAATGTCGTGCTTTCCTAGGCTGTGCAGGAATATAAGGCAAAATATCAGAATCACCAGCTATAGCTGTGGAGACCAGGCCCGAGAACCTTTCTCCACACAATCCTCAGCCTTCCATATGCCTCTTAAGTCGGCATCATCTGTCCAATGTATATTCTACAGGACACGTCAAGCAGAAATCGACATAGCTTTTGTATCTAGGACCCAGTATACTCATGTCCCTTTGGGCATGCTTTATAATTACGGTATATATCTATCACTTAAGACAGCATCTTAAAATATTTATATGCATACTAGGGTCTCAATCTCTGCTGATAAGGTACCTGTCCACGCTGCCACAGCGCTATAAACCCATGCCGACACAATTGCCGGTCTGGGTAGTATACTAGAATGTGCACACTATCTGCAGGATCCCTGAGAATAGCTAGTGCAAACAGGACACCCAAGGGGAAGATTCTCAACACATCCTGGCCCTAGTGGGGAAAGGATACAGCCTGAGAATTCTCTTGTGGGAAGCTGCCGTCTCTTGTCTGGAGATTCCCGCTCTTTTTCCTCATGAGAGGAGGGAAATTTACGTCAGCATTCTTCCCCTTAACATGTGTACTCTCGTGTCAGGGACAGATGAGTCTTCAGTGATATGCAAATCATCTTTTATTCCAATAATCATATATTGAATATCTTTTAGCCCTCTTGGCTGTAACTTTGCATTATCGTAGTCGACAGTGGAGTTAAACTCCGTGTCGATACTTTGTTATTTTGGATAGTGAACATAGAGAGACTCTGAAGGACTCTGTGACATAGGGACAGACCAGGGTAGATTTCCTTTCTGTTCCCTAACCTTTTGTGCAATAATTTTACCTCAGCACTTACACATATCCAAACAGGTGTCGGCGTTGTCGACGGAGACACCCTCCCACACACATATCCGCTCTATCACCTCCTAAGAGGAGCCTTTTACCTCAGACATGTCGACACACGCGTACGGACACACCACACACACAGGGGATGCTCTATTTGAAGACAGTTCCCCCACCTGGCCCTTTGGAGAGACAGAGAGAGAGTATGCCAGCACACACCACAGCGCTATATAATACAGGGATATACACTATACTGAGTGATTTTTCCCCTATAGCAGCTTATATACACAGTTTTTCGCCTAAATTTATGTGCCCCCCCTCTCTTTTTTACCCTTTGTGTACCAGGATACTGCAGGGGAGAGCCTGGGGAGCTTCCTTCCAGCTGAGCTGTGAAGAGAAAATGGCGCCGGTGTGCTGAGGAAGAAGGCCCGGCCCCCTCAGCGGCAGGCTTCTGTCCTTTTATGTACTTTAATGGCGGGGGTTAATGCACATATACAGTTTATCAGACTGTATTATGTGCTTTTCGCCAAGTAAGGTTATCTAATTGCTGCCCAGGGCGCCCGGCGCCCCCCCCCCCCCCCCCCCAGCGCCCTGCACCCATCAGTGACCGGAGTGTGTGGTGTGCTAAGGGAGCAATGGCGCACAGCTGCAGTGCTGTGCGCTACCTTAATGAAGACCGGAGTCTTCAGCCGCCGATTTTCAACTTCTCTTCGTTCCTCTGGCTCTGCAAGGGGGACGGCGGCGCGGCTCCGGGACCGGACGACCGAGGACTGGGCCTGTGTTCGATCCCTCTGGAGCTAATGGTGTCCAGTAGCCTTAGAAGCCCAAGCTAGCTGCAAGCAGGTAGGTTCGCTTCTCTCCCCTCAGTCCCACGTAGCAGTGAGTCTGTTGCCAGCAGATCTCACTGAAAATAAAAAACCTAACAAATACTTTCTTTTCTAGGAAGCTCAGGAGAGCCCCTAGGGTGCATCCAGCTCTGGCCGGGCACAGATACTAACTGAGGTCTGGAGGAGGGGCATAGAGGGAGGAGCCAGTGCACACCAGATATAGTACCTAATCTTTCTTTTAAGAGTGCCCAGTCTCCTGCGGAGCCCGTCTATACCCCATGGTCCTTACGGAGTACCCAGCATCCACTAGGACGTCAGAGAAAATGGGAAATTCCCTTAAACTATAAGGACTTGCTTCAGAGCCCTGGACTCCCCCCCGTAAGGCACCCAACCCCACTGATCCTGGCAACAGCAGTGAGCCAGAGAGAGAAAGACAGAGGTAAGCCAGGCTCCTATAGCAGCACCCTCTTGTACGGGTGGCATGGCATGCTGAGATGTGAAATTACATAACAGCTGAAGTGTTTAACGTTAACTATATGCATGGCATACATACGTACATATATACTGTATACATAGCATACAAACACATAAATAGAACACAAACATATATGTATATACACACACATAGAATATACATACATAAGGACAGACAGCCCAGTGCAAGCAGCTGCACTGTGTAGCCTGCTATAATGAACCATCCCCTGTGACCTTTTCTAGGCCTCACCCTCCAGCAATAGAGGGCATGGCTATGAACTTCATGGGCCTACCGAGGATTACCCTAAATGCCCCACAGCCCAGCCCAAGCCTGAGCAGAAGAGCCGGTAAAGATGGCAATCATGCGTCTGGAGTTGGAGAAGACCCTTTGGTCAGTATAGAGTGGCAGGAAGTCGCACGCCAGCATGAAAAGAAAATGGATAATGAGTCTTTCAGAGGCCACAGGATAGGTAAACAGAGTTATCGGGCAGGAAAGCAGTAAGACTTACGTCTTACTCCATGCCCACCCAGGCCACACCCCAATAAGACGCAGTTTATTAAGGTTGCGATCAAGGACAGTTTTGATAAATTGTGCCTTAGAAACCTACCCCCACCGTGGTGTTTAAATATCTCCTTGCAGGTGTCCTAACACACTAGTGCTCAAACACAAACTGTGTTGCAGTTTGGCAGAGTGATTTCTCACTAAGAGGCCTATTTATTATCCCCAAATTTCTACATCAGTTGGTGAAAATGAAAATTTTCACCTACTAGAAAACATACATATTTAATAAATATCCATGTACACCAGAAAAATAAGAATTTACTCACCGGTAATTCTATTTCTCGTAGTCCGTAGTGGATGCTGGGAACTCCGTAAGGACCATGGGGAATAGCGGGCTCCGAAGGAGGCTGGGCACTCTAGAAAGATTTCAGACTACCTGGTGTGCACTGGCTCCTCCCACTATGACCCTCCTCCAAGCCTCAGTTAGGATACTGTGCCCGGACGAGCGTACACAATAAGGAAGGATTTTGAATCCCGGGTAAGACTCATACCAGCCACACCAATCACACCGTACAACTCGTGATATGAAACCCAGTTAACAGTATGAAACAACTGAGCCTCTCAACAGATGGCTCAACAATAACCCGATTTAGTTAACCATAACTATGTACAAGTATTGCAGATAAACCGCACTTGGGATGGGCGCCCAGCATCCACTACGGACTACGAGAAATAGAATTACCGGTGAGTAAATTCTTATTTTCTCTGACGTCCTAGTGGATGCTGGGAACTCCGTAAGGACCATGGGGATTATACCAAAGCTCCCAAACGGGCGGGAGAGTGCGGATGACTCTGCAACACCGAATGAGAGAACTCCAGGTCCTCCTCAGCCAGGGTATCAAATTTATAGAATTTTGCAAACGTGTTTGCCCCTGACCAAGTAGCAGCTCGGCAAAGTTGTAAAGCCGAGACCCCTCGGGCAGCCGCCCAAGATGAGCCCACCTTCCTTGTGGAATGGGCATTGACAGATTTTGGCTGTGGCAGGCCTGCCACAGAATGTGCAAGTTGAATTGTACTACAAATCCAACGAGCAATAGTCTGCTTAGAAGCAGGAGCACCCAGCTTGTTGGGTGCATATAGGATAAACAGCGAGTCAGATTTTCTGACTCCAGCCGTCCTGGAAACATATATTTTCAGGCCCCTGACCACGTCTAACAACTTGGAGTCCTCCAAGTCCCTAGTGGCCGCAGGCACCACAATAGGCTGGTTCAAATGAAACGCTGACACCACCTTAGGGAGAAACTGGGGACGAGTCCTCAATTCTGCCCTATCCATATGGAAAATCAGATAAGGGCTTTTATAAGACAAAGCCGCCAATTCTGATACTCGCCTGGCAGAAGCCAAGGCCAATAACATGACCACCTTCCACGTGAGATATTTCAGATCCACGGTTTTTAGTGGTTCAAACCAATGTGATTTTAAGAAACTCAACACCACGTTGAGATCCCAAGGTGCCACAGGAGGCACATATGGGGGCTGAATATGCAGCACTCCCTTTACAAATGTCTGAACTTCAGGTACTGAAGCTAGTTCTTTCTGAAAGAAAATCGATAGAGCCGAGATCTGTACCTTAATGGAACCCAGTTTTAGGCCCATATTCACTCCTGCTTGCAGGAAATGCAGAAATCGACCTAGTTGAAATTCCTCAGTTGGGGCCTTTTCGGCCTCACACCATGCAACATATTTCCGCCATATGCGGTGATAATGATTTGCTGTAACCTCTTTCCTGGCTTTAATAAGCGTAGGAATGACTTCCTCCGGAATGCCCTTTTCTTTCAGGATCCGGCGTTCAACCGCCATGCCGTCAAACGCAGCCGCGGTAAGTCTTGGAACAGACAGGGCCCCTGCTGTAGCAGGTCTTGTCTTAGCGGCAGAGGCCACGGGTCCTCTGAGATCATCTCTTGAAGTTCCGGGTACCATGTTCTTCTTGGCCAATCCGGAACCACGAGAATTGTGTTTACTCCTCGCTTTCTTATTATTCTCAATACCTTTGGTATGAGAGGCAGCGGAGGGAACACATAAACTGACTGGTACACCCACGGTGTCACCAGAGCGTCCACAGCTATCGCTTGAGGGTCTCTTGACCTGGCGCAATACCTCTCTAGTTTTTTGTTTAGGCGGGACGCCATCATGTCCACCTGTGGACGACCCCACTGATGTACAATCATTTGGAAGACTTCTGGATGAAGTCCCCACTCTCCCGGGTGGAGGTCGTGTCTGCTGAGGAAGTCTGCTTCCCAGTTGTCCACTCCCGGAATGAACACTGCTGACAGTGCTAGTACATGATTTTCCGCCCATCGGAGAATTCTTGTGGCTTCTGTCATTGCCATCCTGCTTCTTGTGCCGCCCTGTCGATTCACATGGGCGACTGCCGTGATGTTGTCTGACTGGATCAGCACCGGCTGGTGTAGGAGCAGGGATTTTGCTTGACTTAGGGCATTGTAGATGGCCCTTAGTTCCAGAATATTTATGTGAAGGGAAGTCTCCTGACTTGTCCATAGTCCTTGGAAGTTTCTTCCCTTTGTGACTGCCCCCCAGCCTCGCAGGCTGGCATCCGTGGTCACCAGGACCCAGTCCTGAATTCCGAATCTGCGACCCTCCAGAAGATGAGCAATCTGCAGCCACCACAGAAGAGACACCCTGGTTCTTGCAGACAGGGTTATCAAGCGATGCATCTGAAGATGCGATCCGGACCACTTGTCCAACAGGTCCCACTGAAAGATTCTGGCATGGAACCTGCCGAATGGAATTGCTTCGTAAGAAGCTACCATCTTTCCCAAGACCCGCGTGCAGTGATGCACCGATACCTGTTTTGGTTTCAGGAGGTCTCTGACTAGAGAAGACAACTCCCTGGCTTTCTCCTCCGGGAGTAACACTTTTTTCTGGACTGTGTCCAGAATCATCCCCAGGAACAGTAGACGTGTCGTCGGGACCAGCTGTGACTTTGGGATATTCAGAATCCAGCCGTGCTGGTTCAGCACTTCCTGAGATAGTGCTACTCCCACCAACAACTGTTCTTTGGACCGTGCCTTTATTAGGAGATCGTCCAAGTACGAGATAATTAAAACTCCCTATCTTCGAAGGAGTATCATCATTTCCGCCATAACCTTGGTAAATACCCTTGGTGCCGTGGAGAGTCCAAACGGCAGCGTCTGGAATTGGTAATGGCAATCCTGTACCACAAATCTGAGGTACTCCTGGTGAGGATGGTAAATGGGGACATGCAGGTAAGCATCCTTGATGTCCAGGGAAACCATGTAATCCCCTCGTCCAGGCTTGCAATAACCGCCCTGAGCGATTCCATCTTGAACTTGAATTTTTTTATGTACATGTTCAAGGATTTCAAATTTAAAATGGGTCTCACCGAACCGTCCGGCTTTCGGTACCACAAATAGTGTGGAATAGTAACCCCGGCCTTGTTGAAGTAGGGGTACCTTGATTATCACCTGCTGGGAATACAGCTTGTGAATTGCCGCTAGCACCGCCTCCCTGTCTGAGGGAGCAATCGGCAAGGCAGATTTTAGGAACCGGTGGGGTGGAGCCGCCTCGAATTCCAGCATGTATCCCTGAGATACTACTTGAAGGATCCAGGGATCCACCTGTGAGCGAGCCCACTGATCGCTGAAATTTCTGAGGCGGGCCCCCACCGTACCTGGCTCCACCTGTGGAGCCCCACCGTCATGCGGCGGACTTGGAAGAGGAAGCGGGGGAGGACTTTTGTTCCTGGGAACCTGCTGTCTGTTGCAGCCTTTTTCCCCTACCTCTGCCTCTAGACAGAAAAGACCCTCCTTTTCCACGCTTGCTTTTCTGGGTCCGAAAGGACTGAACCTGATAAAATGGCGCCTTCTTAGGCTGTGAGGGAACATGGGGTAAAAATCAGGATTTTGGTACTTACCGATAAATCCCTTTCTCCGATTCCACAGGGGCCACTGGAGTGTAGTTACAATGGGGAAATAGTAGGTAGTAATTGGGAGCTGGCACTTTAAAAATTCTCACACTGTGGCTAGCTCCTCCCCTACTATCTCCCCTCCAAGCCAGTCTACGTAAAACTGTGCCCGAGGAGAGCTGTAATAAACAAACCTTAAGGTAGAGGAGGTTAACGACGCCCTGTAAACCAGGAGAACACAAACTAAACCTGGAACAGAACCTGACAAAAACCAGGCTAGCCTGAACTCAACAAGCAGTCATATGGTGATCTGCAAACCGTTAAGCAAAAACCCAGGAGGAACAGCGCTGGGCGGGCGTCCAGTGGCCCCTGTGGAATCGGAGAAAGGGATTTATCGGTAAGTACCAAAATCCTGATTTCTCCTTCATCCACTAGGGGCCACTGGAGTGTAGTTACAATGGGGACGTCCCAGAGCTCCCAAAAACGGGTGGGAAAGCGCTGAGAGTCCTGTAAAAACTGCTCGGCCAAACGGTGATGAAGAGGCCGCAAAAGTGTCAAACTTGTAGAATTTGACAAAACGAATGTTGGTTCGACCAAGAAGCCGCCCGACAAAATATTCATGGAGACCCAACGGGCAGCCGCCCTCGAAGGTCTTACAATGCGCGTAAAGTGCGTTGAAATGGAAAACGGAGGCTCCCTAGTAACCGCCAAGAAGACTGTCTGATGGTCAGATGTATCCAACGGCCCAGCGTATGCTGGGACCCTGGCTATTTAGTACGGGAGCATCGTACAGAACAAAGAAGAAAAACACTTCATCGAATAGCCTGAGACCTCTGTAGAGAGAGTCGGCGAGCCCTGACAACATTCAGAGAGGATTGAAAAACACTAGTGTCAGATTTATATGAAAAAATGGACATCCCCTCTGGAAGAAACGACCGCTGAGGCCGAAGCTCAGCCAGGGGAGTTGCCAATAGAGTACTCCCTGAAAAAGAGGCCGAACTTACGGCCGCTAGGCTAATCTCATTTGGAAGAAAAACCGAAAAAGGCAGAGACCTAAAATTCCGGTCAGTGTGGTTTGAAGCGCAGCGGAGCAAAACCTCCCAGAGAAACCAAAGATGAATGGTAACTGAAAGAAGGGGAAAAACCCCTCTTATCCTTATTATGTCCCATAAAGTTTTCCAAAAGTGGCAAAAGCGAGAAGAGGTAACAGACTTCTGAAATCGGGGCCCAGTAGGCCTAACCGAACTAGGGAACTCCTCCCTTCTGAGGTCTCGTGAACAGTCACACGGTTAAACGAAACCAGTGTAAGATTGAACAAAGAGAAAAAAGGAGCCTGTTGAAGTAGACAGTCCAGTCGATGTAGGAGCCAAGGCTCCTCTACTGACAACAGGCGTATCTGTATCTTCAAGTCATGCGTGGCCCAACCAGCGCCACCGAGAGGACTAGCACACATAATTCCCTCCTGTGTTACCGAACATGAGGTAGAAATAGAAAAGGAGGCAGGATAGAATAACCAGAAAACTCCCCGGAGCCCTGAGGGCCTCCTCGGCTACTGCCGCCAGAGCTCACGTCTGAGAGTAATAAAGGGTTAAAGAGTCCGTCAGAACTCCCTGAGGTCGATCCGAAATCTCCGCCCACAGCGGACCAGCTGACAAAACTCCGGGGAATGTTCCCTCACCCGGGAGTCTGATCTGGTGGCTTGACCTGGAAAGAAGATTGTTGTCTCCCCGCTCAGAGAGGAATGGAGGCAACCACTCATTGCGTCGCCACTTGACTGAAGGAATAGAGTACCTGGTGCCGAGGAAGGAAAAATCCTCTGACGGACCGTGTTGAGAAACGTCTATGCGGAGCATAAATTGGATCTGTGTCGAATCAGAAGCTCCTGGATCCTTCGGATATTCAGAAGCCACCTAATGTACAGAGTGGGATAGTAGCAGTAAATTGTCCCATTAGGGAACCAACGTCACCCACTGCCCTTGAAAAAGAGTTATTCTGTGATCTTCCTAAACACTGTGGGAGCGGAAGAGAGACCGAGAGGAAAGGACTGACAGTGAAAATGAGAATCCTGTAATGCGAATCTGAGAAAAGCCCGTCCAACGGAAATCAGTAAACAGGCATCTCTGAAGACAAGGGACACGTAAAACTCCCTTTCTTATTCAAACTAGCAATCACAGACTAAAAGGATTCTAAGGCCAGAATAGGCCTGTCCGAGCCAACTGGCTTCGGAACGTGAAAAGAAAACAAAGGCCTGAGAACTGTCCTGATTCAAATGATATGTGAAAAACAGGGATCAACACCCTTTGCGGTTAGAAGCCTATGGAGCGCAGCCTGCAGTATGACTCTCTTGTCATCGTAAATCGGCCGACCCATGCCGAGGGACTCCTGAGACGGTTGTAACCGCCCAAGCCTTCTCCCATCGACCTGCGCCTACCCTGGGACCCTCCAGGTGGTAGGAAAGTCTGTGTAATGGGTGTATAGGATGACATAAAATCAGACTGGACCGAGGATGTTGAACCTCTGCTTCAGCTTTTTACCCTGAGAACCCCTGGCGACGGAGATATCGCCCGTGTGGAGACGAAAGCCTGAAAGGGCACGGAAAAATGTAAAGGAAAGACCAGTAAAGGTCTGTCTTGGAGCTGGGTCAGTAGTAGGAGAAAGCAAAGTGGACTTACCTCCAATGGTTCAAGAAATCCTGCAGAAAGTTCCTTCCCCAGAACCATCTGCCCCGTAGGATTTCATGTTCACCTGTCACTGTCGCAGCCCCAGAGGTCGTCGGGTTAAGACAGCCCAAGCGAAGATGCAGGGTCCGAGTCTGCAGACGTGGAGACCTCCAAAGAACATAAAGCAGAATCGTGATTCTGACCTGTACCAAAGTATCAATTGATCCTGATGCGAAACATCCTGTAACCTAGAGGACAATTGTTTCCCAACCTACCTGTCCGGACACGGTTGAACCGCGCTGCCGTATATGTCGATGGATCCCTGAGCAAGGGGAATGTGTGATGGCTTGATGGACCGGGAATGTGTGACGGCTTGATGGACCGGCGATACACTGTGGTGTATACCCTAGAGAGGTTTTGATACCATCTCCTGCCGTCTGCGGGGAAAGGATAGGAAAACAAACATTGTTTGATACCTGATATTGTGTATTCGGGTGTCTGTCGGCCGCCTACCGGAGCCTGCCCAGCTCATCCGAAACTGGACCAGTCGCTGTCATTTCGTCATTGGCGTGGAACCCTGATGGACCTGACGTGCCCGCCTTAAAAAATAATTATGGTCAACACATCGGCCACAACTTTAACATTGTCCCTGGCAGTTCCTTTACCTGCTGTATCAGACGAACTGCTGTATAATATACCTGGATATTCTGATACACTGGTTCAGACTCCACCGAAAACAGACATCATCAGTATCCTGGACATCTCTCGCCTCCTTCCAGAGAGGCCTTTCCACCGCCAATCCGTGTACCATGGAAGGTTAGCAAGGTTCTTTTTGAAACCTGGAGAAGGGAAATGACTTACAAGGTCTCTGTTAACAGTGACATTACCTGCATAATCTGAACTGTTCAAACAGATGCATCCTGCAGGTGCGTGGAGGGCTAAGCAGATGGCTTCACCTCATACTTCACACCTAAGAGGGAATTCCTTGACTATCCCAGGTGAGACAAACGAAAAGAGAAAAAGGTGGGTTAAATAGACACCGCCCTATGTAAGGTCTGCACTATAACGTGTAGTGACCGACACGATTCAAATAAACTTTCTGGAGCAGCGGAGACCTGAACCAGTAACGCTGCACTGTAGGACAGGAGTCTTAGCCATAGGCCATAGGAGCTTCCCTTAACGTTTTTTTTTTTTTTTTTTAATCGAGATCGAAAACCTTGGTGTTCAGATACCCGTTACTAGCGTACTGAGTCGCAGCGCTATCTGTCTGATGCCATCACACATTCCCCAAATTACAAATAGCATTAGTAATTAGTGACACCAAGGAATAATAAAGGTAAGGCAACCCCCTGTCCTAATTTAGGTGCACCAGATGTTTCTCGGAGGTTCCGCTGGCTTTTCAAAATGGTGGCCAGCCTGCGAGAAAAGATGGGGGAAAATGTTATGTAGCAAGGAGTCTGTAGTGGTACTTGAACCCAGGTCTCTACAGTTGGGTGTTTAGGGGATTAGTGTGCTGAGCCACACTGTCCCATTGTTTTATTCCCTATATCAGGTAATGCATATATATATATATATATATATATATATACACACCCATATACACACAGTGAACCCAACAGAGTAGATAAATGCTGTCTATGTGAACCCTCTAACAGGGTATATAAATAGCATCTAAAAGGGTATATAAATAGCAGGGTAGATATAGATAAATACTTGCACCCTAGATTTTATTCATTAATGAGCTGAGCACCAGCTCCTGTAATAGAGCAGGTTCCTGATCTACAGCCTCTCTGAAATGACTCCCCTGCAGGAAGGAATGGCAGCCAGCATATGCAGAGAAAAAAAAAACTTAAACCCCACTGAAACAGCAGAGAGACAATGAGTGCTGCGATCCGCCGGAGGGGAGCCCATTGAGTAAAGCGGGAATCAGCTTCCTACCTTTTAAAAGTAAAATATGCTCCTTGAACAGCCAGGCAGAGGAAAGGAGCTTGCCGCGGTCTGGGGAGCAGAGGACTTGTGCTGCAGCGGTCCGCTTGTGCTGCAGCGGCCGGTGAGCAGAGGACTTGTGCTGCAGCGGTCCGGAGTGAGCGCAGAGCCGCCGTACGGAGCGGGAGTTAGCTCCGCCCCCCCCCCCCCCCCCCCGATTAAGCGCCAAGTTTGAAAACCCACTGCAGTGAGCGGGAAGCGCCTTGTATCCCTCCCGGCCGCCTGTATGCTGCGGCCGGGGAGCGGAGAGTGCAGTCACAGTATATCCCCCCCCCCCCGGCTGCCTGTATGCTGCGGCCGGGGCGCTTTCAATTTCAAATGAAACCCGCAGAAGTTGTAAAAATAAGCGGGAAGTAAATAATAAGTGCGCCTCTGAAACCCGCCATGTCTCTGACTGGGGAGTATGGGGGGGGGGGGGGGGGTCCAACCACCACCTTGCACAATTAAATCACTAAAACTGACAGTGTACAATCATATATCAGTCTGGAGGGGGGGGGATTGTACTCACCGCTGTCCAGATGTCTCGACACGCGCCGCACTTGACGCGGTGTTGACTTATACTCTGCTCGACAGAGCGACCCCGACACGCGCCGCACGCAGCGGTGTCCGGCCGGAATCTTCTGTGATGGAGTGGCCCCGACACGCGCCGCACGCAGCGGTGTCCGGTCACTTTTGAGACTTACCGCTGCCATGCTGCCGGAATTTTCTGCTGGATGGAGTGGTCCCGACACACGCCGCACGCAGCGGTGTCCGCCAACTCAGGAGAGCTCAGTGTCTCCCTCAGCCGGGGCCCATCCCGAGCCGCACGCAGCTGCGATGGGACCCCGCCGGCAGCTCCCACGGTGCAGACTGGCAGTGGCAGAGCTGCCAGTTTGTGAGTGTAAGTTAGAAAAAAATAAAATAATAAAGAAAAAATAAAAATTTCTTCAGCTAAACCCAAGTGAACCAGCTCCCTCGGGCACTAAACTAAGACTAACTTGGAGGGGAGATAGTAGGGGAGGAGCTAGCCACAGTGTGAGAATATTTAAAGTGCCAGCTCCCAATTACTATCTACTATTTCCCCATTGTAACTACACTCCAGTGGCCCCTAGTGGATGAAGGAGAAATGCTGACTTCCCAGACGTTGCTGTGGAAACTAGGTCGGAGAGACCATCCCCAAATAATTCCTCCCCTTTATAAGGCAAAACTTCCATGTGCCTCTTGGAATCTGCATCTCCCGTCCACTGACGAGTCCATAAGCATCTCCTAGCAGAGATAGACAATGCACTTACTTTAGATGCCAGCCGGCAAATTTCCCTCTGTGCATCTCTCATATATAAGACTGAATCTTTTATATGGTCAATCGTTAGCAGAATAGTGTCTCTGTCTAGTGTGTCAATATTTTCTGACAGTTTTTCTGACCATGCAGCGGCAGCACTGCACATCCAAGCTGACGCAATAGCTGGTCTAAGTATAATGCCTGAGTGTGTGTATACAGACTTCAGGATTGCCTCCTGCTTTCTATCAGCAGGCTCCTTAAGGGCGGCCGTATCCTGAGAGGGTAGTGCCACCTTTTTTGACAAACGTGTGAGCGCTTTATCCACCCTAGGTGGTGTTTCCCAACGTGACCTATCCTCTGGCGGGAAAGGGAACGCCATTAGTACCTTCTTAGGAATTACAAATTTTTTATCAGGGAAAAGCCACGCTTCTTCACACACTTCATTTAGTTCATCTGATGGGGGAAAAACTACGGGTAGTTTTTTCTCCCCAAACATAATACCCTTTTTTGTGGTACCTGGATGTAAATCAGAAATGTTTAACACCTCTTTCATTGCCTCAATCATGCAGTGAATGGCCCTGACAGGCATTAGGTTTGACTCATCGTCGTCGACACTGTTATCAGTATCCGTGTCGACATCCGGGTCTGCAAACTGAGGTAGCGGGCGTTTTAGAGCCCCTGACGACCCCTGAGGCACCTGGACAGGCACGAGCTGAGATCCCGGCTGTCCCACATTAGGCATGTCGTCAAATTTCTTATGTAAAGAATCTATACGTGCACTCATTTCTTTCCATAAGTTCATCCACTCGGGTGTCTGCCCCGCAGGGGGTGACGTCCCTTCAAAATGCATCTGCTCCGCCTCCACCTCATTATCCTAATCAAACATGTCGACACAGCCGTACCGACACACCCACAGGGAATGCTCAACAGAGGACAGGACCCACAAAAAGCCCTTTGGGGGGACAGAGTGAGAGTATGCCAGCACACACCAGAGCGCTATATATATACAGGGACTAACTGAGTTATGTCCCTAATAGCTGCTTTTCATATAATATATGTATATATACTGCCAAATTTAATGCCCCCCCCTCTCTTTTCCCTCTTACTGTTACTGTATATTGCAGGGAAGAGCCAGGGAGCTTCCTTCCAGCCGAGCTGTGAGGGAAAAATGGCGCCAGTGTGCTGAGGAGATAGGCTCTGCCCCTTTTTTGCGGCCTATTCTCCCGCTTTTTATGGAATTCTGGCAGGGGTATTTACCTCATATATAGCCTCTGGGGTTATATATTGAGGTATTTTAGCCAGCCAAGGTGTTATTATTGCTGCCTCAGGGCGCCCCCCCCCCCAGCGCCCTGCACCCTCAGTGACCGGAGTGTGAAGTGTGAGAGGAGCAATGGCGCACAGCTGCAGTGCTGTGCGCTACCTTGGTGAAGACAGAGTCTTCATGCCGCCGATTTTCCGGACCATCTTCTTGCTTCTGGCTCTGTAAGGGGGACGGCGGCGCGGCTCCGGGACCGAACACCAAGGACTGGGCCTGCGGTCGATCCCTCTGGAGCTAATGGTGTCCAGTAGCCTAAGAAGCCCAATCCGGCTGCAAGTAGGCGAGTTCGCTTCTTCTCCCCTTAGTCCCTCGCTGCAGTGAGCCTGTTGCCAGCAGGTCTCACTGAAAATAAAAAACCTAAGTCTATTCTTTCTAAGAGCTCAGGAGAGCCCCTAGTGTGCATCCAACCTCGGCCGGGCACGAATTCTAACTGAGGCTTGGAGGAGGGTCATAGTGGGAGGAGCCAGTGACACCAGGTAGTCTGAAATCTTTCTAGAGTGCCCAGCCTCCTTCGGAGCCCGCTATTCCCCATGGTCCTTACGGAGTTCCCAGCATCCACTAGGACGTCAGAGAAATAAGAATTTACTTACCGATAATTCTATTTCTCGTAGTCCGTAGTGGATGCTGGGAACTCCGTAAGGACCATGGGGAATAGCGGCTCCGCAGGAGACTGGGCACAAAAGTAAAGCTTTAGGACTACCTGGTGTGCACTGGCTCCTCCCCCTATGACCCTCCTCCAAGCCTCAGTTAGGATACTGTGCCCGGACGAGCGCACACAATAAGGAAGGATTTATGAATCCCGGGTAAGACTCATACCAGCCACACCAATCACACCGTACAACTTGTGATCTGAACCCAGTTAACAGCATGATAACAGAGGAGCCTCTGGATAGATGGCTCACAACAATAACCCGATTTAGTTAACAATAACTATGTACAAGTATTGCAGACAATCCGCACTTGGGATGGGCGCCCAGCATCCACTACGGACTACGAGAAATAGAATTATCGGTAAGTAAATTCTTATTTTCTCTGACGTCCTAGTGGATGCTGGGAACTCCGTAAGGACCATGGGGATTATACCAAAGCTCCCAAACGGGCGGGAGAGTGCAGATGACTCTGCAGCACCGAATGAGAGAACTCCAGGTCCTCCTCAGCCAGGGTATCAAATTTGTAGAATTTAGCAAACGTGTTTTCCCCTGACCAAGTAGCTCAGCGGTGGCCAACCAGTGGCTCTTGAGCCGCATGTGGCTCTTTCTTCATTCAAATATGGCTCCCAACACTCAAAATCACATGACCACAATAGATACGGAAACTGCTGCACTCCAGCCAGACACACAGCAGCACTGCGGGCAATGAGAATTGAGGGAGTCAGATAGTAGAGGTGAGACACCCACTGTCAAACAGAGGACACATAAGGGGCTGCTGCAGTGTCACGAGTTGTAGGGGCTGTCGTGACACAAGGGGGAGCTGGCTGGAGTGACACAGGAGGGTGCTGGGAGTAGTGACACATGGGAGAGCTGGCTGGAGTAACAAAACGTATTTTATACCAGGGGCGTGGTCTATTAGGCATAAGGCCCCATTTTTGAACGCGGATCTTTGGCTTGATGTCAGCTCTTTGACATACCGAACTCGATATTTTTGGCTCTTTGTGTCTGACTGGTTGGCCACCCCTGAAGTAGCTGCTCGGCAAAGTTGTAAAGCCGAGACCCCTCGGGCAGCCGCCCAAGATGAGCCCACCTTCCTTGTGGAATGGGCTTTTACAGATTTTGGCTGTGGCAGGCCTGCCACAGAATGTGCAAGCTGAATTGTATTACAAATCCAACGAGCAATAGTCTGCTTAGAAGCAGGAGCACCCAGCTTGTTGGGTGCATACAGGATAAACAGCGAGTCAGATTTTTTGACTCCAGCCATCCTGGAAACATATATTTTCAAGGCCCTGACTACGTCCAACAACTTGGAGTCCTCCAAGTCACTAGTAGCCGCAGGTACCACAATAGGTTGGTTCAGATGAAACACTAAAACCACCTTAGGGAGAAAATGAGGACGAGTCCTCAATTCCGCCCTGTCTGAATGGAAGATCAGATAAGGGCTTTTACAGGATAAAGCCCGCCAATTCTGACACGCGCCTGGCCGAGGCCAGGGCCAACAACATGACCACTTTCCATGTGAGATATTTTAACTCCACAGATTCAAGTGGTTCAAGCCAATGTGACTTTAGGAACCCCAAAACTACATTGAGATCCCAAGGTGCCACTGGAGGCACAAAAGGAGGCTGTATATGCAGTACCCCTTTTACAAACGTCTGAACTTCAGGAACTGAAGCTAGTTCTTTCTGGAAGAAAATTGACAGGGCCGAAATTTGAACCTTAATGAACCCCAATTTTAGGCCCATAGACACTCCTGTTTACAGGAAATGCAGGAATCGACCTAGTTGAAATTCCTCCATCGGGGCCTTACTGGCCTCGCACCACGCAACATATTTTCGCCAAATGCGGTGATAATGCTTTGCGGTTACATCCTTCCTGGCTTGATCAGGGTAGGGATGACTTCATCCGGAATGCCTTTTTCCTTCAGGATCCGGCGTTCAACCGCCCTGCCGTCAAACGCAGCGCGGTAAGTCTTGGAATAGACAGGGTCCTTGCTGGAGCAGGTCCTTTCTTAGAGGTAGAGGCCACAGGTTCTCCGTGAGCATCTCTTGAAGTTCCGGGTACCAAGTCCTTCTTGGCCAATCCGGAGCCACGAGTATAGTTCTTACTCCCCTCCGTCTTATAATTCTCAGTACTTTTGGTATGAGAGGAAGAGGAGGGAACACATACACTGACTGGTACACCCACGGTGTTACCAGAGCGTCCACAGCTATTGCCTGAGGGTCCCTTGAACTGGCGCAATACCTGTCCAATTTTTTGTTTAGGCGGGACGCCATCATGTCCACCTTTGGTTTTTCCCAACGGTTTACAATCATGTGGAAGACTTCTGGGTGAAGTCCCCACTCTCCCGGGTGGAGGTCGTGCCTGCTGAGGAAGTCTGCTTCCCAGTTGTCCACTCCCGGAATGAACACTGCTGACAATGCTATCATATGATTTTCCGCCCAGCGAAAAATCCTTGCAGCTTCTGCCATTGCCCTCCTGCTTCTTGTGCCGCCATGTCTGTTTACGTGGGCGACTGCCGTGATGTTGTCCGACTGGATCAGCACCGGCTGACCTTGAAGCAGAGGTCTTGCTTGGCTTAGGGCATTGTAAATGGCCCTTAGCTCCAAAATATTTATGTGAAGTGATGTCTCCAGGCTTGACCACAAGCCCTGGAAATTTCTTCCCTGTGTGACTGCTCCCCAGCCTCGCAGGCTGGCATCCATGGTCACCAGGACCCAGTCCTGAATGCCGAATCTGCGGCCCTCTAGTAGATGAGCACTCTGCAACCACCACAGGAGAGACACCCTTGTCTTTGGTGACAGGGTTATCCGCTGATGCATTTGAAGATGCGATCCGGACCATTTGTCCAGCAGGTCCCACTGGAAAGTTCTTGCGTGGAATCTGCCGAATGGAATTGCTTCGTAGGAAGCCACCATTTTTCCCAGGACCCTTGTGCACTGATGCACTGACACTTGGCCTGGTTTTAGGAGGTTTCTGACTAGTTCGGATAACTCCTTGGCTTTCTCCTCCGGGAGAAACACCTTTTTCTGTACTGTGTCCAGAATCATCCCTAGGAACAGCAGACGTGTCGTCGGAATCAGCTGCGATTTTCGAATATTTAGAATCCATCCGTGCTGTCGTAGTACTACTTGAGATAGTGCTACTCCGACCTCTAACTGTTCTCTGGACCTTGCCCTTATCAGGAGATCGTCCAAGTAAGGGATAATTAAGACGCCTTTTCTTCGAAGAAGAATCATCATTTCGGCCATTACCTTGGTGAAGGTTCTCCATGGTTGTGCGGAGCAATTGTGTGGAATATTAACAGTTTTGTTTAATCTATCACTCATGAACTGTGTAGTGCCGAGGTGCTTTAAGATGACCAGTATTGTCCCCGTCCCGAAGAAAGGGCTAGTAAAAGGCTTAAATGACTATCGGCCTATAGCATTAACACCTCTTCTAACAAAATGTTTTGAGAGACTGGTACTGAATCATATTAAATCTTTTTTCCCTGCCGATTTTGATCCATTTCAGTTTGCCTACAGACAAAACCGATGCACTGATGATGCGATTATTTCACTGTTGCACTTTACCCTGTCTCATTTGGAAGAGAGTAATGCCTATGTTAGGATTTTATTTGTTGATTTTAGTTCAGCTTTTAACACAGTGATTCCAATTTCCTTGATTAATAAATTATCTGAACTAGGCCTTGATTGTTTTACCTGTAATTGGATTTTATCATTTTTGACAAATCGTCCTCAAGTGGTCAAAATGGGCAGTATCACGTCTGATGAGGCACAAATTAATACAGGTGTACCCCAGGGTTGTGTTCTTAGTCCTTTTTTATATTCATTGTTTACTCATGATTGTGTATCAGCGGACGCATCAGTCAAATTGATTCAATTTGCGGATGATATTGCCGTAGTTGGGTTAATTAGTGGTAATGATGAGCTGGCATATAGGACGGAAGTTGCAAAGTTAGTCAATTGGAGTAATGAAAATCATTTATTTTTAAATAGCGGGAAGACTAAAGAACTGATTATTGATTTTAGGAGAAGGCAGCTGCCGAAGTCACCAGTGTTAGTTGGTGATCAGGAAGTGGAAATGGTCACCTCATTCCGTTTTTTAGGCATTCAGATCTCGTCATGTTTGACTTGGTCTGAGCACCTGTTATTGATAGGGAAAAAGGCTCAACAACGACTTTTCTTCCTGCGGCGTTTAAGGGCCGCAGGTGTTGGTGCTCAGACCATGTTAAATTTTTACAGGTGCTCGATAGAGAGCATTCTTAGTTATGGGATCGTGGCTTGGTATGGTGGTTGTACTCTAAAAGATCGATGGGCATTAGAAAGAATAAGGAAAATGGCAAGTAAAATCATTGGTATGCCACTGCCTAGCTTTGATGACTTGTACAGGAGTAGGGTTTTAAGCAAAGTCAGGTGTATTTTACTAGATAGTGCGCATCCTTTTAATATGCTTTTTGTAAAACTTCCTTCGCTAAAGAGATTTCGTTCTCTGATAGCTCGTACCAACCGGTTTAGGGTTAGTTTTATTCCATCTGCTGTACGTATGTTAAATGAATGATTCATTTTTATGTCTGTTTTATGTTGTCGCCTGCTACTACTTGATGCTTTATACAATGTAATTTCGTCTGTCAACTTGTTTTGGCTGATGACAATAAACTTGAACTTGAACTTAAAGACCCGGGGTGCCGTGGACAATCCAAACGGCAGCGTCTGAAACTGATAGTGACAGTTCTGTACCACAAACCTGAGGTACCCTTGGTGAGAAGGGCAAATTGGGACATGGAGGTAAGCATCCTTGATGTCCAGAGACACCATATAGTCCCCTTCTTCCAGGTTCGCTATCACTGCTCTGAGTGACTCCATCTTGAACTTGAACCTTTTTATGTAAGTGTTCAAGGATTTCAGATTTAAAATGGGTCTCACCGAGCCGTCCGGCTTCGGTACCACAAACAGCGTGGAATAATACCCCTTTCCCTGTTGTAGGAGGGGTACCTTGATTATCACCTGCTGGGAATACAGCTTGTGAATGGCTTCCAATACCGCCTCCCTGTCGGGGGGAGACGTTGGTAAAGCAGACTTCAGGAACCGGCGAGGGGGAGACGTCTCGAATTCCAATTTGTACCCCTGAGATACTACCTGCAGGATCCAGGGGTCCACTTGCGAGTGAGCCCACTGCGCGCTGAAATTCTTGAGACGGGCCCCCACCGTGCCTGAGTCCGCTTGTAAGGCCCCAGCGTCATGCTGAGGACTTGGCAGAAGCGGGGGAGGGCTTCTGTTCGTGGGAAGAGGCTGTCTGCTGCAGTCTTTTTCCCCTTCCTCTGCCCCGGGGCAGATATGAGTGGCCTTTTGCCCGCTTGCCCTTATGGGGACGAAAGGACTGAGCCTGAAAAGACGGTATCTTTTTCTGCTGCGAGGTGACTTGGGGTAAAAAGGTGGATTTTCCAGCCGTTGCCGTGGCCACCAGGTCCGATAGACCGACCCCAAATAACTCCTCCCCTTTATACGGCAATACTTCCATATGCCGTTTGGAATCCGCATCACCTGACCACTGTCGTGTCCATAATCCTCTTCTGGCAGAAATGGACATCGCACTTACTCTTGATGCCAGAGTGCAAATATCCCTCTGTGCATCTCGCATATATAGAAATGCATCCTTTAAATGCTCTATAGTCAATAATATATTGTCCCTGTCTAGGGTATCAATATTTTCAGTCAGGGAATCCGACCAAGCCACCCCAGCACTGCACATCCAGGCAATTGCTGGTCGCAGTATAATACCAGTATGTGTGTATATACTTTTAAGGATATTTTCCAGCTTTCTATCAGCTGGTTCCTTGAGGGCGGCCGTATCTGGGGACGGTAACGCCACTTGTTTTGATAAGCGTGTGAGCGCCTTATCTACGCTAGGGGGTGTTTCCCAACGCGCCCTAACCTCTGGCGGGAAAGGGTATAATGCCAATAACTTTTTAGAAATTAGCAATTTTTTATCGGGGGAAACCCACGCTTCATCACACACCTCATTTAATTCATCTGATTCGGGAAAAACTACGGGTAGTTTTTTCACACCCCACATAATACCCTTTTTTGTGGTACTTGTAGTATCAGAAATGTTCAAAACCTCCTTCATTGCCGTGATCATGTAACGTGTGGCCCTACTGGAAAATACGTTTGTTTCCTCACCGTCGACACTGGAGTCAGTGTCCGTGTCTGGGTCTGTGTCGACCACCTGAGGTAACGGGCGCTTTAGAGCCCCTGACGGTGTTTGAGACGCCTGTACAGGTATTAACTGATTTGCCGGCTGTCTCATGTCGTCAACAGTCTTTTGTAAAGTGCTGACACTATCACGTAATTCTTTCCATAAGACCATCCAGTCAGGTGTCGACTCCCTAGGGGGTGACATCACTAACACAGGCAATTGCTCCGCCTCCACATCATTTTCCTCCTCATACATGTCGACACAACGTACCGACACACAGCACACACACAGGGAATGCTCTGATAGAGGACAGGACCCCACTAGCCCTTTGGGGAGACAGAGGGAGAGTTTGCCAGCACACACCAGAGCGCTATATATATACAGGGATAACCTTATATAAGTGTTTTTCCCTAATATAGCTGCTGTATATATTTATATGCCAATTTAGTGCCCCCCCTCTCTTGTTTTACCCTGTTTCTGTAGTGCAGGACTGCAGGGGAGAGTCAGGGAGCCTTCCTCCAACGGAGCTGTGAGGAAAAAATGGCGCCAGTGTGCTGAGGAGATAGGCTCCGCCCCTTTTTCGGCGGCCTTTCTCCCGCTTTTTTATGTAAAAATAGGCAGGGGTTAAATACATCCATATAGCCCAGGAGCTATATGTGATGTATTTTTTGCCAAAAAAGGTGTTTTTTATTGCGTCTCAGGGCGCCCCCCCCCAGCGCCCTGCACCCTCAGTGACCGGAGTGTGAAGTGTGCTGAGAGCAATGGCGCACAGCTGCGGTGCTGTGCGCTACCTTAGTGAAGACAGGACGTCTTCTGCCGCCGATTTTCCGGACCTCTTCAGTCTTCTGGCTCTGTAAGGGGGACGGCGGCGCGGCTCCGGGACCCATCCATGGCTGGGCCTGTGATCGTCCCTCTGGAGCTAATGTCCAATAGCCTAAGAAGCCCAATCCACTCTGCACGCAGGTGAGTTCGCTTCTTCTCCCCTTAGTCCCTCGATGCAGTGAGCCTGTTGCCAGCAGGTCTCACTGAAAATAAAAAAACCTATTTAAACTTTTACTCTAAGCAGCTCAGGAGAGCCACCTAGATTGCACCCTTCTCGTTCGGGCACAAAATCTTAACTGAGGCTTGGAGGAGGGTCATAGGGGGAGGAGCCAGTGCACACCAGGTAGTCCTAAAGCTTTTTACTTTTGTGCCCAGTCTCCTGCGGAGCCGCTAATCCCCATGGTCCTTTCGGAGTCCCCAGCATCCACTAGGACGTTAGAGAAATAATATATATATAGCTGTTCATGGCACCCCCCCCCCCCCTGCGCCCTGCACCCATGTAACCGTTGGTGTGTGTGGGAGCAATAGCGCACAGCGCGATCGCTGCTGAATACTGGCGGGGGATCGCACACGGAGCCCGGGCCCCGAAAATGCTTGCCAGTGTAAAAAAGAAAGACCCTCAGTAACTGCTGCCCAGGGCGCTCCACCCCCAGCGCCCTGCACCCTGTGAGTGCCGTTGGGGTGTGGGAGCACGGAGAGCAGCGCTACCGCTGCGCATACCTTCGTTACTGAAGTCTTCTACTGTCTGACGCCTTCTGTCTTCTAATACTCACCCAGCTTCTTTCATCTGGCTTCTGTGAGGGGGGTGACGGCGCGGCTCCGGGAACAAGCAGCTAGGCGAACCAAGTGATCGAACCCTCTGGAGCTAATGGTGTCCAGAAGCTTAAGAAGCAGAGCCCTTGAACTAAGATGAAGTAGGTCTGACTTCTCTTCCCTCAGTCCCACGATGCAGGGAGCCTGTAGCCAGCAGGTCTCCCTGAAAATTAAAAACCTAACAATAAAGTCTTTAGAGAAAATAAGAATTTACTTACCGATAATTCTATTTCTCGGAGTCCGTAGTGGATGCTGGGGTTCCTGAAAGGACCATGGGGAATAGCGGCTCCGCAGGAGACAGGGCACAAAAGTAAAGCTTTCCGATCAGGTGGTGTGCACTGGCTCCTCCCCCTATGACCCTCCTCCAAGCCAGTTAGGTACTGTGCCCGGACGAGCGTACACAATAAGGGAGGAATTTTGAATCCCGGGTAAGACTCATACCAGCCACACCAATCACACCGTACAACTTGTGATCTAAACCCAGTTAACAGTATGATAACAGCGGAGCCTCTGAAAAGATGGCTCACAACAATAATAACCCGATTTTTGTAACTATGTACAAGTATTGCAGATAATCCGCACTTGGGATGGGCGCCCAGCATCCACTACGGACTCCGAGAAATAGAATTATCGGTAAGTAAATTCTTATTTTCTCTATCGTCCTAGTGGATGCTGGGGTTCCTGAAAGGACCATGGGGATTATACCAAAGCTCCCAAACGGGCGGGAGAGTGCGGATGACTCTGCAGCACCGAATGAGAGAACTCCAGGTCCTCCTTAGCCAGGGTATCAAATTTGTAGGATTTTACAAACGTGTTTGCCCCTGACTAAATAACCGCTCGGCAAAGTTGTAAAGCCGAGACCCCTCGGGCAGCCGCCCAAGATGAGCCCACCTTCCTTGTGGAATGGGCATTTACATATTTTGGCTGTGGCAGGCCTGCCACAGAATGTGCAAGCTGAATTGTATCCAACTAGCAATAGTCTGCTTAAAAGCAAGAGCACCCAGTTTGTTGGGTGCATACAGGATAACAGCAAGTCAGTTTTCCTGACTCCAGCCGTCCTGGAACCTATATTTTCAGGGCCCTGACAACATCTAGCAACTTGGAGTCCTCCAAGTCCCTAGTAGGTGCAAGGCACCACAATAAGCTGGTTCAGGTGAAACACTGACACCACCTTAGGGAGAGAACTGGGGACGAGTCCGCAGCTCTGCCCTGTCCGAATGGACAAACAAATATGGGCTTTTTTGAGAAAAAAACCACCAATTTGACACTCGCCTGGTCCAGGCCAGGGCCAAGAACATGGTCACTTTTCATGTGAGATGCTTCAAATCCACAGATTTGACTGGTTTTAAACCAATGTGATTTGAAGAATCCCAGAACTACGTTGAGATCCCACAGTGCCACTGGAGGCACAAAAGAGGGTTGTATATGCAATACTCCCTTGACAAAGTTCTGGACTTCAGGAACTGAAGCCAATTCTTTCTGGAAGAAAATTGACAGGGCCGAAATTTGAACCTTAATGGACCCCAATTTGAGGCCCATAGACACTCCTGTTTGCAGGAAATGCAGGAATCGACCGAGTTGAAATTTCTTTGTGGGGCCTTCCTGGCCTCACACCACGCAACATATTTTCGCCACATGTGGTGATAATGTTGTGCGGTCACCTCCTTTCTGGCTTTGACCAGGGTAGGAATGACCTCTTCCGGAATGCCTTTTTCCCTTAGGATCCGGCGTTCCACCGCCATGCCAACAAACGCAGCTGCGGTAAGTCTTGGAACAGACATGGTACTTGCTGAAGCAAGTCCCTTCTTAGCGGCAGAGGCCATAAGACCTCTGTAAACATCTCTTGAAGTTCCGGGTACCAAGTCCTTCTTGGCCAATCCGGAGCCATGAGTATAGTTCTTACTCCTCTACGTCTTATAATTCTCAGCACCTTAGGTATGAGAAGCAGAGGAGGGAACACATACACCGACTGGTACACCCACGGTGTTACCAGAACGTCCACAGCTATTGCCTGAGGGTCTCTTGACCTGGCGCAATACCTGTCCCGTTTTTTGTTCAGACGGGACGCCATCATGTCCACCTTTGGTATTTCCCAACGGTTTACAATCATGTGGAAAAAACTTCCCGATGAAGTTTCCACTCTCCCGGGTGGAGGTCGTGCCTGCTGAGGAAGTCTGCTTCCCAGTTTCCATTCCCGGGATGAAACACTGCTGACAGTGCTATCACATGATTTTCCGCCCAGCGAAAAGTCCTTGCAGTTTTTGCCATTGCCCTCCTGCTTCTTGTGTCGCCCTGTCTGTTTATGTGGGCGACTGCCGTGATGTTTTTCCCACTGGATCAATACCGGCTGACCTTGAAGCAGAGGTCTTGCTAAGCTTAGAGCATTATAAATTTACCCTTAGCTCCAGTATATTTATGTGGAGAAAAGTCTCCAGACTTGATCACACTCCCTGGAAATTTTTTCCTTGTGTGACTGCTCCCCAGCCTCTCGGGCTGGGCTCCGTGGTCACCAGCATCCAATCCTGAATGCCGAATCTGCGGCCCTCTAGAAGATGAGCACTCTATAACCACCACAGGAGAGACACCCTTGTCCTTGGATATAGGGTTATCCGCTGATGCATCTGAAGATGCGATCCGGACCATTTGTCCAGCAGATCCCACTGAAAAGTTCTTGCGTGAAATCTGCCGAATGGAATTGCTTCGTAGGAAGCCACCATTTTCTACCAGGACCCTTGTGCAATGATGCACTGTTTTTAGGAGGTTCCTGACTAGTTCGGATAACTCCCTGGCTTTCTCTTTCGGGAGAAACACCTTTTTCTGGACTGTGTCCAGAATCATCCCTAGGCACAGCAGACGTGTCGTCGGGATCAGCTGCGATTTTGGAATATTTAGAATCCACCCGTGCTGTTGTAGCAGTATCCGAGATAGTGCTACTCCTACCTCCAACTGTTCCCTGGACTATGCCCTTATCAGGAGATCGTCCAAGTAAGGGATAATTAAGACGCCTTTTCTTCGAAGAAGAATCATCATTTCGGCCATTACCTTAGTAAAGACCCGGGGTGCCGTGGACAATCCAAACGGCAGCGTCTGAAACTGATAGTGACAGTTCTGCACCACGAACCTGAGGTACCCTTAGTGAGAAGGGCAAATTTGGGACATAGAGGTAAGCATCCCTGATGTCCCGGGACACTATATAGTCCCCTTCTTCCTGTTCGTTATCACTGCTCTGAGTGACTCCATCTTGATTTGAACCTTTGTAAGTGTTCAAAAAATTTTTAGATTTAGAATAAGTCTCACCTAGCCTTCTGGCTTCAGTACCACAATATAGTGTGGAATAATACCCCTTTTCTTGTAGTAGGAGGGGTAATTTAATTATCACCTGCTGGGAATACAGCTTGTGAATTTTTTCCCATACTGCCTCCTTTTCGGAGGGAGACCTTGGTAAAGCAGACTTCAGGAGCCTGCGAAGGGGAAACGTCTCGACATTCCAATCTGTACCCCTGGGATACTACTTGTAGGATCCAGGGGTCCTGTACGGTCTCAGCGCCATGCTGAGAACTTGTCAGAAGCGGTGGAACGCTTCTGTTCCTGGGAATGGGCTGCCTGCTGCAGTCTTCTTCCCTTTCCTCTATCCCTGGGCAGATATGATCTTATAGGGACGAAAGGACTGAGGCTGAAAAGACGGTGTCTTTTTCTGCAGAGATGTGACTTAGGGTAAAAACGGTGGATTTTCCAGCAGTTGCCGTGGCCACCAGGTCCGATGGACCGACCCCAAATAACTCCTCTTCCTTTATACGGCAATACACCTTTGTGCCGTTTGGAATCTGCATCACCTGACCACTGTCGTGTCCATAACATCTTCTGGCAGTTATGGACATCGCATTTACTCTTGATGCCAGAGTGCAAATATCCCTCTGTGCATCTCGCATATATAGAAATGCATCCTTTAAATGCTCTATAGTCAATAAAATACTGTCCCTGTCAAGGGTATCAATATTTTTAGTCAGGGAATCCGACCAAGCCACCCCAGCTCTGCACATCCAGGCTGAGGCGATCGCTGGTAGCAGTATAACACCAGTATGTGTGTATATACTTTTTATGATATTTTCCAGCCTCCTGTCAGCTGGTCCTCGAGGACGGCCCTATCTATAGACGGTACCGCCACTTGTTTTGATAAGCGTGTGAGCGCCTTATCCACCCTAAGGGGTGTTTCCCAACGCGCCCTAACTTCTGGCGGGAAAGGGTATACCTCCCATAATTTTCTATCGGGGGGAACCCACGCATCATCACACACTTTATTTAATTTATCTGATTCAGGAAAAACTATGGTAGTTTTTTCACATCCCACATAATACCCTCTTTTGTGGTACTTGTAGTATCAGAAATATGTAACACCTCCTTCATTGCCTTTAACGTGTGGCCCTAATAAGGAATACGTTTGTTTATTCACCGTCGACACTGGATTCAGTGTCCCTGTCTGTGTCTGTGTCGACCGACTAAAGTAAACGGGCGTTTTAAAAACCCCTGACGGTGTTTTTGAGACGTCTGGACCGGTACTAATTGTTTGTCGGCCGTCTCATGTCGTCAACCGACCTTGCAGCGTGTTGACATTATCACGTAATTCCCTAAATAAGCCATCCATTCCGGTGTCGACTCCCTAGAGAGTGACATCACCATTACAGGCAATTGCTCCGCCTCCTCACCAACATCGTCCTCCTACATGTCGACACACACGTACCGACACACAGCACACACACAGGGAATGCTCTGATAGAGGACAGGACCCACTAGCCCTTTGGAGAGACAGAGGGAGAGTTTGCCAGCACACACCAAAAACGCTATAATTATATAGGGACAACCTTATATAAGTGTTTTCCCTTATAGCATCTTTTTTATATATTTCTAACGCCAAATTAGTGCCCCCCCTCTCTGTTTTAACCCTGTTTCTGTAGTGCAGAGCAGGGGAGAGCCTGGGAGCCTTCCCTCCAGCCTTTCTGTGAGGGAAAATGGCGCTGTGTGCTGAGGAGATAGGCCCCGCCCCTTTTTCGGCGGCCTCGTCTCCCGCTCTTAACGGATTCTGGCAGGGGTTAAATATCTCCATATAGCCTCCGGAGGCTATATGTGAGGTATTTTTAGCCAAAATAGGTTTTCATTTGCCTCCCAGGGCGCCCCCCTCCCAGCGCCCTGCACCCTCAGTGACTGCCGTGTGAAGTGTGCTGAGAGGAAAATGGCGCACAGCTGCAGTGCTGTGCGCTACCTTTAGAAGACTGAGGAGTCTTCTGCCGCCGATTCTGGACCTCTTCTTATTTCAGCATCTGCAAGGGGGCCGGCGGCAAGGCTCCGGTGACCATCCAGGCTGTACCTGTGATCGTCCCTCTGGAGCTGATGTCCAGTAGCCAAGAAGCCAATCCATCCTGCACGCAGGTGAGTTCACTTCTTCTCCCCTAAGTCCCTCGTTGCAGTGATCCTGTTGCCAGCAGGACTCACTGTAAAATAAAAAACCTAAGCTAAACTTTTTTCTAAGCAGCTCTTTAGGAGAGCCTAGATTGCACCCTTCTCGGCCGGGCACAAAAATCTAACTGGCTTGGAGGAGGGTCATAGGGGGAGGAGCCAGTGCACACCACCTGATCGGAAAGCTTTACTTTTGTGCCCTGTCTCCTGCGGAGCCGCTATTCCCCATGGTCCTTTCAGGAACCCCAGCATCCACTAGGACGATAGAGAAACTCAGTAGAGCTCCCCTAGTGTGTGTCCAGTCACTCCTGGGAACAGAGTCTAACTGAGGTCTGGAGGAGGGGCATAGAGGGAGGAGCCAGTTCACACCCATTCAAAGTCTTATAGTATGCCCATGTCTCCTGTGGATCCCGTCTATACCCCATGGTCCTTATGGAGTCCCCAGCATCCTCTAGGACGTAGGAGAAATATAAAATCTATACAAAAATATATCTCTAAAAATATACTTGGAGAAAACTTTGCACATACTGGGAAAATACATACACAAGTAAACAGGAATGGATCTTATATAAACATTCAAGTAAAATATAAGAGCGTAATGGATAGAACCTTGCCATAACAGAGTAAAGAAAAACAATAGCAGCGCAGGTGCACTCAAATCAAAACAGAATACAAAAACGAAAATAAAACAGAACATAAGTTCAACCAGGTGAAAGCTATCGCAGCGAAGGTGACCCAAACATCCCAGAAGATTGGGCTGGTATGTTCTCAAGTGAGAGTCCAAGGAGATCAAGTGGCCATGGACAGAGACACCACAGTCCCCCAGGATAGAATTAGAGTACTCGGGCTCACCAGACCCAACCTCCATCTCCTGCATATTTTAACTGGAAATGGACAGCCACAGATAATTCAGCTATCTGAGCCAGTCTGTTTTCTAAGTGGTAAATGGCTTGGAGAAGCTGTCCCATAGCATGGTCAGAAGATACAGCCAATGTAAGATAACAGAAAAGTTCCACAAGGTAGCCCTGAACAGGAGACTGAAGGTATAGTCAGGAGCTACACAGGGTATACTGAACTGAAGATAGAAATATAGAGCCAGCGAGAAAGATCGAGTGAAGGGAAAGTTCAAGCAAAAGACAACCAGGCTGCAGCAGGTATCAGGAGTTGGATTCCCCAGAGTAGCACTGAGTCAGAAACTGGGGTGACCAGATCAACAGAACAGGTAAAGAAATGATTACAGCTTAACACCAGCAGACCTCAAGGACATCAGGGTGTCCAGTATCACAGGAACTAGAAAGCGGGACAACACACTAAGCAGCAGTCACCAGGGCCCCACAGACACACGATACGGCATTTAAAATGGCAGCAGACAGAAGACCCCAGCAGCGGAGACGTGACCAATGTGCAGGAGCAGACAGCAGAACAGAACCCCAGTGCAGGAGCAGAAGTCACAATGGAGGAAGCTGCAATCAGAAGCCGCCAGGCGGTAGAGGATGTCCCTCAAGTCAGCAGGTCAGCGGAGCAATGGTACCCGGCAAAGCACACGGAAGCACTGTGGAGCGGAGCTCAGGATCCGAGAAGGATGCGGCTTGCAGGAGAATCGCGCAGCGAGGTGGCACCACCTGGGGATCAAAAGCAACACTGGCACAGAAAACGGCAAGACCCAGGGGAAGACTGTCCACCATCAGGGAGGACTAAACAGCCAGAGAGACCTTCACGGTCAGTGGAGGCAGTGTCAGATTGGGTCCTAAAGGGCCCACAGGGGAATGCAATGGCAGGGGCCTGCCTAAAGTGTGTGACCAGCTCTGGGTAGCTGTGGCCATCAATTAGAGGAGTCACATTAACCCAATATCAATAATCTATAACCCTTTTATTATAATCTGTGCCCACTTTATTCAAAATATCAATAACCGGTGACTCTCTTATTATAGTAGCAATAATTGGTGCCCTTTTCGGGGTACAGTATATTCAATAAGTGTCGGAAGCTGCCGTCTTGTCGGAAAGACGTCAGTTTCCGACAGATTTAGGTTGGAAGGTGTTCCGACCTATTCATTGGGGGCTGTTTTTTTCCGAAAAGTTGGGCATTCCTGCCTGTGCATCCCTCGACCTGGAACAATAACGCTGAAGCTTCTTGTTGAGACGAGAGGCCATCATGTCTATTTGGGGTAAACCCCAAAAATCTGTTATTTCCTTGAACACCTCCGGATGGAGTCCTCACTCTCCCGGATGGAGATTGTGTCTGCTGAGGAAGTCTGCTTCCCAGTTGTCTACTCCCGGAATGAAGATGGCTGACAGCGCTAACGCGTGCTTTTCTGTCCAGAGGAGTATTCTTGTCACCTCTTGACATTGCCGCTCTGCTCTTCGTTCCGCCTTGTCGGTTTATGTAAGCCACTGTTGTTACGTTGTCCGACTGCACTTGAATGGCCCGATTTCTCAGAAGAGGGGCCGCTTGAAGAAGACCGTTGTAGGCGGCTTTTAGTTCCAGGATGTTGATGGGCAGGCCGGCTTCCAGGCTTGACCACCGTCCTTGAAAGGCTACTCCTTGAGTGACTGCTCCCCAGCCCCGAAGACTCGCATCCGTGGTTACAAGGGCCCATTCCTGAATCCCGCACCTGCATCCCTCCAGAAGGTGAGGAAATTGGAGCCACCAGAGGAGTGAAATCCTGGCTTTTGTCGACAGACAAATTCTCTGGTGCATGTGGAGGTGAGATCTCGACCACTTATCCAGGAGATCCAGTTGGAAAGTCCGAGCGTGGAACCTCCCGTACTGGAGAGCCTCGTAAGAGGCCACCATCTTTCCCAATAGGCGAATGCATTGATGAACCGACACCCGGGGTGGCTTCAGGACATCCCGGACCATAGCTTGTATCACCAACACCTTTTCCTGCGGAAGAAACACCCTCTGCGCTTCCGTATCCAGGATCATTCCCAGAAATTACAACCTCTGGGTTGGTTCCAAATGTGACTTTGGAAGGTTCAGAATCCAACCATGACTCTGGAGCAATCGCGTTGTGAGAACAGTTGACTGCAGCAGCCTCTCCCTGGATGGTGCATTTATCAGCAGATCGTCCAGATATGAAATGATGTTCACACCCTGCTTGCGGAGGAGACTCATCATTTATGCCATCACCTTGGTAAACACCCTCGGTGCTGTGGAGAGGCCGAATGGCAGGGCCTGGAACTGGAAATGACAGTCCAGCAATGCGAAGCGGAGATAAGCCAGATCGGAATGTGGAGGTATGCATCCTTGATATCCAGTGATACCAGGAATTCCCCTTCTTCCAGACCTGATATCACCGACCTGAGAGACTCCATCTTGAACTTGAACGCCTTTAGAAAGGGGTTCAATTATTTTAGGTTCAGAATGAGCCTGACCGAACCATCCGGTTTCGGTACCACGAAAAGGTTCGACTAGTAACCTTTGTTCAGCATGTGAGGTGGTACTGGCACAATAACCTGTGCCTCTACCAGCTTTTGGACAGCGTCTTGTTGTACAGTGCTGTCCTCCAACAGAGTTGGTAAGCCTGACTTGAAAAAGCGATGAGGAAGGAGACTTTGAAATTCCAGCCTGTATCCCTGAGACACAATATCTACCACACAGGGATCCAGGCCGGACGATACCCAGACATGACTGAAGTGTCTGAGTCTCGCTACCACTGGCCCCACCACCGGGGCATGCAGTCCACCGTCATGTGGAGGACTTTGGCGTACACAAAGCAGGCTTTTGTTCCTGGGAACCTGCAACGGCAGGTTTCTTGGACTTAACCTGACCTCCCCTAAAGAAGGTATTGGAAGTTCTGGCCTTTCTAGGCTTGTTAGGCCAAAAGGACTGCGTTGCAGATGACGAGAAAGATTTCTTCGGAGCAGGTGCTGCTGAGGGAAGAAACAGAGACTTACCCACTGTAGCGGTGGATATCTAGAGCTTCCACAAAGAGAGCCTGACCTGCGTAGGGTAGGGACTCCACACTCCTTCTGGATTCCGCGTCGGCCGACCACTGGCACAGCCACAGTCCCCGACAAGCTGAAACAGACATGGAAGAAATTCCCGCAGCCATGGAACCCAGGTATTTCATGGATTCTACCATAAAACCTGCAGAATCATGAATGTTGCGTAAATCCAATGCAACGTCATCCCTATCCATCGTATCCAAAAAGTAAGGTAGCCGACCACTTTAGTACAGGTTGAGTATCCCTTATCCAAAATGCTTGGGATCAGAGGTATTTTGGATATGGGATTTTTCCGTATTTTGGAATAATTGCATACCATAATGAGATATCATGGTGATGGGACCCAAGTCTAAGCACAGAATGTATTTATGTTTCATATACACCTTATACACACAGCCTGAAGGTCATTTTAGCCAATATTTTTTATAACTTTGTGCATTAAACAAAGTGTGTGTACATTCACACAATTCATTTGTTTCTTATACACCTTATACACACAGCCTGAAGGTCATTTAATACAATATTTTTAATAACTTTGTGTATTAAACAAGGTTTGTGTACATTGAGCCATCAAAAAACAAAAGTTTCACTATCTCACTCTCACTCAAAAAAAAGTCTGTATTTCGGAATATTCCGTATTTCGGATATTTGAATATGGGATACTCAACCTGTATTGCCTTTGCAATCCATGCAGTAGCAATAGTGGGGTGTAATATGGCCACTGAAGCAATATACATTGATTTAAGCGTGTTATCAATTTTCCTATCAGCCGGCTCCTTTAAGGCGGTAGAACCTGGAACAGGTAAAACCACCTTCTTTGAGATTCTGGACACAGAGGGGTCAGCAATCGGCGGGCTTTTCCATTTTTTCCTATCCTCCTCAGGGAAAGGAAATGCCACCAGTACCCTTTTAGGGACCTGGATTTTTTTCTCAGGGTTTTCCCATGCTTTTTCAAATATAGCATTCAATTCCTTTGACACAGGGAAGGTTAGCGAGGCTTTTTTATTTTCAGTGAAAAAAGCCTCCTCAACCTTCTCAGGTGTGGTATCATTAACATTTAACACATCCCTGATAGCCTCTATCAACAATTGCACCCCCTTTGCAAGAGATGCGCACTCCCGCAACACATCCCCATCACCATCTGTAGTGTCAGAATCGGTATCCGTGTCGTCATGTGTGACATGCACAAGTGCACGTTTGTGGGGGTATATAGGGGGGCGTCCTGAGGTACCAGAAACAGGCCATACTGCCATAGAGCTCTGTAATACCTGGGTTGCAGATTCATTACTTGCAACCCTGTCAGAAATCTGAGAAATCCAAAATTTGATAGAGGAAAACCACTCTGGTTCCCTTGCTGGTATCTGTGCTAAACCAGTGCTATCCTGATTACATGGAATGGGATCATCCTGGGAAGATAAATCCTCTGCAGAATATGACACAGTGTCCCTGGACATAGCTAAAGGAGATTACCAAACACTCCACACACACACAGGTGGAGGCAGACAGAGTTTCCCCCCCAAGAATGGCAAGAGAGACACAGAGATCGGAGCCAACCCACACACAGCGCTTTCAGCAAAGGGAGACCCCTTGTCAGCGCTGACTGTGTCCCTTAATAGGTGACACAGTCGTTTTACAGCCTCCCCTTCCTTCTACAACCCCCTGGTACCGTGTACTGATAGTTGGAGTTGCTGTGGAGGGACCTGTTCTTCCATCCAGCGCTGTGCAGGCAGGAAAATGGAGCTGGAAAGCTGCTGGGTCCGCTCTGAGGAGAAGCTCCGCCCCCTTAATGGCGCTGTCTTCCCGCTCTTCAAGAATTATACTAGCCTGAGGTAAAACTTGCTGGCTGAGATCCGCGGACCCCGACAGACTTGAGGACCAGTGTGGGGGTAAGCGCTGGCCCAGGGCGCCGCACCATGTGCCTCTGAACCTTCACAGGAGCGCAGTTAATACTGCGCTCCATCCCCGTTGCCGCCATCTTCACACCGGACCCCGCTTGCTAGGGGGGTCGGTGTCTCACTCACCACTCTTCAGCTCTGTAAGGGGTTGGCGGCATGCTGCTGGGGCGAGCGGTCCCCTGTGGCAGAGAACGATCCAACCCCTCTGGAGCTCAGTGTCCAGTCAGCTCAGTGTCCAGTCAGCAGGGCGGACTCTGCTCCCCCCCTTAGTCCCTCGCTGCAGGCAGGCTGATGCCAACAACCTCCTGTAAAAAAATAAACTCTAAAAACAGGATTTTAATACCTACCGGCAAATCCTTTTCTCCTAGTCCGTAGAGGATGCTGAGGTCCACTTCAGAACCATGGGGAATAGACGGTTCCGCAGGAGCCATGGGCACTTTAAGACTTTTTCAGAGTGTGAACTGGCTCCTCCCTCTATGCCCCTCCTCCAGACCTCAGTATAGGAACTGTGCCCAGGGAGACGGACTTTTCGAGAAAAGGATTTACTTATAAGTTAATGGTGAGATTCATACCAGCTCACACTTTAAACATGCCGCACAATATGGCATTCAACAAAACACAAGCCAACGGGCATGAACATTACAGCAAACGTGCTGAAAACTTTTTTCACAAATTAACAACTGCAGGTAAAGTGTGCACTGGGCTGGGTGCCCAGCATCCTCTATGGACTAGGACACAGGTTCTCAAACTCGGTCCTCAGGACCCCACACGGTGCATGTTTTGCAGGTCTCCTCACACAATCACAAGTGAAATAATTAGCTCCACCTGTGGACCTTTTAAAATGTGTCAGTGAGTAATTAATACACCTGTGCACTTGCTGGGTTACCTGCAAAACATGCACTGTGTGGGGTCCTGAGGATCGAGTTTGAGAACCACTGGACTAGGAGAAAAGGATTTACCGGTAGGTTTTACAATCCTGTTTTCTCATACGTCCTAGAGGATGCTGGGGTCCCCTTCAGTACCATGGGGTTATACTAAAGCTCCCAGTACGGGCGGGAGAGTGCGGATGTCCCTGCAGCACCGATTGACCAAATTTTAGGTCCTCATCGGTCAAGGTGTCAAACTTGTAAAACTTAGCAAACGTGTTTGTCACTGACCAAGTAGCTTCTCGGCAAAGTTGTAATACCGAGATCCCCCGGGCAGCCGCCCAGGATGAGCCCACCTTTCTAGTAGAATGGGCATTCACAGAATTCTGTACCAGCAATCCTGCCGTGGAATGAGCGTGCTGAATCGTACCTCTGATCCAGCACGCAATAATCTGCTTAGAAGCAGGACACCCAAACTTGTTGGGAACATACAGGACAAACAGAGCCTCTGTTTTCCGTATCCTAGCTGTTCTTGCGACAAAAATTCTCGAAGCTCTGACCACATCCAGAGACTTTGAAGCAGCGAAGGTATCAGTAGCCACTGGCACCACAATAGGTTGGCTTATATGGACAGAAGAAACCACCTTTGGAAGAAAATTCTGACGAGTTCTCAACTCAGCCCTATCTTCATGGAAGATCAAGTAAGGGCTCTTGTGAGACAAGCCCCCTTCTCAGACACCCTCCTTGCGGATGTCAAGGCCAACAGCATGACCACTTTCCAAGTGAGAACTTCAACTCTATCTCCTGGAGAGGTTCAAACCAATCCGATTGAAGGAACTGCAACACCACGTTAAGATCCCATAGTGCCACAGGAGGCACAAATGGAGGTTGGATGAGCAGAACCCCTTTCACGAACGTCTGAACTTCTGGAAGGGAGGCCAGTTGTTTCTGAAAGAAAACTGACAAGGCCGAAAACTGGACCTTGATTGAACCCAATCGTAGGCCCGCATCCACACCCGCCAGCAGAAAATGGAGAAAACGTCCTAATTGAAAACCTTCCGTTGGAGCCCTCTTGGTTTCACACCAAGACACATATTTTCTCCAAATACGGTAGTAATGTCTAGACGTTACTCCTTTCCTGGCCTGAGTGGGAATGACTTCTTTGGGAATACCCTTTCGGGCTAGGATCCGGCGCTCAACAACCATGCCGTCAAACGTAGTCGCGGTAAGTCTCAATCTAGAGAACTTTCGGTATGAGTGGAAGTGGAGGGAAGACATACACGGACCGCAACACCCAATGGGTCACTAGTGCATCCACTGCTATTGCTTGAGTGTCTTTCGACCTGGAACAATATCTCTGAAGCTTCTTGTTGAGACGAGATGCAATCATGTCTACTTGAGGAACCCCCCCCCCCCCCCTAAAGACCTGTCACCTCTGCGAAGACTTCTTTGTGGAGGCCCCATTCTCCTGGATGGAGATCGTGTCTGCTGAGGAAGTCTGCTTCCCAGTTGTCCACTCCCGGAATGAAAATTGCCAACAGAGCTCTTGCATGTCTTTCTGCCCAGCGGAGGATCTTTGTCACCTCTGCCATCGACGCTCTGCTTTTCGTTCCGCCCTGACGGTTTATGTACTTGATTGCTGTTACATTGTCCGACTGGATCTGCACGGGTTGATCTTGAAGAAGATGCACCGCTTGTAGAAGGCCATTGTAAATGACTCTCAACTCCAGAACGTTTATGTGAAGACAAGTTTCTTGACTTGACCATCTTCCTTGGAAGCTTTCCCCCTGTGTGACTGCTCCCCAGCCTCGGAGAATTGCATCCGTGTTTACTAGGACCCAGTCCTGAATCCCTAACCTGCGTCCCTCTAGTAGGTGAGAACTGTGTAGCCACCACAGGAGCGAAATTCTGGCTTTGAATGACAGGATTATCCTTTGACGCATGTGGAGATGGGATCCAGACCACTTGTCCAACAGGTCCCACTGGAATACTCTGGCAAGGAATCGGCCAAACTGTATGGCCTCGTAGGCCGCTACCATGTTTCCCAACAACTGAATGCATTGATGAATCGACACTCTTGTTGGTTTCAGAATTCGTTTGACCATTCTCTGGATTTCCAGAGCCTTTTCTACTGGAAGAAATACCCTCTGTACTTCTGTGTCTAGTATCATCCCCAGAAAGGACAATCGTCGTCGGTTCCAACTGTGACTTTGCCAACTGTGACTTTGGAAAATTTATGATCCAACCGTGTTGTTGAAGCACTGTCAGGGAGAGTGCACTGTTCTGCACCAACCTTTCCCTGGACCTCGCTTTTATCAGGAGATCGTCCAGGTAAGGAATTATAATGACTCCTTGCTGTCGAAGGAGAACCATCATCTCCGCCATCACCTTGGTGAACACCCTCGATGCCATGGAGAGTCCGAACGGCAACGTCTGAAATTGGTAATGACAATTCTGTAATGCGAATCTCAGATAAGCTTGATGTGGAGGATAAATGGGAACATGTAAGTAGGCAACTCTTATGTCCACCAACACCATGAAGTCCCCTTCCTCCAGACTGGAAATCACTGCACTCAGAGATTCCATCATGAACTTGAACATCCAATCTTTCTTTTTATATTGATGCATTCCTTCAACCCCATGTACCATTATTGAAATCGCACTTAAGAGATACCAAAGATTTTTTGAACAAAATTCAACACATTAAATGGAAAGAGACCTATGCCTTCCTGACTTTGGATGTGCAGGCTCTCTACACAAACATACCCCACACCACTGGCATTAAAGTTATAACAGAGTTATTACGGAGGACACATGCTCTTGAAGAACAGCATCAGTCTTTCCTTATACAATGTATTTCCTTTATTCTCACGCACAATTACTTTATTTTTAATCACAAATATTATTTACAACTCACGGGTACCGCCATGGGAACCAGGTTCGCCCCCAGTTATGCAAACCTATACATGGGTGACTTTGATGACGCCCGGGTGTGGTGCGCCGACTGGGAGGCGAACCTGGTTTTCTATGGACGGTACATAGATGATCTATTTATTATTTGGGATGGGGACCTTCTCTCAGCCACTTCCTTTGTTTCACACCTTCAATCCAATGCACACAATCTCAATTTCACCTTCACTTATAATAGGGACCGTGTTGACTTCCTGGATGTGACCCTTGAGATCAAAAACAATATTATTTCTACATCGAACTTCATTAAATCAGTTAATACCAATTCATACCTACATTATAAGAGTGCTCACTATGCACCGTGGAAAAACAATATTCCCAAAGGGCAACTAATGCGGCTTAGACGCAATTGTTCGAATATAGAGACTTTTAAAATTCAGGCTAATCAACTCATTGAATCCCTCAAGAGTAGGGAATATCCACCACATATTCTGGACAAAGCCCTGAGAGAAGTCTTAGGTATGGATAGAGGTGATCTACTCATTTCCTCTAGAAATAAGAATGTAGAGGACACAAAAGAAAGAGAGGTGGCGTTCATCTGTAAATATAACAGAAGCGCCAATGAGATAAAAACAATTGTGAGCAGGAACTATAAGATATTAAAACAAGACAACATCTTGGGTGGTTTACTACCAAACAAACCACAGATTATATATAAGAAAAACAGGGCCCTCAAGACCATTTTGGCACCTAGCCATTTCAGACACATACCTATGAAAGAAAAGGGAGAAGGTTCCAATTGGCTCACCACGAAACCCGTAGGCTTTCACAGATGTGGGAAAGGCAGATGCACTATGTGTCATCACATGGAACGTAAGACCACACAAATATCCATCCCAGGCTCTTCTGAGCAATATTTCCTTAAATCTTTCATGAACTGTGACTCCAAGTTCGTAATCTACGTATTAACATGTGGGTGTGGCCTGAATTACGTAGGCAGGACTACGAGAGCGATACATACACGTTTTATGGAACATCGCAGAAATATAATACGCAAATTAGGGACACAGTGTATCACGACATTATTTAGAGAAACATAGAAGCAATCCAGCTTGTCTCTCTATCAATTGCCTCGAACATATTACACCAACAGATAGGGGAGGGGATAGATTTAACCAACTGTGCCGTAGGGAAGTCTTCTGGATGTTCAAATTTAATTCGCTGCATCCGGACGGACTAAATGAAGCTATAGAATTGAATTCCGTTATTTAGGGGTATAGGTTGTCTCTTTTTTCTTTTTTCTTTTCTCTTGTCACACACATTCCCAACTATGGGGTCATTATCAATACTATCATCTCCTATAAAAAATATAGAGAAAATATATACATATGCATACTTATAGAATAAGGATGGAGTGTTCCCTTAGGGTTAGTACCATTGATATGGCAGTGTTATAATATCAATACCTTTTTCCTCTTTATTTGACAAACTAATCCTAACCAATAGAGACCTTTTTTAGAGATACAGATTTTTATACAAATAAGTAGAAAATAACCAAAATATATATTAGCCTGTATTAATTAGAGCAATATTTGGAGATAATGATGGAATGTTTACCAATCTATCTATATATCAATTAACTGACTATATTTCGAATGGAATCGGTGAAGTCTTATAATGATACATATAGAAAAACTAAATTTGTATTTATACCTGTCTAAAGTGAGGAGAACCAGATACCTGTTAAGATTACAACGCTTATTCATTTATTTATTTCCATGTGTTATTTATTGTGTTTTCAGTGTTGAAATTTATATAATAGAAACTAACCCTGTTAAAAACGGGTTTCTATGTTTCCTGTTAGGAACGGGTTTCTATGACAACTACAGAGGATGATAAACTCTATACATTCCCGGGTCTCTGCTTGGAAGGGGAACCTATGTTCACGGAGGGCGCGCTCACGTGACCAGTTGTAAGATCACGCACGTCGCGTCAGCGCGTCACCCGTCAGGTGATGCAAAGTAACCTATGGGAATGGGGATTCCCGAGGTCTGTATAAGAATGTTATTTACCCCCGATTGAAGGGGTTTCAGAGTGCGGTCATGTGATACAATCACATGACCACAAAGACGCTCCTTGACCAATGGAACTGCAGATACACCGATCATGTGACGAGTAACGTCACATGATCGGCATCATCTTATATTTCTTTTTATTAAAACGAAGGGATTAATACTCGTTTTTTAAATATAATGAGGTCTATGAATAGATATTAAATTTGTGACTCTGATTGTCTGTTTTTATATTGTATTTTTGGGATGGTTTGTTTCTTTGTTTTAATAATGATCAGAGCAGGTGGTGCTAATCTAATTATTAAGAAGGGTATAAATAGAGTACCCCAGACTTATGGGATGGATGCTCCTGAGGAAGCTGGATTATACCAGTGAAACGCGTTGAGCCTGTTTCATATGACTGGACTTCACTCTCCTAACTGGCCTGCACAACTTCATCTATCCTCTGGCAAATTTTGGACTTCTCTCCCATCACTGGACCTTTAAACAAACTGGTCGGACCCACCGTCACAGCTACAAATGGACTCATTCCTATGCTGATATCTAACAACGTGGGGATCTGGTAACTATTTACTCAACACAGTGAATGCACAAGGGGAGGTTGCCCAAGCCTTCAGGAATGAAAATCATTTATGCAGGAGAACGTGAAATCCACCAAGTCTTATTCTGAGAAAGACTTTTTAAGTTATATCGCCACCTTGTGGTAATAGGAATTCCTTTTTCTTTTAGATTTCTCTATATGTGATTTATGAATAAATTGTTACTTTTTACACTGAACAAACCATCCCTTTAATTATTAATTATAATTAATATTTGTACAGCCAGCGCAGGTATTCACCTCTATTTACTGCTTGTTGTTTTGAGGAATTGACCTTCCTCCTACCTGCTGCTGTTGGTTGCGCACCTGCATTTTTATTTATTGTACTATGAACTTGAACCTTTGCAGGTAGAGATTCAGAGTTATCAGGTTTAGAATCGGTCTGACCGAGCCGTCCGGCTTCGGAACTGGGATTAGGCTTGAGTAAAACCCTTCTCCTTGTTGTAACCAGGGAACCAGGACAATGATTTGATCCTGGCACAATTTTTGTATTGATGCTGCTACCACTTCCCTGTCTGGGATAGAAGCTGGTAAGGTCGATTTGAAAAAATCGGTATGGGGGAATGTCTTGAAACTCCGGTCTGTACCCGTGGGACACTATTTGTAAGACCCAAGGGTCCAGGTCAGATTGAACCCAGAACTGACTGAAGAGTTTCAGACTAGCCCGCACCTGAGCGGACTCCCGCAAGAGAGCCCCAGCGTCACGCTGAAGATTTGGCAGAGGCAGAGGTTGATTTCTGCTCCTGTGATGCTGGAGACGCTGTGGGCCCTTTTCCCCTTCCTTTACTCGCAAAGAAAGGGGAACCTTTAGCCATTGTAATTATTGGGTCAAAAGGACTGCATCTGAGAATGATGTGTCTTTTTCGCCAGCGCAGGAGCATTAGGCAAGAATGTCGACTTACCTGCGGTAGCCGCAGAAACTAACGTATCCAGCCCATCTCCAAACAAGGCCTCACCTTCATACGGGAGAGCCTCCATATTCCTTTTGGAATCTGCGTCAGCATTCCATTGGCGGATCCACAACGCCCTCCATGCTGAGATTGCCATGGTAGCGGCTCTTGATCCCAAGAGACCAATAGCTTTCATGGCTTCTAGCATGTACGCAGCAGCGTCTTTGATATAACCTAACGTTAGGAGTATCTCGTCTCTATCTATCGTGTCAATGTCTGATGACAAGTTTTCTGACCACTTTTCAATAGCACTTTGGCCACATAAATAGATTACAACGAATTCTCTAACTTGCGGTCTGCCGGCTCCTTAAGTGAAGCCGTCCCAGGCGCAGGGAAAATCACCTTGTTAGTTAACCGTGACAGGGCACTGTCTAAAATTGGGGGTGACTCCCACCTTTTCCTGTCCTCTGCAGGGAAAGGGTAAGCTGTCTGAATTCTTTTGGGAATCTGAAATTTCTTTTCAGGTTAAACCAGACTCCCTCAAAGAGACTGTTCAGCTCATGAGATGGAGGGAAAGTTACATTAATTTTCTTTTCTTTATTAAAGTAAGCCTTCTCCTGTGGTACAGGAGGGGGCTCCATAACTTCTAACACCTCCTTTATAGCAACAATCATGTATTGAATGTTTATCGCTAACTTCGGATCTATTCCCCTGGAATCACTAGTGTCGACACAGGAATCAGAGTCCGTGTCGGTATCAGCTTGTACTACTTGTGCAAATGACCTTTTATGTGACCCAGAGGGGTCCCCTGTGGATGAAAAGGCAGAACTATTAAAAATCACATCTTCAACAGATTTTTTTCAGTTTTCTGCATGAGACTCAGACTTATCCAATTTCTTACTGATATGATTCACACTATCACGTAATTCTTTCACCCAGTCAGGCTCTTGGTGTGATGGCAGCGCCACCCCATTACAACTCTGTGTCCCTAAAATGGCTCCCACAAGGGAAGAGCTCCCTGCCTCAGACATGTCACAAACGTGCATAATCACACCACAGACACTCCGGGGCTTATAGGGGACAGACCCACAGTAAATCGCCAGTCCACAACTCAGCGCCTAAAGAAAAAATCCCTGTGTCGTGTACTTTGTACACAGAGACAAAAATCCCTGTGTCGCGTACATTGTACACAGAGACTTTCCGCGCTATATATAATGCCAATAATAGGTTATAGTACCACAATATACACTTTCCCCCCCTTTTAGCACCCTGATACTTGATTGAGAAGTGGATAGGAGGATCAGCGTTTCTTCCCCTGCTTTAAGCTGGAAGAAAATGGCGCTGAGCAGTGTGCTGGCTGCCTGAGGAAGAAGCCCCGCTCCCTGCAATGACGCGTTTTTCCTCAGCTATTGAACTAGATATTTATACTGGTGAGGGTGTAGGACTGTGCCACAGCATCATATGCCACTTTTTGCCAGTGAGAGTAGGTTTCATGCTGCCCAGGGCACCCCCCCCCCCCCCCCCGTGCCATACACCCTGCTGTGCACTGTGCTATGGATAGCATGTTCGCACAGCGTTCCCGCTCGCTGCGCGGTATCTTAAGCCGTCACGATGACCGGAGTTCCCTCTCTGCAGACCTCTGGTAATTCTACTCACAAGTCTTCTGACTTCTGGCTCTGTTAAGGGGGTGACGGCATGCTGTGGGTTCAGTACCCTTCAGGAGCTAATGGTGTCCTGTCAGCAGAAGCAGAGCCATGAAACTCTTTAGGAAGTTGGTTCCTACTTCTTCCCCCTAAGTCCCACGAAGCAGGTAGACTGTTGCAAGCAGCCTCCCTGAAAATAAAAAACCTAACATAAAGTCTTTTAGTGAAACTCAGTAGAGCTCCACTAGAGTGCGACCAGTCTGCCTGGGCACATTTTCTAAACTGAGGTCTGGAGAAGGGGCATAGAGGGAGGAGCCAGTTCACACTCTGAAAAAGTCTTAAGGTGCCCATGGCTCCTGCGGAACCATCTATACCCCATGGTACTGAAGTGGACCCCAGCATCCTCTAGGACGTATGAGAAACTAACTTTAACTAGAAAAGCTCAGTAGAGCTGCCCTAGCTGTGATCGGCTCCTCCGGGCACATATTCTAAACTGAGTCTGGTAGGAGGGGCATAGAGGGAGGAGCCAGCCCACACTCTCAAACTCTTAAAGTGCCAATGGCTCCTGGTGGACCCGCCTATACCCCATGGTACTAATGTGGACCCCAGCATCCTCTAGGATGTAAGAGAAAATAAATGTAGAAAACTCTTCAGGAGCTTCCAGAGACGTGACCGACTCGTCCGGCCACATTTTCTAAACTGAGTTGGTAGGAGGGGTATAGAGGGAGGAGCCAGCACACACAATCAAACTTCTTTAGTGCCCATGGCTCCTAGTGGACCCATCTATACCCCATGGTACTAAATGGATTCCCAGTATCCCCTAGGACGTAAGAGAAATATATTTTCTTATGGTGCTTCATACCTTCTACAGAAGCACCGAAAAGCAGCAGCCAGTAGGAGATGGCAGAGTCAGCTACAGCCACCCAGCCGGCCAGTGCAGCATTTACAGAGCTGAGCTTTGTTCGGCTGATTATGGGTGAGGTAGGGGGGAATGTGATCTAGGTGACATAACAAGCCACAGAGGAACTGAGACATGCTGCGCGGTGATGGCTAGTGAAGGCTTTCACTGCACCGGCATGTAATGTCACTCTGGTGTGTCAAGTGTTGGAACTGCTGCCGGAGAAAGTGGTGTTGGAATGGGGAGGCCACCGTCATGCTTTCAGTTGGCGGAGCCTCAAACAGCTGCTGGCAAGAGACATGTTGTGTATCTGAGAAAAAACGTTTTCATGTCTACACGAGCACAGCAGATGCTGTGGGCCTATTTTGATGGATGGCCTGGAGCTGCAGCTCCATCCAACCCTGGACATAGAGGCCCATTCATCATATACTGTAGCATATCCACCAAAAAACACATTTTCGAAGGGTATCTGCAAATATTAAGCACCTCAGAATGTATGAAAGAGGGACTACCGCGAGTATCTACATATCTGCAGCGGTCCCTCCATTTCCCACAGTAAGCGCAATAAATAAAATGTATAATTGCGCTTACACTGTAGATAAAGTACAAAGGTGTTGATGATGAGCTTTCATGCAATCGAATGAAGAGGACAGAAAACCATAAGGAAATTTTAATCCCCGGAATAATGATACTACAAAAGAGAAAAAGCAATAGTGCAAAAACACCAAAATACTAAAATGTCCTTTAATGGTCAGAATTTTAAACTCACAAACGTCAGTTTTTTGAAAGCATATCACAAAGTGGCTGGTCCACGATTAGGAACAATGCTTAGATCCCATGCTTCTTTCATGAAATAAAGTTGGAAGGACTAAAAAATAAAAAATAATGCAATAGTGCAAACACCTGTGGACAAGGTAGCTATTTAATCAGCACAAAATGCACTCACAAACATATAAAGATAAGTTGTGGCTATTTCTTGACTCACTGGATTTGGAGATCTCCCTGGGAACTTTGAGCATCCGGAACTCTATGGTACCTATGAGAGACTCACTACTTGATGAGTATATGTGACTCCATCCACCAGTGTTTTATTACAAGCTTTTTATCTTTATATGTTTGTGAGTGCATTTTGTGCTAATTAAATAGCTACCTTGTCCACAGGTGTTTGCACTATTGCATTATTTTTTAGTCCTTCCAACTCTATTTCATGAAAGAAGCATGGGATCTAAACATTGTTCCTAATCGTGGACCAGCCTCTTTGTGATATGCTTTCAAAAAACCGACGTTTGTGAGTTTAAAATTCTGACCATTAAAGGACATTTTAATATTTTGGTGTTTTTGCACTATTGCTTTTTCTCTTTTGTAGTATCATTATTCCGGGGATTAAAATTCCCTTATGGTTTTCTGTCCTCTTCATTCGATTGCATGAAAGCTCATCATAAACACCTTTGTACTTTATCTACAGTGTAAGCGCAATTATACATTTTATGTATTGTGTATTCTATTGTTTTGAAAAATTTGTGATTTTTTTCTTGAAGTGTATATGCTGCTAGTTAACACTGTTATAATCTGCGCAGACAGCACAAAAATTAGAATTTACTCACCGGTAATTCTATTTCTCGTAGTCCGTAGTGGATGCTGGGACTCCGTAAGGACCATGGGGAATAGCGGCTCCGCAGGAGACTGGGCACAACTAAAAGAAAGCTTTAGACTAACTGGTGTGCACTGGCTCCTCCCACTATGACCCTCCTCCAGACTTCAGTTAGGATACTGTGCCCGGAAGAGCTGACACAATAAGGAAGGATTTTGAATCCCGGGTAAGACTCATACCAGCCACACCAATCACACCGTATAACTCGTGATACAATACCCAGTTAACAGTATGATAACAACTGAGCCTCTCAACAGATGGCTCAACAATATCCCTTTAGTTAACAATAACTATATACAAGAATTGCAGACAATCCGCACTTGGGATGGGCGCCCAGCATCCACTACGGACTACGAGAAATAGAATTACCGGTGAGTAAATTCTTATTTTCTCTGACGTCCTAAGTGGATGCTGGGACTCCGAAAGGACCATGGGGATTATACCAAAGCTCCCAAACGGGCGGGAGAGTGCGGATGACTCTGCAGCACCGAATGGGCAAACTCTAGGTCCTCCTCAGCCAGGGTGTCAAACTTGTAGAATTTAGCAAATGTGTTTGACCCCGACCAAGTAGCTGCTCGGCAAAGTTGTAGAGCCGAGACCCCTCGGGCAGCCGCCCAAGAAGAGCCCACCTTCCTCATGGAATGGGCTTTCACTGATTTAGGATGCGGCAGTCCAGCCGCAGAATGTGCAAGCTGAATCGTACTACAGATCCAGCGAGCAATAGTCTGCTTTGAAGCAGGTGCACCCAATTTGTTGGGTGCATACAGGATAAATAGCGAGTCAGTCTTTCTGACTCCAGCTGTCCTGGAAACATAAATTTTCAGGGCCCTGACGACGTCCAACAACTTGGAAGCCTCCAAGTCTTTAGTAGCCGCAGGCACCACGATAGGTTGGTTCAGATGAAAGGCTGATACCACCTTAGGGAGAAATTGGGGACGAGTCCTCAATTCTGCCCTATCCATATGGAAAATCAGATAAGGGCTTTTACATGACAAAGCCGCCAATTCTGATACACGCCTGGCCGAAGCCAAGGCCAACAACATGATCCCTTTCCACGTGAGATACTTAAATTCCACGGTTTTAAGTGGCTCAAACCAATGTGACTTTAGGAAATCCAACACCACGTTCAGATCCCAAGGTGCCACTGGAGGCACAAAAGGGGGCTGAATATGCAGCACTCCCTTAACAAAAGTCTGAACTTCAGGTAGTGAAGCCAGTTCTCTCTGGAAGAAAATCGATAGAGCCGAAATCTGGACCTTAATGGAACCCAATTTTAGGCCCATAGACTGTAGGAAGTGCAGGAAACGGCCCAGCTGAAATTCCTCCGTTGGGGCCTTCCTGGCCTCACACCACGCAACATATTTTCGCCATATGCGGTGATAATGGTTTGCAGATACTTCTTTCCTAGCTTTAATCAGCGTAGGAATGACTTCCTCTGGAATGCCCTTTTCCTTCAGGATCCGGTGTTCAACCGCCATGCCGTCAAACGCAGCCGCAGTAAGTCTTGGAACAGACAGGGCCCCTGCTGCAGCAGGTCCTGTCTGAGCGGCAGAGGCCATGGGTCCTCTGAGATCATTTCTTGAAGTTCCGGGTACCAAGCTCTTCTTGGCCAATCCGGAACAATGAGTATAGTTCTTACTCCTCTTCTCCTTATTATCCTCAGCACCTTTGGTATGAGAGGAAGAGGAGGGAACACATAAACCGACCGGTACACCCACGGTGTCACTAGAGCGTCCACAGCTATCGCCTGCGGGTCTCTTGACCTGGCGCAATATCTTTCTAGCTTTTTGTTTAGGCGGGACGCCATCATGTCCACCTGTGGCCTTTCCCAACGGTTTACAATCAGTTGGAAGACTTCTGGATGAAATCCCCACTCTCCCGGGTGGAGGTCGTGCCTGCTGAGGAAGTCTGCTTCCCAGTTGTCCACTCCCGGAATGAACACTGCTGACAGTGCTAACACGTGATTTTCCGCCCATCGGAGAATCCTTGTGGCTTCTGCCATCGCCGTCCTGCTTCTCGTGCCGCCCTGTCGGTTTACATGGGCGACCGCCGTGATGTTGTCTGACTGGATCAGTACCGGCTGGTTTTGAAGCAGGGGTTTTGCCTGACTTAGGGCATTGTAAATGGCCCTCAGTTCCAGAATATTTATGTGTAGGGAAGTCTCCTGACTTGACCATAGTCCTTGGAAGTTTCTTCCCTGTGTGACTGCCCCCCAGCCTCGAAGGCTGGCATCCGTGGTCACCAGGACCCAGTCCTGTATGCCGAATCTGCGGCCCTCTTGAAGATGAGCACTTTGCAGCCACCACAGCAGAGACACCCTGGTCCTTGGAGACAGGGTTATCAGCCGATGCATCTGAAGATGCGATCCGGACCACTTGTCCAACAGGTCCCACTGAAAGGTTCTTGCATGGAACCTGCCGAATGGAATTGCTTCGTAGGAAGCTACCATCTTTCCCAGGATCCGCGTGCAGTGATGCACCGACACCTGTTTTGGTTTTAGGATGCCTCTGACTAGAGATGACAGCTCCTTGGCCTTCTCCTCCGGGAGAAACACTTTTTTCTGTTCTGTGTCCAGAACCATCCCCAGGAACAGTAGACGTGTCGTAGGAACCAGCTGTGACTTTGGAATATTTAGAATCCAGCTGTGCTGTTGTAGCACCTCCCGAGATAGTGCTACCCCGACCAACAACTGCTCCCTGGACCTCGCCTTTATCAGGAGATCGTCCAAGTACGGGATAATTAAAACTCCCTTCTTTCGAAGGAGTATCATCATTTCGGCCATTACCTTGGTAAAGACCCTCGGAGCCGTGGACAGACCGAACGGCAACGTCTGGAATTGGTAATGACAATCCTGTACCACAAATCTGAGGTACTCCTGGTGAGGATGGTAAATGGGGACATGCAGGTAAGCATCCTTGATGTCCAGTGATACCATGTAATCCCCCTCGTCCAGGCTTGCAATAACCGCCCTGAGCGATTCCATCTTGAACTTGAATTTTTTTATATATGTGTTCAAGGATTTCAAATTTAAAATGGGTCTCACCGAACCGTCCGGTTTCGGTACCACAAACATTGTGGAATAGTAACCCCGTCCTTGTTGAAAAGTAGGGGCACCTTTACTATCACCTGCTGGGAATACAGCTTGTGAATTGCCTCTATCACTGCCTCCCTGCCTGAGGGAGTTGTTGGCAAGGCAGATTTGAGGAAACGGCGGGGGGGAGACGTCTCGAATTCCAGCTTGTACCCCTGAGATACTACTTAAAAGATCCAGGGATCTACCCGTGAGCGAGCCCACTGATCGCTAAAATTTTTGAGACGGGCCCCCACCGTACCTGGCTCCGCCTGTGGAGCCCCAGCGTCATGCGGTGGACTTAGAGGAAGCAGGGGAGGACTTTTGCTCCTGGGAACTGGCTGTATGCTGCAGCTTTTTCCCTCTACCTCTGCCTCTGCCTCTGGGCAGAAAGGACGCGCCTCTAACCCGCTTGCCCTTATGGGGCCGAAAGGACTGTACCTGATAATACGGTGCTTTCTTGGCTGTGAGGGAACATGGGGTAAAAATGCAGACTTCCCAGCTGTTGCTGTGGAAACTAGGTCCGAGAGACCATCCCCGAACAACTCCTCACCTTTATAAGGCAAAACTTCCATGTGCCTTTTAGAGTCTGCATCACCTGTCCACTGCCGAGTCCATAACCCTCTCCTGGCAGAAATGGACATTGCACTTATTTTAGATGCCAGCCGGCAAATATCCCTCTGTGCATCTCTCATGTATAAGACTGCGTCTTTAATATGCTCTACGGTTAGCAATATAGTGTCCCTGTCTAGGGTATCAATATTTTCCGACAGGGAATCTGACCACGCAGCTGCAGCACTGCACATCCATGCTGAAGCAATAGCTGGTCTCAGTATAATACCTGTGTGTGTATATACAGACTTCAGGATAGCCTCCTGCTTTCTATCAGCAGGTTCCTTTAGGGCGGCCGTATCCGGAGACGGTAGTGCCACCTTCTTTGACAAGCGTGTGAGCGCTTTATCCACCCTAGGGGATGTTTCCCAACGTGACCTATCCTCTGGCGGGAAAGGGTACGTCATTAGTAACCTTTTAGAAATTACTAGTTTATTATCGGGGGAAGCCCACGCTTCTTCACACACTTCATTTAACTCCTCAGATGGAGGAAAAACTACTGGTAGTTTTTTCTCTCTAAACATAATACCCTTTTTTGTGGTACCTGGGGTAACATGGGCCCTCATTCCGAGTTGTTCGCTCGGTAAAAATCTTCGCATCGCAGCGATTTTCCGCTTAATGCGCATGCGCAATGTCCGCACTGCGACTGCGCCAAGTAAATTTGCTATGCACTTAGTAATTTTACTCACGGCTTTTTCATCGGTCTGGCGATCGTAATGTGATTGACAGGAAATGGGTGTTACTGGGCGGAAACAGGCCGTTTTATGGGCGTGTGGGGAAAAACGCTACCGTTTCCGGAAAAAACGCAGGAGTGGCCGGAGAAACGGAGGAGTGTCTGGGCGAACGCTGGGTGTGTTTGTGACGTCAAACCAGGAACGACAAGCACTGAACTGATCGCAGATGCCGAGTAAGTCTGAAGCTACTCAGAAACTGCTACGAGGTGTGTAATCGCAATATTGCGATTACTTCGTTCGCAATTTTAAGATGCTAAGATTCACTCCCAGTAGGCGGCGGCTTAGCGTGAGCAACTCTGCTAAAATCGCCTTGCGAGCGAACAACTCGGAATGACCTCCTTAGCCTCAATCATGTAACGGGTGGCCCTATTGGAAGTTACATTAGTCTCATCGTCGTCGACACTGGAGTCAGTATCCGTGTCGACATCTGTGTCTGCCATCTGAGGTAGCGGGCGTTTTAGAGCCCCTGATGGCTTTTGAGACGCCTGGGCAGGCACAGGCTGAGAAGCCGGCTGTCCCATATTCGGTATGTCGTCAAACCTTTTATGTAAGGAGTCGACACTGTCACGTAATTCCTTCCACATAACCATCCACTCAGGTGTCGGCCCCGCAGGGGGTGACATCACATTTATAGGCATCTGCTCCGCCTCCACATAAGCCTCCTCATCAAACATGTCGACACAGCCGTACCGACACACCGCACACACACCGGGAATGCTCTGACAGAGGACAGGACTCCACAAAGCCCTTTGGGGAGACAGAGAGAGAGTATGCCAGCACACACCAGAGCGCTATAATAATACAGGGATTAACTGAATTATTTCCCTTATAGCTGCTATATAGTTATACTGCGCCTAAATTTAGTGCCCCCCCTCTCTTTTTTACCCTTTGTAGCTTGATACTGCAGGGGAGAGCCAGGGAGCGATCCTTCCAGCGGAGCTGTGAGGGAAAAATGGCGCCAGTGTGCTGAGGGAGTTAGCCCCGCCCCTTTTTCGGCTGACTTTTCTCCCGCTTTTTTCAGGAATTCTGGCAGGGGTAATTTATCACATATATAGCCCTGGGACTATATACTGTGATGATTTGCCAGCCAAGGTGTTTATATTGCTGCTCAGGGCGCCCCCCCCCCCCAGCGCCCTGCACCCATCAGTGACCGGAGTGTGAGGTGTGCATGAGGAGCAATGGCGCACAGCTGCAGTGCTGTGCGCTACCTTGTTGAAGACCGAGGTCTTCTGCCGCCGAATTTCCGGGCCACTTCTTGCTTCTGGCTCTGTAAGGGGGACGGCGGCGCAGCTCCGGGACCGAACGATCGAGGTCGGGTCCTGTGTTCGATCCCTCTGGAGCTAATGGTGTCCAGTAGCCTAAGAAGCCCAAACTATCTCCAGTCAGGTAGGTTCGCTTCTTCTCCCCTTAGTCCCTCGCTGCAGTGAGTCTGTTGCCAGCAGATCTCACTGTAAAATAAAAAACCTAAAATATACTTTCTTTCTAGGAGCTCAGGAGAGCCCCTAGTGTGCATCCAGCTCAGCTGGGCACAAGATTCTAACTGAAGTCTGGAGGAGGGTCATAGTGGGAGGAGCCAGTGCACACCAGTTAGTCTAAAGCTTTCTTTTAGTTGTGCCCAGTCTCCTGCGGAGCCGCTATTCCCCATGGTCCTTACGGAGTCCCAGCATCCACTTAGGACGTCAGAGAAATGTATTTTTCATCCACAGTAACCGCAGCCAGGGGTGTAGCGAGGGTGGTTCTGGTGGAGTGCAAGCTCCGGGCGCTGGAAAAGTTAGAGGGCGCCGCCGCCTGACCCCCCTCCAAACAATATACCACGGACCGCTGTACAGGCAGCCACAGAGCAGGAGGAGACGCAAAGGGGTGCACACTGACTCAGACTTGGAGACTAGGTAGGGAACAGGAAGTAGCGGCTCTTGCCACGGGCAAGCAGGCTTTTTGCCCGGGGCGCCGCTACTCTGAGGGCGCCGCCGTGGCAAGAGCCGCTACTATTAACCTCCCTCCCCGCTCCCTGGCTCCCGCCCCCCGGCTGCAGCGAGCGCCGTGTGCGCCCGCTGCAGCCGGCGTCGCTGACTCTGGCTAGAGGTCAATATTGACCTCTAGTGTCAGTGCGGCGCTGCTATGGGAGAGACGACATGACGTCTCTCCCATAGAGAGGAGCCGACGCCCGGAGACTGCAGAAGCAGCAGGAGCGAGGCTGGTAAGTATTGTGATTTTTCTTTTAGGTTTCAAAGCCGCTACAGGGGGCACATACTGGGGGCACATACTGGGGGCACATCTACAGGGGGCATAACTACTGGGGGCACTGCTACAAGGGGCACATACTGGGGGCAAATCAACTGGGGGCACAGCTACTGGGGGCACTACTACAGGGGGCATTACTACAGGGGCACAGCTACAGGGGGCACAACTACTAGGGGAACAGCTACAGGGGCACTGCTACAGGGGAAACAGCTACTGAGGGCAAATCTACAGGGGGCAAATCAACTGTGGGCACTACTATAGGGGCACAACTACTTGGGGAACAACTACAGGGGGCACTGCTACAGGGGAAACAGCTACTGGGGGCAAGTTAACTGGGGGCACAGCTGCTGGGGGCAAATCTACAGGGGGCACAACTACTGGGGGGCACGGCTACAGGGGGCAAATAAACTGGGGGCACTACTACATGGGGCACTACTACAGGGGCACTGCTACAAGGGGCACAACTACTAGGGGAACAACTACAGGGGACACTTCTACAGGGGAACAGCTACTGGGGGCAAATTAACTAGGGGCACAGCTGCTGGGGGCAAATCTACAGGGGGACACAACTACTGGGGGCATAGTCAGCTACAGGGGGCAAATCTACTGGGGGGCACAACTACTTGGGGCAAATCTGGGGGCACAGCTACTGTGGGATATCTGTGACCACGACCCTCCCCTATGAAGCCACGCCTCTGTTTTGCCCTGGGAGGGGGGGGGGCGCTGAAAGGATTTGCCCTTATACCTTAACCCTCGATGTGATGGCCTCTTAGACGTCTGGAGTGTAAACTTTAACCACAAGGTACATGCACAACACAAGCAGTAAAAATTCACACTGTTTATTATGAAGTTAACAAAAGTATATATGACAATGCATATGGGTGTAACTGACATGTCGTTACACTCCCATTGGTTCGTTAATAGTTACCAGGCAGAACAAAAAAAGGCGGATGTCCATATATGGGTTTTCTACAAGTTTCTCAAACATATTACAAAGTTTTTGTAACACAGTATATTTGGGTAGAAAGAACAAGTTTCATCTAGTATGGAACTGACCTTGGATGCCAGACCCACACAGGCCTGGTATCTGTATGAGAGACAAAGGCACCTAGCACAGGGCAGCACGCATCCATGCAAACACATAAGAGTTCATATAGCATGTTTTAACCCTTCACTAGGGAAATAGAAATATTCACTTTTACACTGTAACTATTATAAGGAAATTGATCATATAAAAAGTAATATTTACAAAGCACAGAAGAGTTAACCCTTCAATCCCCTCTTAGAATCATGATTATTATATGACATGATTCTTGAGTGAGGCTCCTTTTAAATTTCTCCCTGTGGTGGTGTTAGATGTATAACAGGTATAGTTTCCAGGATATATGGTTATGGTGCTTCCTGGGTTGGGATTTTTTGACAATATGGGATATTCCCTTTTCCACATTTCGCACTGACTGTCATTTGTTTTGGTGTCATTAAAAAGGCTGAAAAAACAATTTTCCTGTTCTAGGGGTATATTAAGGGGCACTGTACCTAGGTGGGGCCTAGATTTGCCACAGACATAACAGTTGCTTTTATTGTGTTTGTTAGCACTATACTTCATCCATTCCAACCAAAAATTAATGTCAGGGAAACCAGTTTCAATAGCTAGGGTGTCTTCAAAGGTAGGGTTAGTAATAGCCACCATATCTTTAGAAGTGGCAATATGGGGCTTTAAAGGTTTGTTTTGGGGATATTTGCTATATCTATTTTTTGCAAATGATGGGCCATATTTCCAATCTGCTCCTGTATTCCACCCCACAGCTTCCCAGGAATTACAATTAGATCCATAATATCTAATGTCATAGTACCATTCGTCAGTAACACAAATATATACTGTCTCAGACATTCCTGATTTCCTTTTCTGCTGTATGAAATGTTTGTTGTCAGCAAGTTTAGGGAACATGAAATAATCAAGGATGTATGTGGCTACGTGTGTGTTAGAGGAATTATACCACAAGGTGGGGATCCCATTTGTTTGTGTGATGTCGACTTCACATATTGTGAGGTGAATGAGGGCCAGTAGGGCTATCGAGATAGTCCCCAGGATAGAGATAGGGGGCAGGTTCTTCATCGTTTTCTGTTCTTCTGTCTTCGCTAGGTGGGAGGTCAGGGCTGTCTGCCCCGGTTCGTACCTCACTGGAATCACTTGCTTCCCTCTTTAGGTCTGGTCTAGGAACCTTTTTTTACTCGGGATGCATGGATCCAGGTAGGACTTTCCTCTATCAGGACTGCTGTCCGGGTAACTGCTACGACCTCTGTCTCTGGACCATAGGTGAAGTCTCCTGGGCTCTTGTTCCTGGGGAGCACCTTCACCACGACTCTGTCTCTGACTTTAAAGGGGTGTGTAGGTTCCTGTGGATTCAAAGGGTTTTTACAAACAACCTCATGTTCAATTTCATTCAGTTTTGTTATCAGGGACCTGACATACTCTTCTCTGATGAGTTCTAGATCTCCTTCCTGTATTACTAGTGGTTTCTTAGCCCAGGGTGTAGGAAAAGGGTCTACCCATTAGTATTTCAAAGGGTGAGTATCCTAGAGTTTTTTGTGGGGTATTCAAGATGCTGGTGTTTAGCTTTATTAGGGTTGTTCCTGAGGCAAGTGATGCATCTGCTAACATACTGGTCCACAAGTGATTTGGCATTAGTAACATAAAAATCATTGGTTAGTAGGAGGAGTGTTGTGGCTTCACCACGGTGACCAACACCACGGCACTGGGCAACGAGCAAAGGGGCACTGGACTGGGGTATACAGGGTTTCCCCTCTTTGCAGATTAATCCTGATTTAGGATTTTTTCTGCAGAATTGGGTAAGTTCAGTCGGAGAGATCAGCACTAGTCGCAGCAGCTTGAAGTTGAGTGAGCAGATGGACGCTGTCAAGGGAGGGACATGCTCCAGTGAGTGCAATGAGTTCTGCAGCCTGCGCGGACTGATAAGGCATTGGCAGGGTTTCCAACACAGTGTCAGGGAGGGTGACAATGGCATAGCCAGCCTGGTATGTATTGTCATTGGGCCTACTACAGGAGCCGTCAACAAAAACTATGTCTGCGCCTGGTATGGGAACGGGAGACATGTCAAGTCTGGGAGAAGTTTCAGCTTCAATGGAAGCAGCACAGTCATGTAGGTCGGGTGGTTCATCCTCAGGACCTTTCAAGCCTAAAAGGGCATTGAGAATGGGTGCAGGGCCAGAAGAACTAGCAGTGTACTTGATGGTAAGGGTAGGGTTACTCAAAAGGAGTACTTCATATCCACTAAGGCGTTGTGCTGACATGTGCTGTGTGTGTAAGCTTTTAAGTATTGCCAGGACATCATGTGTGGTGTGGAGTACTGTGATGTGGCCCAAAGTGAGGGTAGTGGCCATTTCTGCAACCATTGCACAGGCTGCCAAAGCCCTGAGGCAGGCAGGCATACCTTGCACAGACACTGGCATGACTTTGGAAAAAAAAAAAATGCACGGGGCGCAACTTCCCTCCATGAAACTGTGTGAGCACCCCCGCCATGGTTTTACAATTGTCCCTTGCATATAGATGGAAAGGTAGTACATAATTGGGGAGGCCAAGTGCCGGACTTTTCATCAACATACATTTTAAACTTTCATATGCAGTTAACATTTCTTGTGACCATTGTACAGTTTTAGGTTTGTCCTTCAGTGTGGCTTGTCTCAAAATGTTATCATAATAAGAGCAATGAGATATCCACTGTCTGCAGTAATTTACCATACCCAGGAAGGACAGTAGTTCCTTCTGGGTAGTTGGGGTGACCAGGCCCAATACAGACTGTATGCGTTGTGGACTGATTTTCCTCTCTCCCTGAGTGAGCACAAAACCTAAGTAATCAACATGCTTTTTACACCATTGCATTTTTATTTTGGACACCTTGTGTCCACATTCACAAAGCCAGTTTAGTAATGAAACACCATCCTCTCGGCAGGCCTCCTCAGTTTTACTACAGAGCAGCAGATCATCTGCATACTGTAGCAGGACTGAACCATGGTGAGGTTGCCAGGGCCCCAATGTGGCCTGGAGACAACAGGTGCGTCAATAATCTGCACCAGGTAAGTTGTTTACCCTCAAAAGAAAAGGCAAAAAGTAATTGTGTCTGTGAATCTACAGGTATGCTGAAAAAAAAAGGCATTCTTCAAATCAATTACAGAGAAGAACGCAGCATCTGCAGGGATTGCAGAAATGAGTGAGTTTACATCTGGGACAATTAACTGATTGATCGCTCTGAGATTCTGTACAAATCTTATACTGCCATCAGCTTTGGCAACAGGGTTCACAGGAGTACAGTATGGTGATACAATATGTCTGAGAATACCCTGTTGTAAGAATTGCTGTATCATGGGGCGGAGACCTTCTATCTTTTCTGGTGAGAGGGGATACTGCATAGGTCAGAACACAAAACACTGGTTGTTGCACCGCTGTCCACTAAAAAGGGAATTTTACTTCCATTTATAATAAGTGGCAGCAGAGGTGAATCTTTACTATGACGGGAGAGTTGAATAAAGGCTGGGATACCCTCCTCCGGGCCCCGTCAGTGCGCGGGGTCTTTGGAATCTTCCCTGACTGCGGGGTTGGCTCTGTCTGTCAAAGCGTCCGGAGCTCTGATAGTTATGAGTGGGTGGGGAAATGAGTAAGCTTTCTGAGTTAAGCAAAGGTAAGCCAGCGTCATCTGTCCAGCAGTCCTTAAACCTTTTCCAAAACGCAGTAACAGACTATGAAGGTTTCTGTTTACAAGCCACAGCGACAGGCAAAAAAAAAAAAAGCACAGGCAAAGGAGCACGGGTTTTAAAGACCTCCTTCATATGTGTATAGCTGCGTCCTTTGCAAGCTTTGCGCAAATAAGATATACAGCCATCGAGGGTAATGGTGGGCTTGGGACAGTGTTTTACTATTATCTAAACTCTGGGTTATTGGTGCTAGGGATAGAGCTAGTGGACGCACCCTCCAGCAGTGAAGTTGGAGGCGATCCCATCTAGTGTGAAAGGGTTACTGCTGCCAAGAGATTTGTGTCTCTGAGCGCAGGATACATTGGAATGCAAAGGGGGGAGGCGAGAGGGATTTTCAAAGATTTACAGTTCTCTGCAGCTTCGCTTCTGTGCTAAACTGACATTTTTTCTTAAATCTCCATATAGAAAGGGTAATTACTGCCTTCCCGTAGGAATGGGTCCTGTCCTGCTTTCTCTGTCCATCCCGCTAAATTATCCACCCATGGGTTAACTAAGTAATACTCTGAGGTAGAGTTGCGGGCGACATACATCTTGCATGTCTCACCAGGGAGGGGCGGGGAATATGCAGGTTTTTTTTTACTCTGACTAGAGCCCATTGTCAGACAGTAATATAAATCAACAGTACAACTTTAAAGGAAAATATCTAAAATTTACAACTCTACTATACATGCATCAGCTAACCAGTTAATTAGTCATTGACAATATCACAATATTATCTGTATAGTGAGAACATGAAATCTTTTGACGGTACGATACTTACCATTCGTACAAGATGTCAGAAAAATACAGCGTTTTAGACAGGAAGCAAGAAAAGTGTTTGAGTAAAGATATCTGGCAGACGAAAACTTACCAGCCGTCTGGACCAAATATAAGAACTTATCTCACTACAAACATACAAGAATATAGACGATCAAATCGAGGTATGATCTACGTTACGTATAGACCCCAGGTCTATGTTTTTTTAAGTATCCCAGATACTGACGTCTTTGGAGAATTGCGCTTGGACCTCGGGTCCTTTCTCAGACGTATCTTTAAGTCCCAGACATTAAAGATTCTATGGTATCCCTGATACCTGTTTTATGCTTTTACATAAAACTTCGTAATATTAAGTCCCGGACTTAAATATTACCTTGTCACGTGTTCCCGGAACACTGACACGGATTCAGCTTCAGTGTATGACCGCAATCCTGTATGGCAAAGACAGACAATAAATTCTCTATTTTTACCATTCAGGGACGATCACTGAATTCCGGACATAGCCCCCAGCTGAAAGGATTTGCCCTTATACCTTAACCCTCGATGTGATGGCCTCTTAGACGTCTGGAGTGTAAACTTTAACCACAAGGTACATGCACAACACAAGCAGTAAAAATTCACACTGTTTATTATGAAGTTAACAAAAGTATATATGACAATGCATATGGGTGTAACTGACATGTCGTTACACTCCCATTGGTTCGTTAATAGTTACCAGGCAGAACAAAAAAAGGCGGATGTCCATATATGGGTTTTCTACAAGTTTCTCAAACATATTACAAAGTTTTTGTAACACAGTATATTTGGGTAGAAAGAACAAGTTTCATCTAGTATGGAACTGACCTTGGATGCCAGACCCACACAGGCCTGGTATCTGTATGAGAGACAAAGGCACCTAGCACAGGGCAGCACGCATCCATGCAAACACATAAGAGTTCATATAGCATGTTTTAACCCTTCACTAGGGAAATAGAAATATTCACTTTTACACTGTAACTATTATAAGGAAATTGATCATATAAAAAGTAATATTTACAAAGCACAGAAGAGTTAACCCTTCAGGCGCCAGTGGAAACTTTCGCACTGGGCGCCACTAGGTGTAGAGCCGGCAGGCTAGAGGTGACAGCAGAAGACACTGACATCCGGCACATGCCGGAGATATGCCTGCCCTTTTTATATGTCGCAATGCTGTAGCTGTGCAGCAGGGTAACTTCTGTCCTACTACACCTATCTCTGCCCCCCCCAACCCCACCGTTGCTGCAGCACCTCTTTCTGCCCAGGCTGCTGCAGCACCTCTCTTTGTCCCAGCTGCTGCAGCACCTCTCTCTCTCCCGGCTGCTGCAGCACCTCTTTCTGCCCTAGCTGATGCAGCACCTCTTTCTGCCCTGGCTGCTACAGCACCACTTTCTACCTTGGATGCTGCAGCACCTTTCTCTGCCTCGGATGCTGCAGAACCCCTCTCTGACCCAGCTGTTACAGCACCTCTCTCTACATTGATGCTGCAGCACCTCTCTCTGCCCAGCTGCTGAAGCACCTCTCTCTGCATTAGAAGCTGCAAAGTAACATGTATATGTGGCTCTACTGTGACATGTATGGGGGGGCCATACTGTGTGGCATAATGTGTATAGGGGGCTTTACTGTGTGGCATAATGTGTATAGGGGGCTTTACTGCGTGGAGTAACGTGTTTAAGGGATACTACTGTGTGGTGTAATGTGAATAACGCAGGGCCGTCTTTCCGTATGGGCTCAATGGGCTCTTGCCCAAGGGCCCCAGGGGTATAAGGGCCCTAGGCTGATAGCTGAGGGTCCCCTCTTTCCAGGGGTACCAGATTTTTGAAAATCGGGCCAGGGGAACCAGAGATATCAGACTTCAAAGCAGTGGTCTCCATCCAAGCCTGTTAATTGCTCTACCCAGCCAGATATCTCAGATTCTGTTTGACTTACAGTTTTTCTGACGGTATACTCCAAAAGCTGTGACTCTCCCCTTTTGGTGAACACTGGCAGCTTGTCTCTACTATGCCCAGAACCAGAGATATCAGCCTTCCAGCAGCTGGTCCCTGCTCCAGCTCAACACGCCTGGTATACAGTTTTATATTTTCGTTGGTGGATTGCTCTGGCTCCTGAACTCTGATCCCCAAGTCCCCAGTACCTCCTGAAAGGTGGGACTCTCTATGTTTTTATCCCATTGAAAGCTAAGAAATCTATTTCCAGGTACTGGAGATATCTGCAGTCAAGCAAGCTGTCCTCCCACCAGAAAATAATGAATATTAAGCCAACTCCTCTATCCACCCCTCCCCTGCACATTAAAAACCCCTACCACCCTGGAAGTTATGTACCAGGGCCCCTTCATTCAGCCCAGTGCCTCCTTCTAGTTTAGTGTTCTCACTTCTGACCCATCTGTGCAGTAAAGGATTAATTAACAGAAATCACTGCTCCAGGTCCTACAGTACATGCTGAGCGACAGATAGAACACCACCTGCCGCCCACGGGACATCAAAGCTGCCGCTGATAGCACCCCCAACCCCTACCGCTGGAGGATAGATAGGGGCCCCAGTGCATTGTTGTGCCCAGGGGCCCACACTGCTGTTAAGACGGCCCTGGAATAACGGACAATAATGTGCAGTGTAATCTGAATTGGTACTATTCTGTTGCCACACCCCTTATCCATGAAGCCATGACCCTATATTTTTGTTGCGTGTCTTTGTGCGCACTGTCCCTATTTTAGACATGTGGGGTGCCCACAGGAAACTTTCACTCTGAGCTCCACAAGGTCTAGAACCGGCCCTGTCATCAATTTAGGATTTTCAAATATATTTCTATTCAAATGTAACATGCACCCAATTCAGTAAAAGGGGAGGGGGCGCCGAAACATACCCTTGCTTCGGGCACCATGGCACCTAGCTACACCTCTGACCGCAGCTGAAGATGACGTTAGCCGCCATAGCCGTTGTGCCACATTCTGCAGAAATTACCATGAGAGGCTTACTCCAAAACCTTTCCCAGCAATGGAGTGTCAGCTGACCGCGCATGCACAAAATGTCCCCTGCTCCCAAAGGAACCTAATTCTGGGATTGGCCACCCTAGCTATAATTACTGACTGCCACTAATAGCAGCAACACTCAATTATAACTACCGTGCCTAACACCCTATAAATATAAACAGCACTATAAATGTGCCACCCATAGACCCTGTTACTGCCCATAATAGACCCCATTAGTGGGGTGTAGTACGTTTCCCCGGCGCTTGGGATCCTGGCGCCTAGCATACCGGCGCCGGGATTCCGACCGCCAGAACGCCGGCAGCAGGGAAAGCGCAAAAGAGCCCCTCGCAAGCTTGCTGTGTTCGCCACACTACGGGCATGGTGACGCGCCACTCCATTTATTCTTCCTCCAGGGGTGTCGTGGACCCCCCAAGAGGGAGAATACCTGTCGGTATAGAATCCGGCATCGGTATGGTGAGTGGCGGATCCTGACAGCAGGTATATCAAGTGCCCCCCCATTAGTGCGGTACATAACCTATGAAGGGTCCTCACCGTGGTGGGAGATGTCATCACTGCGAAACAAACCCAATGCGGGGCCCTCACTGTGGCGAGCGATGTCAGGGTGTCATCACTGCGGCATATACCCCATGCGGGGCCCTCAGCATGGCGGGAGATGTTGGGGTGTCATCACTGTGGCGGGAGCGGGAGACTCCGAATTCAGCCGTCGAAATTCGAAAGCCGTTGGAACGAACTGGCTCGCGGACCAGCGGTGGGCGTGGCTTACCGTGAGGGATTGAGCCGTTCCCGGTAGGCGTGGCCAGAAGACGCACCGCCCTTCGGCTTGATCGAGATGTCACTCAGTGTTGGTTCCCGATGCAAGTTCCGCACATCGTCTTAGCCGCTAGCGGAGCAGCTGATATTCTGCTGTGCTTCTTGAGGCATGTGTCCGGGTCCCTGACCTTCAGTACTCAGGGGACTTCCCCCACAGCTGCATGCGGCTGTGTCCGGATCCCTCCCTTCCGCACACGGGCGAGATTGGCAGCGGTAACTACGCCGGTCTCCCCCGGCTAGAGAAAACAGAGGGGGCGCGGTAGAGGGTGAGCGCTTGGCGCAGTGTAGGTTTTGAATATACTAGTGCCAAAACAGGCGCCGACGGTGGAGCTTACCCCTCCCCGAGCTTCTGCATTACGCCTCATTGCAGCAGCGTCTCCTCTCACTGGGGGTTTCAGGTCGCTGCGAGCACTATAAGCTGAGGATTGGTCACAGTGGTTCTTCCGGTCCCAATAGGGTAGCTGATTCTTATACAGCAGCAACAGTGTCTCCTCCTTCTCCTTTAAGGTTCAAAGCGCTGCTGCCTCTCTTCTCCCTGCGCTACACGGGATCGGTATGTAAAACTGGCGGCCGGTATGCCGACACGTCACCCTCTATGGGTATCGTGGACGCCCATAGAGGGAGAAAAGCCTGTGGCAACAGGGTTCTGGCGTCGGCATTTCAGCGCTAGTCGGGATCCCGCTATCGGTATACTGACGGCTGGGATCCCGACTAGCGGTACTGTAACTGCTTACCCTACACAGAGCTGCTGCACATTGTCACACAGCAATGCGTGGCTCGCTGTAGAGTCGCAGGCTCGCCAACTGTACACGCGTTTTGCCTCTGTATCTCTCCATTGGTTGCGCTATTAAGGCGGGTACACACTAACCGATTCTGGAGTGGTGGCGATGGACGACTATATCGTTGAACGATGTAGCGTTCAACGATGTAGTGCGTACATACTGAACGTTATCGTTCAACTATAGCGTACAGTGATGTCACCGACGGCATTCCCGGATATGCACCTCAGCCCCACATTGACTGATAGAGCTGCATGTCAGCTCAATATTAGTGAACACTGAACAACGTGCGGGAGTGCGCATCGTTCATCAGTCACCAATATTGACCCCATAAACACTAGGCGATGTAAGCCTAATCGCCTAGTGTGTATCCCCCTTTAGGGAGCACTTCCAAAAAGTTAAAGAAAAACAATGGTGGTCTAAGCTTGGGAGTGGAATTTTGTGGCGGTGAGATACTGCTCACACCCCTGCTCAGATGACCGCTTAGGGAGGCTTCCACTGTACAGGAAGGCTAGGGAGTCAGCTGAGCTGGGAAGGGGTTCTGCCTCCCCTACTTTTGCAGTGAGGCTAGATGCTGTCTGCTTCTACACTACGCACTCAGGTATCACGCATCTGCAGGCGCATTACTATGTTTTCCTCTCTCACGTACTGGGAGCCGAGGAAGGTCGCTGTCTGATTACATTGCAGTAGTAGCGTGAAGCAGGTGCTTCTGACAATACTTGTGCATCAGACATGGGCTACTAGCTCTAGCAGTCTGCCTGCAACGATTGGACCAGTGAGAAGGGATGCGCCAGAGCTGCCTGTGGTTCCTGTCCAGTTTCTCTGGCCACTGAGTCATAGGACTCTGGGGACCCGCCACAGCTGCCTGCGGTTAGTGTCCAGGACCCCGTGGCCTCCAAAGCGCACAGCTACCTAAGAACCACCCCAGAAAGGTGGTGAGTACACAAATGTTTGCACACTGTATAGACAATCAGGGTAGATGACTAGACCAGACTGACAACTGTTGGTGTATTCCTCATCTATGGATTACACCCCATTGTGAACCTGTGCTCTGTTTCTGTGTGCATGGAGGGGTTACTGCACCCACATCTACCTTATCAGTCTCTACTTCCTTCCTGAGCCTCGTTGTAGTCACACTTCCCTGTACTCAGACTGAGGCTCAGACTAGGTGCTCCCATGGCCCTAACTGTGGAGAATTATATTGTATATTCTCACTGGCTGTCAGGGGTTTCCTCTGGGTTCTCCAGTGTTCCCATCAATCCAAAGAGAACTGCCTCACAGCACTGAGGTCTTGAGTTCAGTTCCCAGTTATTCGTTTGTTTACAATACTGGTAAGATCATATCTCTAATAGGAGCTAGTCTACCTCAAGGGTGATAGGGCGGGATGTACTAAACAGAAAATGCGGTAAACGCTCGTTTACCGCATTTTTTGGAATGTACTATACCCCAGCCGAAGGGTCAGCTTTTGCTGGCGATACCCCATATCGGAAGAGCTGTCCTCCGCAATGCTTATCGCATATGTAAGTACATATGCGATTAGCATCGTGGCGTTGAGCGGCGATGTATATTACTACATCCCGCCCATAGTCTCCCAGTTACAGTTACCTCCCAGGGTGTTACTTATTACCGGTCATACACAGGCATGCCAGTCTCAGCCTTTTGGCTAAGATCAAGGGTAGTAGCTGTTCTTATCAGTTTAATATCTGATACGCCCCCTATCTGGGGGCCATATAGTAAATGGATTTTTTGAAGAGGGAGATAGAAGAAGAGTTTGCTCTGTCCACTCCACGAACCTATCTAATGCACGATATTGACGCGTTATTCAACCCATCGCATGCACATTGTGCATGTATTGTGTGCGAATACGATGCGCGTCCCCGCGGGTTGCACGTCGTATCAACTGATCATATGTGCTGCACATATGATCAGTTGATTCCGGCAGCGGGCAGTTGCGGAGATATGATAGAGCATACTTTACAAAAGCACCGTACAATCTATTGCACACGGCTCGCATCTCATGCTCAGATCTATCATCATTTGTTTAAGGTGTCATGTTATTTCAGTATGTCATATTTTGCCTCTTGGCATGGTTCCATACATACTTCTAGCTATCCTGTATTACGACAGCATTGTGGGATCCAACATTTATACAGATGAGCCCTCACTACGGCACATAGCTACATACCTATCTCAGAATATTGCAGCGATCCAGAATATTGCAGAGATCCAGCGTCCCAAGTGCTTTTGAAATTCGAAAGCCCTTGAAACGATCTGGCTGCAGCGATCCGGAATACGTCTCCAGACACAGTACACAGCTGCGTCTCAGTACACTGTACACAGTACCCACATTGGCAGAAACAGTGTTAAAACGGTTTTCTCTCCATTTTTAAGCACCAGATTACCTCAGCCAATATAAAAAAGCGGTAAGACCGCGTGCCATTGAGGGGGCAGGGCATTCACTATGAGTGAATCCAGCAGCTCACTAACCATTTTCTCTCTGCAGTGGATTCAGACGCTGACCGAAAGGGACGCACAGCTCCTCCGGAGTGACTCCAGTTTACCTCAGCTGTACCAGGGGGCCATAGCAGGGGAGGAGAGATTATTAGTGTACTAAGTCCCCTATCAGGGTACTTAGTCTGCGACCCGGCTAAACTTGGCATTAGCAATAAGGGCGCGGTGGGGACTGGCTCCAAATTACTCTGTGTCTCCCTGAAGGGCTCTTTGTTGGTTAATTGTGCTTAACCTTTTCCTGTGTGTGTATGTGCTGTCACATTTCCATTATGTCAGGCAAAGAGTGTGTTTCTTGTACAGCGGAGTGCTCCTCTTCAACAGGGGGCTCACTACTGGGTACTCAGGGCAGTGCACCTTCCCAGATTAGCGGGGCTGAACCTGAGTGGGTTAATTCCATTAAAGGAATGATCTCCAATATTTCTACAAAATTATCCCGCAATGAGAAAGAGATGCAATACTTAAGACAGACTGTGGATGAGTTTATGAATAGAGAGAGACTCAGTCCCCAAGCCAGCGTCTCAATCCCCTCCCATTTGTCGACAAAAACAGGTCAGACATGGAGGAGGATGAGGTGGATTTGGAGGGGGAGATGCTACTCTGTCACAGGGAATAGAGGCTCTTATAGAGGCTATCAGAGATGTTCTGCAAATTCCTAATAAGGTGTCAGAGGAGTGTGAGGAATCTTATTTTAATGTAAAAAAGAAGTCCTCGGTCACTTTTCCTGTGTCAAAGGAACTGAATACCCTGTTTGAAGAACCGTGGGTTAATACTAATTTAAAAAAAATCAGATCCCTAAAAGGATACTCTCATCTTTTCCTTTTCCTCTGGAGGATAGGAAAAAATGGGAAAATCCACTGATAGTGGACGCATCAGTTTCTAGGCTGTCACGAAAAATTTTGTTGCCTGTCCTTGGTGCAGCCTTCCTAAAAGACACGGCTGATTGTAAAATTGAGACTACACTCAAATCATTGTTTACAGCTGCAGGGGTGGCCCAGAGACCCACTATTGCATATGCGTGGATCACAAAATCCATTGCTAAATGGTCAGGTAACCTAATTCATGGGTTAGATTCCTTTTCTAGGGGGGATGTTGTTTTACTCCTGCAACATATACAGGATTCTGTGAACTTTATGGTGGAAGCCATAAAAGATAGGCTTGTTTAATGATGCACCACCGCTATGGCAGTGTCAGCACGCAGGGGCTTGTGGCTTCGCCAGTGGACTGCTGATGCGGACTCCAGGAAAGGCATGGAAGGCCTACCATTCACAGGAGAGAACTTGTTTAGAGATGAATTAGACAAATAGATCTCCAGAGCTACTGCGGGTAAGTCTACGTATCTTCCTTCCGCAGCTCCCCCAGCCAGGAAAGCTTATTCAGCTTCAAATTTACAGTCCTTTCAGACGACCAAGTTTAAGGGCAAATCCAGTGGTATTTCTCTTACGTCCTAGAGAATGCTGGGGTCCATCTTAGTACCATGGGGTATAGACAGGTCCACCAGGAGCCATTGGCACTTTAAGAGTTTAATAGTGTGGGCTGGCTCCTCCCTCTATGCCCCTCCTACCAGACTGAGTTTAGAAAATGTGCCCGGAGGAGCCGGTCACAGCTAGGGGAGCTCTACAGAGTTCTCTTAGAAAAAGTTTTTTCTTTCTTTTTCCAGAGTTTGTTATTTTACAGGGAGGCTGCTGGTGACAGCCTCCCTGCAGCAAGGGACTGAGGGGGGGGGGGGGGGAGCAGTGTCCGCCCTGAGGGGTTTTGAGCCACTGCACCCGCTGACTGGACATTGAGCTCCAGAGGGGTCCGATCGCGCCCCGCTACAGGGGAACGCTCACCCCGGCAGCCAGCCGCCACCCCCTCAGGGAGCTGAAGTGTGGCGAGTGAGTCACTGTCCCCCCTTGCAAGCGGGGGGACAGTATAAAGAGGGCGGCTAGAGGGTAGGCTACTGGAAGGCTCAGCGGTACTGCGGTGTGGCGCTGGGAGGGGCGCCCTGGGCCAGCTCCGGACCCTACACTGACCACAACAAGCCTGTCAGGGTCTGTGGATCCAGGCCAGCACAAAATCCTCCAGCCAGTATAATCTTTCAAAGAGCGGAAAGGGGGGTCAGTGACCCATTGAGGGGGTGGAGCTTCTCGTCAGAGCGGACCCAGCAGCGTTCAGCGTCATTTTCCTGCCTGCAGCTCACTGCCAGTGGATACACAGATCCCTCCAGAGCGACTCCAGCTGTCTGTATGGTACCAGGGGTTTGTAGAAGGGAGGGGAGACTGTGTGAAGACTGTGTCACCTATTAAGGGACACAGTCAGCGCGGGTTTAGGGTCTCCCTATACTCTAAAAGCGCTGTGTGTGGGTTGGCTCCAATCTCTGTGTCTCTCTGCCATTCTTGGGGGGGAAGCTCTGCCCAGTACCCTGTGTGTTTGTGGGGTGTTTGGTGTGTGTGTGACAACATGTCTGGGGACACTGTTGCAGAGGATCTGTCTTCCCAGGAAGACTCCATTCCATGTTATCAGGATTGCACTGTTTTAGCACAGATCCCAGCTAGAGAGCCAGAATGCTTAGTCTCTCTGAGGGGGGCTATTTCTCAGATTTCTGATAGAGTTGCTAGGACTGAGCATGCCACTCAGGTCCTCCAGTCCTCTATGGTTGTATGGTCTGATACTGCCTCCTCGGGGTCCCCTGCGGTACATTCTCACAAACGTGCACTTGCAATTATGCAGGATGACAGGAACACCGACTCTGACGCTGCAGACGGTGACGGTGTTGAGGGGGACGGCATCACTTGCCAAGGGGGTGCAGTTGATGATTGAGGCTGTTAGGGATGTTTTACACATTTCGGACACTGCTCCGGAACAGGTGGAGGAGGCCTTCTTTACAGATAATAAGAAGCCCCCCCTCACCTTCCCGGCATCCAAAGAATTAAATGCTATCTTTGAAAATGCATGGGAAACTCCAAGGAAGAAATTCCAGATTCCCAAGAGAGTCTTGGTTGCTTTTCCCTTCCCTGAGGAAGATAGGAAGAAATGGGAGTCCCCACTGATAGTCGACGCCTCTGTCTCTAGGCTGTCCAAACAAGTGGTGTTACCGGTCACGGGATCTACCGCTTTAAAGGACCCGGCAGATCGCAAGGTGGATGCTACGCTGAAATCCATTTTCACGGCTACAGGGGCTATATTGCGGCCTACTATAGCCTGTGCTTGGATTGCTAAAGCTATTGCCAGGTGGTCAATCACTCTGCAGGAGGAATCGACTACGCTGGATAAAGGTGACGTTGATTTATTTTTACGTAATATTCAGGATTCAACAGGGTTCCTGGTAGATTCCATGAAGGACCTGGGTTCCATGGCTGCGGGGATCTCCTCCATGTCCGTCTCGGCTTGCAGGGGTCTCTGGCTGCGCAAGTGGTCTGCGGACGCGGAATCCAGGAAGAGTGTGGAGGGCCTACCATAAAAGAGTCAGGCTCTCTTTGGGGAGGCGCTGGATGCGTGGATTGCCACGGTTACCGCGGGTAAGTCTTCTTTTCTCTCCTCAGCTGCACCGGCTACGAAGAAGCCCTTTTCATCAACCACGTCACAGTCCTTACGGCCCGCGAGGCCTAGAAAGAACAAGCCTTCGAACGACTTCAGAGGTGGTCGTGCCAAAGGAAAGAAACCCGCTTCCGCAGGTTCCCAAACCCAGAAGCCCGCTTCTGATACCCCTAAGTCCTCCGCATGACGGTGGACAGCTAGGCCTGGAGGAGGGTCAGGTGGGGGCAAGACTCTGGCAGTTCAGTCACATCTGGGTGTCGTCGGGTCTGGACCCCTGGGTACTGGATATAGTGTCCAGAGGGTACAGACTGGAGTTTCAAGATCCCCCGCCTCACCGTTTCTTCAGGTCAGGCTTGCCAGCCCTGCTGGCAGACAGGACAATTCTTCTGGAGTCCATCAGAAAATTGGTGGTGTCAGAGGTCATTGTTCCGGTCCCACTTCAGCAGTGGAACAAGGGTTATTATTCAAACCTTTTTCTCTGACGTCCTAGTGGATGCTGGGAACTCCGTAAGGACCATGGGGAATAGCGGGCTCCGAAGGAGGCTGGGCACTCTAGAAAGATTTATGACTACCTGGTGTGCACTGGCTCCTCCCACTATGACCCTCCTCCAAGCCTCAGTTAGATTTTGTGCCCGGCCGAGGTTGGATGCACACTAGAGGCTCTCCTGAGCTCTTAGAAAGAAAGATAGACTTAGGTTTTTTATTTTCAGTGAGACCTGCTGGCAACAGGCTCACTGCAGCGAGGGACTAAGGGGAGAAGAAGCGAACTCGCCTGCTTGCAGCCGGATTGGGCTTCTTAGGCTACTGGACACCATTAGCTCCAGAGGGATCGACCGCAGGCCCAGTCCTTGGTGTTCGGTCCCGGAGCCGCGCCGTCGTCCCCCTTACAGAGCCAGAAGCAAGAAGAGGTCCGGAAAATCGGCGGCAGAAGACATCAGTCTTCTCCAAGGTAGCGCACAGCACTGCAGCTGTGCGCCATTGCTCCTCATACACACTTCACACTCCGGTCACTGAGGGTGCAGGGCGCTGGGGGGGGGGCGCCCTGAGAAGCAATTATAACACCTTGGCTGGCAAAAATACCACAATATATAGCCCTAGAGGCTATATATGTGGAAAATACCCCTGCCAGAATCCAGAAAAAAGCGGGAGAATAGGCCGCGGAAAAGGGGCGGAGCTATCTCCTGCAGCACACTGGCGCCATTTCTCCTTCACAGATCCACTGGAAGGAAGCTCCCTGGCTCTCCCCTGCAGTCTACACTACAGAAAAGGGTAAAAAAAAAGAGGGGGGGCACTAAATTTAGGCGCTGTATAAATTATATAGAAAAAGCAGCTATAGGGGACATAACTCAGTTAGTCCCTGCATTATATAGCGCTCTGGTGTGTGCTGGCATACTCTCACTTTGTCCCCCCAAAGGGCTTTTGTGGGTCCTGTCCTCTGTTGGAGCATTCCTTGTGTGTGTGCGGTGTGTCGGTACGGCTGTGTCGACATGTTTGATGAGGATAATGATGTGGAGACGGAGCAGATGCCTTTAGAAGGGATGTCACCCCCTGCGGGGCAGACACCTGAGTGGATGAGCTTATGGAAAGAAATGAGTGCACGTATAGACTCCTTACATAAGAAATTTGACGACATGCCAAATGTGGGACAGCCGACTTCTCAGCTCGTGCCTGTCCAGGCGTCGCACAGGTCATCAGGGGCTCTGAAACGCCCGCTACCTCAGACCGCAGACCCAGATGTCGACACTGATACTGACACCAGTGTCGACGACGATGAGTCTAATCTGATGCCCACTAAGGCCATTCACTGCATGATTGAGGCAATGAAAGAGGTGTTACACATTTCTGATATAAATACAGGTACCACTAAAAAGGGTATTATGTTTGGGGAGAAAAAACTACCCGTAGTTTTTCCCCCATCAGATGAATTAAATGAAGTGTGTGAAGAAGCGTGGGCTTTCCCTGATAAAAAATTGGTAATTCCTAAGAAGGTACTAATGGCGTTCCCTTTCCCGCCAGAGGATAGGTCACGTTGGGAAACACCCCCTAGGGTGGATAAAGCGCTCACACGTTTGTCAAAAAAGGTGGCACTACCGTCTCCGGATACGGCCGCCCTCAAGGAACCTGCTGATAGAAAGCAGGAGGTGATCCTGAAGTCTGTATATACACACTCAGGCATTATACTTAGGCCAGCTATTGCGTCAGCTTGGATGTGCAGTGCTGCCGCTGCGTGGTCAGATACACTGTCAGAAAATATTGACACATTAGACAGAGACACGATCCTGTTAACCATAGACCATATAAAAGACTCAGTCTTATATATGAGAGATGCACAGAGGGAAATCTGCCGACTGGCATCTAAAGTTAGTGCATTGTCCATTTCTGCTAGGAGAGGCTTATGGACTCGCCAGTGGACAGGAGATGCAGATTCTAAAAGGCACATGGAAGTGTTGCCATATAAAGGTGAGGAATTATTTGGGGATGGTCTCTCGGACCTAGTTTCCACAGCAACGTCTGGGAAGTCAGCATTTTTACCCCATGTCCCCTCACAGCCTAAGAAGGCGCCGTTTTATCAGGTTCAGTCCTTTCGGACCCAGAGAAACAGGCGTGGAAAAGGCGGGTCTTTTCTATCCAGAGGCAGAGGTAGGGGAAAAAGGCTGCAACAAACAGCAGGTTCCCAGGAGCAAAAGTCCTCCCCCGCTTCTTCTGCCAAGTCAGCCGCATGACGGTGGGGCTCCACAGGCGGAGCCTGGTACGGTGGGGGGCCGCCTCAAGAATTTCAGCGATCAGTGGGCTCGCTCACAGGTGGATCCCTGGATCCTTCAAATAGTATCTCAGGGGTACAAACTGGAATTCGAGGCGTCTCCACCCCACCGGTTCCTATAATCTGCCTTGCCGATTGCTCCCTCAGACAGGGAGGCGGTGCTAGCGGCAATTCACAAGCTGTATTCCCAGCAGGTGATAATCAAGGTACCCCTACTTCAACAAGGCCGGGGTTACTATTCCACACTATTTGTGGTACCGAAACCGGACGGTTCGGTGAGACCCATTTTAAATTTGAAATCCTTGAACACATACATAAAAAAATTCAAGTTCAAGATGGAATCGCTCAGGGCGGTTATTGCGAGCCTGGAAGAGGGGGATTACATGGTATCCCTGGACATCAAGGATGCTTACTTGCATGTCCCCATTTACCATCCTCACCAGGAGTACCTCAGATTTGTGGTACAGGATTGCCATTACCAATTCCAGACGCTGCCGTTTGGACTGTCCACGGCACCGAGGGTATTTACCAAGGTGATGGCGGAAATGATGATACTCCTTCGAAAAAAGGGAGTTTTAATTATCCCGTACTTGGACGATCTCCTAATAAAAGCGAGGTCCAAGGAACAGTTGTTGGTGGGAGTAGCACTATCTCAGGAGGTGCTGCACCAGCACGGCTGGATTCTGAATATCCCGAAGTCACAGCTGGTTCCGACGACACGGCTACTGTTCCTGGGTATGATTCTGGATACAGTCCAGAAAAAAGTGTTTCTCCCGGAGGAGAAAGCCAGGGAGTTGTCATCTCTAGTCAGAGACCTCCTGAAACCAAAACAGGTATCAGTGCATCGCTGCACGCGGGTCCTGGGAAAGATGGTGGCTTCTTACGAAGCAATTCCCTTCGGCAGGTTCCATGCCAGAATCTTTCAGCGGGACCTGTTGGACCAGTGGTCCGGATCGCATCTTCGGATGCATCGCTTGATAACCCTGTCTCCAAGAACCAGGGTGTCTCTACTGTGGTGGCTGCAGAGTGCCCATCTTCTAGAGGGCCGCAGGTTCGGCATACAGGACTGGGTCCTGGTGACCACGGATGCCAGCCTTCGAGGCTGGGGGGCAGTCACACAGGGAAGAAACTTCCAAGGACTATGGTCGAGTCAGGAGACTTCCCTTCACATAAATATTCTGGAACTAAGGGCCATCTACCATGCCCTAAGTCAAGCAAAATCCCTGCTCCTACAACAGCCGGTGCTGATTCAGTCAGACAACATCACGGCAGTCGCCCATGTAAATCGACAGGGCGGCACAAGAAGCAGGATGGCGATGGCGGAAGCCACAAGAATTCTCCGATGGGCGGAGAATCATGTACTAGCACTGTCAGCAGTGTTCATTCCGGGAGTGGACAACTGGGAAGCAGACTTCCTCAGCAGACACGACCTCCACCCGGGAGAGTGGGGACTTCATCCAGAAATCTTCCAGATGCTGGTAAACCGTTGGGAAAAACCACAGGTGGACATGATGGCGTCCCGCCTCAACAAAAAGTTAAAAAGATATTGCGCCAGGTCAAGGGACCCTCAGGCGATAGCTGTGGACGCTCTGGTGACACCGTGGGTGTACCAGTCAGTTTATGTGTTCCCTCCTCTGCCTCTCATACCAAAGGTATTGAGAATAATAAGAATGCGAGGAGTAAACACCATTCTCATGGTTCCGGATTGGCCAAGACGAGCGTGGTACCCGGAACTTCAAGAGATGCTCTCAGAGGACCCGTGGCCTCTACCGCTCAGACAGGACCTGCTATAACAGGGGCCCTGTCTGTTCCAAGACTTACCGCGGCTGCATTTGACGGCATGGCGGTTGAACACCGGATCCTAAAGGAAAAGGGTATTCCGGAGGAAGTCATTCCTACGCTTATTAAGGCTAGGAAAGATGTTACGGCAAAGCATTATCACCGCATATGGCGGAAATATGTTGCAGGTCCAGTACCTTTGCCTGTGCAAGTTTCTGGCTTCTTGGTGTCCACCGGTCTATCGTTTGGGATTCTGCCTGTCCTCCAGTTCTGAGAGTCTGTGTCAGCAGCATTGGGAGTTCCTGTCCGTTTGCCAGTATTCGTACCGGTTCCGTGAGTAGCGGCACGGCCGCGTCCGTTGGCTTAGGCCGCTGTATTCCCTTATTATTTCTGTCACTGGTGTTTTGCAGAGGGTTCTGCTTATGCTGTCACCGCCGGTACACAAAAGTATTGTGTCGGCGTGTGGTCAGCATTTCCTTTGTTCTTTTCCTTTGGCGGCAAGCCGCACATACTTTGGTTTTGGGTTTGTTAGTAGCCCCTGGCCTTGTTGTTTAGTCAGAGGGCCCCTTGTTATCACCCTGTCTCGGTTCACTCTTTGTCTCTCATTAAGACCTGAGGGGGCATCGAAGTTGGGCAGATGTAATCCGCCCTTCAAACGCGGCTGCCATGGGCTCAAGCAACCATAGTCTCGCAAGAGTGTACTGACAGCACGGGTGAGACAACGGAGATAGGGCGCCAGGGGCTATTCCCTTTCCATTCCCCTTTCCCAGCATTACGTCCTGGTGCTCTGGACTCGCTTCATAACATCTCCCTTGTTCTGAGCACCAGGAACCTAACATTATCACCAGCCATACCACAAAAAAGAAATAAAACTTTTTTTTTCTTTTTTGGCCCAGTCCAGTGTCTAGTCTAGAATCCAGTCCTGTCTAGATTTCAGGGTGTTAGAATCCAGTCCGGTGTTAGAATCCAGTCCAGTGTTAGAATCCAGTCTTGTCTAGAATCCGGTGTTTAGAATCCAGTCCGGTGTTTAGAATCCAGTCCGGTGTTTAGAATCCAGTCTGGTGTTAAAAAAAAAAAAAAAAGTCTTGTTTTGTTTAGCAAAATTTAGTCTTGCCTTGCCTTGCCTTGCCTTGTCTAGTTTTAAATCCTCCTATGTCTACTATGCAAGCCCTGCAGGCATCTCTCGCAGCCCTGAACTCTGTATTCAGTGCTTTGAGACCAGAGCGACTAGAAGTTTTGCAGCAATCCCTAAAGCAACTGCAAAACCTTCTGACTAAAATCTTGCTCATTTTGCCAGAAGTCGTTGAGAGTACATCTATCTCTAAAGAGACTCTTGTTCACAGTATGGTGACAAGAGAATCCTCTGGTTTAATTGAAGAGAAAAGGTTTAAAAGTTTTCTGCGGCCCAGGCTCTCAGAAGAGGAGCGTCTGCGTCGCAGAAACTTAAACTTATGCCTATATTGTGGTGGTTTAGGCCATTATCTGCAGACCTGTGAGTTGCGCAAGCCAAAGTGTGGTGACGAGTCTTGCCCTCTGGCCAAGTTGAGTCATGATACAAGACCTACTCCTGTCTCTACTGTGGCAGAGGTACTTGTCACACAACCCACACAAAAAGGCTCTCTGTCCTATAATTGGGGTCCTTGGGCAAGGGAGCCCCATTATAGATTCAGGAATCAAAAGAGAATGTTTCTCTCCTCTCTTGAGGTTCCTGTGGAAGCGGAGTTGCAAGTCCCTGGAGTGGTGCCCGATGCCCAGGGTCCTGGAGTGGTGCCCGATGCCCAGGGTCCTGGAGTGGTGCCCGATGCCCAGGGTCCTGGAGTGGTGCCCGATGCCCAGGGTCCTGGAGTGGTGCCCGATGCCCAGGGTCCTGGAGTGGTGCCCGATGCCCAGGGTCCTGGAGTGGTGCCCGTAGCCCAGGGACCTGGAGTGGTGCCCGTAGCCCAGGGTCCTGGAGTGGTGCCCGATGCCCAGGGTCCTGGAGCGGTGCCCGATGCCCAGGGTGCTGGAGCGGTGCCCGATGCCCAGAGTGCTGGAGCGGTGCCCGATGCCCAGAGTGCTGGAGCGGTGCCCGATGCCCAGAGTGCTGGAGCGGTGCCCGATGCCCAGAGTGCTGGAGCGGTACCCGATGCCCAGAGTGCTGGAGCGGTACCCGATGCCCAGAGTGCTGGAGCGGTACCCGATGCCCAGAGTGCTGGAGCGGTACCCGATGCCCTAGCTTATAGAGGGACATCAAATATTATAGTTCAGGTGTCCATACCGGAAGGGGTCTCAGAAGCTGTTACCCCAGGTAGGGACTTGAAAAGCGCAACCCTAGAAAGGGTCTCTAAAACCATAGTTCTTGAGGGGAACTCGAGAAGCAAAACCCCAGAAGGGATCTTTGAAGTAATATCCTCAAGTGGGGTCTCGAGAGACGCAGCCCCAAAGAAGGGTCTAGAAGTCGCTTCCCCAGGAAAGAACTTAAGAAGCATAGCATTAGTGGAGGATCTGAACGTTATTGCTTCAGCAAAAGTCCCGGAAGTCATAGTCCCGGGAGAACTTTCGATAATTATCGACTCAGAGAGGGAGGCCGATGGCCCGATCCCAGTCAGGGAGGCCAACGGCCCGGTCCCAGTAAAAGAATCCGAGGTGCTGGCCCCAGCGGGGTTCCCGGAGGCCACTGCCCCAGCGGGGTTCCCGGAGGCCACTGCCCCAGCGGGGTTCCCGGAGGCCACTGCCCCAGCCGGGTTCCCGGAGGCCACTGCCCCAGCGGGGTTCAGAAAGTCACTGCCCCGGGTGGGGTTCAGAAAGTCACTGCCCCGGGTGGGGTTCAGAAAGTCACTGCCCCGGGTGGGGTTCAGAAAGTCACTGCCCCGGGTGGGGTTCAGAGAGTCTCAGCCTCGAGTAAGGTCAATAGTGACCAGGTCCTAGCAAAGCACTCCAGTCAGTCAGATGAGAAGGAAACAGATCCTGACTCTGATATCTCAACATCCATAACCTTTGATGGGGACTTCGCCCAATTTCTGGCGCTTTTCAAACACTATTACACTATTATGTTGTCTAGACCATTTCTGGGCATCACTTCAGAAAACCTTGGGCTCTATCTGATTTATTCTTTTAGAGGAGAGCCTTCTGAGTGGGCGACCAGTCTAATGAAAGCTGAAGATCCCATTCTTCAGGATCCCCTAGCATTCTGTGATGCAATTGTTAAAAGATACGGTTCCAAAGAAATTGGTTCAGATTCCTCTAAGTCACCCGTCTTGTCTGCTAAGAGTCCACCAAATACTGTAAACTCGGCACAAGAGTCCCAGCCCGTTGTTTTGACTGCAGGATGTGCTTTTTTGACTTCTTCTTCTAATAATAGTACTTTACCAGAAAGTTCAGCTCCCAAGGGTAAGAGACCTGTCTCTGATTTGAACGCAGCCTTGCTGGGTGGTACCATCAGTTCAGACAATGTTTGGGGAATTACCTTGGTCAGACCTAAAGAGCTTTGTAAAAAGAAGAAGAAGAAAAAGAAATAATTTTTGACTCTTGCCTTGATAAAAAAAAAAAAAAGATTTTTTTTTTCCCCTTGTCTTGTGTCCAGTGGCCACCATCAAGGGGAGGGCACTGTTACAAGTTGTTGCTACAACTTGTTTTTTTTTTTCTTGTCTGTTAGACCAGTGTGTCAGGTTTTTTTTTTGTATCCCTTGTTCTGGATAGTCTGAATTTTGGGGTCTTTTGACCCCTCCTCAAGGGGGGGGGGTGATGTTATGAGCCACGGCTGTGGCTCATTCCTGTTTTGCAGTTTTGTTTTGTATTTCATGTGATACTTCTGTTTATGTTCCCCGTAGGTGTCATGGGGTGCTCGGAGCTCACCCTTAAGGAGGGGATACTGTTATGAACCACAGGTAGTGGTTCATTCCTATTTTATGTTTATAAAGTTGTCTTGCATGCCAGGATTTCCTGTTGCTCTGTTTTAGAATACTCTTGTCTGCTGCCGCTGGTGAGTCTGTGTAATTGCAGCTTGTTCCCTTGTGTTCAGCCTCACCTGGCTGCTAATTGCATCTGGTCAGTTTGGAATCATGCAACAAGGCAGCTGCATGGGATTATTAATTAGGCCTCTCTGTTATATGCTGGCTGTTTGCAATTCACAGATGCTGGTGATATTCCTGGGTTTTCAGTCTGCTTGAGTTCTGAGCTTGGTTCCTGCTAGTTCCTGAGCTTCCTGTGTCGATTCCTGTGTCAGTCCCTGTGTCGATTCCTATGTCGGATCCCGTGTCCTGCCGTGAGGCGTTCCTGTCCTAAGGTCCAGTACCTTTGCCTGTGCAAGTTTCTGGCTTCTTGGTGTCCACCGGTCTGTCGTTTGGGATTCTGCCTGTCCTCCAGTTCTGAGAGTCTGTGTCAGCAGCATTGGGAGTTCCTGTCCGTTTGCCAGTATTCGTACCGGTTCCGTGAGTAGCGGCACGGCCGCGTCCGTTGGCTTAGGCCGCTGTATTCCCTTATTATTTCTGTCACTGGTGTTTTGCAGAGGGTTCTGCTTATGCTGTCACCGCCGGTACACAAAAGTATTGTGTCGGCGTGTGGTCAGCATTTCCTTTGTTCTTTTCCTTTGGCGGCAAGCCGCACATACTTTGGTTTTGGGTTTGTTAGTAGCCCCTGGCCTTGTTGTTTAGTCAGAGGGCCCCTTGTTATCACCCTGTCTCGGTTCACTCTTTGTCTCTCATTAAGACCTGAGGGGGCATCGAAGTTGGGCAGACGTAATCCGCCCTTCAAACGCGGCTGCCATGGGCTCAAGCAACCATAGTCTCGCAAGAGTGTACTGACAGCACGGGTGAGACAACGGAGATAGGGCGCCAGGGGCTATTCCCTTTCCATTCCCCTTTCCCAGCATTACGTCCTGGTGCTCTGGACTCGCTTCATAACATCTCCCTTGTTCTGAGCACCAGGAACCTAACAGGACTGGGTCCTGGTGACCACGGATGCCAGCCTTCGAGGCTGGGGGGCAGTCACACAGGGAAGAAACTTCCAAGGACTATGGTCGAGTCAATATTCTGGAACTAAGGGCCATCTACAATGCCCTAAGTCAAGCAAAATCCCTGCTCCTACACCAGCCGGTGCTGATCCAGTCAGACAACATCACGGCAGTCGCCCATGTAAATCGACAGGGCGGCACAAGAAGCAGGATGGCGATGGCAGAAGCCACAAGAATTCTCCGATGGGCGGAGAATCATGTACTAGCACTGTCAGCAGTGTTCATTCCGGGAGTGGACAACTGGGAAGCAGACTTCCTCAGCAGACACAACCTCCACCCGGGAGAGTGGGGACTTCATCCAGAAGTCTTCCAGATGCTGGTAAACCGTTGGGAAAAACCACAGGTGGACATGATGGCGTCCCGCCTCAACAAAAAGTTAAAAAGATATTGCGCCAGGTCAAGGGACCCTCAGGCGGTAGCTGTGGACGCTCTAGGGACACCGTGGGTGTACCAGTCGGTTTATGTGTTCCCTCCTCTGCCTCTCATACCAAAGGTATTGAGAATAATAAGAAAGCGAGGAGTAAACACCATTCTCGTGGTTCCGGATTGGCCAAGACGAGCGTGGTACCCGGAACTTCAAGAGATGCTCTCAGAGGACCCGTGGCCTATACCGCTCAGACAGGACCTGCTACAGCAGGGGCCCTGTCTGTTCCAAGACTTACCGCGGCTGCGTTTGACGGCATGGCGGTTGAACACCGGATCCTAAAGGAAAAGGGTATTCCGGAAGAAGTCATTCCTACGCTTATTAAGGCCAGGAAAGATGTTACGGCAAAGCATTATCACCGCATATGGCGGAAATATGTTGCATGGTGCGAGGCCAAAAAGGCCCCAACAGAGGAATTTCAACTAGGTCGATTTCTGCATTTCCTGCAAGCAGGAGTGAATATGGGCCTAAAACTAGGCTCCATTAAAGTACAGATCTCGGCTCTGTCGATTTTCTTTCAAAAAGAACTAGCTTCAGTACCTGAAGTTCAGACATTTGTGAAAGGAGTGCTGCATATTCAGCCCCCATTTGTGCCTCCTGTGGCACCTTGGGATCTCAACGTGATGTTGAGTTTCTTAAAATCACATTGGTTTGAGCCACTAAAAACCGTGGATCTGAAATATCTCACGTGGAAAGTGGTCATGTTATTGGCCTTGGCTTCAGCCAGGCGAGTGTCAGAATTGGCGGCTTTATCATGTAAAAGCCCTTATCTGATTTTCCATATGGATAGGGCAGAATTGAGGACTCGTCCCCAATTTCTCCCTAAGGTGGTGTCAGCGTTTCACCTGAACCAGCCTATTGTGGTGCCTGCGGCTACTAAGGATTTGGAGGACTCCAAGTTGCTAGACGTTGTCAGGGCCCTGAAAATATATGTTTCCAGGACGGCTGGAGTCAGAAAATCTGACTCGCTGTTTATCCTGTATGCACCCAACAAGCTGGGTGCTCCTGCTTCTAAGCAGTCTATTGCTCGCTGGATTTGTAGTACAATTCAGCTTGCACATTCTGTGGCAGGCCTGCCACAGCCAAAATCTGTGAATGCCCATTCCACTAGGAAGGTGGGCTCATCTTGGGCGGCTGCCCGAGGGGTCTCGGCTTTGCAACTTTGCCGAGCAGCTACTTGGTCAGGGGCAAACACGTTTGCAAAATTCTACAAATTTGATACCCTGGCTGAGGAGGACCTGGAGTACTCTCATTCGGTGCTGCAGAGTCATCCGCACTCTCCCGCCCGTTTGGGAGCTTTGGTATAATCCCCATGGTCCTTACGGAGTTCCCAGCATCCACTAGGACGTCAGAGAAAATAAGAATTTACTCACCGGTAATTCTATTTCTCGTAGTCCGTAGTGGATGCTGGGCGCCCATCCCAAGTGCGGATTGTCTGCAATACTTGTAAATAGTTATTGTTAACTAAAGGGTTATTGTTGAGCCATCTGTTGAGAGGCTCAGTTGTTTTCATACTGTCAAACTGGATATAGTATCACGAGTTGTACGGTGTGATTGGTGTGGCTGGTAAGAGTCTTACCCGGGATTCAAAATCCTTCCTTATTATGTCAGCTCGTCCGGGCACAGTGTCCTAACTGAGGCTTGGAGGAGGGTCATAGTGGGAGGAGCCAGTGCACACCAGGTAGTCATAAATCTTTCTAGAGTGCCCAGCCTCCTTCGGAGCCCGCTATTCCCCATGGTCCTTACGGAGTTCCCAGCATCCACTACGGACTACGAGAAATAGAATTACCGGTGAGTAAATTCTTATTTTGTGGTACCACGTACCAAAACCGGATGGTTCAGTACAGCCTATTCTAAACTTAAAGTCTTTGAACCCTTATCTCAGGGAGTTCAAATTCAAGATGGAATCTCTGAGAGCTGCCATCTCAGGACTGACGGAGGGGGAGTTCCTGGTGTCTTTGGACATCAAGAATGCTTACCTCCACATTCCCATTTGGGCGCCGCATCAAGCATATCTCAGGTTTGAGTACAAAAGGAAAAAAGTATGAGTGAGCTGTCAGCGGCAGCCAGTATAGGGGAGGTCAGCCCCCAAGTAAATAAAATAATAGTAAAGAGGTGTGTACTGGCGCTGGCTGTGAAACCAATAAGGGAAAGTGTGTTTATGTATGTGATTTTTTATCATTATTTTTAATTTTTATTAAAATTATGTGATCTTTCATTTTAAAATTCTATCGTCCCTTATTGGTTTCACAGCCGACGCCAGTACACACCTCTTTAATATCTCAGGTTTGCGCTGTTGGACAATCACTATCAGTTCCAGGCGCTGCCGTTTGGCCTCTCCACAGCACCGAGGATCTTCACCAAGGTGATGGCGGAGATGATGGTTCTCCTCCGCAAACAGGGGGTAAACATAATTCAATATCTGGACGATCTCCTGATCAAGGCGTTGTCCAGGGAGACAATAAAAATTCGATCAAACAGAGACAGCGCTAGGTATGAGAAATATCTACTCCCCTGTTCAAATGAGTTCCTTGTTATCTTCACAGATGAGGATTCAAATGACATGAAAAAAAGAGAGACAAACACAAAAAATAGTGTAATCCCGTTACAATATTCCACAGTATTTCAACACTTCTTAATGGATTCCTGGAGCTCTACCACCACCACTCCTATATGTGTTTGTTACCAGGGTTACCCCTTATGCAAAACACACTCGAGTGCTGATACAATAAGTCAAAAATAATGTAGTCCTGTGATGATATTCCACAGTATTCTGGTGTTTCTTTAACACGTTTCTGGAATTGTCCCACCACCTGTGTATAACTGTTCTTGGGGTTGCCCCCTTACACAGAGCACTCACAAAAAAGGGTTGTTTTAAAAGCCTTTCTCTAACGTCCTAGTGGATGCTGGGAACTCCGTAAGGACCATGGGGAATAGCGGGCTCCGAAGGAGGCTGGGCACTCTAGAAAGATCTTAGACTACCTGGTGTGCACTGGCTCCTCCCACTATGACCCTCCTCCAAGCCTCAGTTAGATTTCGTGCCCGGCCGAGGTTGGATGCACACTAGGGGCTCTCCTGAGCTCTTAGAAAAGTTATAGTCTTAGAATTTGTTCTTTTCAGTGAGACCTGCTGGCAACAGGCTCACTGCAGCGAGGGACTAAGGGGAGAAGAAGCGAACTCGCCTGCTTGCAGCCGGATTGGGCTTCTTAGGCTACTGGACACCATTAGCTCCAGAGGGATCGACCGCAGGCCCAGCCTTGATGTTCGGTCCCGGAGCCGCGCCGCCGTCCCCCTTACAGAGCCAGAAGCAAGAAGATGGTCCGGAAAATCGGCGGCATGAAGACTCAGTCTTCACCAAGGTAGCGCACAGCACTGCAGCTGTGCGCCATTGCTCCTCTCACACACTTCATACTCCGGTCACTGAGGGTGCAGGGCGCTGGGGGGGGGGCGCCCTGAGGCAGCAATAAAAACACCTTGGCTGGCAAAAATACCTCAATATATAGCCCCAGGGGCTATATATGAGGTAAATACCCCTGCCAGAAGTCCATAAAAAACGGGAGAATAGGCCGCGAAAAAGGGGCGGAGCCTATCTCCTCAGCACACTGGCGCCATTTTCCCTCACAGCTCCGTTGGAGGGAAGCTCCCTGGCTCTCCCCTGCAGTCTACAAGGGTTAAAAAAAGAGAGAGGGGGCACTAAATTTAGGCGCAGTATACATTATATATATATATAGATATAAAGCTATAGGGGACATAACTCAGTTAGTCCCTGCAGTATATAGCGCTCTGGTGTGTGCTGGCATACTCTCACTCTGTCCCCCCAAAGGGCTTTTGTGGGTCCTGTCCTCGTTTAGAGCATTCCCTGTGTGTCTGCGGTGTGTCGGTACGGCTGTGTCGACATGTTGAATGAGGAGGCTTATATGGTGACGGAACAGAGGCCGATATATGTGATGTCGCCCCCTGTGGGGCCGACACCAGAGTGGATAGAGAGGTAAAAGGTATTAACCGACAGTGTCAACTCCTTACATAAAAGGGTGGATGACGTAACAGCTGTGGGACAGCCGGCTTCGCAGCCCGCGCCTGCCCAGGCGTCTCAAAGGCCATCAGGGGCTCAAAAACGCCCGCTCTCTCAGATGGCAGACACAGATGTCGACACGGAGTCTGACTCCAGTGTCGACAAGGTGGAGACATATACACAATCCAATCCGTGACTTGATCCCGGCAATAAAAAATGTGTTATACATTTCTGACTTTAACCTCTATAAATGGGTTTTAGGTTTGGGGAGAAAAAACAGGCAGTGTTTTGTTCCCCCATCAGATGAATAAATGAAGTGTGTGAAAAGTGTGGGTTCCCCCGTTAAGAAACTGGTAATTTATAAAAAGTTACTGATGGCGTACCCTTTCCCGCAGGAGGATAAGTTACGCTGGGAGATATCCCCTAGGGTGGATAAGGCGCTCACACGTTTGTCAAAAAAGGTGGCACTGCCGTCTTAGGATACGGCCACTTTAATAGGTACCTGTTGATAAAAAAAACAGGAGGCTATCCTGAAGTCTGTATTTACACACTCAGGTACTAGACTGAGACCTGCAGATAGTGCTGCTGCAGCGTGGTTGGTGACCCTGTCAAACAGGGATAATAGTTGGCAAACATAAAAACATATTAAAGACGTTGTCTTATATATGGGGGATGCACAGAGGGATATTTTGCCGGCTGGCATCCAAAATAAATGTAATGTCCATTCTGTCAGGAGGGTATTAGAGACCTGTCACTGGACAGGTGATGCTGACTTAAAAAGCGCATAGAGAGCCTTATAAGAGTGAGGAATTATTTGGGGATGGTCTCTGGGACCTTGTATCCACAGCAACTGCTGGGAAGAAATAATTTTACCTCAGGTTTCCTCACAGAAAAAGGTACAGTCCTTTCGGCTTCAGAAAAGCAAGCGGGTCAAATGGCGCTTCCTTTCTGTACAGAGACAAGGGTAGAGGGAAAAAGCTGCACCAGTCAGCCTGTTCCCAGAATCAAGATTCTTCCCCCGCCTCCTGTGAGTACACACCATGACGCGGGTGCTCCACAGGTGTAGCCAGGTACGGTGGGGGGCCGCCTCAAAAATTTCAGCAATTAGTGGGCTCGCTCACAGGTGGATCCCTGTTTCTTCCAAGTAGTATTTCAGGGGTACAAGCTGGAATTAGAGATGTCTCCCCCCAGCCGTTTCCTAAAATATGCCTTGCTGACAACTCCCTCAAGCAGGGAGGCTGTGCTAGAGGCAATTAATAAGCGGTATTCCCAGCAGGTAATACTCAAGGTGCCCCTACTTCAACAAGGACGGGGTTACTATTCCACACGGGTTGGGGTACCGAAACCGCATGGTTCGGTGTGACCCATTTTATATTTAAAATCCTTGAACATAAAAAAATTCAAGTTCAAGATGGAATCGCTCAGGGCGGTTATTGTAAGCCTGGACGAGGGGGATTACATGGTATCCCGGGACATCAAGGATGCTTACCTGCATGTCCCCATTTACCATCCTCGCCAGGAGTACCTCAGGTTTGTGGTACAGGATTACCATTACCAAGTCCAGACACTGCCGTTTGGACTGTACATGGCACCGAGGGTGTTTTATCAAGGTAATGGCCGAAATGATGATACTCCTTCAAAAAAAGGGAGTTGTAATTATCCCGTAATTGGACAATCTCGTTATAAGGGCGAGGTCCAAGGAGCAGTTGGTAGTCGGGGTAGCACTATTTTGGAAAGTGCTACAACAGCATAGGTGGATTCTAAACAGTCCAAAGTCACAGCTGGTTCCTATGACACGTCTACTGTTCCTGGGGATGGTTCTGGACATAAACCAGAAATAGTGTTTCTCCCGGAGGAGAAAGCCAAGGAGTTGTCATCTCTAGTCAGAGACCTCCTGAAACCAAAATAGGTAGCGGTGCATCATTGCACGCGAGTCCTGGGAAAAATGGTAGCTTCTTACGAAGCAATCCCATTAGGCAGGTTCCATACAAGAACTTTTCAGAGGGACCTGTTGGACAAGTGGTCCGGATCGCATCTTCCGATGCATAGGCTGATAACCCTGTCTCCAAGGACCAGGGTATCTCTACTGTGGTGGCTGCAGAGTGCCCATCTTCAAGAGGGCCGCAGGTTCGGCATACAGGACTAGGTCCTAGTGACCATGGATTCCAGCCTTTGAGGCTGGGGGGCAGTCACATAGGGAAGAAACTTCCAGGGACTTTGGTCAAGTCAGGTTATTTCCCTATACATAAATATAATGGATCTGAGGGCCATTTACAATGCCCTGAGGCCAGCAAGGCCTCTGCTTCAAAACCAGCCGGTACTGATCCAATCAGACAACATCACGGCAGTCGCCCATGTAATCAACAGGGCGGCACAAAAAGCAGGATGGCGATGGCAGAAGCCACAAGGATTCTCCGATAGGCGGAAAATCATGTGTTAGCACTGTCAGCAGTGTTCATTCCCGGAGTGGACAACTGGGAAGCAAATCTTCTCAACAGACACGACCTCCACCCGGGAGAATGGGGACTTCCTCCAGAAGTCTTCCAATAGGATTGTACACCATTGGGAAAGGCCACAGGTGGACATGATGGCGTCCCGCCTTAACAAAAAGCTATAAAAGATATTGCTCCAGGTCAAGGGACCCTCAGGCGATAGCTATGGACGCTCTGGTAACACCGTGGGTGTACCAGTCGGTTTAGGTGTTCTCCCCTCTGCCTCTCATACCAAAGGTACTGAGAATAATAAGAAGGCGAGGAGTAAGAACGATACTCGTGGATGGCCAAGAAGAGCTTGGTACCCAGAACTTCAAGAATTTATATCAGAGGACCAATGGCCTCTGCCACTCAGTCAGGACCTGCGGCAGCAGGGGCCCTGTCTGTTCCAAGACTTACCGCGGCTGCGTTTGACGGCATGGCGGTTGAACGCCGGATCCTGAAGGAAAAGGGTATTCCGGAGGAAGTAATTCCTACGCTTACTAAAGCCAGGAAAGAGGTTACAGCAACTCATTATCACCGCATATGGCGAAAATATGTTGCATGGTGTGAGGCCGAAAGGGCCCCAACAGAGGAATTTCAACTAGGTCGATTTCTGCATTTCCTGCAAGCAGGAGTGACTATGGGCCTTAAATTGGGTTCCATTAAGGTACAGATCTCGGCTCTGTCGATTTTCTTTCAAAAAAGAACTAGCTTCAGTACCTGAAGTTCAGACATTTATAAAAGGAGTGCTGCATAGTCAGCCCCCGTTTGTGCCTCCTGTGGCACCTTGGGATCTCAACGTGGTGTTGAGTTTTCTTAAAATCACTTTGGTTTGAACCACTAAAAACCGTGGATCTGAAATATCTCACATGGAAGGTGGTTATGTTATTTGCCTTGGCTTCTGCCAGGCGAGTATCAGAATTGGCGGCTTTGTCTTGTAAAAGCCCTTATTTGATTTCCATATGGATAGGGCAGAATTGAGGACTCGTCCCCAGTTTCTCCCTAAGGTGGTGTCAGCGTTTCACCTGAACCAGCCTATTGTGGTGCCTGCGGCTACTAAGGATTTGGAGGACTCCAAGTTGCTAGACGTTGTCAGGGCCCTGAAAATATATGTTTCCAGGACGGCTGGAGTCAGAAAATCTGACTCGCTGTTTATCCTATATGCACCCAACAAGCTGGGTGCTCCTGCTTCTAAGCAGACTATTGCTCGTTGGATTTGTAGTACAATTCAGCTTGCACATACTGTGGCAGGCCTGCCACAGCCAAAATCTGTCAATGCCCATTCCACAAGGAAGGTGGGCTCATCTTGGGCGGCTGCCCGAGGGGTCTCGGCTTTACAACTTGGCCGAGCAGCTACTTGGTCAGGGGCAAACACGTTTGCAAAATTCTACAAATTTGATACCCTGGCTGAGGAGGACCTGGAGTTCTCTCATTCGGTGCTGCAGAGTCATCCGCACTCTCCCGCCCGTTTGGGAGCTTTGGTATAATCCCCATGGTCCTTACGGAGTTCCCAGCATCCACTAGGACGTTAGAGAAAATAAGAATTTACTCACCGGTAATTCTATTTCTCGTAGTCCGTAGTGGATGCTGGGCGCCCATCCCAAGTGCGGTTTATCTGCATTACTTGTACATAGTTATTGTTAACTAAATCGGGTTATTGTTGAGCCATCTGTTGAGAGGCTCTATTGTTTCATACTGTTAACTGTGTTTCATATCACGAGTTGTACGGTGTGATTGGTGTGGCTGGTATGAGTCTTACCCGGGATTCAATATCCTTCCTTATTGTGTACGCTCGTCCGGGCACGGTACCTAACTGAGGCTTGGAGGAGGGTCATAGTGGGAGGAGCCAGTGCACACCAGGTAGTCTAAGATCTTTCTAGAGTGCCCAGCCTCCTTCGGAGCCCGCTATTCCCCATGGTCCTTACGGAGTTCCCAGCATCCACTACGGACTACGAGAAATAGAATTACCGGTGAGTAAATTCTTATTTTCATTATATGTCTTTCTCTGATTGAAACCACCATACAGATAAATGTGTCGGGGTTCCCCCCTCTACATTCGACTCACTGTGGTCCTCTTGGCTTGTTTGCATGTAATAAACACCTCAGGCGTCTTTCTCATTAGTTCCACACCAACTCCGTTATTTATAGAGGGCGATCACCACCAGATAGTATAAAAATGACAAGTTTTATTCCACAAAATTGGAATGGTCTCCAAAGCATACAGAATAATCCATAAAAACACATAAAAATTAGCATAAAAAGGTGACCCTTTTTGCCCGGTTAGGAGAGACTTATTTCCCTAGATGTTAAATGGATCCCAAAAATTGGGGGGAAAAGTCTCACCGTTTTTCCAGACGCGTACACCATGGAAAGAAGAAGTCCCACCGACGCGTTTCGATCCTGTAGAGGATCTTTTTCAAGGTATGAGGGACTCCTGTACAATTACAGATATTTATACCACTCCTTCAATCTTTCCACCAATGGTCTGTTAAATTAGTACAAAACCAGCATTTTTCAATTTCCCTATAACTAATACAATGGTTTCCTATTCTAATACATGTTTCTCTGACGTCCTATTGGATGCTGGGACTCCGTCAGGACCATGGGGATTAGCGGCTCCGCAGGAGACAGGGCACAAAAATAAAAGCTTTAGGACTAGGTGGTGTGCACTGGCTCCTCCCCCCATGACCCTCCTCCAAGCCTTAGTTAGGTTTTTGTGTCCGTCCGAGCAGGGTGCAATCTAGGTGGCTCTCCTAAAGAGCTGCTTAGAAAAAGTTATTAGGTTTTTTATTTTCAGTGAGTCCTGCTGGCAACAGGCTCACTGCAACGAGGGACTTAGGGGAGAAGAAGTGAACTCACCTGCGTGCAGGATGGATTGGCTTCTTAGGCTACTGGACACCATTAGCTCCAGAGGGATCGAACACAGGCCCAGCCATGGAGTCCGGCCCGGAGCCGCGCCGCCGACCCCCTTGCAGATGCCGAAAAGTGAAGAGGTCCAGAAACCGGCGGCAGAAGACTTTTCAGTCTTCATGAGGTAGCGCACAGCACTGCAGCTGTGCGCCATTGTTGTCAGCACACTTCACACCAGCGGTCACTGAGGGTGCAGGGCGCTGGGGGGGGGCGCCCTGGGCAGCAATGATAATACCTTGTTCTGGCTAAAAATACATCACATATAGCCCCTGGGGCTATATGGATGTATTTAACCCCTGCCAGGTCTCACAAACACCGGGAGAAGAGCCCGCCGAAATAGGGGGCGGGGCCTATCTCCTCAGCACACAGCGCCATTTTCCTGCACAGCTCCGCTGCGAGGAAGGCTCCCAGGACTCTCCCCTGCACTGCACTACAGAAACAGGGTAAAAAAACAGAGAGGGGGGGCACTTTTTTGGCGATATTGATATATTAAGCTGCTATAAAGGAAACAACACTTCTGTAGGGTTGTTCCTATATATTTATAGCGCTTGGGTGTGTGCTGGCAAACTCTCCCTCTGTCTCCCCAAAGGGCTAGTGGGGTCCTGTCTTCGATAAGAGCATTCCCTGTGTGTCTGCTGTGTGTCGGTACGTGTGTGTCGACATGTATGAGGACGATGTTGGTGTGGAGGCGGAGCAATTGCCGGTAATGGTGATGTCACCCCCTAGGAAATCGACACCGGAATGGATGGCTTTGTTTATGGAATTACGTGATAATGTCAGCACGTTACAAAAATCAGTTGACGACATGAGACGGCCGGCAAACCAGTTAGTACCTGTCCAGGCGTCTCAGACACCGTCAGGGGCTGTAAAACGCCCTTTACCTCAGTCGTCGACACAGACCCAGACACGGACACCGAATCTAGTGTCGACGGTGAAGAAACAAACGTATTTTCCAGTAGGGCCACACGTTATATGATCACGGCAATGAAGGAGGCTTTGCATATCTCTGATACTGCAAGTACCACAAAAAGGGGTATTATGTGGGGTCTGAAAAAACTACCTGTAGTTTTTCCTGAATCAGAGGAATTGAATGAAGTGTGTGATGAAGGGTTAACCCCGATAGAAAACTGCTAATTTCAAAGAAGTTATTGGCATTATATCCTTTCCCGCCAGAGGTTAGGGTGCGCTGGGAAACACCCCCTAGGGTGGATAAGGCACTCACACGCTTATCAAAACAAGTGGCGTTACCGTCTCCTGAAACGGCCGCCCTCAAGGATCCAGCTGATAGGAGGCTGGAAACTACCCTGAAAAGTATATACAGTCATACTGGTGTTATACTGCGACCAGCCATCGCCTCAGCATGGATGTGCAGTGCTGGGGTGGTTTGGTCGGATTCCCTGACTGAAAATATTGATACCCTGGATAGGGACAGTATTTTATTGACTATAGAGCAATTAAAGGATGCTTTTCTTTATATGCGAGATGCTCAGAGGGATATTTGCACTCTGGCATCGAGAGTAAGTGCGATGTCCATATCTGCCAGAAGAAGTTTATGGACGCGACAGTGGTCAGGTGATGCGGATTCCAAACGGCATATGGAAGTATTGCCGTATAAAGGGGAGGAATTATTTGGGGTCGGTCTATCGGATTTGGTGGCCACGGCAACAGCCGGGAAATCCACCTTTTTACCTCAGGTCCCCTCCCAACAGAAAAAGACACGGTCTTTTCAGCCGCAGTCCTTTCGTTCCTATAAGAACAAGCGGGCAAAAGGACAGTCATATCTGCCCCGAGGCAAAGGAAAGGGTAAGAGAGTGCACCAAGCAGCTCCCTCCCAGGAGCAGAAGCCCTCCCCGGCTTCTGCAAAGCCCTCAGCATGACGTTGGGGCTTTACAAGCGGACTCAGGGGCGGTGGGGGGTCGACTCAAGAATTTCAGCGCACAGTGGGCTCACTCACAGGTGGACCCCTGGATCCTGCAGGTAGTATCTCAGGGTTACAGGTTGGAATTCGAGAAGTCTCCCCCTCGCCGGTTCCTAAAGTCTGCTCTGCCAACGTCTCCCTCAGACAGGGCGACGGTATTGGAAGCCATTCACAAGCTGTATTCTCAGCAGGTGATAGTCAAGGTACCCCTCCTACAACAGGGAAAGGGGTATTATTCCACACTATTTGTGGTACCGAAGCCGGACGGCTCGGTAAGACCTATTCTAAATCTGAAATCTTTGAACCTGTACATACAAAAATTCAAGTTCAAGATGGAGTCACTCAGAGCAGTGATAGCGAATCTGGAAGAAGGGGACTTTATGGTGTCCCTGGACATCAAGGATGCTTACCTGCATGTCCCAATTTGCCCTTCACATCAAGGGTACCTCAGGTTCGTGGTGCAAAACTGTCATTATCAGTTTCAGACGCTGCCGTTTGGATTGTCCACGGCACCTCGGGTCTTTACCAAGGTAATGGCCGAAATGATGTTTCTTCTGCGAAGAAAAGGCGTATTAATTATCCCTTACTTGGACGATCTCAATTGACCCCGACGACACGTCTGCTGTTCCTGGGAATGATTCTGGACACGGTTCAGAAAAAGTTGTTTCTTCCGGAGGAGAAAGCCAGGGAGTTATCCGAACTTGTCAGGAACCTCCTAAAACCAGGAAAAGTGTCTGTGCATCAATGCACAAGAGTCCTGGGAAAAATGGTGGCTTCTTACGAAGCGATTCCATTCGGCAGATTCCACGCACAAACTTTTCAGTGGGATCTGCTGGACAAATGGTCCGGATCGCATCTGCAGATGCATCAGCGGATAACTTTTGTCTCCACGGACAAGGGTGTCTCTTCTGTGGTGGTTGCAGAGTGCTCATCTGTTAGAGGGCCGCAGATTCGGCATACAGGACTGGGTCCTGGTGACCACGGATGCCAGTCTGAGAGGCTGGGGAGCGGTCACACAGGGAAGAAACTTCCAGGGAGTGTGGTCAAGCCTGGAGATGTCTCTTCACATAAATATACTGGAGCTAAGAGCGATTTACAATGCTCTAAGCCTGGCAAAACCCCTGCTTCAGGGTCAGCCGGTGTTGATCCAGTCGGACAACATCACGGCAGTCGCCCACGTAAACAGACAGGGCGGCACAAGAAGCAGGAGGGCAATGGCAGAAGCTGCAAGGATTCTTCGCTGGGCGGAAGATCATGTGATAGCACTGTCAGCAGTGTTCATTCCGGGAGTGGACAACTGGGAAGCGGACTTCCTCAGCAGACACGATCTACACCCGGGAGAGTGGGGACTTCATCCAGAAGTCTTCCACATGATTGTGAACCGTTGGGAAAAACCAAAGGTGGATATGATGGCGTCCCGCCTCAACAAAAAACTGGACAGGTATTGCGCCAGGTCAAGAGACCCTCAGGCAATAGCTGTGGACGCTCTGGTAACACCGTGGGTGTTCCAGTCAGTGTATGTGTTTCCTCCTCTGCCTCTCATACCAAAAGTACTGAGAATTATACGGCAAAGGGGAGTAAGAACGATACTCGTGGCTCCGGATTGGCCAAGAAGAACTTGGTACCCGGAACTTCAGGAGATGCTCACGGAAGATCCGTGGCCTCTACCTCTAAGACGGGACCTGCTTCAGCAGGGACCGTGTCTATTCCAAGACTTACCGCGGCTGCGTTTGACGGCATGGCGGTTGAACGCCGAATTCTGAGGGGAAAAGGCATTCCGGAAGAGGTCATCCCTACCCTGGTAAAAGCCAGGAAGGAGGTGACTGCACAACATTATCACCGCATTTGGAGAAAATATGTTGCGTGGTGTGAGGCCAGGAAGGCCCCGACGGAGGAATTTCAACTGGGTCGATTCCTACATTTCCTGCAAACAGGATTGTCTATGGGCCTCAAATTAGGGTCCATTAAGGTTCAAATTTCGGCCCTGTCGATTTTCTTCCAGAAAGAATTGGCTTCAGTTCCTGAAGTCCAGACTTTTGTAAAAGGAGTACTACATATACAGCCCCCGGTTGTGCCCCCAGTGGCTCCGTGGGATCTTAATGTAGTTTTGGATTTTCTCAAATCCCATTGGTTTGAGCCACTCAAATCGGTGGATTTGAAATATCTTACATGGAAAGTAACCATGCTACTGGCCCTGGCTTCAGCCAGGAGAGTGTCAGAATTGGCGGCTTTATCATATAAAAGCCCATATCTGATTTTCCATTCGGACAGGGCAGAACTGCGGACGCGTCCTCAGTTTCTGCCTAAGGTGGTTTCAGCGTTTCACCTGAACCAGCCTATTGTGGTGCCTGCGGCTACTAGCGATTTGAAGGATTCCAAGTTGCTGGACGTTGTCAGGGCATTGAAAATATATATTTCAAGGACGGCTGGAGTCAGAAAATCTGACTCGCTGTTTATACTGTATGCACCCAACAAGCTGGGTGCTCCTGCTTCTAAGCAGACGATTGCTCGTTGGATTTGTAGCACAATTCAACTTGCACATTCTGTGGCAGGCCTGCCACAGCCTAAATCTATCAAGGCCCATTCCACAAGGAAGGTGGGCTCATCTTGGGCGGCTGCCCGAGGGGTCTCGGCATTACAACTCTGCCGAGCAGCTACGTGGTCGGGGGAGAACACGTTTGTAAAATTCTACAAATTTGATACCCTGGCTAAAGAGGACCTGGAGTTCTCTCATTCAGTGCTGCAGAGTCATCCGCACTCTCCCGCCCGTTTGGGAGCTTTGGTATAATCCCCATGGTCCTGACGGAGTCCCAGCATCCACTAGGACGTCAGAGAAAATAAGATTTTACTTACCGATAAATCTATTTCTCGTAGTCCGTAGTGGATGCTGGGCGCCCATCCCAAGTGCGGATTGTCTGCAATACTTGTACATAGTTATTGTTACAAAAAAATCGGGTTGTTATTGTTGTGAGCCGTCTGTTCAGAGGCTCCTACGTTTGTCATACTGTTAACTGGGTTCAGATCACAGGTTGTACGGTGTGATTGGTGTGGCTGGTATGAGTCTTACCCGGGATTCAAAATCCTTCCTTATTGTGTACGCTCGTCCGGGCACAGTATCCTAACTGAGGCTTGGAGGAGGGTCATGGGGGGAGGAGCCAGTGCACACCACCTAGTCCTAAAGCTTTTATTTTTGTGCCCTGTCTCCTGCGGAGCCGCTAATCCCCATGGTCCTGACGGAGTCCCAGCATCCACTACGGACTACGAGAAATAGATTTATCGGTAAGTAAAATCTTATTTTCAGGGTTGTCCCGATTCCCGCCCCCACAATGGCGTTATTTCCAAAATTTCCCGCCAGAAGACGGGACGCTTCCGGTTCCGGCTGGCGTTCTAATACGGCCGATGTAAGGGATTTGGTTGGCGGAAGTAGCCGGACACTCGCGTCTAGGCACTTCCGGTAACGGAGGTCTGGCACAGATGGTTGGCAAAGGGGATGGTCCCCTTTCTGGCGGGAAATTTTGGAAATAACGCCATTGTGGGGGCGGGAATCGGGACAACCCTGAAACATGTATTAGAATAGGAAACCATTGTATTAGTTATAGGGAAATTGAAAAATGCTGGTTTTGTACTAACTTAACAGACCATTGGTGGAAAGATTGAAGGAGTGGTATAAATATCTGTGATTGTACAGGAGTCCCTCACACCTTGAAAAAGATCCTAGAAAGACATATAATGAAAGGCTTTTAAAACAACCCTTTTTTGTGAGTGCTCTGTGTAAGGGGGCAACCCCAAGAACAGTTATACACAGGTGGTGGGACAATTCCAGAAACGTGTTAAAGAAACACCAGAATACTGTGGAATATCATCACAGGACTACATTATTTTTGACTTATTGTATCAGCACTCGAGTGTTTTGCATACGGGGTAACCCCGGTAACAAACACATATAGGAGTGGTGGTGGTAGAGCTCCAGGAATCCATTAAGAAGTGTTGAAATACTGTGGAATATTGTAACGGGATTACACTATTTTTTGTGTTTGTCTCTCTTTTTTTCATGTAATTTGAATCCTCATCTGTGAAGATAACAAGGAATTCTTTTGAACAGGGGAGTAGATATTTCTCTTCTTATACCTAGCGCTGTCTCTGTTTGATCAAATTTTTATTGTCTATATTGTGTGAAGTGATTGGTGTATCACTCAGATCTACAGTTTAGCTGCTTCGTATTGCGCCCAGTAAGAAACTCCAAACTTTTGTTCAGAATTTGTTTGTTTACACCAAGGAGGTTCTATAACTGGTGCAGCAAAATGTTTAACTTCAGAGAAAGTAGAAAAATGAGACTAGATTCTCTCTTTAACCCCGTGATAGATAACATTGAGTGTTACGATCCTGATGCTCAGGACAGGGGAGATCTTATGTAGTGAGTCCTGAGCACCAAGACGGAATGCTGGCATTGGGAAATGGGAAGGAAATAGCCCCTAGCACCCTACCTCCGTTGTCTTACCCGTGTTATCAATTCACGCCTGAACGACTATGGTTTATTGGGCCCACGGCAGCCGCGTTTGAAGGGCGGATTAGGTCTGCCCAACTCCGATGCCCCCTCAGGTCTTAAAGAGAGACAAGGCGTGAACTGAGACAGGGTAATAACAAGGGGACCTCTAACTGAAACAACCACGCTAGGGGCTATAAACTACCTAAAAACTAAACGTATGTGCAGCACGCCGCCAAAGGAAAAAGAACTACAAAGAAACCACTGTCCACTCCCCTACACGGCACCGCCGAATTCCGAAGAGGACAGTGAAAGCGGAAACCTCCGCAAATGCACCAATTCACAGAGAAGTAAACACTAAGCGGCATAGGCCGCAACACGCGGCAGAAGCCGCTACTCACGAAACCAGGCAAGAACTCCAGATGACAGAAACAGGTTCGCAAGGACTAGAAGGATTCCCAGGACCGGCTTCGGACCTCCAAAGTACCAGAGGGCAGGGACCAAGATCCACCAAACACGGCTGACAGGAACAGAGTTCTGCAAGGCAGGAACAGCATACAAGAAGCTATCACCGGCGGGGCTGCAGTGTGCTGGCTCACATAAAAAGGCCCTGCTGGCCAATAACAGGAGGGCCAGCAGGACCAGCCCCCAGACCCTAATTACTAGTTGCCGTGCAGCTGCCCTGCTGCACGAGCAACCTAATTAACTATTCTTAGCAACGGGGAATGCGGTCCACCTGTGGCGTCCCCGTTGCTATGCACCCGGCGGCCCTGCACGCACGGCGTCCTGCGTTGCCAGGGACCCGGCGACTATCGTGCGCACGGCGTCCTGGCGTTGCTAGGCGCCGTGCGGGGGACAGGGAAGGAGAGAGGCGCGGCGGCCGTGACCGCTGCTCAGTCAGGGCACGGCCGAAGACCGCCGCGCCTAACATTGAGGTCACAGATGTGGATTTGGAAACCATGATGTTAAAACTTGAAAAGGACATCATGAAGGAAAGCAAAATCTGGTGGGAGATTGCATTGTTGGGAAAAATACATTTCACACCAGATGATTCCAAAGGGTCTCAAAATAAATAAAAAACCCTCCTTTACATACATCTACCTCAGAGGAATTTAAGAGAGAATGGCAATCGATTGTGGATAAATGCTCCAGCTCATTAATGGGACTCATTGTAGAAGAAAGAGGGCGTGAATTAAAGAAATTGGAGGAGATTGAAAAAAGTAGAGCCCTCATTAGTCCTTTTGTAGAATCAGCAGAATATAACGAGAAAGAGAGAGATATTGAATTAAAGTTAAAAAGGACAGAGAAAGTCTTAAAAGAGAAAAAATTAAGAAAGTTCCGAAGGGATAAGTGTTTATTGAATGAGGAAAATCTTAATGAGGCAGGATACACAACACCTAAGAGAGGCATACAATGGACGGAGAGGGACTTAAGTAGGGATAATGATTATGAAGATAGGGGGAGGAGAACATATAGACCCCAATCCCAAAGAATTCCTCGTCAAAGATATTATAGGAAGATGGATCACTATATACCAGAGAGACATAGAGACAGGTTTATACGAGAGGAGAGAATGCAAGGGAATCAGGGGCCCTACCAATACCCACATAGATATGGTCCATATCAGACCAATAACTATTCCATCTCAACAAGGAATAAATATCAGCCTTTAGACGATGGGAATTCGGAGGACAATCAGGTACAAATCACAAGAGGAGGGAGATAGAACACATAGGCAATCTCATTTTTTAGGGCAAGACAGGAGATTTCGGAGAGACAATTAAAAACAAGGAGGGGGAAAAGGGGAGGGAAAAGAAACCCCCTAAAAAAACATAGAAAGAAGAGGACAAAAATAGGAGAACATGTAATGAGGAGTGTTGAAAGTAGGGAGGATTCGACTCAAGGTGTAGAAAATGCCTGTAAAAATGAAGGAAAAATTTTCAACCTAAGCACCCATAATTTGTCAGTCCAGGAAAGGAGTCTTCTGGAGAAAGGGCTAAAGTATGCCCCTACTGCCAAATGTAATTCATTTGATGTCTTTGTGGACCTCCAAAAGTTCACTAGGAAATTAGCTATTAAAAAATTCTTTCTTACAAGAGAGGGAGATAAAGACGTAAGGGAACAGGAAGGAGGGTATACTACCCCATTCAAACCTAGGTCTACGTTCAATCCCTCTTACTGGAAAGGTAGTTATATAGATGCCTTTAGTAGTCAAGTGTTAGAAGACATTAGAAGGATAGAAAAGAAAAAGATCAGATATAATTTGAGTTGGAAAGAGAGACAAGCATTGAAAGACTTATCCAAAAACAAAGAGATAATCATCAAACCCGCCGATAAGGGCGGGGAGGTCGTGGTCATGAACATCACTGACTTGACGATAGGGGTACATACAGGAAATTGAGGAATGACCCTACAGATACCTTTTTGGCTGAATTGAAGGTACTTATTGACATCTATGAAAAAATGGGACTATAAGCGATACAGAAAGAAAATTTATCATTACAGAGGAACCAGTAATACCAGTCCTGTATGTACTCCCCAAAATTCACAAATCTTTGATCAATCCCCCGGGACGCCCAATAGTCTCGGGAATTGAATCCATGACAGCAAACTTGTCCCAATTTATTGATTATTATTTGCAGCCCCTTGTTTTAAAAAACAGATCACATCTAAAAGACACAGCAGCTTTGTTGAATATATTGGAGGGTATTACGTGGGAAGAGGGTCTTTGGTTGGTGAGTGCGGACGTCAGTTCCCTGTATACGATCATTGATCATATGCAGGTAATAGAGGCAGTCTCTGGCCATTTAAAGAACACAGAATATAGTGCAAATTTACAAGAACTGCTCCTAAGGAGTATTGAATTCATACTCCACCACAATTATTTTCTATTTAAAGATGATTTCTTCATACAAAAGAGGGACGTCCATGGGCACCAGGTTTGCTCCGAGTTATGCCAACTTATTTATGGGTTGTTGGGAGGAGGAGAGAATTTGGAACAACAACCCATTTGGAGCAAACCTGGTGTCCTGGTCACGATATATTGACAATATTTTTTTCGTCTGGAAGGGGGATTTAACAAATTTGGAGTCGTTTTGTGAATATCAATGGAAATGATAAGAACATCAAGTTGTCTTTTGAGAAAAGCCAGATGGAAATAAATTATTTAGATATAACTGTATATATCAAAGAAAATAAGATACATACTAGAAACTATAGAAAAAATACAGATTCCTTTGCTTATATTACGTCTGGAAGCTGCCATCATGTCAACTGGCTGGAATCTATCCCTGGTGGGCAGCTCAAACGTTTAAGACGTAATTGTTCAGAAATGAATGTGTTTGAGGAACAGGATGCAGATATGAAATCCATTTTCAAATCGTGCGGATATAACTCAGACAAAATAGAGAATGGTATGGAAATTACAAGGAAAATAAACAGAAAAGATCTATTAAATACTACAGGAAAAAGTAAGGAACAAAATGATAGATATGCCTGGGCGTTTATAACTGACTTCAACACACAACATAAAGAAATTAAAAATGTTCTTAAAAAACATTGGCCATTGTTATTGAGAGACCCGATAATAGGCTCCATAATCCCTAGTAAACCAAGTTATATATATAGAAAGGCCTCCAATTTGAAAGACCATTTGGTAAAGAGTGCACACCTGAACCAAGACCGCAAAACAGGACAAATCACGTTGATTGGATTTTACAGGTGCGGCACCTGTATAGGGTGTAAAAATATTAGAGGAAATACAACAAAAAAATGTGAAGTGGTTATGATTAATGATAACACACATAAGATAAAGGAATTTATTACATGCACCAGTAAGGATATTATATATGCTGTCGAATGTACATGTAATAAATTCTATATAGGGAGAACAACGAGACCCCTGAAGGTGAGAATAGGGGAGTACCTCCGTAACATCAGGAAGGGGTTAGAAACTCACTCTCTTTCCTCACATTTCAAACAGAACCATAATTGTGATACAGGCCATATAAAAAAAAATGTTTGGCTTGAAACAAATTAGGAAGGATAAAAGACATTGTAACATTACAAGTTCGATTGCTAAAAGTGAAATGAAAATGATCTTTCAATATGGAACTCTAATCCCTGGGGGACTAAACAGTGATTTTGAAGTAAAATGGTTTTTGTGATAATCTTGGAACATGTCATATATCGATTCAACATCTTCTCTCTATGTATATTTTTATTTTTTCAGCATTTAACAATGGACTTATTACAAAGGACTATTGTGGGTATAGAATATAAAGAGAAAGAACATGAGAAGACGGACCACTGGAAAATGGAGGAAATGGACATTTTAATAAAGATAAAAAGATGTCATGCCGTGGAGGACCTCGGGAAAATGGCCGCCTCGCCGCATCCGGTGACGTCACTTCCGGGAAGAGTAAACGGGAATTGCACAGCCAGATCCGTGCCACATTGTGCAGTGCTCACAGGAGATGACGCGACCGGATGCGCTGACGCTTCCGGTTCCAGCTGGCGTTCTAATACGGCCGATGTAAGGGATTTGGTTGGCGGAAGTAGCCGGACACTCGCGTCTAGGCACTTCCGGTAACGGAGGTCTGGCACGGATGGTTGGCAAAGGGGATGGTCCCCTTTCTGGCGGGAAATTTTGGAAATAACGCCATTGTGGGGGCGGGAATCGGGACAACCCTGAAACATGTATTAGAATAGGAAACCATTGTATTAGTTATAGGGAAATTGAAAAATGCTGGTTTTGTACTAACTTAACAGACCATTGGTGGAAAGATTGAAGGAGTGGTATAAATATCTGTGATTGTACAGGAGTCCCTCATACCTTGAAAAAGATCCTCTACAGGATCGAAACGCGTCGGTGGAACTTCTTCTTTCCATGGTGTACCCGTCTGGAAAAACGGTGAGACTTTTTTCCCCAATTTTTGGGATCCATTTAACATCTAGGGAAATAAGTCTCTCCTAACCGGGCAAAAAGGGTCACCTTTTTATGCTAATTTTTATGTGTTTTTATGGATTATTCTGTATGCTTTGGAGACCATTCCAATTTTGTGGAATAAAACTTGTCATTTTTATACTATCTGGTGGTGATCGCCCTCTATAAATAACGGAGTTGGTGTGGAACTAATGAGGAAGACGCCTGAGGTGTTTATTACATGCAAACAAGTCAAGAGGACCACAGTGAGTCAAATGTAGAGGGGGGAACCCCGACACATTTATCTGTATGGTGGTTTCAATCAGAGAAAGACATATAATGAAAGGCTTTTAAAAAACCCTTTTTTGTGAGTGCTCTGTGTAAGGGGGCAACCCCAAGAACAGTTATACACAGGTGGTGGGACAATTCCAGAAACGTGTTAAAGAAACACCAGAATACTGTGGAATATCATCACAGGACTACATTATTTTTGACTTATTGTATCAGTACTCGAGTGTGAGCGTTTTGCATAGGGGGTAACCCCGGTAACAAACACATATAGGAGTGGTGGTGGTAGAGCTCCAGGAATCCATTAAGAAGTGTTGAAATACTGTGGAATATTGTAACGGGATTACACTATTTTTTGTGTTTGTCTCTCTTTTTTTCATGTCATTTGAATCCTCATCTGTGAAGATAACAAGGAACTCATTTGAACAGGGGAGTAGATATTTCTCATACCTAGCGCTGTCTCTGTTTGATCGAATTTTTATTGTCTATATTGTGTGAAGTGATTGGTGTATCACTCAGATCTACAGTTTAGCTGCTTCGTATTGCGCCCAGTAAGAAACTCCAAACTTTTGTTCAGAAGTTGTCCAGGGAGAGGTTGTTGCGGTCCATCGCGCTCACGACACAGCTGCTTAGGAAGCAAGGTTGGATCCTGAACCTTCCAAAGTCTCATCTGGAGCCGACTAGGTGGCTGTCTTTCCTGGGAATGATCCTCGACACGGAAGTGCATTGGGTATATCTCCCGGTGGAGAAAGCATTGTTGATTCAAACAATGGTCCGGGATGTCCTAAAACCTAACCAGGTATCGGTTCATCAATGTATACGCCTTCTGGGGAAGATGGTTGCTGCCTACGAGGCTCTTCAGTACGGCAGGTTTCATGCTCAACCTTTTCAGCTGGACCTCTTGGACCAGTGGTCGGGCTCTCACCTACACATGCACAAGAGGATACGCCTGTCTCCGAAAGCCAGGATTTCACTACTGTGGTGGCTACAACTTCCGCACCTTCTGGAAGGGCGAAGGTTTGGAATTCAAGACTGGATCCTTTTAACCACAGATGCAAGTCTAAGAGGTTGGGGAGCTGTTGCTCTGGGGGAAACCTTTCAGGGACGATGGTCGGATCAAGAATCACTTCTCCCAATAAACATCCTGGAACTCAGGGCCGTGTACAACGCCCTTCTGCAAGCAGCACACCTTCTACAGGATCGGGCTGTTCAGGTGCAGTCGGACAACATGACCTTTGTGGCCTACATAAACCGACAAGGCGGAACGAAGAGTAGGGCGGCCATGTCAGAGGTGTCAAAAATCCTCAGCTGGGCAGAAAGGCTTGCGGTGGCGATGTCGGCAATCCTTCATTCCGGGCGTACACAACTGGGAAGCAGACTTCCTCAGCAGACACGATCTCCATCCAGGAGAGTGGGGCCTCTATCCGGAGGTGTTTGAGAAGGTAACCGGTTGGTGGGGGGTTCCTCACATAGACATGATGGCCTCCCACCTCAACAAGAAGCTACGGAGGTACTGTTCCAGGTCAAGAGACCCACAGGCAGTGGCGGTGGACGCACTGGTAACGCCGTGGGTATTCAAGTCAGTGTATGTGTTCCCTCCACTTCCTCTGATACCAAGGGTTCTTCAACTCCTGAGAAGAACAAAGGTTCTGGCAATCCTCATTGCTCCGGACTGGCCAAGGAGGGCTTGGTACGTGGACCTTCTGGATCTTCTGCTGGACGATCCACGGCCTTTACCTCTTCGGGAGGATCTGCTCCTGCAGGGGCCGTTCGCTTATCAAGACTTACCGCGGCTACGTTTGACGGCATGGTGGTTAAACGCCAGATCTTAGCTCGGAAAGGTATCCCGAGTGAGGTCATTCCTACCCTGATACAGGCCAGGAAAGGGGTAACGTCTAAACATTACCATCGCATTTGGAAGAAATATGTTTCTTGGTGTGAGGCCAAGAAGTTTCCTGCGGTGGAGTTTCAACTTGGGTGTTTTCTCCTTTTCCTGCAAGCAGGGGTGGATATGGGACTGAGATTGGGCTCCATCAAGGTCCAGTTCTCTGCTTTGTCCATCTTTTTCCAAAAACAATTGGCTGTTCTTCCTGAGGTTCAGACCTTTTTGAAAAGGGTTCTGCACATCCAGTCTCCCTTTGTGGCGCCTACGGAACCATGGGATCTTGATGTTGTGTTGCAGTTCCTGCAATCTGCTTGGTTTGAGCCTCTACAGGAGGCTGATCTCAAGTTTCTCACGTGAAAGGCGGTCACCTTGTTGGACTTGGATTCTGCACGACGTGTGTCGGAATTGGCTTTATCTTGTAAAAGCCCATATCTGATCTTCCATGAGGACAGGGCGGAACTTAGGACTCGTCCACAGTTCCTGGCTAAGGTTGTGTCGGCTTTCTATATCAACCAACCTATTGTGGTGCCAGTGGCTACTGACTCCTCAATTACTTCAAAGGCCTTGGATGTAGTGAGGACTTTGAAAATTTACGTTAAGAGGACGGCTCGTCATAGGAAAAGTGACTCTCTGTTTGTCCTCTATGATCCCAAGAAACTTCGATATCCTGCTTCTAAGCAGTCGATTTCACGCTGGATCAGGTTTACTATCCAGCATGCTTATTCCGCGGCAGGATTTCCATGTCCGAAATCTGTTAAGGCCCACTCTACTCGTAAAGTGGGCTCTTCCTGGGTGGCTGCTCGGGTTGTCTCGGCGGTACAACTCTGCCGAGCAGCTACTTGGTCTGGGTCGAACACGTTTGCCAAGTTTTACAAGTTTGATACTTTGGCCTCTGATGACCTCAAGTTTGGTCAAGCAGTGTTGCAGGAGCCTCCGCGCTCTCCCTCCCGTACTGGGAGCTTTGGTTCATCCCCATGGTACTAATATGGACCCCAGCATCCTCTAGCACGTAAGAGAAAATAGGATTTTGGTAACATACCAGTAAATCCTTTTCTCGTAGTCCATAGAGGATGCTGGGCGCCCACCCAGTTCTGCGTTTTCCTGTATTGGGTTTGTAGTTCAGTACTGCCTGGTTCCTAGGTAAGTTCTGCGTTATTTACTGTTTCAGCTATTGCTGAGTTTTTCCTTGCATGTTGGCCGGATTTGCATGTTGTGTGAGCTGGTATAAATCTCGCCACTATCTGTGTAATTCCTTCTCTCAAAGTATGTCGTCTCCTCGGGCACTTTCTAGATTGAGTCTGGTAGGAGGGGCATAGAAGGAGGAGCCACCCCACACTATTAAACTCTTAAAGTGCCAATGGCTCCTGGTGGATCCGTCTATACCCCATGGTACTAATATGGACCCCAGCATCCGCTAAGGACTACGAGAAAAGGATTTACCGGTAGGTAACCAAAATCCTATTTTCTACGGCTTCCATAGGCGCAAGAGGTAAACTACGCAAACCAGCAACTGTAGGTGCTCAGGAACAGAGCTCAGGCTCTGCTTCCTCAAAGCCTTCAGCATGACGGTGGACCGCGATGCCTGGAAGGCTGTCAGGTGTGAGCCCGACTAAAATTCTCCCGTAACATCTGGTCAGGTTCGTATTGGGATCCCTGAATCATAGATCTTATTTCCCAGGGCTACAGACTGGAGTTCCAAGAGCTCCCACCTCAGATTCTTCAAATCAGGCTTACCAGCTTCACAAGAGGCAAGTATAACTTTACAGCATGCCATCTTTAAACTGGTACAAACTCAAGTCATTGTTCCAGTTCCACCTCATCTGCAAAACAAGGGGTACTATTCCAACTTGTTTGTACTACCGAAACCGGACGGTTCGGTAAGGCCAATTCTGAACCTCAAGTCCTTGAACCCATACTTAAGAGTGTTCAAGTTCAACTTCACATGCACCAGAGGATCCATCTGTCGGCAAAAGCCAGGATCTCCCTTCTGTGGTGGCTACAGATTTCTCACCTCGTCGAGGGTCGGAAGTTCGGAATCCAGAATTGGATTCTGTTAACCACAGAAGCAAGCCTCAGAGGTTGGGGAGCAGTCATCCAGGGGGTGCAGTTTCAAGGAAGATGGTCAAGTCAGGAAGTCATCATTCCAATCAACATTCTTGAACTCAGGGCCATATACAACATCCTTCTGCAGGCCTCATATCTTCTTCAAGATCGGGCCATTCAGGTCCAGTCAGACAATGTGATGGCAGTGACAATGTCAAATATTACCTTTAAACATAAGCTATATACTATTACGGACTAAGTACGCTATTGGCGCACTGAGTACCGTAAGGGTACGCACTTACCGTAGCAGACGCTAGGCCGTGGGCACGTGACACGAGCGGCACAGACGCTAACAGAATGATATACAGTAAACCTTAAGTAATGAAACAGTGTAAGGATATGCTTATACTTTAAACCTTAGTAGCAAAGCACTATACCTTTAAACTTTAAGTAGCGCTGGTGATACAAAGTATCAGCAGTGCATAAATCTTAACAATGCTTATACACCTTAACAATGCTTAAACAGGTTAAACCACTTTGAAAGCCCTGGCAGGAAAGTGACAACACAGCACTGATTTGTATTTGAAAACCACATGGTTCTAAGGCCACTGTGGATAGATTCTAATAAAAGGTTAAACAATACATATCATACACTACAAACTAACATCAAAATCTAACACAATAACAGAGAATAACATGAGCAATGGCGAACAAAATGGCTACAGAGAAATATACATACATGGGGATGATTCGCAAGCGCGTCCTGGATTCCAGCCCTCAGCATTCAAAAAGAAAGCCTTTTGGAGAGAGTCTTGTGTGTGACTGGCCAGGCAATGCTGGTCTTTATATACACAGCATACATTCACAATACAATGGTTCCTACAATCTCATCGTTCATTGGACACAGAAATGTGTCTCTGCATTATAACAAAGGTCATAGGTAGATTTAAACAGGTGGGCTGTGTCTTTCCCCAACTGCTGTAGTGGGTGGTATCCTCTGGATTCCCCCCGCATGTGTAATAAACAGCAAAATACAATTACTGTCCATAAACTACTTTTGTACATAACTATACGCAGGAGTGAGCGATCTTTTCCTAACTAACACCGAAATGTTACCCTTAAAATACCCTACAGCTGGATACTAAACACCACCTTTCAACCTTTATCTGATCCTTCCTATCATGTAAAGAGGAATCTCTCTGTCCAAGAACCGTTTAAACTAAACATACTTGCTGACGTTGTCTAGGGGAATATTAACTATAAAACACACTATATGGGTTAAATATGCTATGATCGAGTCGGCCGCTACACGGTCACAAACTCTACCGTAAATGCGCATACCACGCGCCAAAGCGCACGGCTGTAGAAGCTCCATTACGCAAAGTGCGAATATGCGTACGCACGGCAGAGCGTGTGCACGCGCAGCGGGCATGTGCATGGGGTTAGTACAAGGCATGTGAACCATGATATTTTTCGACTTTGACAGTCCACCCTTTGGCAGTCACCAATAACTGCCAATATCTAAACAATTTAAGCAGAAAAATATATAATACCATGAACTATCTTATTATGATTGGGAGTAGGGAGGAGAGGAGAAGGTGGGAAATGTATGACCTAGTGGGATAGTAAAGCATGTGTGTATGAAACTCATGTCTGAGGGGTCATGTATCATCGTGCCGTACATGTTCTAAAATAAGCTTCGAGGTATTGCGAAGTATACATTGAATCCTTCTTATCCCGTATTAAGGGTCTGTAAGTGGGCTAACAAACTCTACCGAGCTCTTTTCGGCTTTTTAGTTCCAACAAATGGGGTGCACATTAGTTGATGATGCATGAAGGGGGAGAATATGTGAGTGCTAATATATGTGCCTATATTACCTGTCGACTATGTGTGTCACTACCTGAAGATAGTAGAGATGAAGATAAGAAACATGCGTTATAAATGCATTCGTATGATTATGTATGTGGTCGTCCTTGGGCGTCTGTTGGAGTCTTGTTGATGTCTTGTCCAGATTGCTGTATCTTTGCTGTAAGTGGCAAGCAAAGTTTTTCAAGTGTCCATAAAGTTAAAGTCTCTGAAGCTCATCAGTTGTCTGTGAAACAGTTCATCAGTGGTCTGTATAAAGGGTCATCAAATTCTTCCGAGTAGATGTCTTTTTACCTTGGAGAAAAACAAAGGAGAAACGGGTGAAAGAAACGGACCGTGGAATCATGTCTATTCACAACATTGTCTCGATTGATGGGTCATAAATTAAACCAGTTGTTGTTACAATGCCCTCGTTCCTCAAACTCATCAATTTGGTACTTCGCTTGCAATTCATTAAAATTCGAACACATCTGAATATCAGACCAATCATTATGACAACTCCTAGGATACATAAGATACATTTCCCAACAGCAACGATAACATTTTGAGCCCATTCTCCTAAACCTTAGAACCAATTGTGTGGGTTCAACCATGATACCCAGCCGGTCAGTTCATTACCCACAGAAGTAAGGGTAAGGTTGTGTCTCCTTCGGAACTCCCACTTCAATTGCAAGATATCGTCCATCTTTTGATCTATGACCTCTGTTGGGTCCTCAGTGCTGTTTGTGATATACGTACAACACTTCACACCATACTGAGTTGCTAGGGTGACACAATACCCTCCTGTCACTGCTGTGATGTAATTTAGAACCATCCTGTGCTGGATCAGTTCCGTTTTGTAAGCTTGCAATTCTCTCCCAGTATACCTGAAGGTGTCATCATACATCTCGGTGATATTGTCTATCAGGTTCGCTAGCGCAGTAATATACCTAAAATTTATAACTCCTCTGGCGGTACGGGTGATGTCTAGCGCGAGTAGGAGTTGAATCCTGGTGGATTCGTGGATCAAATCAGAGGCTGCATGCTCTGTCCTATCTATAAGGTGTCTCTTTACAATGTGTTCGTAATGGGTGTGAGTGTAAGGAGCTTGAGCATTGCGGTGAACGTCTTTCATTTTATCATGGGTAATGGTCATTACTTCCGGCAACACTCTTCCAATGTAACACAATCCCTCTGAGTTTGGGGCAAGCCACTTATAAGCCTTCCTCCCACATATGAAATATGCATCATCGGGGAGGACATATGGGACAGAATATGACATCACCATATTACAAACCTTCCAGGTGAAAAATCCTATCCCTAACTCTCTCATTTGTCTAGTACACGTATCAGGTTGTATGATATGCGCACAGTATCCTGGTGATACTTCTCCAACTCGCATGGTCCTACTTCCTAGAGTGTACCTATATTGGAAATATCTTCCACTGTTGGCTATTTGGCGTATAAGCTCTGAGTCTACGGGCATTCTATCGGCTCTGTGTGAGAATGTCATGGTTTGGTTGTTCCATGTCACCTCCCAATTTCCCGGCTTTCGGGGATTGGAAATGTTAAAACATATGAGGGACCTATCCACATGGTATTGGTGGCGCTTCAAACTACAGTAGGAGGCCTAGAAATATAAAATTTCTTGTCCACCGGTCTCCCACCCCTTAACTCAAGTACCTCATCTATCGTTAAAAAGTATGGCACTAGTCCTGACTTTCTATGACCTTGAGGTACTTGTGAGCACTTCCAGCATTCCGTTTGGTTTAAAACCTTACCCACTAATGAGTGATAGTCACTCAATGGATTTCGGTCCATGTTTAAGGCTGGACTGACATCTCTGGATGCACCCGTCCTCAACTATGTTTTCACAATTCCTACAGATACAATTCTCTTCAGCTAACAATCCTTCACAATGTCTGTTAGTGTCATGGCTACCAGATCGTTTTCTGATACTCGCCTTTACTCGGTGATTGTGTTGCTCTTGGAATTCTACGAATCCATCCTAGTCATCAGAACCCATTCCAGATCCTTTCTCGACCTCTCTGATACTCTCACCGAAACAGACTGCTCTGGTCAACAACAGGGTCAACAGGAAAACACGGAATGCAGTCTCTTGGGGCAAGTCCATCTTACAGGAGGAGAAAGAAAGAGTTGTAATGGGGGTACAGAAAATAATTGAAGGGAAAGAAACTTGTTACGATAATTTGTCCTCTAGTCTTGTTGTTCTTCTTGCTCAGATGTCGTCTCAACAGTGCTGAATCTCAGTCTTCCCAAAACGAACACTCCAGTGATACGATATTCTTTCCGAATCAGCGATCTTTCTGTAAGGAGCATAAATCTTGCATTACCATTTGTCTAACTGTTGTGTGACATACCATCCGTAAAACATGAACGAACAAAAAGAGAGAGAACAATAGAAAAAAAACATTGTCAGATTTCCGTTCACCATCAGGCTGTCACACCAACATGTCCATCGGTGTCTCTGCACAGTCTCCCCCACCAGCATTTCCACTCTCCACCCTTTGTGCTTGGCCAGGCACAACGATGCTGGTAAGATATACTGGGGTTGGGTAGACCTCTGAAAAGACCAGGTAGACATGTGACGTTTGAGCTGTAGTTCTGCTGGTGAACGTCAGAGATGAAAAGGAAACATTTAAAGATAATCACAGAGTTTACCTGGCCGCCCTTGTGTCCACAAGGAATGACCTACCAATTACATCGACTGTAACCTCAGGCTTACTATCAAGGCTAACAATTAACTTCACTGGCTGCAAATTACAGGTGCGGCCCAAAATTTTTCCTATATGATCCCTGATTACAATTACGTGTGTCATAACTTTGCTCGTGTTCTTGTCTAGGAGGTCTGACTTTATGTGTGCTGTTACAGTTGCTGGCATAATGCCCTTCCCTTTTACACAGATAACAAACCCTTGGCTTCCTCCATGTGCCAGGGGCCTGGGGTTTTGGTCGATTTGATGCTTCTTCTAGTGCTTGGATGCTCATCACCATCAACCGCTCTCCCTGTGCTTCCCTGGTTCTTTGGATATTACGGTCATGCTCGATAGCGGACTCCCTTTTAATGCAGCCACCGAGATACCTCTCCAGTTAGGTTGAGTGGTCTGTACCCTTGTTCTCAACACTTCTTTTAAAGCTTCCATTAATACGGACACCGCTACCTCTCTATGATGTACACTTTCCTCAATGTCCGCGATCCCAGTGTATCTAGCCATTTCCTCTAATGCTCGATGGAAATAATCAGAAGCAGTTTCACCTTCTTTTTGTCTAATGGAGAAAATTTTGTTCCACTTGACAACAGTTGGGAAATATACTTCTAATTGCAGGTTGATCTGTTTAACATTCTCCTGATTGTATTCCTCAGTGAGAGGTACTTCTGCGTCTAACTTACAATCAGCGATTAATTTCGCAGGGTCAATATTGGAGGGTAGACATACCCTCAGCAATGTCCGCCAATCTTTATTATGGGGTTCGGCGGTGTTTCCTAGTTCTTTAATAAACCTTTGGCATGCGGCTAGATCTTTCCTGGGATCAGGAAATTCAGACATAATTGTCCTTAATTCTGTCCGGGACCAGGGGCAATGCATTGGAATGTTCCTGACGGGAGTGAATCCCAGAGCGTCAGTCTGTCCATTTGGGACTGCAATCACCCTAACAGGATTAAGTTAAACTACATCATCTTGTGTTGACTCTACGATATGAGGTGCAATTGTCTGTGCATAATATACAATGCCGTACTTACCTGTGGACACGACCTCACCTGACCCTCCGTAAGGGGGCTTTACTACTGCCTTTACCGATTGGGCCGTGCCCACCTGGGTGTCCTGTATGGTGGCTGCTGGAAAAAGTGCTGACATCGTGCTGGGCTCACTTTCTTGCTTGTAATCCTGAGGGAAGTTTAACATGGGGTGCAACTTGCACGGGTTAGAATTTGTACATTTATCAGTTTTACTCCTATCGTCATTAACACATTTATTACGTTTACTCTTATTGTCATTAATACAGTTATTAAGTGCACTATTACTATCATATCCCAGTATGCCATTCTCTGTAGCCATTGTTTCTCCAGTTGCCATCAGTTTCCTGCCAGGGTTGGAACCAGCTGTTTAAGCTAATTCCCTCTGTATCTCACTCTCTTGTTGCCATAAATGTAAACAGTTTGTGTGTCTGACCCTTTGTTTTTGGGATTTTATGAGACAGATCCTAAGCCTTAAATTATGCAATACCTCTGAGTCAAAACTACTTATCCCAGGAAATGGTGCTTTATCCCCCACAGTCATTCGTGTCCATTCATCACAAAAGGTCTCAGTGTGGGGACCATACTTCCCCCACATTACTAACCGAGCAGACCCCGGGGTCTGCAAGCCTCTTCAGTCTGAACCCTGACTGCTAAACGTCCCTGTGTTGTGCATTTGGCTACCATTGTGGACCTCTTTAACACAGAAAAACTTCCTAAAATGCACCAAACACAGAAGTCTACGGTGGAAGTTCTCCAAGCTCTTCCACCAGCTTCTTCTGCTCCGAGTATCACGGATCCGCCTCTTTTAGCAGACACACGTAGTCGTTGCAGGCCCTACCTCTAGGGATTTTCCTGAGAGACCAGCGAAAATTCCCTATCTTTATTTTACACAAATCACGCTTGCATGTGCTCCCTACAACACGTATGAGGGCAATTTACGCATGAATATGCGACCTCATATCACGTTGCGTCACGGGTTTACACCTACAACCGTGCGGTCCAATCGTACCACTTATAGACACTTGTTGCCTATAAATGGTAGGATCATTGGAGTCTTCCTACTGTGCTCCACAACAGCCGGAGCGTAATACAAACTCTTATCACACTCCATCGCACGTGTTCACCAAAGCCGTGCTCGCATGTTTTCACCTAGACCAAGCTTCACCAAGATTTACCAAGCTTCATCAAGATCACCAAGCTTCATCAAGATCACCAAGCTTCACCAAGATCACCAAGCGGGATTCAATACACTCATACCTTTTTCAGCCCACACTATCATTCTATAGTTTTCTGATCAGAAAAAATAATTTCCCATAAACTGATAGCTCTCCCCAGAGGTACTACAGTAAAGTAAGGTATTTAAACTAAATATTGGAAACTGAACAATTTGTGCTATTATCGTGTGGCTACTGTATCACCTAAACTAAAACAATGCTATCATGTGATTTGTATTTAGTGGGCGTATCTGTACGCACGTTGCGTAATATACACCACGTGTGTAGGCCTTTGCGTTGCGTACGCTGTCTCACACGCGGTCAGAGACACGTGTACACAGGCCGGATATATCCGCAGTAATACAAATAACACGCTTCTATAAATGTAAACGATATTCAACTATAATCGCTTACCCACACCACACAGTTTTTTCTTTATAAACCTTTAAAACTGGGTCAGGCTGTGTGTGTGCTTTACATGTACTCCCTTAAATATTACTCTTATTTTTAACTAAATAGCAACAAATTTTTCAGCACGGGTCAAAATGTATCTAATAATCAATGCTAATGGCAACAAGCGAATAGATATGCAGAATACACAAAATACAATTCTAAATTAATCTAGTAATCAATGCTTCCAATAGTATGATTCATATTGGATAGCTATCTTGCAGAACATACATTGATATAAACACACACATAATTATAATATTATATCTATGTACTATTTACTGGTCTCCCGAGACCCATTCACTCCTCTAATTTGCATATGAATGTGCCTTTGACTGTCTGTGAAGGTGGCCTTTCACTGCCAGGCAGAGGCGTAACTAGGGTTTTCGGAGCCCAGGGCAAGATGGAAATTGGCGCCCCCCCCCCCCCCCCCCCAAAAAAAAAAAACACACCAAAAGAAGCATGTGCGCGCGCCGAAACAATGGGCGTGGCCACACACCAGAAGGGGTGTGGCTACGCTCCAGAAGGGGTGTGGCCACTGAAAATGGCCCACAGTGCCAGTTACATTGCCCCACAGTGCCGGATACATGCCCCACGGTGCCGGATACATGCCCCACTCAGTGCCAGATACATTGCCCCACAGTGCCAGTTACATTGCCCCACAGTGCCAGTTACATTGCCCCACAGTGCCGGATACATGCCCCACAGTGCCGGATACATGCCCCACTCAGTGCCAGATACATTGCCCCACAGTGCCAGTTACATTGCCCCACAGTGCCGGTTACATTGCCCCACAGTGCCGGATACATACCTCACAGTGCCGGATACATGCCCCACAGTGCCAGATACATGCCCCACTCAGTGCCAGATACATTGCCCCACAGTGCCAGTTACATTGCCCCACAGTGCCAGTTACATTGCCCCACAGTGCCGGATACAATGCCCCACAGTGCTGGATACATGCCCCACAGTGCCGGATACATTACCCCACTCAGTGCCAGTTACATTGCCCCACAGTGCCGGATACAATGCCCCACAGTGCCGGATACAATGCCCCACAGTGCCAGTTACATGCCCCACAGTGCCAGTTACATGCCCCAAAGTGCCAGTTACATTGCCCCACAGTGCCAGTTACATTGCCCCACTCAGTGCCAGATACATGCCCCACAGTGCCAGTTATATGCCCCACAGTGCCAGTTACATGCCCCACTCAGTGCCAGTTACATGCCCCACAGTGCCAGTTACATGCCCCACAGTACCAGTTACATGCCCCACAGTGCCAGGCCCCACTTGGTGCCAGATACTTGCCCCGCCGGACCCCCCCCCCCCCCCGTCACTCACCTCACCGGCCGCTGGCTTCTTGTTGTGAGGGGAGGAGAGCGCAGCGCCTCTCCTTCCCCTCGCCGCTCCAGGTCTCCGGCGGCTCTCTGGCGCCGGTTCGCTAGCCAATCAGAGCTCGCGGACCGGCAGCCAATCAGGAGCCGGTCCGCAAGCTCTGATTGGCTAGCGCCGGAGACCGGACACGGCAGCGTGGCTAGTGCTCCCAGCGGCGGTGAGGGGAGGGAGAGACGCTGCGCTCTCCTCCCCTCACATTTAGGGTTAACGGGGGCAAGTGGGGCATGATGCCCTGGACGCCGGCGGCGCCCCCCTCTCCTGGGCCTGCCAGGGCGCCCAGGGCACGTGCCCCACTCGCCCTACCCTAGTTACGCCTCTGCTGCCAGGAAAAAAAACTGTTGCACAGGTTAATTTGCATTTCAATGGTTTATCTTACAACAAGCAGAGTTTAACAGATCGTGGAGGTAAAGAAGGAAAAAAAAACAACAACTTTGTTTTATATCTGTGTGTCGTTCTTACATCAAATATTCATCTTACTATTAACTTTTTATTAAACCCCATCTGAATCTATTTGTAATTGACTATGGCATGGGTTAAATAAATGCATTGGTAACTCATAAATTGTGATTTATTTTTGACCAAGGACGGCTGATTATTCCTGAGCAGACTGAAAATCAGCTATTTAGAAAAAATAAATAAATTGACCTTCCAAAAATGGCCGCTGCTCCTCCCCCTTCCACATCCATGAGGGTTACACAAAATGGAGGACAGACCATGCGGCTTCCTTTGTCACAAAAAAAATCACCATGCAAGCCCCTGAAGTTATTTTAGGCCTGAGTTTAAAAAACAACAACACTATATCAAGGCTTTTGCAGCAACTTTTAAATATACTTTTAAACCTACTTAAACAGATAAGCAATCCAATCTGAATCAAACACAATATGACTCATTTGAACCTTGTTTTGCAACAATATGGTCAGATATGCAGAGTACAGGTGTGTGCGTGTGTTACATGTGTTGCGTGCGCAGTTGGCACCAAACAGAAATTAAACAGATTAAAAAAACAAAGCTTTAAGTTCTTACCTTCTGGAAATGGATTCCACCAGCATCTCTACAAACCAAGCGGAGCAGACGCTTATCTAATCAGCACTACTGTATCCCCGACCACCAAACGGCTAACGGGATACTACCTTCCCGACCTTTGCTGCTAGATAAAGTCTGCCTTGTCCTTCTAGGTTGCGGATATGAGGAGGCCCGGACGATGCTCCCAATTGACAATGTCAAATATTACCTTTAAACATAAGCTATATACTATTACAGACTAAGTACACTATTTGCGCACTGAGTACCGTAAGGGTACGCACTTAGCGTAGTAGACGCTAGGCCGTGGGCGCGAAACACGAGCGGCACAGATGCTCACAGAATGATATACAGTAAACCTTAAGTAATGAAACAGTGTAAGGATATGCTTATACTTTAAACCTTAGCAGCAAAGCACTATACCTTTAAACTTTAAGTAGCGCTGGTGATACAAAGTATCAGCAGTGCATACACCTTAACAATGCTTATACACCTTAACAATGCTTAAACAGGTTAAACCACTTTGAAAGCCCTGGCAGGAAAGTGACCACACAGCACTGATTTGTATTTGAAAACCACATGGTTCTAAGGCCACTGTGCAGTGCCGGCGCTATCCGCTCAGCAAAGGGATGCAGCGCAGGTAGGCGCCACGGTGGAGAGGCGCTCTGCCCGCTCTGCATCCCAGTGCTGAGCACTGTGTAGCAGAGTGAAGACAGTCTCTTAAGCGGCACATGAGCTCGTGTTCCGTGAGGCTGAGACCCCAGAGCCGGGCAGTACTTGCTCTTACAAGTTAGGGGAGGTAGAAGCTGCCGCATCCCACGATAGAACTCCCCCACCAGGCTGGATGTTGCAGCCGCACCCACACTGGTCTACTACAGAGTTTACAGCTGCGGCCGGCATGTACAATCAAGCAGGGACTGGCTGGGGCATAGTACTTCCCAGGTGAAGGGCACTGCTGTTTTAAAGCCACGCCCCTTTCTGTGAGTGGGTGGGGCTTAGCGGGCCGCGATTGTGAGGGAAAGAGGGGGTGCACCCAGCCCGAAGCTGACAGTTACTCCCAGTCCCTTCCTCCTCCTGCGTGTGACACTGACACAGGGCTGTGAGACCTTCATGATGACATCTCACACCCAGGAAGAGCAGCACTGCAGCCTGAGACAGTAGAGAGCAGGTAAGTGACAATCAAAGGTTTGGGGTGGGAGAGGGGTGTTGAATCTGTGCTATTTATTAAAAAAATGGGGACTGTATTATATATTAGTGCACTGAGGCTGTATATCACATATTAGCATGTAGCACAAGAGGGGGTTGGGGGGGGGCATTGTAAAATATAAATTTTGGCGCTCCCCTTGATTCAAACCCCCCCCTCCCCGCACGGGGAGCGCTTACCTCCGGATCCCCGTGGAGACTCCTAGTGTAAAGAGGCTGCTGCCGGCGCCGCAGCCTGCTGCCCCATGTCCTGGTTGGCTCTTCACACTTCACTGTTGCATTACTGGGAGGAGGCGTAGCCATGCTGGGCCTGCTAGGACATCCCCGCCTCCTCCCAGTAATGCATCAGTGGTGAAGAACAGGCTACGACAAGAGAGGGGGCAGCAAACTGCGGCAGCAGGGGCAGACTTTTAAAGTAGGAGGCTCAGCGGGTATATGGAGGTAAGCACCCCTCTCCCCAGCACCTGTGCCTGCTTGGGGGGGGGCATGCTATCCCTTGCCCCCCCTGTTCCGATGCCACTGTGTGGGGCTTTACTATATATTGAACTGGGATCGATATTACCGCTTTAAGATCTCAATACCCCCTCACTGGTATCTCCAACATATACCATTTAACCATGGCTCTGTACTGTACATTGGAGCATATTTTTAGGAGGCAGGGCGCCAGTGCTGTGGGGGCACTTTGTGCGCACATAAGGGGGTGTGGTCAGCCTGGGAGGGTGCACAGCCCCACGTGCATCACTATTGGGGGCAGACCAGACCCCTCTGTGTCACTAGTGGGGGCATGCCCGACACCTACGCAGGTGCTGGGCTTCCCCCAAGCTCTCCATTGAATGTGAATAGATGCCGTGCACGCGGAAACTATTCACACAGTGGCATCGGGCACCAGGCAGGCTGTTTTAGAAGGGCAGAGCAAAAGAGGCAGAACGCATTTTGCTCCTTAAAAATCAGGCAACTTGAAGAGCCCTGCTAAAACATCCTAGTGTGAAAAATCCTGTGGGGATTGAAACGTTGAAACTGTTGACCTGGGTGCCCGTGAGTTTTATTTGAAGAAAAATTGTCTTTGAGTGCCGCACCACGGCTACATTCTATTCATCCATTGTGAGGGCACCAAGACTGGTTATTTGTTTTAGGTGGAGTGCCGGGTTTAACGTGGTTTATATATATATATATATATATATATAGATAGATAGATAGATATATATAGATAGATAGATATATAGACACACACACATATACAGGCTAGGGCATGCAGCTTTAAGTAGTAAAACATTACATTATGTAACATTACTACGGTGGACATTATATTTATATGCGGAACTGCTACTGTGAGTATTGTGTATAAGGTGCACTAGTATTGTGGACATTTTTTGTATAAATAGCACTACTGTGGGCATTCTTTACAAAGAGAAATAATGTGGGCATTATGTATAAGGGGCACTACTAATGTTGGTTTTATGTGTATAAGGGGCTCTACTGTGTAACGGGAATAAGGGGCACTACCATGTGGTGTAATGTAAATCAGGGGCACAATGTGCGGTATAATGTGAATATGATTATGCTAATGTGTGGCAAAATTTTAATTTGGGTACTATTGTGTGGCCATGCCCCCTTCCTTCTGAGACCACACCATTTTTTGTGGATTGCGTGTACGGCTTGCACTATCCCTTTATCAAAAATGGGAGAGAGGGCACAATTTTATTTTTTGCAGGGAGGCGCCGAACACCCTAGCACTGGCCCTGCCACTGTGGATAGATTCTAATAAAAGGTTAAACAATACATATCATACACTACAAACTAACATCAAAATCTAACACAATAACAGAGAATAACATGAGCAATGGCGAACAAAATGGCTACAGAGAAATATACATACATGGGGATGATTCGCAAGCGCGTCCTGGATTCCAGCCCTCAGCATTCAAAAAGAAAGCCTTTTGGAGAGAGTCTTGTGTGTGACTGGCCAGGCAATGCTGGTCTTTATATACACAGCATACATTCACAATACAATGGTTCCTACAATCTCATCGTTCATTGGACACAGGAATGTGTCTCTGCATTATAACAAAGGTCATAGGTAGATTTAAACAGGTGGGCTGTGTCCCCAACTGCTGTAGTGGGTGGTATCCTCTGGATTCCCCCCGCATGTGTAATAAACAGCAAAATACAATTACTGTCCATAAACTACTTTTGTACATAACTATACGCAGGAGTGAGCGATCTTTTCCTAACTAACACCGAAATGTTACCCTTAAAATACCCTACAGCTGGATACTAGACACCACCTTTCAACCTTTATCTGACCCTTCCTATCATGTAAAGAGGAATCTCTCTGTCCAAGAACCATTTAAACTAAACATACTTGCTGACGTTGTCTAGGGGAATATAACTATAAAACACACTATATGGGTTAAGTATGCTATGATCGAGTCGGCCGCTACACGGTCACAAACTCTACCATAAATGCGCATACCACGCGCCAAAGCGCACGGCCGTAGAAGCTCCATTACGCAAAGTGCTAATATGCGTACGCACGGCAGAGCGTGTGCACGCGCAGCGGCATGTGCATGGGGTTAGTACAAGGCATGTGAACCATGATATTTTTCGACTTTGACAGCAGTGATGTACATAAACCGAGAGGGCAGAACGAAAAGCAGAGCGGCAATGTCAGAGGTGTCAAGAATTCTCCTCTGGGTAGAAAAAAATGCTGTGGCATTATAAGCAGTCTTCATTCCGGGAGTAGACAACTGGGAAGCAGACTTCCTCAGCAGACAGGACCTGCACCCGAGGGAGTAGGGCCTTCACCCGGAAGTGTTCAGGTGCTTGACAAGTCGATGGGGTTATCCACAAATCGATATGATGGCCTCTCATCTCAACAAGAAGCTCAAGCACTATTGTTCCAAGTCGAGAGACCCACAGGCAGTGGCGGTAGATGCTCTGACGACACCATGGGTCTATCAGGCGTTGTACGTGTTTCCTCCACATTCTCTGATCCCAAGGATTCTAAAAAGAATAAAAAGGAAAATAGTTCAAGCAATACTCATTGCTCCGGACTGGCCAAGTAGGGCCTGGTATACGGATCTTCTGGAGATGCTCCTCGAAGATCCGTGGCCTCTACCTCATCGCAAGATTCTTCTGCAACAGGGCCCGTTCGTCTATCAAGACTTACTGCAGCTATGTTTGACGGCATGGTAGTTGAACGGCTGATTCTAGTCAGAAGTGGGATTCCTGACATGGGTATCTCGACTATGATCCAAGCCAGGAAAGGGGTAACGTCTTGATAATGTCGATATTATCTTAGACCGAAAAGCTATACCTCTAAATACACTATTACCGTGGAGCCGCTATGGCCGCTAGGCAGAATATACGTGCTACGCAGTTTGTACGCTATTTGCGTACAGAGTCCTGCACGAAGTACGCACTTGGCGTACACACGCCGCGCTGAGTGTACAGAGTACACACAGCGAGCGCACACACACTTGATAACCTTAAAACCTTGTTAATGATACAATGTAATGATATGCTTACACTTTAAACCCTTAACAGCAAAGTACTGTAATGATGTAATACCTTTAAACCTTAAGTAGCGCTGGCGGTACAAAGTACCCGCAGTGCGTACACCTTATCAATGCTTATACACCTTATACAGATAAATCTACTTTAAAACCCTTGCAGGAAAGTGAAGGCACAACACAGTTTTGTAGTTGAAACCACAGGGTTCTAAGGCCACTGTGGATTTGTTCCAAAAGATAAACAATACAAATTATACACTACAGGCTAACAAGTAAATCTAAACAGAATAATGGCTACAGAGAATGTACATACGTGAGAATGTTCGCAAGCACAACCCGGTCCTGTCCTCCGCCATCTGATAGATAGCGTTGTGAGCCTTCTGTCTGACTAAACCTGCTGTAGGCTCTCTTTATTCACTTCATCCAAAACATAACACAATGGATACTGTAATCTCTTTGTCCATTGGACACAGGGATGTGTCTCTACATTACAGAAGAGGTCATAGGTGGATTTGAATAGGTGGGCGATGTCTTTCCCCAACTGCTCTTGTGGGTGGTATCCTCTGGATTCCCGCCGCATACATAATATACAGTAAACACAGTTAATGTTCATATTTAACTTTTGCACATAACTATACGCAGGAGCAAGCGATCTTTCTCAAACCAACACCAGAATGTTTCCCTTAAAATACCCTACAGCTGGATAGCAAGCACCACCTTGTAACCTTGTTCTGTCCCCTCCTATCCTGTAAAGGTGAATCCCTTTGTTCTGTTATCATTTTAAACAGCTATTTCTTTCTGATGTGGTGCAGGGAGGCTATGTGTACATTGGGGTCAATTCTATTCGGCAACTAAAGAATAGCGCCGGGAATTAGCTCCCGACGCTATTCAATTCAGCTAAAGTTAAGTCGGCGATGTCCCGTTCTCGCCGACTTAACAGGTAGTTTTGTCGGGAGAACGGACATTCTCCGACTTAACTACCCGGCGCGAGGCTGATTCCCGACAGAATCAGCCTCGCGCCGGCCGCGAGGCAGCACTTTTGTCGGGTTTCTTCTCTCATCCCCCGGGGATGAGAGAAGAATTCCCGACAATTGCGGGCAACTAGTAGCAGAATTGAATAGCGTCGGGAGCTAATTCCCGGCGCTATTCTTTAGTTGCCGAATAGAATTGACCCCAATGTGCACTATTTGGATTAAATATGTAATGTTTTGATAGCCCTCCATGCGCACACAAACAGTACCGTAAATACGCATACCACGCGCTAAGGCGCATGACCGCGGGGAACGACCTTACGCAAATTGCGGATATGTGCACACACAGCAGAACGAGTGCGCGCGCAGGGGCCATGTGTGTGTGGTTTGTACTTGGTGTGTGTGCTTCAATATTTTTCGACTTTGACAGTCCACCCTTTGGCAGTCAATAATAACTGCCACTATCTAAACATTAAACAGAAAAATATACCATACAATATCTACAGATGATTGGATGGTAGGAGGAGAGGTGTAGGCGAGAAATGGATGACCTAGTGGGATAGTAAAAGCATGTATGTATGAAATCCATGTCTGAGGGGCATGTATCATCGTGCTGTATATGTTCTAGATAAGCTTCGAGGTATTGCGAAGTATGCATTAAATCCTTCTTATCCCGTATTAAGGGTCTGTAAGTGGGCCAACAAACACTACCAAGCTCTTTTCGGCTTCTTGTTCCAACAAATGGGGTGCACATTTAGTTGATGATACATGGACGGGGGGAACATATGTGAATGCTAATATATGGGTATTACCTATCGACTATGTGTGACACTACCTGAAGGTTGTAGAGATGAAGATAAGACACGTATCACAAATACATTCACATAACATTTGTGCAATCGTTCTTGGGTATTGGTTAAAGTCTTGTCCGGATGGGTGTATCTTTTCTGAAAGTGTCAATCAAAGTCTTTTCTGGATGGATGTAGTGTTCATCAAAGTCTTTTCCGAATGGATGTATTGTTCATCAAAGTCTTTTCCAAATGGATGTATTGTTCATCAAAGTCTTTTCCGAATGGAGTATAGCATAGGACGCCAGGCCTATTAGGACGCTGCAGTGGCTAGTGTACAAAGTGGCTAGTTATTAAGTGGCAGCTAATATCAATAGCAGTGTTATACCTGTGTTTCATTGGTTGCATCTTCAGCTGATATTTGGAATTGACTCCTGTCTCTCCTTTTCGCCAACAGGTAATTACAGCAGAGTGCTGACCACTGTTTCTTTCTTGCTAAAAGATATATTTGGTAATTACAGCAGAGTGCTGACCACTGTTTCTTTCTTGCTAAAAGATATATTTGGTAATTACAGCAGAGTGCTGACCACTGTTTCTTTCTTGCTAAAAGATATATTTGGTAATTACAGCAGAGTGCTGACCACTGTTTCTTTCTTGCTAAAAGATATATTTGGTAAATTGTTTAAGTGGATTAATATCTGTAGTCAGCAAAAACTTTGTGATTGACTGGGGTTTAGTGACCTCACATTTGGTAGTTGATTAACACCTTTTGGTGGAGGGTTGCTGTGTGGGGGAGGGGGTTGTAATCACAAAGAACATGTGTTTGTAGACTTATTTAGTCATTATAGCATAGGACGCCAGGCCTATTAGGACGCTGCATTGGCTAGTGTACGAAGTGGCTAGTTATTAAGTGGCAGCTAATATCAATAGCAGTGTTATACCTGTGTTTCATTCCGAAGGAAAACAGAAGGTAAACAAACTAATAAGATAACAAACGGACTGCATTACAACCTAAAAACTCTGGAACTTTATGTGGCCTCTCCTCGCTTCAAACATGAGAACACCAAGACCAGGCTTACCACCTCTCTGGCTGAGAACAAAAAGTCTGCCCCTGGGCCTAACCATCAAGATGAACAGGGAACTGTGGGGGAAGAGGACCAGGATCAGCAGAGACATCCCCATTGCTTCTGAGTATGCCCCCCACATTCTCCTACCCACCCATATTATGATCTTACCAAAATAATGTTATCCCAATTTTACTTCTGCCACTAGTTACCTGCTATTGTGTGTGGGGTTTTTTTTCCCCTTCAATAGCTCGCTTCCACCCCACCATGTGTTTTTCCTGTAATGTGTACCTCCACTGATTGCACACCTTTCCATTGTGCCTTACATGCAGGGTACATCATACTACTACATAAGCATCAGTCTTCCCATATATGAACTTGGCCCTTGTATGGCTCACCTCCCACAGTGTAACCTTCAAAGTGCGCCCAACATGGCTGCCCCACATGGTACGCTTGTGGATGGAATGAAAAATACATGGACCTTGTGGTTTTGTTGGAACCCTACTCTAAACTGTAGGACTCTGAAATCACCCCCATTTTGTGTCATCTCTTCTAGGGGTGGACTATTCCACCCTGGGTAATCCTACGCTGAGCGCCCAAGATGGCTGCCGCACTTGGTACCTGTGAGGGTGGAATACACAACCCTTGGAAGTTATTACCCAAAATGCTTACACCAATCCTGCATTATGCTTTCTGTGTGCTTAAGGTTTTCTTTTATGTCTGTGTGGCTTATCTATTGTTGTATTACTTAAATCCTCTGTATCATGTGTATTGTTTTTGATGTCTGTAAAGCGCCTTGAGTCCTGTTGGAGAAAGAGCGCTATATAAATAAAATTATTATGATTAGTATTTTCTCTAACGTCCTAGTGGATGCTGGGGACTCCGTAAGGACCATGGGGAATAGACGGGCTCCGCAGGAGACTGGGCACTCTAAAGAAAGATTTAGTACTACTGGTGTGCACTGGCTCCTCCCTCTATGCCCCTCCTCCAGACCTCAGTTAGAATCTGTGCCCGGCCAGAGCTGGGTGCTTTTAGTGGGCTCTCCTGAGCTTGCTAAGAAGAAAGTATTTTAGTTAGGTTTTTTTAGTTTCAGAGAGCTTCTGCTGGCAACAGACTCTCTGCTACGTGGGACTGAGGGGAGAGAAGCAAACCTACTAACTGCGGCTAGGTTGCGCTTCTTAGGCTACTGGACACCATTAGCTCCAGAGGGTTCGAACACAGGTACCTAACCTTGGTCGTCCGTTCCCGGAGCCGTGCCGCCGTCCCCCTCGCAGAGCCAGAAGTACAGAAGCTGGCAGAAGCAAAGAAGACATCGAAATCGGCGGCAGAAGACTCCTGTCTTCACTTAAGGTAGCGCACAGCACTGCAGCTGTGCGCCATTCCTCCCACAGCACACCCGCACACTCCGGTCACTGTAGGGTGCAGGGCGCAGGGGGGGCGCCCTGGGCAGCAATTAGGATACCTTTGCCAAAATAACACATATAAACAGCCGGGCACTGTATATATGTACGAGCCCCCGCCATTTTTTACACACAGAAGCAGGACAGAAGCCCGCCGCTGAGGGGGCGGGGCCTTCTTCCTCAGCACTCACCAGCGCCATTTTCTCTCCACAGCTCCGCTGAGAGGAAGCTCCCCAGGCTCTCCCCTGCAGTATCAAGGTAGAAAAAGGGTAAAAAGAGAGGGGGGTCACATAAATTTAGGCGCATTTTATCATAAAACAGCAGCTACTGGGTAAATACTAAGTTACTGTGTAATCCCTGGGTTATATAGCGCTGGGGTGTGTGCTGGCATACTCTCTCTCTGTCTCCCCAAAAGGCCTTTGTGGGGGTACTGTCCTCAAAGAGCATTCCCTGTGTGTGTGCGGTGTGTCGGTACGTTGTGTCGACATGTTTGACGAGGAAGGATACGTGGAGGCAGAACAAATGCAAATGAATGTGGTGTCGCCGCCAACGGCGCCGACACCTGATTGGATGGATATGTGGAAGGTGTTAAATGATAACGTAAGCTCCTTGCATAAAAGGTTGGATAAAGCTGAAGCTTTGGGACAGTCAGGGTCTCAACCCATGTCGGATCCTACAGCTCAGAGGCCGTCAGGGTCTCAAAAACGCCCACTATCCCAGATGGTTGACACAGATGTCGACACGGATTCTGACTCCAGTGTCGATGGCGATGAGGCTAAATTGCAGCCTAAAATGACTAAAGCCATACGCTACATGATTATAGCAACGAAGGATGTATTGCACATATCGGAGGAAAACCCTGTCCCTGACAAGAGGGTTTATATGTTTGGGGAGAAAAAGCAAGAAGTGACTTTTCCCCCTTCACATGAATTAAATGAATTATGTGAAAAAGCGTGGGATTCCCCTGATAGGAAAGTACTGATTTCCAAAAGATTACTTATGGCGTATCCTTTCCCGCCAACGGACAGGTTACGCTGGGAATCCTCCCCTAGGGTAGACAAAGCGTTGACACGCTTATCTAAGAGGGTGGCCCTGCCGTCACAGGATACGGCCGCCCTAAAGGATCCTGCGGATAGGAAACAGGAAGGTATCCTGAAGTCTGTTTATACACATTCTGGTACTCTACTGAGGCCAGCAATTGCTTCGGCCTGGATGTGTAGTGCTGTAGCAGCATGGACAGATACTCTGTCTGAGGAGATAGATACCCTGGACAGGGAGACTATTTTACTGACCCTGGGGCATATCAAAGACGCTGTCCTATATATGCGGGATGCCCAGAGGGACATTTGCCTGCTGGGCTCTAGAATAAATGCAATGTCGATTTCTGCCAGAAGGGTCCTATGGACTCGGCAATGGACAGGTGATGCCGACTCTTAAAAACACATGGAGGTTTTGCCTTATAAGGGTGAGGAATTGTTTGGGGACGGTCTCTCGGACCTAGTTTCCACAGCTACGGCTGGGAAGTAAAATTTCTTGCCATATATTCCCTCACAGCCAAAGAAAGCACCGTATTACCAAATGCAGTCCTTTCGTTCACAAAAAAGCAAGAAAGTCAGAGGTGCATCCTTTCTTGCCAGAGGCAAGGGTAGAGGAAAAAAGCTGCATCATGCAGCTAGTTCCCAGGAACAAAAGTCCTCCCCGGCTTCCACTAAATCCACCGCATGACGCTGGGGCTCCACAGGCGGAGCCAGGAGCGGTGGGGGCGCGTCTCCGATATTTCAGCCACCAGTGGGTTTGCTCACAGGTGGATCCTTGGGCTATACAAATTGTGTCTCAGGGATACAAGCTGGAGTTCGAAGTGACGCCCCCTCACCATTACCTAAAATCGGCCTTGCCAGCTTCCCCCATGGAAAGGGAGGTAGTGCTGGCGGCAATTCACAAGCTATACCTCCAGCAGGTGGTAGTAAAGGTTCCCCTCCTTCAACAGGGAAGGGGTTATTATTCCACTATGTTTGTGGTACCGAAACCGGACGGTTCGGTAAGACCCATTTTGAATTTAAAATCCCTGAACATTTATCTGAAGAAATTCAAGTTCAAAATGGAATCGCTCAGAGCGGTCATTGCAAGACTGGAAGAGGGGGATTTTATGGTGTCTCTGGACATCAAGGACGCTTACTTGCATGTCCCCATTTATCCACCTCATCAGGAGTACCTCAGGTTTGTGGTACAGGACTGTCATTACCAATTCCAGACGTTGCCGTTTGGCCTGTCCACGGCACCGAGAATATTTACCAAGGTGATGGCAGAAATGATGGTGCTCCTTCGGAAGCAAGGAGTTACAATTATCCCATACTGGGACGATCTCCTCATAAAGGCGAGGTCCAGGGAGCAGTAGCTGATCAGCGTAGCACACTCTCAGGAAGTGTTGCGACAGCACGGCTGGATTCTGAATATTCCAAAGTCGCAGCTGATTCCTACGACGCGTCTGCCCTTCCTGGGCATGATTCTGGACACAAGCCAGAAGAAGGTGTTTCTCCCGGAGGAGAAGGCTCAAGAGCTTGTGACTCTGGTCAGAGACCTCCTAAAACCAAAACAGGTATCGGTGCATCACTGCACGCGAGTCCTGGGAAAGATGGTGGCGTCATACGAGGCCATTCCCTTCGGCAGGTTCCATGCGAGGATCTTTCAGTGGGATCTGTTGGACAAGTGGTCCGGATCGCATCTTCAGATGCATCGGCTGATCACCCTGTCCCCCAGGGCCAGGGTGTCTCTTCTGTGGTGGCTGCAAAGTGCTCACCTCCTCGAGGGCCGCAGGTTCGGCATACAGGACTGGGTCCTGGTGACCACGGATGCAAGCCTCCGAGGATGGGGGGCAGTCACTCAAGGAAGTATTTTCCAAGGGTTGTGGTCAAGTCAGCAGACTTGTCTGCACATTAATATCCTGGAACTAAGGGCCATATACAACGCCCTGAGTCAAGCGGAGCCTCTGCTTCGAAACCATCCAGTGCTGATTCAGTCAGACAACATCACTGCAGTGGCCCATGTAAACCGCCAGGGCGGCACAAGAAGCAGGGTGGCAATGGCAGAAGCCACCAGGATTCTTCGTTGGGCGGAGAATCACGTGCAAGCACTGTCAGCAGTGTTCATTCCGGGAGTGGACAACTGGGAAGCAGACTTCCTCAGCAGGCACGACCTCCACCCGGGAGAGTGGGGACTTCATCAAGAAGTCTTCACGATGACATGATGGCGTCCCGCCTCAACAAAAAGCTAAAAAGGTATTGCGCCAGGTCAAGGGACCCTCAGGCGATAGCTGTGGACGCACTAGTAACACTGTGGGTGTTCCAGTCGGTCTATGTGTTTCCTTCTCTTCCTCTCATACCAAAGGTGCTGAGAATTGTAAGAAAAAGAGGAGTGAGAACAATACTCATTGTTCCGGATTGGCAAAGAAGGACTTGGTACCCGGAACTGCAAGAAATGCTCACAGAGGACCCATGGCCTCTGCCTCTCAGACAGGACCTGTTGCAACAGGGGCCCTGTCTGTTCCAATACTTTCTGCGGCTGCGTTTGACGGCATGGCGGTTGAACGCCGGATCCTAGCAAAAAAGGGCATTCCGGTTGAAGTTATTGCTACGCTGATAAAGGCTAGGAAGGACGTGACAGCAAAGCATTATCACTGAATATGGCGAAAATATGTTGCTTGGTGTGAGGCCAGGAAGGCCCCTACAGAGGGATTCCAGCTGGGTCGATTCCTGCACTTTCTACAGTCAGGAGTGACTAAGGGCCTAAGATTAGGGTCCATAAAGGTCCAGATTTCGGCCCTATCCATTTTCTTTCAAAAAGAACTGGCTTCACTGCCTGAGGTTCAGACGTTTGTTAAGGGAGTGCTGCATATTCAGCCCCCTTTTGTGCCACCAGTGGCACCTTGGGATCTTAACGTGGTGTTGGGTTTCCTGAAATCCCACTGGTTTGAGCCACTTAAGACCATGGAGCTAAAGTATCTCACGTGGAAAGTGGTCATGCTGTTGGCCTTAGCATCGGCTAGGCATGTGTCAGAATTGGCGACTTTGTCATGTAAAAGCCCCTATCTGGTTTTCCATATGGACAGGGCAGAATTGCGGACTCGTCCGCAATTTCTGCCAAAGGTGGTGTCATCTTTTCATTTGAACCAACCTATTGTGGTGCCTGCGGCTACCCGTGACTTGGAGGATTCCAAGTTGCTTGACGTAGTCCGGGCTTTGAAGATTTATGTAACCAGAACGGCTGGAGTCAGGAAGACTGATTCGCTGTTTATCCTGTATGCATCCAACAAGCTGGGTGCTCCTGCTTCAAAGCAAACTATTGCTCGCTGGATCTGTAACACAATTCAGCAGGCTCATTCTGCGGCTGGATTGCCGCATCCAAAATCAGTGAAAGCCCATTCCACAAGGAAGGTGGGCTCTTCTTGGGCGGCTGCCCGAGGGGTCTCGGCATTACAGCTTTGCCGAGCAGCTACTTGGTCGGGTTCAAACACTTTTGCAAGATTCTACAAGTTTGATACCCTGGCTGAGGAGCACCTTGTGTTTGGCCATTCGGTGCTGCAGAGTCATCTGCACTCTCCCGCCCGTTTGGGAGCTTTGGTATAATCCCCATGGTCCTTACGGAGTCCCCAGCATCCACTAGGACGTTAGAGAAAATAAGATTTTATTCACCGGTAAATCTATTTCTCGTAGTCCGTAGTGGATGCTGGGCACCCGTCCCAAGTGCGGACTTTCTGCAATACGTGTATATAGTTATTGCTTAATAAAGGGTTATGTTTTGTGGCATCCATTGAGTGATGCTTGGTTGTTGTTAATACTGTTAACTGGGTAAGGTTATCACAAGTTATACAGTGTGATTGGTGTGGCTGGTATGAGTCTTGACCCCGGATTCCAAAATCCTTTCCTTGTAATGTCAGCTCTTCCGGGCACAGTTTCCTTAACTGAGGTCTGGAGGAGGGGCATAGAGGGAGGAGCCAGTGCACACCAGTAGTACTAAATCTTTCTTTAGAGTGCCCAGTCTCCTGCGGAGCCCGTCTATTCCCCATGGTCCTTACGGAGTCCCCAGCATCCACTACGGACTACGAGAAATAGATTTACCAGTGAGTAAAATCTTATTATTTTTGCTTGAGGGAAAACAAAGGAGAAACGGGTGAAAGAAACGGACCGTGGAATCACGTCTTATCACAACATTGTCTCTATTGATGGGTCATAAATTAAATCAGTTGTTGTAACAATGCCCCCGCTCCTTAAACTCATCACTTTGGTACCGTGCTTGCGCTGCGTTAAAACTCGAACACACCTAAATATCAATCCAATCATTATGACAACTTCCAGGATACAAAGGAGAAACTTTCCTACACTCACGATAACATTTTGAGCCCATTCTCCTAAACCTGAGAACCAATTGCGTGGGTTCAACCATGAGACCCAGCCGGTCAGTTCATTACTCACAGCAGTAAGGGTAAGGTTGTGTCTCCTTCGGAACTCCCATTTCAATTGCAAGATATCGTCCATCTTTTGATTTATGACCTCGGTCGGGTCATCAGTGCTGTTTGTAATATACGTGCAGCACTTCACACCATACTGAGTCGCTAAGGTGACACAGTACCGGCCTGTCACCGCTGTGATATAATTGAGGACCATCCTGTGCTGGATCAGTTCCGTTTTGTAAGCTTGCAACTCCCTCCCTGTATACCTGAAGGTGTCATCATACATCTCGGTGATATTATCTAGCAAGTTCGCTAGCACATGAATATACCTATAATTTATAATTCCTCTGGCGGTACGGGTGATGTCTAACGCGAGAAGGAATTGAATCCCGGTGGATTCGTGGATCAAATCAGAGGCTGCGTGCTCTGTCCTATCTATAAGGTGTCTCTTAACGATGTGTTCATAGTGAGTGTGAGTGTAAGGAGCTTGAGCATTGCGGTGAACGTCTTTCATCTTATTATGGGTTATGGTCATAACTACTGGCAACACTCTTCCAATGTAACACAATCCCTCTGAGTTTGGGGCAAGCCACCTATACGCCTTCTTCCCTCATATGAAATATGCATCATCGGGGAGAACATATGGGACAGAATATGACATTACCATATTGCAAACCTTCCAAGTGAAAAATCCTATCCCTAACTCTCTCATCTGTTCAGTACACGTATCAGGCTGTATGATATGCGCACAGTACCCTGGTGATACTTCTCCAACCCGCATGGTCCTACTTCCTAGAGTATACCTGTACCGAAAATACCTTCCACCGTCGGCTATTTGGCGTATAAGTTCTGAGTCTACGGGCATTCTGTCGGCTCTGTGTGAAAATGCCATGGTTTGGTTATTCCATGTCACTTCCCAATTTCCCGGCTTTTCGGGAATTGGAAATGTTGAAACATACTAAGGATCTATCCACGTGATATTGGTGGAGCTTCAAACTAGGGGGCCTAGAAATATTACATTTCTTGTCCACCGGTCTCCCACCCCTTAATTCAAGTACCTCATCTATTGTTAAAGGATACGGTACTAGTCCTGACTTGCTCTGACCTTGAGGTACTTGTGAGCACACCCAGCATTCTGTTTGGTTTAAAACCTTACCCACTAATGAGTGATAATCACTCAATGGATGACGGTCCATGTTGATATTACGGCTGGACTGACATCTCTGGATGCACCCGTCCTCAACTATGTTTTCACAGTTTCTACAAATACAATTTTCCTCAGTCAATAACCCTTCACAGTGCCTCCTAGTTTCTTGACTACCAGATCGTTTTCTGATACTCGCCTTTGCTCGGTGGATGTGTTGCTCTTGGAATTCTACAAATCCGTCCTTGTCATCAGAACCCTTTCCAGATCCTTTCTCGACCTCTCTGGTACTCTCACCGAAATAGACTGCTCTGGTCAACAACAGGGTCAACAGAAAAAAACGGAATGCAGTCTCTTGGGGTAAGTCCATCTTGTTAAGGGGAGAGAAAAGGAAACAAGAAGGGGGAGGAAAGGAGGGTAATGGTAGATGGAGAAAATAATAAAAAGGAAAAAGAAAACTGGTACGACAACAGCCTCTAGTCTTGTTGTTCTCCGTGCTCAGATACCGTCTCAACAGTGCTGCCTCTCAGTCTTCCCAGAACAGACGCTCCAGTGATACGATATTCTTTCCAAGTCAGCGACCTTTCTGTATGGAACATAAATCCTGCATTACAATGTGTTTAACTGTTGTGTGAAATAAACCATCCATGAAAAATGAAAAAAAGAGAGAGAGAGAGAGAGAAAGAATAATAAAAAACGAAAATTTGTCAGATTTGCGTTCACCATCAGGCTGTCACACCAACATGTCTATCGGTATCTCTGCACAGTCTCCCTCCACCAGTATTTCCACTCTCCACCCTCTGTGCATGGCCAGGCACAATGATGCTGGTGAGATATACTGGGGTTGGGCAGACCCCTGAAAAGTCCGAGTAGATATGTGACGTTTGAGCTGTAAATCTGTCGGTGAACATCAGAGATGAAGAGGAAACTTTTAAAGATAAATCACAGAGTTTACCTGGCCGCCCCTGTATCTACAAGAAATGAACTACCAACTACATCAACTGTGACCTCAGGTTCACTACCAAGGCTAGCAATCAACTTCACTGGCTGCAGACTACAGGTGTGGCCCAAAATTTTTCCTATGTGATCCCTGATTCCAATTACGTGTATCATAACTTTGCTCGTGTTCTTGTCTAGGGGGTCTATATACGTTGCTTTTATAATTACAGTTTCGTGCGTAATGTCCTTCCCTTTGACAGTTATAACATTTTACTACATACGACTTACCATCAGGGTTCTGGGGTTTTGGCTGATGTGGCTTCGTTGTCAGAGCTTTGATACTTACGGTCATCAGCTTATCCCCCTGTGACTCCCTGTGTTTAACGATGTTCCGATCGTGCTCGATAGCGGACTCTCTTAATGCAGCCACCTAAATACCTCTCCAGTTAGGTTGAGTGGTTTGTACCCTTGTTCTCAACGTTTCTTTCAAGCCGTCCATTAATACGGACACAGCTACCTCTCTATGGTGTACATTTTCCTTAATGTCCTCGACCCCCGTGTATCTAGCCATTTCCTGCATTGCTCTATGGAAATATTCAGAAGCAGCTTCACCTTCTTTTTGTCTAATGGAGAAGATTTTATTCCACTTGACAACAGTTGGGAAATATACTCCTAATTGCAGATTGATCTGTCGTACATTCTCCTGAGTGTATTCATCAGTGAGAGGTACCTCTGCGTCTAATTTACAATCAGAAATGAATTTCACAGGGTCAATATTGGAGGGCAAACATGCCCGTAGCACTGTCCGCCAATCTTTGTTTGTGGGTTCGGTGGCGTTACCTAGTTCTCTAATAAACCTCTGACACGCGGCTAGATCTTTTCTGGGATCGGGAAATTCAGACATAATTGTCCTCAATTCTGTCCGGGACCAAGGACAATGCATAGCAATGTTCCTGACGGGAGTGATTCCCTGAGCGTCAGTCTTCCCATTGGGGACTGCGATCACTCTGACAGGATTTAGTTCAATTACATCGTTCTGGGTTGCTTCTACAATGTGAGGTGCAATTGTTTCTGCATAATGTACTGTACCGTACTTACCTGTGGACACAACCTCACCTGTCCCTCCGCTAGGGGGCTTTACTACTGCTCTTACCAGTTGGGCCATGCCCACCTGGGTGTCCTGTACGGTGGCTGCTGGAGAAAGTGCCGATATCGTGCTGGGTTCATCTTCTTGCTCGTATTCCTGAGGGAAGTTTAAGATGGGATACAACTTGCACGGGTTAGCATTAATACATTTATTAAGTTCATTCTTATTATCATTACTACATTTATCAATTTTACTCTTAGCATATATCAGTATGTCATTGTCTGTAGCCACTTTCTCCCCTGTAATATACGGTGGTGGTGGTGCAGTTGCAATCAGTTTCCTGCCAGGGTTGGAACCAGCTGCGTGAGCTAGATCCCTTTGCATATCACTCTCTCGTTGCCATAAATGTAAACAGTTTGAGTGTTTGATCCTTTCTTTTCGGGATTTTAACAGACGTACCCTAATCCTTAAATTCTGCAACACCTCTGGATTAAAACTGCCTACCTTAGGGAATGGTTCCCTATCTTCCGCAGTCATGCGTTCCCATTCATTGCATAAAACCTCTGTGTGTGAGCCATATTTCTCACACATTATGTACCTCGCCGACCCTTTGGGCCGCGGAATATCAACCTAAACCCTGGTTGATCGTCCCTTACTTGAGCAACTGGCCCCCATCTTTTGCAGGTATTACCTTCTCAGCAACTCCTACAAAAAACCAAAATACTCAGTGATAAGGCAACGGTGAAAGTTCTCCGAGCGCTCTTACACACTCACGCCCACGTTGGCCAATACACCTAAACACTGTCGTCAGCGCCGGTCATACCCAACCTCGGGCCCCTGTGTAACATCTATTTACTGGAAATGTGTGGGAGTGACTTACCCTAACCAGTAAATATTGGTCGTTGGAGATTTCCTGAGTGACCAGCGAAACTCCCTTAAAACAAAAAAAATTGTTACACAAATCACATTGCGTGTACTACACCTAGCGCCAATGGTCCCGCGATTTTTACGCACAACTCGTAAAAGGGTATCGCAGTGGGCTAAGTATTGCACTCACGAAAGCGCGGTACAATCGCCCAGCGTATAGGTAACTGTTACTTATCCGCCGTGCGACCAATGGAATTGTTTTTCAGGCTGCGAAACCTCAGCCGGAGCGTATCTGAACGGGCCTATATGGGTACTACGCCAACCCCCTGGGCTGCGCTCTCTACACAAAACCTTGCTGACCTTTTAGGCCGAGGTATTCAGAGCTTCGCTTGACTTTGTCAGTGGTTTTCTGACTTTGCTGACCTCTTGGTCTGCTGTTATACTAATTGCTCCTTTATACCTTAATCAATGTTAACGTGAGCAAGCCACTCTCACGCCACCAAGTGTCCACTCACCTAGTGTGGTCTCCGACGGGATCCCGAATTCCCTGGGTCCACAAAACCTTTACTGTTTGCACACTCACGCTCGTTCACTCATATACACTTTGGTTTTTCTGTACAGAAAATTAACTTTCATTCAGGAAAACAGCCCCAATTCCAGAGGTGATACAGTAAAAAAGGTATTTAAACGAAATATTGGACACTGATCAATTTGTGCTACTATCGCATGGCTACCGTGTCGCGCCTAAACTAAAACAATGCTATTGTGTGCTTTGTATTTAGCGGTCGTACTTTTACGCAAGTTGCGTGAACACGCCAGATATAGTATTAGGTTTAGGACCACCAGCATCAGAGGAGCCTTGTCGAGGCCTGGTGGCTTTGCCATATTTCTGCAGATATATGTAACGAAGACCTCTGGATTTCTATTATATGTAGGTTTTCAAGTCATGTTACCCATATAGTTTGGTGTGCTGGGGGGCACCAGGGGTTAATCCCCATCCTGTCTCTTGCTTAGAATTACCCCTCCCTTTCAAGCACCTGAAGTATATTGTCAAATTGATATGAGCAACTTGCATTCTGTTTTGCTAGTATGAGAGGCATAGATGGGACCAGTGTTTGGAGGGCATGCTGGTTCCTACAGTGCCATATGGAGATCCCAGGGGTGGCTCCAGGTAAGTTAGCTCTCAATTTGGGTATATCTGTTAGGTGCCATTATCATGTGGCATTATATTTAGTATGACCCAGAAGGGCTATTATTATTATTATTATTATTATTATTATTATTACTACTATTATTAGTACTGGAGATGGGTCTGGGGTGCAGTTCCCCCTGATTGGAGTGGCTGGGCTGCTGTGGGGTAGCACACTATAATATTTATTTAGCACCCCCCTTAACACTGTTATTAATCCTTTAGGTCTTTTAATTACACTGTCACTAGTGTATCACTTTTTGTATACAGATTTTGCGTTCCCTTTAATTAACACATACTAACACTTTACCTTCTCACATGTGTGCTGCCCTGGGGTGGCTTGCCTGTGCCGGTTTGTGGGGTTCTGCACCCCAGGCCCAGATATAGTATTAGGTTTAGGACCACCAGCATCAGAGGAGCCTTGTCGAGGCCTGGTGGCTTTGCCATATTTCTGCAGATATATGTAACGAAGACCTCTGGATTTCTATTATATGTAGGTTTTCAAGTCATGTTACCCATATAGTTTAGTGCTGGGGGGCACCAGGGGTTAATCCCCATCCTGTCTCTTGCTTAGAATTACCCCTCCCTTTCAAGCACCTGAAGTATATTGTCAAATTGATATGAGCAACTTGCATTCTGTTTTGCTAGTATGAGAGGCATAGATGGGACCAGTGTTTGGAGGGCATGCTGGTTCCTACAGTGCCATATGGAGATCCCAGGGGTGGCTCCAGGTAAGTTAGCTCTCAATTTGGGTATATCTGTTAGGTGCCATTATCATGTGGCATTGTATTTAGTATGACCCAGAAGGGCTATTATTATTATTATTATTATTATTATTATTAGTAGTACTGGAGATGGGTCTGGGGTGCAGTTCCCCCTGATTGGAGTGGCTGGGCTGCTGTGGGGTAGCACACTGTAATATTTATTTAGCACCCCCCTTAAAACTGTTATTAATCATTTAGGTCTTTTAATTACACCGTCACTAGTGTATCACTTTTTGTATACAGATTTTGCGTTCCCTTTAATTAACACATACTAACACTTTACCTTCTCACATGTGTGCTGCCCTGGGGTGGCTGGCCTGTGCCGGTTTGTGGGGTTCTGCACCCCAGGCCCAGATATAGTATTAGGTTTAGGACCACCAGCATCAGAGGAGCCTTGTCGAGGCCTGGTGGCTTTGCCATATTTCTGCAGATGCGTACGCAGTCCCGTACGCTATTCGAGACACGTGTACAAAGGCCATACGTCCGCAGTGCTACAAAACTCACACTTCTATAAATGTAAGCGATATTTAACTATAATCACTTACTTAACACACACACAGTTTCTACTGTATAAACCTTTACAACTAGGCCAGGCTGCATATGCGTCTTACACTTATTTCTTAAATATCAACTCTATATTTAAACTAAATAGCAACAAATTGTTTCAGTACAGGTCAAAATGAATCTAGTAATCAATAATTCAAATGGTATGATTCAGATTGGATAGCTATCTTGCAGAACATACACTGATATAAATATACACATAATTATAATATATATATATGTACCATTCACTGGTCTCCTGAGACTCATTTACTAATTAAGTGCTTCTAATTTTCATATGAACGCTGTGCTTTTGGCTGTCTGTAAAGGTGGTTTTTCACTGCTTGGAAAAAGCAGTTACACAGGTTAATTTGCATTTCAATGGCTATCTTACAGCAAGCAGAGTTAACTGAATCCTAGAGATAAAGGGAAAAAAAACTTTGTTTATATCTGTGTGTCGTTCTTACATCAAATATTCATCTTACTATTAACTTTCATTAAGCCCCATCTGAAACTATTTGTAATTGACTATGGCATGGGTTAAATAAATGCATTAGTAACTCATAAATGGTGATTTGTTTTTGACCAAGGACGGCTGATTATTCTTGAGCAGACTGAAAATCAGCCATTTAGAAAAAATGACCTTCCCAAAATGGCCGCTGCTCCTCCCCCTTCCACATTCATGAGGGTTACACAAAATGGTGGACAGGCCATGTGGTTAGTCCAAAATGGAGGACAAACCATGCGGCTTCCTTTGTCACAAAGAAATCACACACCATGCAAGCCCCTGAAGTTATTTTAGGCCTGAGTTAAAAAAAAACACTATATCAAGGCTTTTGCAGCAACTTTTAAATGTACTTTTACCCTACTTAACAGATAAGCAATCCAATCTGAATCAAACACAATATGACCCATTTGAACCTTGTTTTGCAACAATAAAAATACATTTTAGCATCTTAAATATTATGAGAAACACCTTCTCCCTTAAAATTTCCTATCAGCGTCTTACTGATACCACAACAATACATTAACGTAGATGTTTTTTTCGTCAGCATTTTGCGATGCGTCCATCATTAGCCGGTCATTACAGCTGCGTTTGTAATATGCAGTGCATCATTAAGAACGTGATATCCCGTGAGAGCCCCCAATTGATAATGTCGATATTATCTTAGACCGCAAAGCTATACCTCTAAATACACTATTACCGCGGAGCCGCTATGGCCGCTAGGCGAAATAAATGTGCTACGCACTTTGTACGCTATTTACGTACAGAGTCCTGCACGAGGTACGCACTTGGCGTACACACGCCGCGCTGAGTGTACAGAGTACACACAGCGAGTGCACACACACTTGATAACCTTTAAACCTTGTTAATGATACAATGTAATGATATGCTTACACTTTAAACCCTTAACAGCAAAGTACTGTAATGATGTAATACCTTTAAACCTTAAGTAGCGCTGGCAGTACAAAGTACCCGCAGTGCGTACACCTTATCAATGCTTATACACCTTATACAGATAAATCTACTTTAAAACCCTTGCAGGAAAGTGAAGGCACAACACAGTTTTGTAGTTGAAACCACAGGGTTCTAAGGCCACTGTGGATTTGTTCCAAAAGATAAACAATACAAATTATACACTACAGGCTAACAAGTAAATCTAAACAGAATAATGGCTACAGAGAATGTACATACGTGAGAATGTTTGCAAGCGCAACCCGGTCCTGTCCTCCGCCATCTGATAGATAGCGTTGTGAGCCTTCTGTCTGACTAAACCTGCTGTAGGCTCTCTTTATTCACTTCATCCAAAACATAACACAATGGATACTGTAATCTCTTTGTCCATTGGACACAGGGATGTGTCTCTACATTACAGAAGAGGTCATAGGTGGATTTGAATAGGCGGGCGATGTCTTTCCCCAACTGCTCTTGTGGGTGGTCTCCTCTGGATTCCCGCCGCATACATAATATACAGTAAACACAGTTAATGTTCATATTTTACTTTTGCACATAACTATACGCAGGAACAAGCGATCTTTCTCAAACCAACACCAGAATGTTTCCCTTAAAATACCCTACAGCTGGATACCTAACACCACCTTGTAACCTTGTTCTGTCCCCTCCTATCCTGTAAAGGTGAATCCCTTTGTTCTGTTATCATTTTAAACAGCTATTTCTTTCTGATGTGGTGCAGGGAGGCTATGTGTACATTGTGCACTATTTGGATTAAATATGTAATGTTTTGATAGCCCTCCATGCGCACACAAACCCTACCGTAAATACGCATACCACGCGCTAAGGCGCATGACCGCGGGGAGCGACCTTGCGCAAATTGCGAATATGTGCACACACAGCAGAACGAGTGCGCGCGCAGGGGCCATGTGTGTGTGCTCAATATTTTTCGACTTTGACAGTCTAAACATTACCACCGTATTTGGAAAAAATGCTTCTCTTGGTGTGAGTGCAGAAATTATTCTGCGGTGGAATTTCATCTGGGACTTTTCCTGCTTTTTCTTCAGGCAGGTGTGGATGTGGGCCTACGTCTGGGCTCCATAAAAGTCCATATTTCAGCATTGTACATTTTCTTTCAAAATCAATTGGCTTCTCTCCCTGGGGTCCAGACGTTCTTGAAAGGTGCTCTGCACATCCAACCTCCCTTTGTGCCTCCCACGGCACCTTGGGATCTCAATTTGGTGCTGCAGTTCCTCCAATCGGACTGGTTTGAACCGTTACAGGAGGTGGACGTAAAATATCTTATGTGGAAGACCGTCACACTGTTGGCCTTGGCTTCAGCAAGACGTGTGCCGGAGCTGGAGGCTTTGTGTCACAAAAGCTCCTATTTAATTTTCCATGAGGACAGAGCTGAACTCAGAACTCGTCAGCAATTTCTTCCTAAAGTGGTGTCGGCGTTTCACATCAACCAACCTATTGTGGTTCCGGTTGTCACCGACACCTCTGCTACTTCAAAGTCTTTGGATGTTGTGAGGGCTTTGAAGGTGTATGTAAAACACACAGCTCATCACAGAAAATCGGATTCGCCGTTTGTTCTTTATGATCCCAATAAAATTGGGTGTCCTGCTTCAAAGCAGTCCATTGCATGCTGGATTAGCCTCACTATCCAGCATGCTTATTCCACGGCAGGCTTGCCGGTTCCAAAATCTGTACAGGCCCACTCCACTAGGTCGGTTGGAACTTCTTGGGCGGCTGCCCGGGGTGTCTTGGTCAGGTTCAAACACGTTTGCTAAGTTCTACAAGTTTCGATACTTTGGCCTCTGAAGACCTTCAGTTTGGTCAATCAGTTCTGCAGGAACCTAGACACCACAAGGATAGACACTGGGTGTAGAGTAGGATCTTGATCCGAGGCAACAACAGGCTCAAAAGCTTTGACTGTTCTCAAGATGCATAGTGCCGCCTCCTCTATATCCCCGCCTCCCTGCACAGGAGCTAAGTTTTTAGTTAACCAGCCCAATGCAGTAGCAGGAAAAGAGACTACATCAGTTAGTAGCCACATACACCACACTCTCACGACAGGAGAAGTGTCAGCGGCTAATGCCATACCAACCCAAAGAAGCTAAGTGCGTCAGGGTGGGCGCCTTGTGGAGCCCAGTGTACCTCGCAGAAAGAAATTTAACAAAGTTCTTACCATAAATCTCGTTTTCTGCTGCGGGGTACACTGGGCTTCACAAGGATAGACACTGGGGATGTCCTAAAGCAGTTCCATATGGGAGGGGACGCACTGTAGCGGGCACAAGAACCCGGCGTCCAAAGGAAGCATCCTAGGAAGCGGCAGTATCGAAGGCATAGAACTTTATGAACGTGTTCACTAAGGACCACGTAGCCGCCTTGCACAGTTGTTCAAGAGTCGCACCACGGCGGGCCGCCCAAGAAGGTCCAACGGACCGAGTAAAATGGGCCGTTATGTGAGCAGGAGCTGACAGACCAGCCCTCACATAAGCATGTGGAATCACCATTCTAATCCATCTGGCCAAAGTCTGCTTGTGAGCATGCTAGCCACGTTTGTGAAATCCAAACAGAACAAAAAGAGAATCAGATTTCCTAATAGAAGCAGTTCTCTTCAAATAGATACGGAGAGCCCATACCACATCCAAAGACCGCTCTTTGGGAGACAGATCAGGAGAGACAAGGGCCGGAACCACAATCTCCTGATTAAGGTGGAACGAAGAAACCACCTTAGGCAAATAACCAGGATGAGTCCTAAGAACCGCCCGGTCACGGTTACGGTGAAATATCAGATATGGGGAACTACAAGACAAGACACCCAAATCCGACACTCTTCTAGCTGAGGCAATAGCCAGAAGAAACACCACCTTAAGGGAAAGCCACTTAAGATCAGCTGAAGCAAGAGGTTCAAACGGAGACTCTTGCAACGCCTCCAGAACCACCGACAAGTCCCAAGGAGCCACAGGCGGGACGTAAGGAGGTTGAATCCGCAAAACACCCTGAGTGAACGTATGCACATCAGGTAAGGTCACAATTTTTCTCTGAAACCACACCGACAAGGCAGAAATATGAACCTTGAGGGAGGCCAGACGCAGGCCTAAGTCCAGGCCCTGCTGAAGAAAAGCCAACAACTTGGCCGTACTAAACTTGGGAGCGTCATAATTGTTAGATGCGCACCAAACAAAGTAAGAGTGCCAGACCCTATGGTAAATCTGAGCAGAAGCCGGTTTCCGGGCCCGCAACATAGTTTGAATGACCGCCTCAGAAAACCCTTTAGCCTTCAAGACGGAAGCTTCAAGAGCCACGCTGTCAAAGAAAAGCCGGGCCAGGTCCTGGTAGACACAGGGGCCCTGAACGAGGAGGACTGGGCGTTGTGGAAGTAGAATTGGACGCTCTGACGAGAGGCCCTGAAGGTCTGAGAACCAGTGCCGTCTGGGCCACGCTGGAGCTATGAGAAGCAGGATTCCTCCTTCCTGCTTGAACTTCCGAATTACCCTGGGCAGGAGTGACACCGGAGGGAACACGTACAGCAGCCTAAACTTCCATGGCACCGCCAGCGCGTCCACGAATGCTGCTTGAGGATCCCTTGTCCTTGCTCCGAAGACCGGAACCTTGTGATTGTGTCGAGACGCCATCAGATCCACGTCTGGAAGGCCCCACCTTTCCACTAGGAGTTGAAACACTTCTGCATGGAGGCCCCACTCTCCGGCGTGTACGTCCTGACGACTGAGAAAGTCCGCTTCCCAATTCAGGACTCCCGGAATGAATATCGCCGATATAGCCGGTAGATGGCGTTCTGCCCATTGAAGAATCCGTGAGACTTCCTTCATTGCCAATCGGCTTCGAGTGCCGCCTTGATGATTTATGTAAGCCACTGTGGTGGCGTTGTCCGCCTGTACTTGAACAGGACAGTTCTGAAATAAATGCTGGGCCAGGTTCAATGAGTTGAAGACCGCTCGCAATTCCAGAATGTTGATCGGAAGGAGAGACTCCTCCTTTGTCCACCGACTCTAAAGGGAGTGTTGCTCCAACACCGCACCCCAACCCCAGACGGACCTCCAGAGTCAATGAGATCATGTGAGACCTGATCCGGTGAGGCAGGCCGTCCCACTTGGCCAGAATCAGCCTCTGGAGGGGGTGAGAATGGAATTGAGCATACTCCACCATGTCGAATGCTGACACCATGAGGCCCAGCACCAGCATCGCCGAATGTATCGACACTTGCGGACGAGAGAGGAAGCAACGAATCCTGTCCTGAAGCTTCAGGACTTTCTCCTGAGACAAGAACAACCGCTGGTTGTGAGTGTCCAATAGCGCTCCCAGGTGCACCATGCTCTGAGCAGGGACCAGGGAGGATTTCTTCCAGTTGATGAGCCACCCGTGGGCTTGCAGAAACCGGACAGTCAGATCTAGGTGACGTAGGAGAATTTCTGGGGAATTTGCCAGGATCAACAAGTCGTCCAGATACGGTAGGATCCTGACCCCTTGACGGCGGAGCACCACCGTCATCACCACCATAACTTTGGTGAAGACTCGCGGAGCCGTGGTTAAACCAAAAGGTAACGCCCGAAACTGGCAATGGAGGTTGCCAACCGCAAACCTCAGGTATTGCTGATGCGACACTGCTATAGGAATATGCAGGTAAGCATCCTGTATATCCAGGGAGACCATATAATCCCCAGGTTCCAAGGCCAGAACGATAGAGCGAAGGGTTTCCATACGGAACTTGGAGACTCTCACAAACTTGTTCACTGCCTCGAGGTTGAGAATGGGCCGGGAGGACCCATTCGGTCTCGGGACTAGAAACAGCGGAGAATAGTACCCCCTAGTCTCTCTGCATAAGAGGCACCTGTACTACCACTCCTGTGTCCAGGAGGGTCTGTACCACCGAATGAAGAGTCTTTGTCTGGTCCGAAGGGACGTCTGTCAGGCAAAATCGATGAGGGGACGGTTTTTGAAGGCTAATGCGTAACCTCGAGTGACGACTTCTGAAGTGGTCTTCAACCATTCCTGGGTATACCCTAGAAGCCGGCCCCCCACCCTGGGATCCCCCAGGGGTAGACCCGCCCCATCATGCGGCAGGCTTATCGGTCTTGGAAGCTGGCTGACTGGCAGCCCAGGCTCTTTTGGGCTTAGGCTTACCAGGTTTGGAAGTTTGTGCCTGTTTGTGGTACGCCTGACCTTTTGCTTTACCTGAAGGCCGAAAGGGCCGAAAGGAAGTACTTTTAGCCTTCGGCACAGAAGGAGCAGTACTTGGCAGACAGGCTGTTTTGGCAGTAGCCAAATCAGCCACTATCTTATTTAAGTCCTGCCCGAACAGGATATCTCCTTTAAAAGGGAGTACCTCCAGGGTCTTTCTAGAATCCAGATCCACAGACCAGGATCTTAGCCACAATATCCGGCGAGCCAGGACTGACGTAGTAGAAGCCTTGGCTGCCAGAACACCGGCATAAGAAGCCGCCTCTTTAATATAGTGAGAAGCTGTGACAATATATTACAAACAATGCCTAGCATGGTCAAAAGAGATTTCAGCTTCCAACTCTTGGGCCCACGCTTCAATAGCTTCTGCAGCCCATGTCGCTGCAATAGTGGGCCTTTGCGCAGCACCCGTGAGGGTGTAAATCGCTTTCAGACAACCCTCCACACGTTTATCCGTAGGCTCCTTCAGAGACGTGACGGTAGTGACAGGTAGAGCTGAGGAAACCACCATAATTTCCACATGCGAGTCCACTGGAGGAGGTGTCTCCCAATTTTTAGACAGCTCTGGCGCGAGGGGATAGTGAGCCAGCATCTTCTTGTGAGGCACAAACTTCTTCCCTGGATTTTCCCAGGATTCCTGATGTATATCCACCAGGTGATCAGAATGAGGTAAAACTTGTTTAACCACCTTTCGACGCTTGAATCTAACTGGTTTCTTAGGAGGGACAGATGGCTCGGGATCATCCGTGATCTATAAAATCAACTTAATAGCCTCCAATAGGTGAGGAACATCCACTTGTGAACCACCATCCCCATCAGTATTATCTGTGTCAGAATCTGTGGGGTCAGTGTAAGCGCCATCTTCATCAGACGAGGTCTCAGTGACAGCAGTGGATTGTGAGGAAGTAATGGCCCGCCTAGAGGACCCCTTGGTCGTAGGCGAGCGAGGGTCAGACTTCTTAGTAGTCAGTGACTGGTTCAATTTCTTCAATTGAGCGGACAAGTTATCTGCCCACGGCGGATTAACCGCGGGGACCATATACGGTTGAATCGGCATGGGGGGGTCCCATAGGGAGAGTTAGTTTAGTAACTAGCGTATTCAGAAGTGTGGAGAAAGTAGCCCACGGAGGGTCATTATGGACCTCCATTGCCACAGTCCCACTGGGAGGCAAGGAGCCCCCACAACCAGAGCCCTCCGCTGCTATAATTTCCTCATAGGTACCTGTGGCGTCAGCAACACTACTAGTGTGTTCAGCCCCAGAATTGTTACCCTCAGAAGCAGACATTATAATTTGCAACATAAGGTAACACAGCACAATTGTCAGCAGCACAATACCTGACCCAAAACCATGCGTATGTCAACAGGGATACAGGAGAGATATGGTGACTAAAATCACAGAGAAAAATACAATTAGAGTACATCTTGTGAATATCCTATATTACATTAGTATAAACCTGACGCACCAAGCCCCCTCAGGTGATAGAATCTAGGGATAGCAAGTTGAGTGAAAGACACGAAATGAAAATCACCCAGCAAGCTAATGCACACACATATAGTCACAGTTGTACAATGCAGAGGTTATTACAAACAATAATACTGCACTGGACTAGCTTATATATAGCTCTGTAAACAATAGATATAACACTGCACAGTAAAGACTTAAGGCACAGCGCTGACTATCAGGCAGCTTTACAAAGGAGGATTTGCCCAAGCAGTCCCAGGAACAGTGTAGTTGAGAGAAATGACGCCAAACACTGACTGGGAGTGAGGGAGAGACAGATATGCAGCTCCAGGGTGGGAACATTTACTGTAAATGACGCCCTGGGTGAGGGGCTACAGGTCTTAGCCTCATCCCCCTGCTGGACTTAACCACCGGTACTGTGGGCCAATTTAAAATGGTTTATGGGGGGGAGTGGCCTAGCGGGACTGGTGTGCGGTTGTATCTTTCAAGGCTTCACCCACTGCACCTTTATTATAACCCTGCTGTGGGCTCTGCTTTGCCCCATCATCACCCATCTGGCACTCTTATATCCCTGGGGACCCACCCGTCCTGTTTCCTGAGCGCACCGGAGCCGGGGGACTGATTTACCTGTCCCTGCGGGTTGCGGCCTGCTGCACTGTGGAAGCCGGGGCCTTGATTTCCGGGATCTGAGCTCTGGAGCGCGGCGGACCAGGTGACGAAGAGGAGTAACCGCGGGTCTCACCCGCTCGATCCCGCGGCCTGTCTCCAGCACCTATCCTCTGAAAGTGGCTGCTGACATGCCCGCAGGGCCGGGAGCACCTCGGGTGAAGGGGTGAGTGACGGAGCCTGCCGCCGGGAGCCGCGGCGGCCATCTTAACTCCCCTCGCCCTGCACCTCAATTGCTGAAAGCTGCAAGCCTGTGAGAGCTGGATCAGAGGCTGGTCCCTGATGGCCTTCCAGGCTTTAACACTATAATACAAGGCCCTTTTACTTGCTGAGTGGCTTTGTGTTAATGTAGCTCTCCTTCTTCTATGCCACCTCTCTGTGCCTACTGCATTGTAATAAAGAGGACATTAAAGCATTACTCCCCCAACTCTGCCCGACCTCACGTTCGCGATCCCTCTCCAGAACCCTCCTGACCTTACGATTGCAGTGTTTCCGCGCACTTGGAGGTTTTACAGTTTTTACAGTTATTACATCTGAAACGTCTCCGGGACCACCTACATCTATCTGCATTTGATTCTTCTCAATTCACAGGTTAAATCTACCTTCCGAAATTATGCCTCCTAAACGCCAGAAGGATCAGACACTTGTTCGCCCAGTTGCTTTCTTCAAACATTCTCCCTCCACACAGAGCTCTAAAGGGCCCAGTATGCCAGATTCTCGATCTAAGCATTCCCCAGAGCATGATGAACCATCCGCGACATCCCATTTTGGTCCGACAAAGCTCTCAATGCTAGATGACGATGCACCCCTCACACTTGGCTCTATGCGGCAACTTCTTGCTACCTTCAAGGATGATATAACGACGGAATTTAAAGCAGCGCTGCAGTGCTGCCAACAAACAGTCAATGCTATAGGTCAACGTACAGAACACCTTGAGAATAAATGTGAGGAGGTGGTGAAATCCCACAACGAAGTGATCACTTAACTTGAGGAATTGCAGTCTGAGGTCGCGGACCTAAGACGGAAGACATGTGACCTCGAGGATAGGTCGCACCGTAACAATATAAAACTCTGTGGTATCCCAGAATCGGTCTCCAACTCAGACCTTAAACAGTTTGTAACAGATCTCTTCATTAATCTCCTTCCCACCAACTCCATAGATGATTTCCTCATTGACCGCATCCCCCGTCTCCCGAAGGCTAAGAATGCCCCGAAGGTCGCTTCTAGAGACACTTTGATGAGGATACATTACTTCCACATCAAGGAACAAATCCTTCGTGCAGCTATGAGACCGGATTTGTCGGCATCAATATTGGGAGATTTACAAGTATACGGGGATCTGTCAGCTACCACCCTGGCTATGCGACGCTCTTTCTACCCGGTGACCACGGCACTACGGAAAGCTGATATCCCTTACCATTGGGGATTTCCAACCAAACTCCTTATCAGATGGAACGGCGTCACCAATGTGATCACTTCGCCAGAAGCCTGTATGCGACTTTTAGATTCTTGGAAATTGGAGGACACTCCCGTGAAGGCTCCTAAGACCCTTAAATTGGCTCAAGAATGGTCAGTTGCCGGCAGCTCAACTTGAAGAGCTGCGGTCCCATCTAAGTAATATGTCACTGACTGACTTGATCTGCTTATTTGTTTTTGCATTATTGAAATTTTATTAATCTGCTCTCTCGGCCGATTCATTTGGCTGCTAATGAGCAAAGCACTTCCGCACGTTTATATGAGATATACGGTTCATTATTGATATGCAAACTGTGATAGTTTTTACATGACTTACCTGGCCTGTTTTCTGTCTTCTACTTTTTACTTTCAACTTCCTATTTACTGCTTTTGACTTTTTACTTGCTGTTCTTAATTTTCATATACGGTGTATCATATTGCCAGTAGGTGACTCACGCTTTCGGTCTCCCTCTTGAGATGGTCGGACCGACGCTGTGAGTGTTGCCACTGAACACGATTCATATTTCTCTTTCTGTCACCCTTGATTGCTGAGACCATATACTTTCACTGTGTCTCTTAAACCATCTTCACCGTTATATGCCATAGATGCTTATTCACGTTCAGTCTCGGAATTTGAGCCGTGTGTGTGGGACTCACTTACCCACACGGTGGCTTGGTAAACTCTCCGGGAAGTTATATTTATTTATTTGTGTTTAGATTAATGTTATATTTTGACTGTTACGGGAGTGAGGGAGGGTGCCTTCCTCCGCCTCGACCCCATGTGTTGCCTACTTAGGCAACCTCGTTTGGCACCCGTGTGGTGCTTACTATGTTTTCTGTCTTTACTATTTCTCCCCTTCCTTCCTTCTATCCTTCCTAGTTCTGGTACACTTATATTCTCGTTTGTCTCATAATACAGTTTATGTATGTAGATTGATTATAGAATTGGCACCTGAGATACCTAATGGTTAACGTTCTCTCATTGAACGTAAAAGGTCTGAATTCACCCAACAAACGATGACTGGCCCTGAAACATTTTGCTAAATGTAAGGCACACATAGTGGCTCTACAGGAGACTCACTTAATGTCTGTATCTCCGCCTTCCCTTATGGATAACAAATTCCCTACCTGCTATATGTCCAATGGTCCTAAGAAAAAAGCGGGAGTAGCCTTTTTATTTTCTAGTACTTGCAATTTTTCTCTAGAACGCCAGATCGCAGATCAGGAGGGCAGATACCTCATCCTGACTGGTAAACTAGAGGACAAGCCTATCACCTTGGCTACAATATATGCACCCAACACCAAACAAGTTCCCTTCTTCAGGAATTTTTTTTATATCCTGCAGACGCATCACTCGGGAGCATTGTTACTATTGGGGGATTTTAACATGGTCCCTGACCCCAGTGTAGATCGATCCTCGGATCGTTCTGTCTCCAGTGCAGGCCCGCTTCGAGACCATTCCCATTCCTTCAGGAATATTTTACATGAGTATGATCTCTACGATGTCTGGAGGGCTAAGAACCCGACTTGTAGAGACTACACGTTTTTCTCCCCGGTACATGGTTCTTTCTCTAGAATCGATTTGGCCGTATCTGATAAATGGTCACTTCAACAGATGTCGAAGGCTTCTATCCTACCAGTATCGTGGTCTGACCATTCTGCCCTCTCTATCCATTGGGACCTACAACGTACTAGGCCTTCACCTGCCTTGTGGCATCTTGGAGACTATCTTCTCACGAATGCAGAAGCTAAACAATCCATAACTCAGGCCTTATCCCTATATATTGATACTAATGTCCCAGCTGACACATCCATATTTACACACTGGTGTGCTCTCAAAGCGGTAGTTAGGAGTGCAGCAATTCAGGCAGCTTCTTTTATCTGTCGGTCCTCCCGCGAACAACAGGTAAAGCTCGAAGCCCGACTTACAGATTTAGAAAACCAATTTAAGACTAGCCCATCTAATAAGAGAATTTATCGAGACTTACTACGTACTAGGGATGAAATAAATAAATTGGCCTTAACTGAAGTCCACAAAAATCTATTCAGGTTGCGACAAGGTTCTATATGCAGGGAGATAGAGCTGGTAGAATGCTTGCCCGTAAATTGAGAGGGAAGACAGCAAAAGAGAGGGTGAAATCTATTATCAATTTAAATGGTATTAAAGTAACAGACCCGTCTGCAATTGCTGACGCTTTGGCTAAATACTATTCCACCCTCTATAACCTGGAAGATGACATATCTATCCCACAACCCACACCAGCTGCTATTGCAGCCTTTTTAAACGATTTACACATCCCCTCAATTGATTCTGAAACTTTACGGGCTCTAGAACAACCTTGGACTCATAAAGAAATTTCCCAAAACGATTGATTCACTCCCATTGGATAAAGCACCAGGCCCTGATGGGTTCATTAATAAATGTTATAAAAGTTTCAAAGACTCCCTAACTCCTATTTTAGAATCAGTCTATAACCATGCTTCTTCTGTTGGGGGCTTTCTGGCGGAAATGCTGGAGGATCGAGTGGTAGCTTTTTCAAATCCGGGGAAGAACCCCGCTTTGATGCCCAATTATCGCCCCATAGCACTGCTGAATACAGATTTAAAAATCTATGCAAAATTATTGGCCAACAGACTTAATCCCCTTCCCTCTCTCGTCCATCGGGACCAGGTGGAATTTGTACCCGGTAGACAATCCCCTGATAATACTAGGCGGGTAATAAATGTGCTGGACGCCTTCTCCGCTTCAGATGACCCTTTATTGTTGCTTTCGTTAGACGCGGAGAAGGCGTTTGATCGACTGCATTGGGGATACCTTCAAGCGGTACTACGTAAGTTTGGGCTTACTGGCAGAGTACTCGCCTCCATTTTAGCTTTATACTCTACTCCAACGGCAAGTGTGTGTGAATGGTATGCTCTCTCCTTCTTTTCGGATTACGAATGGCACTCGCCAGGGGTGCCCCCTGTCCCCGCTAGTGTTTGCTCTTGCGATAGAGCCTCTTGCTGAGAAAATCAGGTCCACGACCCTAATTAAAGGCATAGAACTTTTGGGACAATCACATAAGATATGTCTCTTTGCGGACGATGTTCTTTTAACACTAACTGACCCCACTATTTTCCTGCAGGCCTTACACACACTCTTGAATGAATACTCTGCAGTATCTTATTATAAACTTAATAATACCAAAACAGAAGCGCTCCCCATTAACTTTCCGACCACCCTTTTGTCCGCATTGCAAGCAGTTTATTCGTATTCCTGGCAGGACAGAAGCCTCAAGTATCTGGGGGTTCAGATTACCCCGAAGGTGGATGATTTAATCTCAGCAAATTATCCCCCACTATTATGAAAATTTACTAAACTGGCCTCCGACTGGATGATGCAACATGTTTCATGGTTAGGGCGAATAGCTGCACTGAAGATGATGATTCTTCCCAAGTTTATGTACCTCTTTCGAACCATCCCTATTCTCTTACCTAATTATCTTTTGTCTATATTTAATTCCATATTTAGCTCCTATGTATGGAAGGGTAAGAACCGAGACTGGCCAGGAAAATGATGACCCGACCCAAACAGGAGGGGGGCTTAGCCTACCCAGATATACATTCCTATCAATTAGCTTGCAGACTTGCACAAATAGGATCTTGGTACTCTCAGGATAACCATAAATTGTGGGTTCAAATCGAACAAGGATTTATCTCCCCACTGCCCCTGATGGATATTTTGTTGCTTCCGAGAGGTGAAGACAAATTGTTAATTGCTAAATCTCTCACGGCCTAATCTACTCGGAAAGCTTGGCTAGAGGCGGTGGATAGAATGGATGGTGTCTCCCTCCCCTCCTCCACTCTCTCGTTAACAGGCATAGCCTCCCAGATAAGTGATCTGCAATACGATAGAGAAATTAATAGAGGCGCTCATGACATCCTAACACCATAATTAACCAGGTTCAGTTACAACCAAAGAGTCAAATAAATTTATAAAATATATGTTTAATATTCACAAAGATCCAATAAAATCTTTTACCACGTAATAAAACCAATTCATGAGTAATATTAATCGTAGATTACTGATTTACCATGTGTAAATGCAAAAACATGTGTATTTTATCTAAGTTGTTAGAATGATTCCTGTATCAATGTAGCTCACTGAGATGACTAATAGAAAGTTCAAATGTAACGATATGTTGCAGTCCTTAAAAGACACTAGCTACAGCTGCTGAATATGCTTCATATGCAAAACACCGTTTGCTGCACGTAGAAATAGCCAACTTCAATGTGAATGACCAGCATGTATAAATCAATTGTGTATGGAAATTTTCCTCTCCATATGGGCTGGTGGACCCGAGCGTCCCCGGGTAAGTCCGAAATTTGCCCAAAGAAATGTGGAGCAGGAGGATAGATGGCGTGTGTGGATATGGAAACCACACTGATTTGAGCTGGATTATCCTGCAGATGCTTCACCGAATAAATGCTGTGAGAATGTGTGGAAAGAGCAGGTGTGCGGTTGTTTGATGGGAACCGCCACGTGTGTCCAGCTGTATTGTGGTTCTCTTACAAGACCACCTGGACATGCACCGTCCGCCGGTGGCCAACGGGAGGGAGGATGATATGCGCTGGTCACAATAGCCGCACAGAGCTCACGGCTTGATTCCGGATTGAATGCTGGCTGCTTGCTATTGATGCCGGTGGATTTCAGGCAGAAGTGGCGGTATCCTAGAATGTGCAGGTATTCAGTGAGAAGGTAGGAGGAGTCCTGACGCGTTTCGTCACGTGACCCGTGCTTTTTCAAAAAGTCACAGGTCACGTGACGAAATGCGTCAGGACTCCTCCTACCTTCTCACTGAATACCTGCACTTTCTAGGATACAGCCACTTCTGCCTGAAATCCACCGGCATCAATAGCAAGCAGCCAGCATTCAATCCGGAATCAAGCCGTGAGCTCTGTGCGGCCTCCCGTTGACCACCGGCGGACGGTGCACGTCCAGGTGGTCTAGGAAGAGAACCACAATACAGCTGGACACACGTGGCGTTTCCCATCAAACAACCGCACACCTGCTCTTTCCACACATTCTCACAGCATTTATTCGGTGAAGCATCTGCAGGATAATCCAGCTCAAATCAGTGTAGTTTCCATATCCACACACGCCATCTATCCTCCTGCTCCACATTTCTTTGGGCAAATTTCGGACTTACCCGGGGACGCTCGGGTCCACCAGCCCATATGGAGAGGTAAATTTCCATACACAATTGATTTATACATGCTGGTCATTCACATTGAAGTTGGCTATTTCTACGTGCAGCAAACGGTGTTTTGCATATGAAGCATATTCAGCAGCTGTAGCTACAGTGTCTTTTAAGGACTGCAACATATCGTTACATTTGAACTTTCTATTAGTCATCTCAGTGAGCTACATTGATACAGGAATCATTCTAACAACTTAGATAAAATACACATGTTTTTGCATTTACACATGGTAAATCAGTAATCTACGATTAATATTACTCATGAATTGGTTTTATTAAGTGGTAAAAGATTTTATTGGATCTTTGTGAATATTAAACATATATTTTATAAATTTATTTGACTCTTTGGTTGTAACTGAACCTGGTTAATTATGGTGTTAGGATGTCATGAGCGCCTCTATTAATTTCTCTATCTGGTTATATTGGTAGGAGTAGCTCACAACTCCTTATAGCGGCGAACGTGCCCCTCACATCACAAGTTCCAGGTTCGGCTTATTAAGATTGATTAATTTATCATTGTTAGACACAGGCGCAGCATAAAATTTCTTCCCATCTGCAATACGATGCCTGGATTTCCAAAGGGATCCTGTCCCTTCAAGATGTACTGGCGAATGACGCCCTGCTCCTATTTGCACAAATACAAGCACGATTCTCATTACCCCATAGGGAATTTTATAAATATTTGCAGCTCAGACACTGGCTCCTTGGGGCTTCACGCTCCCCTCACGACATATTCCCATTGCCTAAGCTTATCCAGGACCTCTTTAGTACAGGAGAAGGTAGGGGAGGCATTACTAAGTGGTATAACTATATTTCAATCCCCTTCCATTACAGAAAGCCCCTATCCAATTAAAATGGGAGACTGATCTTAGATGCTCCATCTCAGAAGAAGAATGGGAAGTGGTCTTTCAAACCTGTTTTCAAGTATCTAAATGTATATCACATATAGAATTATTTTATAAACTCCTTCATCGTTTATATTTATATTTCGTCCTAGAGGATGTTGGGGACACCAAAAGAACCATGGGGTATAGACGGGATCTGCAGGAGACATGGGCACTTTAAGACTTTCAAAGGGGCGTGACCTGGCTCCTCCCTCTATATCCCTCCCCAGACTCAGTTTAGAAAATGTGCCCTGCGAGATGGAGGCACTCGGGGGAGCTCTACTGAGTTTCTTTGAAAAGACTTATGTTAGGTTTTTATTTTCAGGGAGGTCTGCTGGCTACAGCCTCCCTGCTTCGTGGGACTGAGGGGAGAGCAGTCTAGACCCACTTCTAATGAGTTTCAGGGCTCTGCTGCTGCTGACAGGATGCCTCCGCACCTGAGGGGAGATGAACGCCGGGTACTCTCGGATGCTCGCTCCCACAGCCTGCCGTCACCCCCTTTCAGAGCCAGAAGACAGGTGAGTATGTAGAGGAAAAGAAGACTTCTCTTCACTAAGACGGCATTACAGAGGTACCACACAGCAAGTGCACAGTGCGCACTGGGCTCCCATACAGTACACACCGCAGGGTGCAGGGTGCTGGGGGGCGCCCTGGGGAGCCTGTTTACCTCAGAAAAGCTGGCTAGTGGGACAGGCACAGTCCAAAACCCCCGCCAGGATAAATAAATGTGTATTTAAGCGGGACGAAGCGCGCCATTATGGGGGCGGAGCTTCTTCCTCACTGCTCACTCGGCGCCATTTCCTCCTCCACACAAGCAGCGCTGGTCCTTCCTCACAAGCAGCAAGTACCAGGGGCATAAGAAAACAAGGGGGGGGGGCAGAATTAATAGATAAATATAGCGCTGCAGCTCTGGAGCACTTGAGGGTGTTTTCAGACCTGCATTTTGGCGCTGGTGTGTGAGATGGCTTTTTCCCTTTGTGTTCCCTGACAGGCTTTGATTTGGGTGCTGTTTTCAGTGGACGACATGTCTGAGGCAGATTATTCCTCTCAGGGGGATAATTTATTAGGGAAACCAAATGTTTTGGGGGTGGCCCTGTCGGCACCGCCGACTGCTGACTGGTTATCTACTTTGAATGCTTTAAATGCTAATGTCACTCTTTTAAATCAAAAGTTTGATCAGTCTGAATCTCAAATCCAGGTGTGGAAGAGATCAATGGAGGACGTTTTATTGCAGGTCCAGGGCCCTCCGGGGTCGCTCAAACGTGGTGTTGACCAATTAGTTCACACAGATACCGACAGACTCTGAGGCTGATGTCGACTATGCTGATTCCAGATTAGATCCTAAATTAGCTAAGAGTATCTAGTATATGATTGTAGCTGTTAAAGACATATTACATATTGATGAGGACCCTATTACACCTGAAACGAGGGTCCTTATTTACAAGGAAAAGAGAAGCTCAGTTGCTTTTCCTCCATGTTTTGAACTAAATGACCTCTTTGATGGCATTTGGAACAACCCTGATAAAAAAAATTCTAATTCCTAACCGGATCAAGGTGGCGTACCCCTTTCCCGCGGCTAATAGGGAAAAGTGGGAAACACCACCCACAGTTGACAGGTAGCCCTCCCTGCGGCTTGTCTAAACAGGTAGCCCTCCCTGCGGCTCAGTCGACGACCCTTAAGGAGCCGGCTGATTGTAAGCAGGAGGCTACTTTGAAAGCTATTTTTACAACCACGGGGACACAGCTCAGGCCTCTTATTGCGTCAGCGTGGGTAAGTAGCGCTATTGAAAAATGGGCTGAAAGTTTGTCTTCTGATTTGGATAATCTTGATAGGGATAGCATCCTAGTGACGCTTGGTTATATCAGGGATGCGGCTGCGTACTTGAAAGAGGCTGCAAGAGATGCTGGCCTCCTGTGTGCTAAGGCTAATGCTATGTCAGTTGCGGCTAGGCGAGCGCTTTGGACTCACCAGTGGAATGCTGACGCTGATTCCAAGAAAAATATGGAGTCCCTTCCATTTAAGGGAAGTGAACTTTTTGGTGATGGCCTTACTGATTTGGTATCGGCGGCCACCGAGGGTAAGTCAACCTATTTACCTTATGTTCCTGCACAACAAAAGAAACCACACTATCAAATGCAGTCCTTTCGGCCCAACAAGTATAAAAGAGGCCGAGGAAATTTCTTCCTTGCTACCAGGGGTAGAGGAAGGGGCAAGAGAACACCCGCCTCCTCGGGTTCCCAGGAGCAGAAGTCCTCCCCGGCTTCTGCCAAATCCACCGCATGATGCCGGGTCTTGCCTACAGGAGACCGCACCGGTGGGGGCACATCTGAAGCTCTTCAGTCAGGTCTGGGTTCGTTCGGACCTAGACCCTTGGGTGTTGCAAATTGTGATCCAAGGGTACAAACTGGAGTTTCAAGACGTTCCCCCTCGCCGTTTTTTCAAATCAACCTTACCAGCTTCGCTTCCAGACAGAGTTCTAGTCTGTGGACCAATACAAAAATTGTGTCAAAATCAGGTTGTGGTCCCGGTTCCCCTGGCACAGCAAGGGGAGGGCTTTTATTCAAGCCTGTTTGTGATACCAAAGCCGGATGGCTCGGTAAGACCAATCCTCAACCTGAAATCTCTAAAAAAAAATCCTGAAGAAATTCAAATTCAAGATGGAGTCTCTCAGAGCGGTGATCTCCAGTCTGGAGGAGGGGGAATTCATGGTATCATTGGACATAAAGGATGCATACCTTCATGTCCCCATCTATCCCCCTCGTCAAAGGTACCTCAGGTTTGCAATCCAGGATACTCATTACCAGTTTCAGACATTGCCGTTTGGCCTGTCCACGGCTCCGAGGATTTTCACAAAAGTCATGGTAGAGATGATGGTTCTCCTCCGCAAGCGAGGAGTTACAATTATCCCATACTTGGACGATCTCCTGATAAAGGTGAGATCCAAAGACAAGTTGGTACAGGACATTGCACTGTCCCTATCGATTCTGCAACAGCACGGCTGGATCTTAAACTTGCCGAAATCACAGTTAATCCCAACAACTCGGTTGGCATTTTTAGGTATGATTCTGGACACAGTCCAGCAGAGAGTGTTCCTCCCTATGGAAAAAGCTCTGGAAATTCAGAGTTTGGTAAAACTCATTCTGAAACCAACAACAGTCTCCATTCATCAATGCATTCGGTTGCTGGGGAAGATGGTAGCGGCATACGAAGCGCTCCAGTTTGTGAGGTTCCATGCCAGAGTGTTTCAGTGGGACCCGTTGGACAAGTGGTCCGGATCCCACCTTCATATGCACCGGAGAATAATTCTATCTCCCAACACCAGAATCTCACTCCTGTGGTGGTTCCACAGCTCTCACCTGTTAGAGGGACGCAGGTTCGGGATCCAGGACTGGATCCTAGTGACCACAGATGCAAGTCTCCGAGGTTGGGGAGCAGTCACACAAGGGGTGACCTTCCAAGGAAGATGGTCAGGTCCAGAGACTCATCTTCACATAAAAGTTCTGGAGCTAAGGGCCATTTACAACGGCCTTCTGCAAGCTGAGCATCTTCTTCAAAACCGGCCTGTCCTGATCCAATCGGACAATGTGACAGCAGTAGCATACATAAACCGCCAATGCGGCACAAAGAGCAGGACAGCCATGGCAGAGGCCAGGGACATGCAGTCAGGGGAGGCAGTGCCTCCCCTGTCATTAATGAGTAAAATAATACAAAGAAGATACTTATGACACATAAGTATCTTCTTTATTATTTTACCTATCATTAATGTGTGAAAATCAGTTTGGGAGGCACCGATCGTGGTGCCTCCTGTAGTGATTGGGAAAGGTATGGGAAGCGGGGGCGGGCGCAGGTGGGGCCTAGCAATGGGCAGGAAAAGCCCATTGAAATAACATGGGAAAGCGGCACCATTAGTGGTGCCGCTTTCCTACAGGGACGTGCTTTCAACCTATGAAAGCACGTCCCTGTGAGTGAAGCCACAGTGATTGGCCAGCGGATCCGTCACTGGATCCGCTGTCAATCACTGTGTGGGCGTCGGTACCAGCGGAGGTGCGGGATGCGGCGGAGGTGCTGGATGCGGCGGAGGTGCTGGCGGCGTAGAGGTGGGCGGCGGTAGCGGCGGCGGGACGCGGCATTCAGGCCCCTTGTGCAGAGTTTGGCAGCGGAAGCGGTACCCATTTCAAAAATGGCGCCTCAGTGTCATTTTTGAAATTCAAGATGGCCGCCGCGAGCCAATCATGGCTCGCCGCGTCATCGCTCCGCCCCCTCCCGCTGACTTATATAAGTCAGCACGAGGCAGCGGCTGTCAGTCCGACGGCGGAGGAGGAGCGGAGAAGGGGGGACTGCACTTTTTTTTTTCGGTGGGGGGGGGGGGGGTGTTTAGCTGCAGTGCCTCCCCAGGCCCTGACCTCACCGCACGTCACTGGCAGAGCCGGCCATAGGCATAGGCAAACTAGGCAATTGCCTAGGGCATTTGATATGCCTAGGGGCATCAGCAGCTTCCGCTGATTAAAATGATATGCAGCATACCTATATTCTGTGTGTAGCATTTCATATGCAGATACAGCCACAGTCTCATACAGTATATAGGCATGCTGCATATCATTTTAATCAGCAGAAGCTGCTTGTGCATCCTAGCTACACAGCAATGCAAATAAGATGCATTTTCATAAAAAAGGTGCCCGACGTTAGCATTGAGACAAGATTTATGAGGACATATCCAAGCAGAGGCAAAGGTCTGTATCCAAGTATCCAAGCAGAGGCCACAGTGTTAGTGGCAGTGTGAGTGCTGTGTGCATGTGAGTGGGTTGGTTGTGCATTAGTGTTTGGAATATGTGTAAGGAGCATTATGTGTGTCATGTAAAAATGCATTAATAATGTACAACATATGTGTAAGGGGCACTATGGGCCTCATTCCGAGTTGTTCGCTCGCTAGCCGCTTTTCGCAGCAGTGCACACACTAAGCCGCCATCCTCTGGGAGTGAATCTTAGCTTAGCTGAATTGCGATTGAAGTATTCGCAATATTGCGAAAATACTTTTCTTTGCAGTTTCTGAGTAGCTCGAGACTTACTCTTCCAGTGCGATCAGTTCAGTGCTTGTCGTTCCTGGTTTGACGTCACAAACACACCCAGCGTTCGCCCAGACACTCCCCCGTTTCTCCAGCCACTCCCGCGTTTTTCCCAGAAACGGCAGCGTTTTTTCACACACTCCCATAAAACGGCCAGTTTCCGCCCAGAAACACCCACTTCCTGTCAATCACACTACAATCAGCAGAACGAAGAAAAAACCTAGTAATGCCGTGAGTAAACTACCAAACTTCTTAGCAAATTTACTTGGCGCAGCCGCAGTGCGAACATTGCGCATGCGCAGTTAGCGAAAAATCGCACCGATGCGAAGGAAAATAACGAGCGAACAACTCGGAATGAGGGCCTATGTGTGTCATTATGTGTATAAGGGCATTAATAATGAGCGGCATATGTGTAACAGGGTACTACTGTATGTGTGTCATTATGTGTAAAGGGACACTAATAATGTGTAGCAAATGTGTAGGGGGCACTTTGTGTGTCATTATGTGTATAAGGGCATTAATAATGTGCGGCATATGTGTAAGGGACATTATGTGTAAAAGGGCATTAATAAAGGTTGTCATAATGTGTAAGGGGCATTACTGTGTGGAATCATGTGTATAAATGCATTACTAATGTGTGGCATTATGTGTATATGGTGCTCTACTATGTGGCGTTGCATATAGAAAGGGCACTACTGTGTTATCTAATGTGAATGAAGAGCAATAGGGTGTGGTGTAATGTGAATGAGCAATTCAGTATGATGTAATGTGAATAAGGGGCTCTACTGTGAGGAGTAACGTTTAAGGTAAAGTGATACTACTGTGGGATGTAATATGAATTATGGACACTATCGCATGATCAAATGTGAATAAAGTTGCAGTACTGTGTGGCGTAATTGGAATTGGGGTTACTATTGTGGGGCCATGCCCCTTGCCAGCAGAAACTCACCCCTTTTTGGGCTGTGCGCAAAATGTACGAACTGTTCCTATTTAAAATATAGGGGGTACAAACCCCAAAATAAGGACTGCTATGGGTGAGGGGTGATGGTGCTGGGAAAGAGGTGCAAGGTCAGAGGCGGAACCAGCGGTGGTGCTAGGGGGCACCAGCCAACATCTTGCCTAGGGCACCATATTGGTTAGGGCCGGCTCTGGTCACGTGTGTGTGTGTGTGTGTGTGTGTGTGTGTGTGTGTGTGTGTGTGTGTGTGTGGTGGGGGGTTTGCAGGTTAGGGAGCGCTAGGATGATGCTTTGCCTAGGATGCATAGAGACCTTACACAGGCCTTGCCTACGAAGCAGGGAAGCTGTTGCCAGGAGCTTCCCTGAAAATAAAAAACCTAACAAAGTCTTTTCCAGCAGAACTCTGTAGAGCTCCACTATCATGCGTCCAGTCTCACCGGGCACAATTTCTAAACTGAAGTCTGGAGGAAGGGTATAGAGGGAGGAGCCAGTTCACACTGTGGAAAAGTCTTAAAGTGCCGAAGGCTCTTGTGAATCCGTCTATACCCCATGGTACTAATAGGACCCCAGCATCATCTAGGACGTTAGAGAAATGTCATTGTGAAACATAATGAACTGAAACCACGAAGAGCACAAATTATATATAAGCAGCTGAAGTACAGATGGAGCCATGCTAGTCGTGGTTCCGTCTGTAACTAAGGGCGCGCCTATCGCTGAGAACGTCTCCACCCGGCCGGGCGCGCATGACGGAGACGCACCCCGTTCACTTGAATGGAGAGCGTCTTAGTCCGCGCGCCCGGACAGAGACTCTCACAATGGGAGCGTCTCTGTGCACTCCAGGAGTGACGAGGCGGACGGATTGCCCAGTCACGCCGGGAGTGCACGCCTGTGATGGAGCCGCCTCAGATGAGCGCGGCTCCATCTGTACCCGACATTGCCCAGGTTTAAATGTTAAAGTTATTAACGTATCAAGGAGTTAGATGGAACTGTCAATATTTTACAAATAATTAGCAGCTCTTCCAACACACCAATGAGGTGGCTGCCCAGTGTCGTTTTTTTCTTTTCTTGGGGTGTCGCCAGTAGCCCTAATCCCCAGCTCTCAATTTTTTTTTTATTTTTTATAATCACCTTTACCAACACCGGTGTTCCTGCCGGCCGGCCCAAGTGGTGTTTCTGCCGGCCCAAGTGGTGTTTCTGCCGGCCCAAGTGGTGTTTCTACAGCCATCTACGTGCTAATTCTAGATATGTGTAAGAATTTGCACTGGCACGAGCTGTAGCACTGATCTCATGTGCAGACTGTAAATTCTTTGCCATAGGGACTACGCGGGGCAAATTAATCAGCGGTGCCATAGTGCGTCTCATAATAAACTGCATGTCTTTCTGCAGCACTTTGTCCCCCCTGCCCCTCTCAGCAGTACCATGGGGGACACTGTTTCTCTCCACCCGTGTCTGGATGAATTTGGCCTTGCTCCCATAGGTCATTGTGCTGCGTGACTCTTCAAAAGCACTATCTGCAGGGCTGACGTGTGCAATCATGACCATTCTGCTTTTCCCGCTCAGTGCGCCCTTTAGCAGCCAGGTCAGTTTACTGTCCCGATAGTTTATATGGCTGCCTGGTCTCTCGCGCAGTGCCATGATGCACTTTCTGAGTGCAAGGAGGGAGCGGTTGATGTAACCTCCTTCTTTCATGGTCTTGCCACTGTTTGTAGTCTGGCTTGCCCGCTCTGATCCTGCCAGGTCCACCATGTACAGGCGGCCTGTGCTAACCCCATCACTGCCTGTTTGTTTTATGGTGATTTGTAATATGGCATGGGAGCGTGATGAGGTCTTATTAGCTGCTGTTGTTGCTTCAGAGCGCCGTTTGTTTCCCATCTTCAGCAGATTCATGGCCTCCTCAGGAGTGCTAGGGGAGAACGCAGTAATCCCTAGTATTTTGGTGTTACCATATGGATCCTCTCTGAGGGCCAAAGATCCAGAAGAAGGTCTTAATAGGTCCCGGATTGTTTCATTGTAGATCTCAGCATATGACAATGATAAAGAGAAATGATCTCTCCTTCCGGTCTCCTCAATAGTCTTATACAGGTCCTTCAGGGTGCGATAAATCATTCCGGGCTCGCGAGGCTTACCCATCATAGTATAGGTCTTCCCTGTGCCTGTTGGGCCGTAGGCGAATACGGCAGCATTGTACCCAGCTAGGATGTCATCCACTATGTTCTTCATCGTGGAATCATACACAGTTTCCTGAGTAGCTGCCTGATCGAACACGTGGTTAAAGGTGAATGTTGTTTCTCTTGTCCTGCTCGAGCGCAGTACGTCATAAGGATCCTCGCCAGGGTCCTTCAGTAGCAGCGTCTGCGGACCAAGTTGGTGTGTGATGCACTGGGCTCGATTCTTAGTCTCCATCAAATTAAATGGACGGATGCGCAGAGCCACAGTCACCTGATGGTCTATAGCGTTCTGCTGTTCAGCATTCATCTTCTCTTGATTCTAATATCAGAAAAGCGTAAGAAAATTATCTGTGTGTTGGCACTAGTCCAGCAATATCAGATATGAGCCAGGAAGCAGCCAGCTGCCTGTTCTATACCCATCAGCTGCATTATGACATCATTATGACATCACAATCAGCTGCACTATGACATCACTATGACATAGGCACACACCACCACCACATATACACACACATAGTACGCACTACATACATACTGTTCACACAGCATATATACAGTACACACACCACCACCACCACATATACACATACATACACACACCACCACCACCACATATATGCCAGGGACGTGCACTCAGGGGAGGCAGGGGAGGCAGTGCATCCCTGTGATTAATTATTGAAATCATACAAAAAGATACTTATGACACACAGTCTGTGTCATAAGTATCTTCTTTATTTAATTGTAATAATTTTATGTGTTTAAATTACTTTGGGAGGCACTGATAGCAGTGCCTCCCATAGATAATGGGAACGGGGGCAGAACGAGGGAGCGGGGCCAAGCACTGGGCTGTAAAAGCCCATGAAAACAGATAGGGAAAGTGGCACTAATCCAAGTACCTCGCTGACAGGGACACCACCCCCATGTCAGCCAGGCACCAGTGATTGGACAGCGGATCCAGTGCGGGATCGCTGTCCAATCACCCACACGCGACACTGGAGGCGAAAGTGGCGGCGGGACCCAGCGGCTGTGACTGGCGTTGGAGCTACAGCAGCGACGGCTCTGAAGCGGGATTGAGGGGTGAGTGCGGTGTATGTTGTACTGGGGGCGGCCAGAGTTCTCCCTGATCATCAATCACCCTGTACGGGGTACAGATTATTTCCTGCCTGTCCCCTCTCCTGAGACCAGCAGCCATTGTATACAGTATGCAGCCGTAGATCATCTAATTGCACTTTCTTCCTACATTGTGGCTAGTGCTGCTCTCCGTGTGACTTCATAGTAGCCATATCTCTATAGTTGTTGTAATATGTGCATTTACATTATCTGTCTACTGTATGGAAATGCTGGATCTTGGAGTCATATACTGGTCTGTACTGAAGTGAAAGCGCTACACGTGACTGACAGTGATGGACCGATGGTCAACCCTCTCCGTACTTGTCTGCAGATCCCCGAGTACTGTAGTGTGGGTATTGCCACTCAGTTAGATGTCCCTCCTCTCCTCCCTTCTCTCCACTTTCCTCTCTCTCTCTCTCTCTCTCTCTCTCTCTCTCTCTCTCCTTGGACAGAGTGCTCACCTCTCCACCTGGCCCTCCAGATCCCGGATCTGCAGCAGGTAGAACTCCTTGCTGTCCTGCGACACCAGCTCCGCTGCCGCCTGTAGCCCCGGTTTCCCTCCTTCCTGGCGGCGGCGCTGCCCTTCTTCTTCTTGGGCGGCATCTTGTGATCCCTGATGCCGTGCCGGGGAGCTCAGACTAATGTTGCCAGGTGTCCCGTTACTAAGCAATGGGGAGTTGGCGGCTCCGCTGTCAGTGACTGAGCGAGCCGGGCGTATTCCACACCCTGATCTGGTCCGGGGGGCTTGCATCTTCTATGTTTTTTTCTCTCTTTCTCTCTCTCTCTCTCTCTCTCTCTCACTCTCCTCCCCCCTCCCCCATGTATTGCTTCAGGAACGAAGTTTGTAAGTATTTATTTTCATTCTTACAGGTACCCCTATTGGATTCTACTGGACAAGTGGACGTGATCGGCGTGGGATGTAGGTAAGTAATCTCTCCCTCATTTTTACAGGTACTCCTATTGAATTCTACTGGACAAGTGGACGTTATCGGCGTGGGATGTAGGTAAGTATGTGTGAGTGTGTAAGTGTGTTTTAATAAATTTTTGCTTTCAAGGTGTGTGTGTTGTGTTTTTATTTGGGTATTTTTGTTGTTGTAGAACTACAGGTACCAGCAGGCCCGTTATTTCCCCGCATGCTGGTACTTGAGGTTCTCCAAGTACCAGCAAGCGGGGGAGGCTTGCTGGGCCTTGTAGTTCCACAACAAAAAACAATATTCTTTTTTTTGTAAACACTTATGGCTATCAGCCTGGCACCCACTGCCCAGGGGTGCTGGAGACAGCCTCGGCCTTCACCCCTGGCCCTTGGGTGCCTGAAGGGGGTACCTCATGATTTAAGGGGTTCCCACTCCTCCAGGGAACCCCGGCCAGGGGTGACTAGTTGGGGGGGGGGGTGTAATTCCACGCTGCAGGGACCTACATAAATGTGTCCCCCGGCTGTGGCATCATGTCCCTGGCTAGTGGAGCCCGGTGCAGGTTTAAAAAATATGGGGGATCCCTAGATCTTTTGTCCCCTGTATTTTTAGAACCAGGACTGGACTAAGAGTCCGGTGCTGGTTGTCTAAATACGGGGAACCCCTGTCCAATTTTCCCCCCAGTATTTAAACAACCAGGACCGGCTCAAAGAGTCCGAGGCTGGTTATACTTAGGAGGGGGGACCTCACGCATTTTTTTTTTTACATTTTTTTAAACCAATCAGACCCTTTTCCATTAAGTTAATGGAATCCCTGGACAACAAAATTGCATTCATGTCCTCCTCCTACTCCCTTCCCAGTCCCAAACACTCATTTTTATTAATTTTTTCAATAAAAATTTGCAATATATCACAAGTATGTTGAGCAGGCAGGCAGCGGGCATTGGCGGCATCGGACTGAGATGCAAATTAGTGGCGGAGGGCTGGGTCAGTTGATGGTGGGCGAGTTTGTAAGCCATTGGTGGTGGGAGCGGGCATCGGCTCAGGGGCAGTAGCGGGCATTGGCTCGGCGGTGGTAGGGGTCATTGGCAGGATTCGGCGGACATTATGGCTGTAGTGCCTCACCAGCCACTAACCTCACCGCACGCCACTGGCAGAGGCCACAAAGATTCTCCGCTGGGCAGAGATACATACAAGCGCTCTGTCAGCGATATTCCATCCGGGGGTGGTCAACTGGGAAGCAGACTTCCTCAGCAGACACAATCTACATCCAGGAGAGTGGAGCCTCCATCAAGAGGTCTTCACACTAGTGACAAGTCTTTGGGGGGTTCCCCACATAAACATGATGGCGTCTCGCCTCAACAGAAAATTTCTGAAGTATTGTTCCAGGTCCAGGGACCCTCAGGGGGTGGCAGTGGATGCACTGACGCCACCTTGGGTGTTTCCGTTGGTGTACATTTTCCCTCCGCTTCCTCTCATCCCAAAGGTTCTGAGAATTCTAAGAAAAACAAAGATTCCAGCGCTCCTTGTAGTTCCAGACTGGCCAAGGAGAATTTGGTACCCGGATCTTCAGGCGTTACTGGTCGAAGATCCTTGGCCTCTTCCTCTTCGCGAGGATCTGCTACGACAGGGGCCATTTGTCTATCAGGACTTACAGCGGCTACGTTTGACGGCATGGCGGTTGAACGCCAGATTTTAGGCCGAAAGGGTATTCCCAGTGAAGTCATCCCTACCCTTATTCTTGCTAGGAAGGGTGTGACGTCAAAGCACTATCACCGTATTTGGAGGAAATATGTTTCCTGGTGCGAGTCCAAGAAAGCTCCTGTGGAGAAGTTTGACCTTGGATGGTTTCTCCTTTTTCTACAAAATGGAGTGGATGGGGGCCTTAAATTAGGCTCCATTAAGGTGCAGATTTCTGCCTTGTCAATTTTCTTTCAGAAACAATTGGCCTCACTTCCTGAGGTGCAGACCTTCGTAAAAGGGGTCCTGCACATACAACCTCCCTTTGTGCCCCCTGTGGCACCTTGGGACCTTAATGTGGTATTGACATTCCTTCAATCACATTGGTTTGAACCTTTACGTAAAGTGGAATTGAAATTCCTCACGTGGAAGGTTGTCATTTTGTTGGCATTGGCATCTGCAAGGCCGGTGTCTGAGTTAGCGGCCTTGTCTCACAAGAGCCCTTATTTGATCTTCCATGAAGATAGAGCAGAGTTGAGAACTCGGCAACAATTTCTGCCAAAGGTGGTTTCCTCTTTTCATATTAACCAACCTATTGTGGTGCCAGTGGCTACTGGCGCTTTGGCTGAGGAAAAGTCTCTAGATGTGGTCAGAGCTTTGAAAATTTATGTCGCCAGAACGGCTCCAGTTAGGAAATCAGAGTCTCTGTTTATCCTGTATGCTCCCAATAAGATTGGGTGTCCTGCTTCTAAGCAGACCATTGCCCGCTGGATATGTCAAACGATTCAGCAGGCTCAGTCCACGGCAGGTTTTCCGTTGCCGAAATCGGTGAAGGCCCATTCCACTAGGAAGGTGGGCTCGTCCTGGGCGGCTGCTCGGGGTGTCTCGGCATTGCAATTTTGCTGAGCTGCTACTTGGTCGGGGTCAAACACGTTTGCTAAATTTTACAAGTTTGATACCTTGGCCGATGAGGACCTTAAGTTTGGTCAATCGGTGCTGCAGAGTCATCCGCACTCTCCCGCCTGCTATAGAGCTTTGGTATAAACCCCATGGTTCTTTTGGTGTCCCCAACATCCTCTAGGACGAAATGAAAAATAGGATTTTAATACCTACCGGTAAATCCTTTTCTATGAGTCCGTAGAGGATGTTGGGCGCCCGTCCCAGTGCGTACTGTATCTGCAGTTTAGTTCTGGTTACACACAGGTTGTGTTATGGTTTCTTCAGCTTGTTGCTGAATTTTGTTCATGTCTGTTGGCATGGGTTCAGTTGAATGCCATGTTATTTGGCGTGTTTATGGCGTAAGCTGGTATAATGCTCACCTTGTTTGTTAATTCCTTTCCTCGAAATGTCCGTCTCTCCGGGCATAGTTCCAAACTGAGTCTGGGGAGGGATATAGAGGGAGGAGCCAGGTCACGCCCATTTGAAAGTCTTAAAGTGCCCATGTCTCCTGCGGATCCCGTCTATACCTCATGGTTCTTTTGGTGTCCCCAACATCCTCTAGGACGAAATGGAAAATAGGATTTTAATACCTACTGGTAAATCCTTTTCTATGAGTCCGTAGAGGATGTTGGGCGCCCGTCCCAGTGCGTACTGTATCTGCAGTTTAGTTCTGATTACACACAGGTTGTGTTATGGTTTCTTCAGCTTGTTGCTGAATTTTGTTCATGTCTGTTGGCATGGGTTCAGTTGAATGCCATGTTATTTGGCGTGTTTATAGCGTAAGCTGGTATAATGCTCACCTTGTTTGTTAATTCCTTTCCTCGAAATGTCCGCCTCTCCGGGCATAGTTCCAAACTGAGTCTGGGGAGGGATATAGAGGGAGGAGCCAGGTCACGCCCCTTTGAAAGTCTTAAAGTGCCCAGGTCTCCTGCGGATCCCGTCTATACCTCATGGTTCTTTTGGTATCCCCAACATCCTCTACGGACTCATAGAAAAAGATTTACCGGTAGGTATTAAAATTAGAGATGAGCGCCTGAAATTTTTCGGGTTTTGTGTTTTGGTTTTGTGTTCGGTTCTGCGGCCGTGTTTTGGGTTCGACCGCGTTTTGGCAAAACCTCACCGAATTTTTTTTGTCGGATTCGGGTGTGTTTTGGATTCGGGTGTTTTTTTTAAAAAAACACTAAAAAACAGCTTAAATCATAGAATTTGGGGGTCATTTTGATCCCATATTATTATTAACCTCAAAAACCATAATTTCCACTCATTTTCAGTCTATTCTGAATACCTCACACCTCACAATATTATTTTTAGTCCTAAAATTTGCACCAAGGTCGCTGGATGACTAAGCTAAGCGACACTAGTGGCCGACACAAACACCTGGCCCATCTAGGAGTGGCACTGCAGTGTCACGCAGGATGTCCCTTCCAAAAAACCCTCCCCAATCAGCACATGACGCAAAGAAAAAAAGAGGCGCAATGAGGTAGCTGACTGTGTGAGTAAGATAAGCGACCCTAGTGGCCGACACAAACACCGGGCCCATTTAGGAGTGGCACTGCAGTGTCACGCAGGATGTCCCTTCCAAAAAACCATCCCCAATCAGCACATGACGCAAAGAAAAAAAGAGGCGCAATGAGGTAGCTGACTGTGTGAGTAAGATTAGCGACCCTAGTGGCCGACACAAACACCGGGCCCATTTAGGAGTGGCACTGCAGTGTCACGCAGGATGTCCCTTCCAAAAAACCCTCCCCAATCAGCACATGACGCAAAGAAAAAAAGAGGCGCAATGAGGTAGCTGACTGTGTGAGTAAGATTAGCGACCCTAGTGGCCGACACAAACACCGGGCCCATTTAGAAGTGGCACTGCAGTGTCACGCAGGATGTCCCTTCCAAAAAACCCTCCCCAATCAGCACATGACGCAAAGAAAAAAAGAGGCGCAATGAGGTAGCTGACTGTGTGAGTAAGATTAGCGACCCTAGTGGCCGACACAAACACCGGGCCCATTTAGGAGTGGCACTGCAGTGTCACGCAGGATGTCCCTTCCAAAAAACCCTCCCCAAACAGCACATGACGCAAAGAAAAAGAAAAGAAAAAAGAGGTGCAAGATGGAATTGTCCTTGGGCCCTCCCACCCACCCTTATGTTGTATAAACAAAACAGGACATGCACACTTTAACCAACCCATCATTTCAGTGACAGGGTCTGCCACACGACTGTGACTGATATGACGGGTTGGTTTGGACCCCCCCCAAAAAAGAAGCAATTAATCTCTCCTTGCACAAACTGGCTCTACAGAGGCAAGATGTCCACCTCATCATCACCCTCCGATATATCACCGTGTACATCCCCCTCCTCACAGATTATCAATTCGTCCCCACTGGAATCCACCATCTCAGCTCCCTGTGTACTTTGTGGAGGCAATTGCTGCTGGTCAATGTCTCCGCGGAGGAATTGATTATAATTCATTTTAATGAACATCATCTTCTCCACATTTTCTGGATGTAACCTCGTACGCCGATTGCTGACAAGGTGAGCGGCGGCACTAAACACTCTTTCGGAGTACACACTTGTGGGAGGGCAACTTAGGTAGAATAAAGCCAGTTTGTGCAATGGCCTCCAAATTGCCTCTTTTTCCTGCCAGTATAAGTATGGACTGTGTGACGTGCCTACTTGGATGCGGTCACTCATATAATCCTCCACCATTCTTTCAATGGTGAGAGAATCATATGCAGTGACAGTAGACGACATGTCCGTAATCGTTGTCAGGTCCTTCAGTCCGGACCAGATGTCAGCATCAGCAGTCGCTCCAGACTGCCCTGCATCACCGCCAGCGGGTAGGCTCGGAATTCTGAGCCTTTTCCTCGCACCCCCAGTTGCGGGAGAATGTGAAGGAGGAGATGTTGACAGGTCGCGTTCCGCTTGACTTGACAATTTTCTCACCAGCAGGTCTTTCAAAACCAGCAGACTTGTGTCTGCCGGAAAGAGAGATCCAAGGTAGGCTTTAAATCTAGGATCGAGCACGGTGGCCAAAATGTAGTGCTCTGATTTCAACAGATTGACCACCCGTGAATCCTTGTTAAGCGAATTAAGGGCTCCATCCACAAGTCCCACATGCCTAGCGGAATCGCTCCGTGTTAGCTCCTCCTTCAATGTCTCCAGCTTCTTCTGCAAAAGCCTGATGAGGGGAATGACCTGACTCAGGCTGGCAGTGTCTGAACTGACTTCACGTGTGGCAAGTTCAAAGGGCATCAGAACCTTGCACAACGTTGAAATCATTCTCCACTGCGCTTGAGACAGGTGCATTCCACCTCCTATATCGTGCTCAATTGTATAGGCTTGAATGGCCTTTTGCTGCTTCTCCAACCTCTGAAGCATATAGAGGGTTGAATTCCACCTCGTTACCACTTCTTGCTTCAGATGATGGCAGGGCAGGTTCAGTAGTTTTTGGTGGTGCTCCAGTCTTCTGTACGTGGTGCCTGTACGCCGAAAGTGTCCCGCAATTTTTCTGGCCACCGACAGCATCTCTTGCACGCCCCTGTCATTTTTTAAATAATTCTGCACCACCAAATTCAAGGTATGTGCAAAACATGGGACGTGCTGGAATTTGCCCATATTTAATGCACACACAATATTGCTGGCGTTGTCCGATGCCACAAATCCACAGGAGAGTCCAATTGGGGTAAGCCATTCCGCGATGATCTTCCTCAGTTGCCGTAAGAGGTTTTCAGCTGTGTGCGTATTCTGGAAACCGGTGATACAAAGCGTAGCCTGCCTAGGAAAGAGTTGGCGTTTGCGAGATGCTGCTACTGGTGCCGCCGCTGCTGTTCTTGCGGCGGGAGTCCATACATCTACCCAGTGGGCTGTCACAGTCATATAGTCCTGACCCTGCCCTGCTCCACTTGTCCACATGTCCGTGGTTAAGTGGACATTGGGTACAGCTGCATTTTTTAGGACACTGGTGACTCTTTTTCTGAGGTCTGTGTAAATTTTCGGTATCGCCTGCCTAGAGAAATGGAACCTAGATGGTATTTGGTACCGGGGACACAGTACCTCCAACAAGTCTCTAGTTGGCTCTGCAGTAATGATGGATACCGGAACCACGGTTCTCACCACCCAGGATGCCAAGGCCTCAGTTATCCGCTTTGCAGTAGGATGACTGCTGTGATATTTCATCTTCCTCGCAAAGGACTGTTGGACAGTCAATTGCTTGGTGGAAGTAGTAAAAGTGGTCTTACGACTTCCCCTCTGGGATGACCATCGACTCCCAGCAGCAACAACAGCAGCGCCAGCAGCAGTAGGCGTTACACGCAAGGATGCATCGGAGGAATCCCAGGCAGGAGAGGACTCGTCAGAATTGCCAGTGACATTGCCTGCAGGACTATTGGCATTCCTGGGGAAGGAGGAAATTGACACTGAGGGAGTTGGTGGGGTGGTTTGCGTGAGCTTGGTTACAAGAGGAAGGGATTTACTGGTCAGTGGACTGCTTCCGCTGTCACCCAAAGTTTTTGAACTTGTCACTGACTTATTATGAATGCGCTGCAGGTGACGTATAAGGGAGGATGTTCCGAGGTGGTTAACGTCCTTACCCCTACTTATTACAGCTTGACAAAGGGAACACACGGCTTGACACCTGTTGTCCGCATTTCTGTTGAAATAGTTCCACACCGAAGAGCTGATTTTTTTGGTATTTTCACCAGGCATGTCAACGGCCATATTCCTCCCACGGACAACAGGTGTCTCCCCGGGTGCCTGACTTAAACAAACCACCTCACCATCAGAATCCTCCTGGTCAATTTCCTCCCCAGCGCCAGCAACACCCATATCCTCCTCATCCTGGTGTACTTCAACACTGACATCTTCAATCTGACTATCAGGAACTGGACTGCGGGTGCTCCTTCCAGCACTTGCAGGGGGCGTGCAAATGGTGGAAGGCGCATGCTCTTCACGTCCAGTGTTGGGAAGGTCAGGCATCGCAACCGACACAATTGGACTCTCCTTGTGGATTTGGGATTTCGAAGAACGCACAGTTCTTTGCGGTGCTACTGCTTTTGCCAGCTTGAGTCTTTTCATTTTTCTAGCGAGAGGCTGAGTGCCTCCATCCTCATGTGAAGCTGAACCACTAGCCATGAACATAGGCCAGGGCCTCAGCCGTTCCTTGCCACTCGGTGTGGTAAATGGCATATTGGCAAGTTTACGCTTCTCCTCCGACAATTTTATTTTAGGTTTTGGAGTCCTTTTTTTACTGATATTTGGTGTTTTGGATTTGACATGCTCTGTACTATGACATTGGGCATCGGCCTTGGCAGACGACGTTGCTGGCATTTCATCGTCTCGGCCATGACTAGTGGCAGCAGCTTCAGCACGAGGTGGAAGTGGATCTTGATCTTTCCCTAATTTTGGAACCTCAACATTTTTGTTCTCCATATTTTAATAGGCACAACTAAAAGGCACCTCAGGTAAACAATGGAGATGGATGGATACTAGTATACAATTATGGACGGACTGCCGAGTGCCGACACAGAGGTAGCTACAGCCGTGAACTACCGTACTGTGTCTGCTGCTAATATAGACTGGTTGATAAAGAGATGTCGTAGTATGTATGTATGAAGAAGAAAGAAAAAAAAACCACGGTTAGGTGGTATACAATTATGGACGGACTGCCGAGTGCCGACACAGAGGTAGCCACAGCCGTGAACTACCGTACTGTACTGTGTCTGCTGCTAATATAGACTGGTTGATAAAGAGATGTCGTAGTATGTATGTATGAAGAAGAAAGAAAAAAAAACCACGGGTAGGTGGTATACAATTATGGACGGACTGCCGAGTGCCGACACAGAGGTAGCCACAGCCGTGAACTACCGTACTGTACTGTGTCTGCTGCTAATATAGACTGGTTGATAAAGAGATGTAGTAGTATGTATGTATAAAGAAGAAAGAAAAAAAAAACCACGGGTAGGTGGTATACAATTATGGACGGACTGCCGAGTGCCGACACAGAGGTAGCCACAGCCGTGAACTACCGTACTGTACTGTGTCTGCTGCTAATATAGACTGGTTGATAAAGAGATGTCGTAGTATGTATGTATGAAGAAGAAAGAAAAAAAAACCACGGTTAGGTGGTATACAATTATGGACGGACTGCCGAGTGCCGACACAGAGGTAGCCACAGCCGTGAACTACCGTACTGTACTGTGTCTGCTGCTAATATAGACTGGTTGATAAAGAGATGTCGTAGTATGTATGTATAAAGAAGAAAGAAAAAAAAACCACGGTTAGGTGGTATACAATTATGGACGGACTGCCGAGTGCCGACACAGAGGTAGCCACAGCCGTGAACTACCGTACTGTACTGTGTCTGCTGCTAATATAGACTGGTTGATAAAGAGATGTCGTAGTATGTATGTATGAAGAAGAAAGAAAAAAAAACCACGGTTAGGTGGTATACAATTATGGACGGACTGCCGAGTGCCGACACAGAGGTAGCCACAGCCGTGAACTACCGTACTGTACTGTGTCTGCTGCTAATATAGACTGGTTGATAAAGAGATGTCGTAGTATGTATGTATAAAGAAGAAAGAAAAAAAAACCACGGTTAGGTGGTATACAATTATGGACGGACTGCCGAGTGCCGACACAGAGGTAGCCACAGCCGTGAACTACCGTACTGTACTGTGTCTGCTGCTAATATAGACTGGTTGATAAAGAGATGTAGTAGTATGTATGTATAAAGAAGAAAGAAAAAAAAACCACGGGTAGGTGGTATACAATTATGGATGGACTGCCGAGTGCCGACACAGAGGTAGCTACAGCCGTGAACTACCGTACTGTGTCTGCTGCGACTGGATGATAAATAATGATATAAAAAATATATATATATCACTACTGCAGCCGGACAGGTATATATATTATATAATGACGGACCTGCTGGACACTGTCTGTCAGCAGAATGAGTTTTTTATAGAATAAAAAAAAAAACACCACACAAGTGAAGTCACACGACGAGTGTTTAACTTTTTCAGGCAATCACAATATAGTATACTACTAACTATACTGGTGGTCAGTGTGGTCAGGTCACTGGTCAGTCACACTGGCAGTGGCACTCCTGCAGCAAAAGTGTGCACTGTTTAATTCTAATATAATATGTACTCCTGGCTCCTGCTATAACCTATAACTGGCACTGCAGTGCTCCCCAGTCTCCCCCACAATTATAAGCTGTGTGAGCTGAGCACAGTCAGATATATAATATATGCATAGATGATGCAGCACACTGGGCTGAGCAGTGCACACAGATATGGTATGTGACTGTCTTGTACTCCTGGCTCCTGCTATAACCTATAACTGGCACTGCAGTGCTCCCCAGTCTCCCCCACAATTATAAGCTGTGTGAGCTGAGCACAGTCAGATATATAATATATACATAGATGATGCAGGCATGCAGCACACTGGGCTGAGCAGTGCACACAGATATGGTATGTGACTGAGTCACTGTGTGTACCGTTTTTTTCAGGCAGAGAACGGATATATTAAATAAAACAACTGCACTGCTGGTGGTCACTGTGGTCAGTCACTAAACTCTGCACTCTCTTCTACAGTATCAGCCTCAGGTCAATCTCTCTCTCTCTCTCCTAATCTAAATGGAGAGGACGCCAGCCACGTCCTCTCCCTATCAATCTCAATGCACGTGTGAAAATGGCGGCGACGCGCGGCTCCTTATATAGAATCCGAGTCTCGCGAGAATCCGACAGCGTCATGATGACGTTCGGGCGCGCTCGGGTTAACCGAGCAAGGCGGGAAGATCCGAGTCGCTCGGACCCGTGAAAAAAAACATGAAGTTCGTGCGGGTTCGGATTCAGAGAAACCGAACCCGCTCATCTCTAATTAAAATCCTATTTTTACTCCTTCCCGCCTACATGCGATGCAACCTTCCACATCTACAGATGTAGCCACCTTTATCTTGACTGGCTGAGGCGTTTGTCCCGATCGAGCATACGCAGCGTACCAGGGCGTAGGGAGGCGCGCCTAGTCACAGAGAGGCGTACCTAATCGCACGGAGGCAGACTGAGCGTTTGGCGTTACCTTTACGTGTAATACCTGCGATAATCCACCAGATGTCGCCTTTTACAATCACCACTGCGCATGCGTGTGGTCTCCCGTAAAATACAATACTGAAATATATAATAAGGACTACTTTACTAAGCGTCTCATTACGCTGCATACAGTAAATACTCATTACGCTGCATTATTTAATACAGTAAATACTCATTATGCTGCATTATTTAATACAGTATATACGGTACAGACGCAAATAGTACAGCATACAGTATATGATCCATCTACAGTACTTTATGAATATGTGAGCGTCCAAGTCCCGCAGACAAAACAACATAAAACCAGTAGTGTACACTGTCGCAAATGGACGTGTTAGAAGTTCACTATTGCCTCTTGAGATTAGGAATTTTGTACAGTATGTTAGCGTCCTAATCCCATAGCCATTACAGCATAATCAAAACCAATGGATTTATTCATCTGTCTGCGGCGAAGTAGTGAAGTGTTCCGCTTCCTATACTCAGAGTCCCGAGTTCGATTTCTAAAGTACGAATGCATGTTAGTTTTTTCCAGACACTTTATTATTTTTTTATTCACATAAACCAGGGCAAAGCTGCAGGAGCGGTCCTGTTAAGGTTCTATGCACCGTACAGTACACATACAATTCTGTAGCAGGGCAGACTCAATTGAAATGGCTACCACCTATGACTCCTTGCTCCACGGAGGCCCTAGGCTACGGAGCAAGTAACAGTCCAGATTTTGCAGGCTATGGGGCAATGCTGAAGGAGCATCACAATCCCCTAGCTAAAATACACAGGGGCGATAGGACTAAGCGAGGTATATGCACATAACGATACACTGCAAAGTTCCCCATGGTTTTAATTATGCCTTTTCTTTGAACACAGTATTTTCGACTGCCTCGCCCTACACCCATCCCACTTTCCCCTTCCCCCCTGGGAGCCTGCAATGTACATGCAGTAGACAGGGAGGGAGTTCCGATCAGGTTACAAGACGTGCAACAGTATACTACTGTATGTAGGAAAATCCCCCGCCCACTCTGATTTATGTGAAACCTGTGTGCACCCTTCCATTGAATGTATAACAAAGAAAAAAAATAATAATAAAGTGAATGTTACAGGAACACATTAAAAAAAGGTTGGCACTTCCTTCCCATTGGTGTTGGTTTATGCCTTAGGGGACTCGGACGCAAATACTTGTATTTGAAAAGCACGTATTTTCCACTGCCTCTCCCTACCCCCATTGCCCTTCCCCCCTGGGAGCCTGCACAGGTCATGCAGTGGACAGGGAGGGAGTTCAGGTCAAGTACAATACACAAATGCCGACAATCTACAGTACTGTGTTGCTCAGTTAGTTGCGTCGGAATACACTAGTTTATACTCATTACCGCTGTGTATTTGTATATAGCGGAATGAATCGCTGCTGCATATTTACTTTGATTTATGTGAAACCTGTGTGCACCCTTTCATTGAATGTATAACAAAGAAAAACAATAATAAAGTGAATGTCACGGGAACATATAAAAAAAAAAAGGTTGGCACTTTGGGACTCAAAGCTGGGACTCTCAGTGTGGGACGTAAGAGCCTTCATCGCTAGGTTGGTATGGAAGAGGAGACAATTAGCTACCAGAGGGTACCAACTCCAAGTTTCTGTGACCCCCACAAGGCTCATGGCAAGCGTCGGAACCCATGGTGGGTCTGAATTAACGGGCCCATTATAGTCTATGGGAAAATGAGTCCACTTTGCGTACTGATATCTCTGGTTCTGGGTGTCCCAGAGACTCGGGACTGGTACCATTTAAAAGAGGAGACTCTTCGCTTTCAGGGCAGACCAACGACTAGTTTATGTGACACTGGAAAGGGAAACAGTAAGCAACCGTGTATCGGGTCCCCTCCAGTTGTCCGCCTAGCTTGCACAGGATGCAGGGTTTCTGGCTAGATAGGAAATACTGTACAGAAATGCTAAGCATGGTAATTTGACATCCAGGAACATAGGGAGGAGTTTATCTCTCTCCATTATACTTAGAAAAATTACACTTGCCACTGTACGTTACAAGCTGTTCGTGCTAATTAGTACAATAGTAGAACATACTGTACAGAGATACTAAGTACAGTGATTTGGCATCCACAAACTTAGGGAGGAGCTTTAATATCTCTCCATTGTAATCTTTCTAAGTATAATGGAGAGAGATAAAAGCTCCTCCCTAAATTCCTGGGTGCCAAATAATAGTCTTTAGTATCTCTGTATAGTATTTTCAATTAGGGTACTAATTAGCACGGACAGCTTGTAAAGTACAGCGGCAAGTTTAATCTTTCTATGTAAAATGGAGAGAGATAAAAGCTCCTCAGTAAGTTCCTGGATGCCACATTACTATACTTAGTATTCTGTACAGTATTTTCTATTAGGGTACTAATTAGCTCTAATTAGCTATTAGTTAAATAGCAGGATGGCGGGATTCTCTGCTATTCGTCCATTGTTCCAAGAATTTTATTGGATGTTGGAACTGTCAATCTGTCGTATGAGGGGAGAACCTTTGTGGAATGGGATTTGCTTCATTTCCTGCTATGAGCACAATTAAGGCTTAATTGCCTAGTCCTGTGGTAGATGTTGGGTTAAACTAAACTTAGATAAAATTGGTGAAATGGAAGAAGCACCTGTGTTTATACACCAACTGGGAATGCTAATGATGAAACAGAAAATAAAAATAAAATAAAATATCGATAAAGACCTTAATGGAATATAAATATATATCTGATATAAATGCTGAATATAGACTGGAAAATGATAGTGATGTTGGTAAAATAAATGAAAGCAAAAATAAAAATAAATATAAATAATAAAAATAAAAATAAAATGAAATGAAATAAAAATAGAATAAAATCAAGAAGAATCAAATAAATATATATATATATATATATATATATAAAACAAGCTCAAGTAATGTGAAGCTATGTAAAATTAGCTTGAATCTGAATAAAAATGTAGTACAGATGAGTGTATTGGTAATACTTGGGTATCCATCTGATGGGATATCTGAATTAACTAATATATTGTGTTGAGAGTCCAAAGTCTCAATTATAGCTGTTTTTGGATCTCAGTTATAGCTGTTTTTGGATCCTACTTGCAGATGATAGATCTAACTTCATTATCAAGGTTTAACCCTTTTGGTGCCAATGTTCCTAAAGCATTATGGTGCGCAGTTCTTCTTTGTTGATTCTCTGTATATAATCCCCTCCTCTCCAGTTCTTTTTCACCTCTTTCAGTCCTGTGAATTTTAGTAATGTGGGATTTGAATCGTGATGGTCCCTAAAATGTAAGGAAAGCGGGTGATCATCTGTTTTTCTTATATTACGGATATGCTCGTTAATTCGAGTCTTTAGTGGTCTGATGGTTCTTCCTACATATTGGAGGTGACACGGGCACTCTAAAAGATATATGATGCCTTTGCTGTGGCAGGTGATTCTGTCTTTAATTTTGTATATGTAGGAATTGGTGGTGGATCTCTTGGTGATGGTTGGTAGGGTACTTCTCGCTTTTGTCACTTGGCAGCATGAACATGTCCCACAGTGATAAAAAAACCCTTTCTTTTGCGTACCATCTATTGTGGTTTGTATCAGATTAGATGGGGGTATGTGACTGTGTGTGAGTTTCTTCCTAATATCAGGTGCCTTTCGATAGATGACCTTTGGATTCGGGGGTAGAACTTCTGCTAAGATGTCATCCTGTAGTACTATTGGCCAATGTTTTTTTATGATCTTTTTTATCTGGTGGGCTTGGTCTGAGTATTGTGTGATGAATAATGGATCTTCAGTTTGCGTTCTCTGCCTGGGTTTCTCTTTATATGTCAAAAGTGAGGATCTATCAATCTTTTTGACCTGTTCGAATGCTGTTTGTATAGTCTCAGGGTGATAGTTTTTCTCTCTAAACCAACTCTAATATTGTATCTATTAAAAACACATTTTATTCCTAAAACAATAGTATGTACTTCAGTTTAAAAATGAATACATCATAAAAAATGCATGCATATCAAGAATAAATGATTAATAATGTATACTTCATACAAACAAATGGATGGGGTTACCCAATTCGCCAGGATATGGAAATGTGAGATAATATGGGGTCCGTTCCAAAATTATTCCCCTATATTGGTTAAGTCCAGCATTAACAAAGTCTCAGAGATAAGCAATGTCCAATGGAATGGCAAATTACCGTTAGAGGATGGTATGCTTTTTAATGATGAGCTCCTCATGCAGTACGGTGGGTGCACTTCCTTCGTGCAATTTTGCTAATTGTATTCTCGGAGTTGAAGTTGGTAGTCTGGACAAAGTTAGGGGATGGTCCGGTCCTCCGCTGAAAAGGTTCCTGGCGAGGGTCCCTTGTACCACTGACGCGTTTCGCTGCAGTCAGCTTGCAGCTTTTTGAAAAAGCATAGAGGGAGGAGCCAGTTCACACCCAGTAAAAGTCTTTTTAGTGTGCCCAAGCTCCTGCGGATCCCTTCTATACCCCATGGTCCTTTTGGAGTCCCCAGCATCCTCTACGGACTAGGAGAAAAGGATTTACCGGTAGGTATGAAAATCCTATTTTCTCTTTCATCCACTAGGAGACACTGGAAGCTTACGCAGGGGAATAGAGGCGTGGTTGCTGGGAGTCGTCACATACTAATTTAGAAGTGTGTAGCTCCTTCCCCTCTAGTACCCATCATCTCCCAGTTAGAAAAATGTGACAAGGGAGCTAGTCACACTGGAGCTTGCTCCAGCTTTTTGCTAGATTTTTTTCCTTTTTTTTTTTTTTCTTATATATTTTGATTACAAGACTTTCCCTGCATAAATGTTATCTACAGCAGGGATCCGGAAAGGTTACCAGGGTTCAGAACAGCCTCTGCTACACCTCTATGCGCAGGGACGTGCGGTGAGCTAAATGGCTCAGGAGGCACTGGCTAACCCCAGAGCCAGCTTTACATGCAATATATGAGCCAAAGGGTACATCTAAGCATTATACACAGGTGCAGCATTATAAACTCCTAGAAATCTGGTGAGTTTTGATTAGAGATGTGTGGAAAGGATTCACAGGTGAGGCACTGCCATACCTGCCATAGACTTTTTACTACAGAGTTTGGGCTATAAAAATAATTAGAATAATGCAAAGAAGATATTTCAAACAAATTATCAGTATTTTTCATATATTTTATTCAGTCAACACTCTGGTTTAAGCGTAAGTATGACAGAAAAGGCTCTGCCTCACCCCACCGCACGTCACTGTCTATGAGAAGCCTGCAGCACCTCACAAGAGATGCTAACGGCTCTCCAACATGCACAGCTCGGCAGTACCGCTTTCCCCCGGCAGATCAGGTGCTCACAATTCAGGAGCAGGGTGCTGATAATGTCGGTATTATCTTAGACCACAAAGCTATACCCCTTAGTACACTATTACCGTTGAGCCGCTATGGCCGCTAGACTACGTGCACGTGCTACGCACTTTGTACGCTATTTGCGTACAGAGTCCTGCACGTGGTACACACTTGGCGTACGCACGCTGCTCTGAGTGTACGGAGTACACACAGCGAGCGCACACACAATTGATAACCTTTAAACCTTGTTAATGATACAATGTAATGATATGCTTATACTTTAAACCTTAAGTAGCACTAGCGATACAAAGTACTCACAGTGCGTACACCTTAACAATGCTTATACACCTTAAACAGGTTAAACTACTTTAAAGCCCAGGCAGGAAAGTGAAAACACAACACCGTTTGTAGTTGAAACCACAGGGTTCTAAGGCCTCCGTGGATTGATTCCAAAAAGGTAAAACAATACAAGTTATACACTACAGACTAACAAGTAAATCTAAACAGAATAATGGCTACAGAGAATGTACGTACGTGAGAATATTCGCAAGCGCAACCCGAATCCGGTCCTCCGCTGGTCATACAGATAGCGTTTAGAGTCTTGTGTCCCCAAGCCTGCTGCAAGCTCCCTTTATTCACTTCATCCAAAACAGTACAATGGTCACTGTAATCCCTTTGTCTATTGGACACAGAGATATGTCTCCACATTACAGCAAAGGTCATAGGTGGATTTGAAAAGGTGGGCGATGTCCCTTCCAACTGCTCTTGTGGGTGGTATCCTCTGGATTCCCCCCGCATATGTAATTTACAGTAAATACAGTTAATGTTCATAATCTACTTTTGTACATAACTATACGCAGGAGCAAGCGATCTTTCTCTAATGCTGCTTTCACATCGCAAAACCTGCTTTTGAAATGGTATTTGAAACGGTTCTTAAAACGGGTCTGAGCAGTTAAATCCCTTTCACATCTCATGTTGTAACCAGTAAATTACCATTTCATTACCGTTTTGGTACCTTTCACACTGAACCCGTTTCACCCATAGAAAACAGTGGTTGTCATTATAAATGGACTTTTCTGGCCCACACATTATTAATAATTATTAATTAATTCATTATTAATAATTTGGATAGTCGTACGATGGAACCCAGCAGCTTGAAGCATTTTTGCTATGTTTTTATATGTGAGGGTATCCTTGACTGTCCCAGTAATTTGGCAGCAGATTTCCTCATCCCCTCTGATCCTAAAGCAGCTCCCTCACCTCTTCATCACTCCAATTAGACATTTTATAATGGCTTTGCAGTCTAAACGTTTATAAAGCCACTCTCACATGTGTCTCCTGTGTTTTCCAAGCTGTTTCCTGGTTGTGGCTGCTGACATCCCACATGGAGACAGCCTATGACCTGCTGGGGCTTGCAAATACCGTTTCAGACCCTTTCACACTGCACAGTGAAATGGGACTGAAACGGGTAGGACCCTTCTTTTTTACCGTTTCAAAATACAGGTTTTTTGAAAACGGTAAATTGAAGGGGACCCTTTCACATCGCAGCTTGACCCGTTTAGGAAGCCAGTTAAAACGGCAAAATACCGGGTACAAGCTGCGGTGTGAAAGGGGTATAACTAACACCGGAATGTTACCCTCAAAATACCCTACAGCTGGATACTAGACATCACCTTCCAACCTTTATCTGACCCTTCCTATCATGCAAAGGCGAATCTCTCTGTCCAGGAACTGTTTAAACTAATAATACTCGCTGACATGGTCTAGGGGAACTATATCTACAATATACGCTATATGGGTTAAATATGCAACGTTCTAATAACACGCTACACGCTCACAAACTCCGCCGTAAATACCCATATCATGCGCATGATCGCCGGAGCGATTTTACGCAACTTGCGGATATGTGCACACACGGCGGACTGAGTGCACGAGCAGCGGGCATGTGCATGGGGTTAGTACAAGGCATATGTATTATGATATTTTTCGACTTTGACAGTCCACCCTTTGGCAGTCAACAATAACTGCCACTGTCTAAACATTAAACAGAAAAATATACAATACAATACCTAAAAATGATTGGGTGGTAGGAAGAGAGGAGTAGGCAGGAAATGTATGATCTAGTGGGATAGTAAAAGCATGTATGTATGGTATTCATGTATGAGGGGCATGTATCATCGTGCCGTACATGTTCTAGATAAGCTTCGAGGTATTGCGAAGTATACATTAAATCCTTCTTATCCCGTATTAAGGGTCTGTAAGTGCGCCAACAAACACTACCGAGCTCTTTTCGGCTTCTTGTTCCAACAAAAGGGGTGCACATTTAGTTGATGATACATGGAGGGGGAACATATGTGAATGCTAATATGTGGATATCACCTGTCGACTATGTGTGATACTACCTGAAGGTTGTAGAGATGAAGATAAGAAACATATCACAAATACATTCACATAATAATGTGGTGTGGGTGTGGGTTGAAGTCTTGTCCGGATGGGTGTATCCTTGCTGTGGGTGGTAATCAAAGTCTTTCAAGTGTCCATAAAAAGTCTTTAAAGTGTCCATTAAAGTCTTTAGAGTGTCCATTAAAGTCTTTTGAGTGTCCATCAAAGTCTGTAGAATGTCCATCAAAGTCTGTAGCATGTTCATCAAAGTCTTCTTCCAAATGGATGTATTTTTGCTTGGGAGAATAACAAAGGAGAAACGGGTGAAAGAAACGGACCGTGGAATCACGTTTTATCACAACATTGTCTCTATTGATGGGTCATAAATTAAATCAGTTGTTGTAACAATGTCCCCGCTCCTCAAACTCATCACTTTGGTACTGCGCTTGCGCCGCGTTAAGAATCGAACACATCTAAATATCAAACCAATCATTATGACGACTCCCAGGATACAAAGGAGAAACTTTCCTACACTCACGATAACATTTTGAGCCCATTCTCCTAAACCAGAGAACCAATTGCGTGGGTTCAACCATGAGACCCAGCCGGTCAGTTCATTACTCACAGCAGTAAGGGTAACGTTGTGTCTCCTTCGGAACTCCCATTTCAATTGCAAGATATCGTCCATCTTTTGATCTATGACCTCGGTTGGGTCCTCAGTGCTGTTTGTAATATACGTGCAGCACTTCACACCATACTGAGTTGCTAGGGTGACACAGTACCCGCCTGTCACTGCTGTGATGTAATTGAGAACCATCCTGTGCTGGATCAGTTCCGTTTTGTAAGCTTGCAATTCCCTCCCAGTATACCTGAAGGTGTCATCATACATCTCGGTGATATTGTCTATCAGGTTCGCTAGCGCATGAATATACCTAAAATGTATAATTCCTCTGGCAGTACGGGTGATATCTAACGCGAGTAGGAATTGAATCCCGGTGGATTCGTGGATCAAATCAGAGGCTGCGTGCTCTGTCCTATCTATAAGGTGTCTCTTAACGATGTGTTCATAATGAGTGTGAGTGTAAGGAGCTTGAGCATTGCGGTGAACATCTTTCATCTTATTATGGGTTATGGTCATAACTTCTGGCAACACTCTTCCAATGTAACACAATCCCTCTGAGTTTGGGGCAAGCCACGTATATGCCTTCCTCCCGCATATGAAATATGCATCATCGGGGAGAACATATGGGACAGAATATGACATTACCATATTGCAAACCTTCCAGGTGAAAAATCCTATCCCTAACTCTCTCATCTGTTCAGTACACGTATCAGGCTGTATGATATGCGCACAGTACCCTGGAGATACTTCTCCAACCCGCATGGTCCTACTTCCTAGAGTATACCTGTACCGAAAATACCTCCCACTGTCGGCTATTTGGCGTATAAGTTCTGAGTCTACGCGCATTCTATCAGCTCTGTGTGAAAATGCCATGGTTTGGTTATTCCATGTCACTTCCCAATTTGTTGAAACATACTAAGGATCTATCCACATGATATTGGTGGAGCTCCAAACTAGGGGACCTAGAAATATTAAATTTCTTGTCCACCGGTCTCCCACCCCTTAATTCAAGTACCTCATCTATTGTTAAAGGGTACGGTACTAGTCCTGACTTGCTCTGACCTTGAGGTACTTGTGAGCACACCCAGCATTCTGTTTGGTTTAAAACCTTACCCACTAATGAGTGATAGTCACTCAATGGATGACGGTCCATGTTGATATTAAGGCTGGACTGACATCTCTGGATGCACCCGTCCTCAACTATATTTTCACAGTTTCTACAAATACAATTTTCCTCAGCCAATAACCCTTCACAGTGCCTCCTAGTTTCATGACTACCAGATCATTTTCTGATACTCGCCTTTGCTCGGTGAATGTGTTGCTCTTGGAATTCTACAAATCCGTCCTTGCCATCAGAACCCATTCCAGATCCTTTCTCGACCTCTCTGGTACTCTCACCGAAACAGACTGCTCTGGTCAACAACAGGGTCAACAGGAAAACCCGGAATGCAGTCTCTTGGGGTAAGTCCATCTTGCTAAGGGGAGAGAAAAAGGAGCAAGGAAGGGGGAAAGGAGGGCAATGGGAGATGGAGAAAATAATTAAAAAGGAAAAAGAAAACTGGTACGACAACCGCCTCTAGTCTTGTTGTTCTCCGTGCTCAGGTGCCGTCTCAACAGTGCTGCCTCTCAACCTTCCTGGAACAGACACTCCAGTGAAACGATGTTCTCTCCGAGTCAGCGACCTTTCTGTAGGGAACATAAATCTTGCATTACCATCTGTTTAACTGTTGTGTGAAATAAACCATCCGTAGAAAATGAAAAAAAGAGAGAGAGAATAATAAAAAGAAAATTTGTCAGATTTGCATTCACCATCAGGCTGTCACACCATCATGTCTATCGGTATCTCTGCAGATTCTCCCTTCACCAGTATTTCCACTCTCCACCCTCTGTGCATGGCCAGGCACAATGATGCTGGTGAGATATACTGGGGTTGGGCAGACCTCTGAAAAGACCGAGTAGATATGTGATGTTTGAGCTGTAAGTCTGTCGGTGAACGTCAGAGATGAAGAGGAAGCTTTAAAAGATAAATCACAGAGTTTATCTGGCCGCCCCTGTATCTACAAGGCATGATCTACCAACTACATCAATTGTGACCTCAGGTTTACTACCTAGGCTAGCAATCAATTTCACTGGCTGCAGACTACAGGTGTGGCCCAAAATTTTTCCTATGTGATCCCTGATCCCAATTACGTGTATCATAACTTTGCTCGTGTTCTTGTCTAGGGGGTCTATCTACGTTGTGTGGGTCTTTAAAATTACAGTTCCGTGCGTAATGTCCTTCCTTCTGACATTTATAACATTTTACCACATATGACTTACCATCAGGGGTCTGGGGTTTAGGCTGATGTGGCTTCGTTGTCAGGGCTTTTATACTTACTGTCATCAGCTTATCCCCCGTGACTCCCTGTGCCTAATGATGTACCGATCATGCTCAATAGCGGACTCTCTTAATGCAGCCACCGAAATACCTCTCCAGTTAGGTAGAGAGGTTTGTACCCTGGTTCTTAGTGAGAGAGATTGTGTTCAATTACACCATTTTGTGTTGACTCTACAATGTGAGGTGCTATTATCTCTGCATAATGTACAGTACCATACTTACCTGTGGACACGACCTCACTTATCCCTCCGCTAGGGGGCTTTACTACTGCTCTTACCGGTTGGGCCGTGCCCACCTGGGTGTCCTGTATAGTGGCTGCTAGGGAAAGTGCCGACATCGTGCTGGGTTCATCTTCTTGCTTGTAATCCTGAGGGAAGTTTAAAATGGGGTACAACTTGCACGGGTTAGAATTAATACATTTATCAGTTTTACTCTTATCGTCATTAATACATTTATCAACTTTACTCTTATCATCATTAATACATTTATCAACTTTACTCTTATCATATATCGGTATGCCATTGTCTGTAGCCACTTTCTTCCCTGTAATGTACGGTGGTGGTGGTGCAGTTGCTATCAGTTTCCTGCTACGGTTGGAACCGGCTGTGTAAGCTAGTTCCCTCTGCATATCACCCTCTTGCTGCCATAAATGTAAACAATCATAATGTCTAATCCTTTGTTTTCTGGATCTTATTAGACATATCCTTCTCCTTAAATTTTGCAACACCTCAGGACTAAAACTGCCTAGGGAACGGTTCCCTATCTTCCGCAGTCATACGTTCCCATTCATTGCATAAAACCTCTGCGTGTGATCCATATTTCTCACACATTATGTACCTCGCCGACCCTTTGGGCCGCGGAATATCAACCTGAACCCTGGTTGATCGTCCCTTACTTGAGCAACTGGCCCCCATTCTTTGCAGGTATTGCCATCTCAGCTAATTCCTACAAAAACCAAATTACTCAGAGGTAAGGCGACGGTGAAAGTTCTCAGAGCGCTCTCACCCACTCACGCCCACGTTGGCCAATACACCTACACACTGTCCTCAGCGCTGGTCGTACCCAACCTAGGGCCCTACGTAACCTCTATTTACTGAGAGTGTGTGGGAGTGACTTACCCTTCCCAGTAAATATCAGTCGTTGGAGATTTCCTGAGTGAACAGCGAAACTCCCTTAAAATAAAAAAACTGTTTACACAAATCACGTTGCGTGTACAATTAGCGTCTATGATCCCGCGATTTTACGCAAATGGCGTAATGGGTATCAAGTTGAACTAACTATTGCACAAACTAACGCGCGGTACAATCGCACGGCGTATAAGTAACTGTTACTTATCCGCTATACGACCAATGGAATCGTTTTTCAGGCTGCGAAACCTCAGCCGGAGCTTTTCAGAACAGGCCTATATGGGTACTACGCTAACCCCCGGGGCTGCGCTCTCCCCGCTGACCTTTTTCAGGCCACGGTATTCAGAGCTTCGCTTGACTTAGTCAGCGGATTTCTGACTTCGCTGACCTCTTGGTCTGCTGTTATAGTTATACTAATTGCTCCTTTATACCTTAATCAATGTTAACGTGAGAAAGCCACTCCCACGCCACCAAGTGTCCACTCACCTGATGTGGTCTCCTACGGGATCCCGAATTCTGGGTTCACAAAACCTTTATTTGCACACTCACGCTCGTTCACTCATATACACTTTGATTTTTCTGTACAGAAAATTAACTTTCATTCAGATAAAACAGTCTAGTCCCAGAGGTGACACAGTAAGAGAAGGTTTCTTTTAAACTAAATATTGGAAACTGAACAAATTTGTGCTATTATCGCGTGGCTACCGTATCACCTAAACTGAGACAATGCTATTGTGTGATTTGTATTTAGTGGGCGTACCTGTACGCACGTTGCGTAAACACGCCACGTTTGTACGCCTTTACGTTGCGTACGCAGTCCCGAACGCTGTCCGAGACACGTGTACCAAGTACGTCCGCAGTACTACAAATCCCACACTTCTATAAATGTAAGCGATATTTAACTATAATCACTTACTTAACACACACACAGTTTCCACTGTATAAACCTTTACAAGTAGACCAGGCTATGTGTGCGTTTTACACTTACTTCCCTTAAATATTAACTCTATATTTTAACTAAATATCAACAAATTTTCTCAGTACAGGTCAAAATGAATCTAGCAATCAATGCTTATGGCAATAATGCATGCAGGTATACAGAGTACAAAATACAGGTCTAAATGAATCTAGTAATCAATGCTTCCAATAGTATGATTCATATTGGATAGCTATCTTGCAGAACATACATTGATACACACATAATTATAATATTATATATATGTACCATTCACTGGTCTCCTGAGACTCATTTACTCATTAAGTGCTTCTAATTTTCATATGAACGCTGTGCTTTTGGCTGTCTGTAAAGGTGGTTTTTCACTGCTTGGAAAAAGCAGTTACACAGGTTAATTTGCATTTCAATGGCTATCTTACAACAAGCAGAGTTAACTGAATCCTAGAGGTAAACAAAAAAAAACTTTGTTTATATCTGTACGTGGTTCTTACATCACGTATTCATCTTACTATTAACTTTTATTAAGCCCCACCTGAAACTATTTGTAATTGACTATGGCATGGGTTAAATAAATGCATTGGTAACTCATAAATGGTGATTTCTTTTTGACCAAGGACGGCTGATTATTCCGGGCAGTGAAAATCAGCCATTTAAAAAAAATGACCTTCCCAAAATGGCCGCTGCTCCTCCCCCTTCCACATCCATGAGGGTTACACAAAATGGTGGACAGGCCATGTGGTTAGTCCAAAATGGAGGACAAACCATGCGGCTTCCTTTGTCACAAAGAAATCACACACCATGCAAGCCCCTGAAGTTATTTTAGGCCTGAGTTAAAAATTAAACTATATCAAAGCTATGCAAACTTTTAAATATACTTTTAAACCTACTTAAACAGATAAACAATCCAATCTGAATCAAACACAATATGACCTTTGAACCTTGTTTTGCAACAATAAAAATAAATTTTAGCATCTTAAATATTATGAGAAACGCCTTGTCCCTTAAAATTTCCTAGCAGCGTCTTACTGATACCACAACAATACATTAACGTGGATGGGTTTTTTTTCATCAGCATTTTGCGATGCGTCCATCATTAGCCGGTCAATTACAGCTGCGTTTGTAATGTACAGTGCATCATTAAGAACATGATATCCCGTGAGAGCCGCCAATTGATAATGTCGGTATTATCTTAGACCGCAAAGCTATACCCCTTAGTACATTATTACCGTTGAGCCGCTATGGCCGCTAGACTATGTGCACGTGCTATGCACTTTGTACGCTATTTGCGTACAGAGTCCTGCACGTGGTACACACTTGGCGTACGCACGCTGCGCTGAGTGTACGGAGTACACACAGCGAGCGCACACACAATTGATAACCTTTAAACCTTGTTAATGATACAATGTAATGATATGCTTATACTTTAAACCTTAAGTAGCACTAGCGATACAAAGTACTCACAGTGCGTACACCTTAACAATGCTTATACACCTTAAACAGGTTAAACTACTTTAAAGCCCAGGCAGGAAAGTGAAAACACAACACCGTTTGTAGTTGAAACCACAGGGTTCTAAGACCTCCGTGGATTGATTCCAAAAAGGTAAAACAATACAAGTTATACACTACAGACTAACAAGTAAATCTAAACAGAATAATGGCTACAGAGAATGTACGTACGTGAGAATATTCGCAAGCGCAACCCGAATCCGGTCCTCCGCTGGTCATACAGATAGCGTTTAGAGTCTTGTGTCCCCAAGCCTGCTGCAAGCTCCCTTTATTCACTTCATCCAAAACAATACAATGGTCACTGTAATCCCTTTGTCTATTGGACACAGAGATATGTCTCCACATTACAGCAAAGGTCATAGGTGGATTTGAAAAGGTGGGCGATGTCCCTTCCAACTGCTCTTGTGGGTGGTATCCTCCGGATTCCCCCCGCATATGTAATTTACAGTAAATACAGTTAATGTTCATAATCTACTTTTGTACATAACTATACGCAGGAGCAAGCGATCTTTCTCTAACTAACACCGGAATGTTACCCTCAAAATACCCTACAGCTGGATACTAGACATCACCTTCCAACCTTTATCTGACCCTTCCTATCATGCAAAGGCGAATCTCTCTGTCCAGGAACTGTTTAAACTAATAATACTCGCTGACATGGTCTAGGGGAACTATATCTACAATATACGCTATATGGGTTAAATATGCAACGTTCTAATAACACGCTACACGCTCACAAACTCCGCCGTAAATACCCATATCATGCGCATGATCGCCGGAGCGATCTTACGCAACTTGCGGATATGTGCACACATGGCGGACTGAGTGCACGAGCAGCGGGCATGTGCATGGGGTTAGTACAAGGCATATGTATTATGATATTTTTCGACTTTGACAGTGCCTAGATAGGAGTGGAGGCATCTCTATCAAGTCGGCTCCGCTCCTCCGCGATGGCAACTGGTCCCGGCGGTCAGACTGTGTGTAGGAGCGACTGCGCTCAGTGCAGTGGCGCCAAACCGGCTAGATCCTCAGCGGCGGGTCCCGGCGGTCTGTTAAGCGGCGCACCTCCAGTCAGGGAGACGCTCAGATTTAGTCTCCTGACAGGCGCCATTCTATGAGCACTGTGCGGCCAGCGCCATTCCGTGAGTACAGTGCGGTCAGCACCATTCTGTAAGTGCAGTCATTACATTTTTTTAATTTATTTTTTTAAACGGGAGGGGGTGGTACTTAACTGTGGTACCAACCAGTGCAGTACTGCACAGTATTTTCATTCAGGCTGTTTGCAGCGTGCTTAGATGCCTCTTTAAAAGCTGTACCTCTCCTCCATGCAGGCTGAGCACAGGGCAGATATACACAGCTGCAGTATTTGTAACATTCTTTGGCAAAGAGAACAGAGACACACAGACCAATACAGCTCATACCTCAGAGCTGCAGTGTCAAGTCTCCTACCAACTGTGAACATCCCACAGTCTGCAGCTTGTGAGTACGCTAGGGTGTAAGGCTGGTTGGGGGAGACAAGGAATTAGGGGCGAGTTGGGTGATCCCTCCCTCTACTTCCACATAATTTTCTGGTCTCTGTTTTCTGTGTACTTTAACACTTCACTTGTGTCTGTGTGTACTGTTATGTCTGTGGGTGTATAATAAAGCATGACGAGCAGGTCAAACACCAAGGCTTCTCAGAAGCTATTTTCCTGTACTCAGTGTAACTCTAAATTTACTCTCTCAAATCCACTAGGTAACTCTACCATGTGCGAGTCGTGTTCTGTGTCGGACCAACACAAGTCTGATGATGTTTCTAAAACTCCACCTTGGCTGTCGGTTCTGGCCAGATCCGTGGCAGCTTTATTGGCAGAACTGACAGAGTCCCGTATGTCAGAACCAGCCTGGGTTAAGACTTGGCTTAGTCCATGGAGGGTGTCATTACAGATATCGGGTCTTCTAACAGACCTACTCCTACTTCTTCCCTTAGGCAGAAACATCCACTTCCTGCATTTCTTCAGTCTGACGAATCAGACAAAGAACAACATCACCACGACAACGTGGGGGAAGGGGAATAGGAGGACGTTCTGGAGGACTCAGAACAGAACATGGAACCATTGATTATGGCGGTAAAGAAAGTCCTCAATTTTCCAGAAGATCCTATACCTGAACCCAAAAGAATTCCAGTTGTTTGGCGAACAACGGACTTCTGCGGTGGTTTTCCCATTTTCTCAGTAATCACACGACCACAGGTAGAGGATCCTGGCGACTGCATGGAAACAGCCAGACATTCCAGATTCCGAGGAAATTTCTCTCTTACTATCCTTTTTAGGCGTCCCTGACAGGTAAGTGGGAGAATCCACCTCCAATGGATCCGTCAATATCTAGACTGTCTAAGAAGACAACTTTACCTGTACCAGGAGCCACTTCACTTAAATACACCTCGAATCGCAGACTTGAGGCTACCCTTAAGTCCATCTACTCTGTACCAGGGGCCCAGCTAAGGCTCACATTAGTAAGTGCATGGGTTACAACTGCCATTGTCAAGTGGGCAGAACAACTGGGCTGGGTTGGACTCCGGTGCACCTTGGTCAGACCTGAGGGTCATTGCAGAACACATACTTTATGTGAAACAGCAGGTTACTTAGCTACGGCTGCTAATCTCTGCCTCTGCTATTTCAGCAAGACGTACCTTGTGGCTCCGATCGTGGCATTCAGACACTGTATCAAAAAAGTCTACTGAAGCTCTCCCATTTACAGGTGATATTTTATTTGGACCGGAGTTGAACAAATAGATTTCTCAAGCTACCGGGGTCAAATCCACATTTTTATTTACCATCTGCACCGCCACCTGCAAGGTGCCCCTTTACGGGCCCTCCCTTTCGGCCTCAACAATCCTTTTGCGGGAGAGGTAGAGGATTTTCCTCCCAAAACACACACAGCTGTGCTTCATCCAGAGACTAAGACACCTGACAAACAGGTGACATGAGGGGTTACCACCCCACCTGGGGGTTTCACAGGTGAGTGAACGCCTCCTGACTTTCCATCAACATCGTTGTGTCCTTGAATTCACAGACTTTTGTCGTCAGGGTACAAGATAGATTTTTCAGGTTTTCCTCCAGAAGGCAGGCATTGTGGCTTAGTGGTAAGGTCACTGCCTTTGTAGCTAGAGGTGTGTGGTTCTAGTCTTTACCGGTTCTTTACAACGGGACTACCACCGCCCTCAGACGGGGCAGCTGTGCTACAGAAAGCCATTCAATCCCTTCGCGTATCACGGGTGTTGGTGCCAGTCCCATTACATCAGCAGATCGAGGATTCTACTCCAATCTTTTCGTGGTTCCCAAACTAGACAGATCTGTGAGGCCGATTCTAAACTTGCAGTCTTTAAACAAGTACTTGACAATTTATCAGTTCAAGATGGAGTCCATTCACTCTTTAATAGCGAACTTAGAACCAGAGGAGTATCTGATGTCATTGGATATAAAAGATGCGTACCTGTACGACCCCATTTGGGAACCGCATCAGGCCTACCTGTGGTTTGCCAGGTTCCAGGAACATTGTCAGTTTCTAGCGCTGCCTTTCGGATTATGATCGCCACCCCGGATCGGCACCAAGGTCATGTCTGTAATGATCGCCCATTTACGGTTCTTGGGTGTAACCACTGTCCCTTATCTGGACAACTGGTTCATCAAGGCACCAATGGAGAGACTCTAACACGTCATGGATGGATCATCAACTTAGACAAATCTCAGCTGACCCCGACTCGGCGTCTTCGTTTTCTGGGATTGATTCTCTACACGAACCTACAGAGAGTCATCCTACTAATGGACAAAGCACAGGATATCCGTCTTATGGTGCGGATGGCCTTGAAGCCAAAATGGGTATCCTTACACCTTTGTATTCGGCTATTAGGGAAGATGGTGGCGGTTTTCTAAGTACTGCAATTGGGCCGTTTCCACTCCAGACCATTCTAACTGGACCTTCTGTCCCCGTGGTTGGGCTCTCATCTACAACTACATCGACGGGTCCACTTCTCTCCTCGGAGGCTTCAAATCAACGACCTGATGGTGGGACGTCGTGTCGAAATTTGATATTGGACTATTCTAATGACAGATGCGAGTCTGCAAGATTGGGGTGCAGTGTTCCTGGGTTATCAATTTCAAGAACGGTGGTCGTACCTGGAAAGCCCGAACTCAGGGCAATCTACAACACACTGATGGCTTCCCACTGTCTTCAGACGCGTCCTGTTCGTGTACAATCCGACAATGCAACGGCTGTTGCGTACCTCAACAGACAGGGCAGAACCCGCAGTCACCTTGCGATGCGGGAGGCCGCTCGGTTTTTTAAATGGTCAGAGGCAAATTGGGTAATTCCGTCTGCCGTGTTCATTCCAGGAGTAGAAAACTGGAAGACAGCTTGTCTCAGTCGCCAGGACATTCATCCGGGAGAGTGGGCGTTACACCCAGGGGTTTCCGGAGCCTAGTTCAAGGGTGGGGATGTCCTCAAATCGACCTCATGGCATCTCTGTTGAATCATCAACTACCAAGGTATGTATCCAGAACAAGAGATCCAGCAGCAGAAGCAATGGATACACTCTTGACTCCTTGGAATTTCTATCTGGGGTACATGTTTCCACGCATTCAACGTCTCCCTCGGGTTCTGAAATGCATCAAATGCAAGTCAGTCATGGTCATTCTAGTAACACCAGACTGGCCTCTGAGATGCTGGTTCTCGGGTCATCAACCCTTTCTGGCAGACGGACCGTGGCCTCTGCCGCTCCGGTCAGACCTTCTACACCTTAACACAGCTACATTTGACGGGTGGCTGTTGAGACCGCTATTCTAAGAAGTAGAGGTACTCAGGCCTCCGTCATCCCTACCATGTTACGGGCCGGGAAACCGGTTACGGCAGGTCATTATCACCACATCTGCTTATTTTAGGTTTCCTGATGTCAAGGTCGTCAACTCCCTTCCCAATCCTTTCGACTATCCAGATTATTGGTTTTTTCTTCAAGACGAAGTAGATGCTGGTCTCCGTTTAGGTTCCTTAAAGGTCCAGTTTTCTGCTCTATATATATATTTTTTTCCGATGTTGTCTGTCACTTCTCCCAGAAGTTCAGACTTTTCTTCAGCGAGCGTTAAGACTTCAGCCTCTTTTGTTCTGCCTATGGCACCATGGAATTGACTTTGGTGCTCTCTTTCCTTCACTCATCCACGTTTCAACCGTTGGAGGAGGTGGACATTCGGTTTCTCACTTGGAAAACGGTCCTTTTATTTCCACTGGCGTCTACTCACAGATTATCCGCATTGGGTGCACTGTCCTGCAAACGTCCATACCTTGTGTTCCATGAGGGCAGAGTGTAACTTCGTAGACAGGCTGCCTTCCTTCTGACGGTAGTGTCAGCTTTTCACATAAGTCAACGATGGTAGGGCCGTTTTTTCGAGAGATTTCTGGACATACCTCTACACTCAGACAGCTACCTTTCCGCAAAACAAACTATCAGTTGGATTCGCTTAACGATCCGTCAGGCATATTCCACCAGGTTGGTGGGTATGTTTTGGGCAGCTCGTCGGGGTGCTTCTCCCCTGCAACGTTGCCATGCAGCCACTTGGTCTTCATGTAATGCCTTTTATTCAGTTGTATCGGTTTGACACATTGCAGTTTTGGCTTCTTGTTTTGGCCAATTAGTTCTGCAGCTTCCTCAGAGCTCTCCCACCCAGAGGGTAAACTTTGGGACATCCCCAGCGTAATGCTTCCAGTGTCCCCTAGTGGATGAAAGAGAAAATGGGATTTTGGTACCTACCGGTAAATCCTTTTCTCTGATTCCACAGGGGACACTGGACGCCCTCCGCAGCTCTATGACCTGCTTCTTGTAGGTAGTTTTTGGAGTTTGACTGGTTTGTCTGTTGTGTGTGTGTGTGTGTGTGTGTGTGTGTGTGTGTGTGTGTGTGTGTGTTCTCCTGGTTCACCCTTTCTCTGTACCATCTCATTTATTTGATAAGCTTGTCTGAAGAAGTGAGATTTCAGGGAAAGCTTGAAGATTTGGAGACTGGAGGTGAGTCTTATTGTACATGGGAGGGCATTTCACAGAGTGGGTGCAGCCCGTAAAAAGTCCTGTAATTTTGAGTGGAAGCAAGTAATGCGTGTGGATGAGAGACGCAGCTCTTGTGCAGAGTGGATGGTCGGATGTAGAGCAATTTTGAGATGAGCGAAGAGATGGCGCAGTTTGGTTAATAGCTTTGTGTGTAAGTAAAAGTAGTTTAGATTGAATACGGTAGAATACAGATAACAATGGAGGGACTGACAGAGTGGATCCGCTGACGAAGAACGTCTAGCGAGGAAAATCGACTTTGCAGCTGCATTCAAAATGGATTATAATGGTGAGAGCCTATATTTGGGAAGACCAGTGAGGAGAATATTGCAATAATCAATGCGGGAGATAATGAGAGCATGGATTAGAGTTTTTGCTGTGTCTTTTGTAAGATATAGCACCAGTGTATTAAATAAACTCTCTGAAATGTCCCAAACCTATTAATTCTGCCTTCAGGATCCACCGGAATCCCTGGTGTTAAACACAGTAGTTGAGGAGCGGGAAGCGTGTACTAATTACCCATGCCCGGCATATTGGAAGGGCCTGGACATGGCCCGGGCCAGTTGTTGAGGGGGACATTGTTCCCCTATGCAGCCACTGGTACCCCCTTTAAAATGGTCAACTGTCATTTGCTCCCATCCATTACCAGATTTTTGTTCCAGCCAGCCAGATTGGAAGATAAATCTTTAGGTTTATTGGCACCTTAAGGTGCTGGTTGATGGGCAGGGTGTCTCCTGTATGTAACCCTGATTTAGGGTTTAAACAACACTTATACTGAGGTAGTTATAATATGGTGACTAAAATGGAGTATAAGCATATATATTATTCATATAAAAGTTAATGGATGTTGTAATACTGTATGCATGTTTTGAGGTAAATAATACAGTTCACATATATGTAATTGTATGTACATTGATGTAAATGTAGTGGTGAATACAATGAAGGCTTATTTTATGGTTTCACAGTGTATCTAAAGGGTTAATGTCCTTGTGCTCCTAACTGTCAATCACCTAGTGGGGTGATTGCCAGTGGGCGGGGCATCACCTCAGAGTGGGTCATGTGACTACTAGAGAGGGGTGGAGAGGTGCTGTGAGTGTAGCTGAGGGAGAGACTGCATATCCCTTGGTGAGAGGACATAGTTTTTTGCTGCTCCGGCCGTCGCCCGCATTAGAGCTGAGCGGTATACATTGCGGCGGCCGGAGGGGGCTTAGTGTGTGTAGCCAGAACAGGGCTTCCTTACTGTAAAGGTGGTGACAGCAGCATTGAGACTCAGAACTGTTCATAGAACCCAAGATCAGCGCTAGTCAACTCACCCAGCAGTATTGGAAGGGCACATCTATGACAGGGAGACAGAGAGGCTTCCTTCCTACCTATTACCGGCACAGACTCTGAGAGCCACAACAAAGAAGCCAGGACCAGCAGCAGAGGCTCCATTCTGTGTGGCTGTAAGTGTAAGGGAGGATTCGGGGGAGCATCCTGCAGCAGCATCACTAGATGGTAGAAGTGTGAGTGCATAATCCAGCCATTTATATTACCCCTACACTAAGCACAGCAAGCCATAGGTGACTATTGTACATAGTCAATTTCATATTGGGACTAAGGACTCCAGGGCTAGGCCGCAATAATGGCTATTAAGCAGGAGGATAGTAATGGGTCACAGTAGTCAGAGTGACCTATAATTACAGTTCCATGTATGGCTTAATCATAGTGCTAAGGAGAAGGTAGAAAGCACTGGGTATATATATGTAACAGGAGGAGTGGAGTGAAACTTGAACTGTTTAACGCTTCATAAATAGTTTTAAAACTCCCCCATATATCAGCATCACATCAGTCAAAGGAGAGCCAGAGACATTGTTCCGCAGCGCTAAATAGAAAGTAACACCCTAAAGCTGCCACCTAATGTGTGTATTTATGCCCCTGAATTAGCAGAATTAGAGTCAAGGACAGTAAAGGTAGCCATACTACAGTGACATTGGATGAATGTTAAAGCCTCTTAGCCACAAAGGATTAGACTATCATCCCGATTCAAGGACTAGCTTGTGGCACTTTAATACAACTGTGTTATATGTATATTCGTGAACCCGTAAGAAGGACTGACACGTAAGAGACTATTAGTTTTAAAGTTAAAGGATTTGAGCTCGCTGTGACTATGATAAGAGAAACCATCTCTTGCAGATATATTTAATATAGACTCATCCTAAGAGACAACAATAATTTGAGGCATACAGGAATCGAAAAGCTATATATGCTCTGAACTATAGAAAGCATCAGCTACTTCAAATGGACACAAGGACGCAGCATAACAAAGGTTTATCATACCAGCTTCTTAGGAGTTTAGTTTAATACTGGACAACTACGGTAACATTTTTACTGAGGAAAGGATACAGATTCCTTGGTAATCAACTGTTGATGTTACTATCTATGAGCTAAATAGGTACTTTCTGTTATCTGCCAAGGAGGAACTATAAGTAACCTTATAGGAGAAAGTAATCGCTACCATAAGTAGACTGAGCCAAACATCTTTCTCTTTAACTGAAGGGAGAACTGATAGTTGATACTAAAACATAGTGTCAGACATTCTGTATTAACTGCTGTTATTTTTAGGAAGTTTATGGGCCCTTATAGTGCACTATCATATTAAGAGTACCCGGGTCACTCTAACACCTAAGGGTGTGTTGAAAAGAAAAAGGATTTGTTGTATTGCATGCAGGTACTGTGTATAGGCCTAACTGACCGGGGGTTAGCATGGATTAATGACTTAAAGTGGAATGTGTAATTGATGAAATGTTAATGTATACTTAATCCATTTGGTACTGGTCATTAAAGTGTTATACTTGCCATGTGTGTCTGGTCCGTCTGGAAGTTGATCTGAAGATCCTGGAAGAAAGAGACAGGTATATTAGATAATATATCTATGATATAAGGGAATCATCCCCTAAGGATAGAGATCAGGCTTACTCAAGCAAGCCTTAACGGTAGTTAAATACTACACATAGCTTGAGTGGAGGCACAGCTATTAGGTAACCATCCCTTAATAGAATACATAGACAGCTCTCGTTCAAGGTATTGAGGGTAGGGTTACATTTGGAGGCACCACGTGAGATAGAAGTTACACTCAGGCCCTGTTACACCACAGGTGTCAGCTGCCATTAATTATTATTGATAAAGTCCTCACATCCCTAAAAATAAAATACAAATATGGGAAAGAAGCAAAGGAACAGGGAGAAGGTTGGACATAAAGCCATTGCTGTATCAGTTGGGAGAGTTGAAGCCAATAGAGAATGTAAAAGTATGGACAAACAAGAGTACCATAAGGGACCAGGCTTAAAGGAAGAGGTGACATGCAAGTTTGTGGGAACTTTTGTAAATAACCTAGGTGTGAAAAATGAAAAAATATTAGATGTCCCTGTGGAGTTGGAGAAGAGAAAGAAAAAATCAAAGGACAAGAAAGTCAGACTTGATCCCCACCTAAAGGATAGTGAGGGAGGTGTTAGTGACAACCTTGCTCATACTTTGGTCGCTAACATGGATTATGGAATGAAAGGAGATAAGAATGTTCTACCACTGAAAGAGAGAGTTCCAGGGGAAGTGAAGATAGATGTAGGTATACAGAGATTAGAAACTGTGCTAAAGCAAATAGCTGAGGATTATAAGAAACATGGACAATTAGTATTAGCTCTTCCAAAAGATCAACAGAAGGACCTGCTTTCCCTGTTTCCAACTTCCATTGAGGAACCAACAACAAGAGATAGCCCAGTGGATCTACAGACCCCGATAGAGGTGATAAGACATATAGCACTGGACAGGTCTAAACATATTTATCAGTTGTTGGAGGTTCTAGATGAAACCCGATGGAAGCTAAAAGAAGAACAGATGTTTAACACCAAAATTGATGAGAGGAACAAAGAGCTTGAAAGAGAACTTTGGTTTATACAGAGAGAGATGGAAACCATGGCATCTGATGAAAGACAAACCAGAGTGGATCAGGAGCAACAAAAGTTGATAATGTACCAGCAGCAGGAAGACAATATTCATTCTCTGGAATCAAAAATAACTGAGTTGTCTGAATTATTGGAAGTGGGTAAAGAAACTGAAAAGGAGGATCATATTTGTCTGAATGAAATGAAAGAAAGACTGTCTCAGCTAGAATCTGAGAATAAAATACTCAAGGATGCCAACTTCCTAAACAACTGTCCTGAAGACCGTATCCATGAATTTTCTATGCGACCGGATACTAAGGACATAGCATTACAGACTGAGGTAGTGGATGGTATATTGCTGAGACAATCTTCTATGAATAAAGTTGATAGTAAAGGGACACAGTATATGTCTCTTAAAATGACTGGCACAGTAATATGGTTCCATGTGAAGAAAGGCTATGGCTTCATTAAAAGGCATGACACCGGAGAAGACATATTTGTACATTGGACATCCATAACGAAGAATAACCCCCTAAAACTGTTGTACAGTGTAGGAGATGGAGAGAAAGTAGAATTTGAAGTGTTGGAAGGGGAAAAGGGTGTACATGCAGCAAATGTGACTGGCATTGGTGGAGTACCAGTGAAAGGGAGTCGATTTGCTCCAAACCGACGAGGATCATACAGTTATTGTTATCAACCACGAGAAAAAGCGGTTGATGAAGGAAGTGCATATTCAGAACAAAGGCAAGGGAGAGATCCAGCTCCATGTCATCCTTCTACAACCTTACATTACCGACCTCTCTCGAGATTCAATGGTAGAGTAAATCAGTCCCAGGATCAAGAAACGGAAAATTCAGATGCTAAAGACTTGATAACTTTAGAAGCTTCGTCAGAGAAAGAAACTAGTCTCAGTGACAATCGTAGTGAGGTACATGATAACTTTACCCTAGCACAATATCTTAAATCTTCCATCCGAAGTCCAGTACTAAAAGAAGACAATAAATCAGGGGTAGAAGAGCTAGGGAAACCAGCACGATCAGAGAACACTATCCCTGGGAGGCATGAAGGCTATGTAGTTCCATCCCTCCCTATTTGGCCAACAGTTAAAATGGTTGAGATGAGGTGGCTTGCTAATGGATGTGAATGAATATATACTATTTTAGCATAGTGAGTAAGGTAGATGGTGCATTGGCACCTAAAGATGTTAAACAGTGACAATGCACCAGGGGGAGAAATGTAACCCTGATTTAGGGTTTAAACAACACTTATACTGAGGTAGTTATAATATGGTGACTAAAATGGAGTATAAGCATATATATTATTCATATAAAAGTTAATGGATGTTGTAATACTGTATGCATGTTTTGAGGTAAATAATACAGTTCACATATATGTAATTGTATGTACATTGATGTAAATGTAGTGGTGAATACAATGAAGGCTTATTTTATGGTTTCACAGTGTATCTAAAGGGTTAATGTCCTTGTGCTCCTAACTGTCAATCACCTAGTGGGGTGATTGCCAGTGGGCGGGGCATCACCTCAGAGTGGGTCATGTGACTACTAGAGAGGGGTGGAGAGGTGCTGTGAGTGTAGCTGAGGGAGAGACTGCATATCCCTTGGTGAGAGGACATAGTTTTTTGCTGCTCCGGCCGTCGCCCGCATTAGAGCTGAGCGGTATACATTGCGGCGGCCGGAGGGGGCTTAGTGTGTGTAGCCAGAACAGGGCTTCCTTACTGTAAAGGTGGTGACAGCAGCATTGAGACTCAGAACTGTTCATAGAACCCAAGATCAGCGCTAGTCAACTCACCCAGCAGTATTGGAAGGGCACATCTATGACAGGGAGACAGAGAGGCTTCCTTCCTACCTATTACCGGCACAGACTCTGAGAGCCACAACAAAGAAGCCAGGACCAGCAGCAGAGGCTCCATTCTGTGTGGCTGTAAGTGTAAGGGAGGATTCGGGGGAGCATCCTGCAGCAGCATCACTAGATGGTAGAAGTGTGAGTGCATAATCCAGCCATTTATATTACCCCTACACTAAGCACAGCAAGCCATAGGTGACTATTGTACATAGTCAATTTCATATTGGGACTAAGGACTCCAGGGCTAGGCCGCAATAATGGCTATTAAGCAGGAGGATAGTAATGGGTCACAGTAGTCAGAGTGACCTATAATTACAGTTCCATGTATGGCTTAATCATAGTGCTAAGGAGAAGGTAGAAAGCACTGGGTATATATATGTAACAGGAGGAGTGGAGTGAAACTTGAACTGTTTAACGCTTCATAAATAGTTTTAAAACTCCCCCATATATCAGCATCACATCAGTCAAAGGAGAGCCAGAGACATTGTTCCGCAGCGCTAAATAGAAAGTAACACCCTAAAGCTGCCACCTAATGTGTGTATTTATGCCCCTGAATTAGCAGAATTAGAGTCAAGGACAGTAAAGGTAGCCATACTACAGTGACATTGGATGAATGTTAAAGCCTCTTAGCCACAAAGGATTAGACTATCATCCCGATTCAAGGACTAGCTTGTGGCACTTTAATACAACTGTGTTATATGTATATTCGTGAACCCGTAAGAAGGACTGACACGTAAGAGACTATTAGTTTTAAAGTTAAAGGATTTGAGCTCGCTGTGACTATGATAAGAGAAACCATCTCTTGCAGATATATTTAATATAGACTCATCCTAAGAGACAACAATAATTTGAGGCATACAGGAATCGAAAAGCTATATATGCTCTGAACTATAGAAAGCATCAGCTACTTCAAATGGACACAAGGACGCAGCATAACAAAGGTTTATCATACCAGCTTCTTAGGAGTTTAGTTTAATACTGGACAACTACGGTAACATTTTTACTGAGGAAAGGATACAGATTCCTTGGTAATCAACTGTTGATGTTACTATCTATGAGCTAAATAGGTACTTTCTGTTATCTGCCAAGGAGGAACTATAAGTAACCTTATAGGAGAAAGTAATCGCTACCATAAGTAGACTGAGCCAAACATCTTTCTCTTTAACTGAAGGGAGAACTGATAGTTGATACTAAAACATAGTGTCAGACATTCTGTATTAACTGCTGTTATTTTTAGGAAGTTTATGGGCCCTTATAGTGCACTATCATATTAAGAGTACCCGGGTCACTCTAACACCTAAGGGTGTGTTGAAAAGAAAAAGGATTTGTTGTATTGCATGCAGGTACTGTGTATAGGCCTAATTGACCGGGGGTTAGCATGGATTAATGACTTAAAGGGGAATGTGTAATTGATGAAATGTTAATGTATACTTAATCCATTTGGTACTGGTCATTAAAGTGTTATACTTGCCATGTGTGTCTGGTCCGTCTGGAAGTTGATCTGAAGATCCTGGAAGAAAGAGACAGGTATATTAGATAATATATCTATGATATAAGGGAATCATCCCCTAAGGATAGAGATCAGGCTTACTCAAGCAAGCCTTAACGGTAGTTAAATACTACACATAGCTTGAGTGGAGGCACAGCTATTAGGTAACCATCCCTTAATAGAATACATAGACAGCTCTCGTTCAAGGTATTGAGGGTAGGGTTACATGTAGATCACCTAGCCACGCCCACAGCAGCCAGCAACTATGGGGAGAGACTTCGTACTGAGTGCTCTCGGTGGCCCTGGTTAAACATAAATGGAACAGGACGGCGATGGCAATAACGTAGCCCAGTATATCACTATTTAAACGGGCATAGTTATCAAAAAGAAATTGAGGGACACGCTCTACTCTATTGTCATTTACCAAAACATTACTAAATATACCAGGCTTAGAAAGCTTTTCGAGGCTTGGCTCCGGATGCCTAATGCAAGCTTTATATGGCATATGCTAATGTGACCTTTCGAAGAAAATTTTTGCATAAATGGTTGAGACATAGAAGTTAAGACACTTGTATAAGTGTCCTGGTCGGTGGTACTTCCAAGTGACGTTTTTATTTTTGTCCACCTAAGCAATCCGTCAGAGACCACGCCCACATAATACTGAGCGAAGCTTGTACAGGGATAAGCATCACAAGGTGAAATGAGGGCGTGATTCTGCATACTCTGCATTTATTCCTGTTTATTGATGAGTACCAAAGACTTTTTCTTCTTCGTTAAATTTTGCTTTTAAACAGACTTGTCACTCTAGGCAGTTTTCCATTGGATGGATAATATTCTATTTATCTCTGGTTTATGCCTTAACGCACTATTGATTCCATTTTCAGAGAATTAACGTTTTCAGGACAGAACAGGCTACATCCTTGGGTATTACTGAACATTTACCATTAGATGATAACAAAGCATACTGTAATACAAGGTACGTTTCCCTGTAACATACAGTATTTGATCTGCATACCTTCATTATTCCTAGGCATGGTAAATTTGCAGTGTCTCCATGCAGAAGCATTGCCAATACCTATTACCTCTCTGCCAGCCATTCTCCCTCTTGGGCAGACGGATCTCACAATTTGCTAGCACAGTTATGGTGAAGTGTTTGTGTTTTTCCCATTAGACAATTGCTTGGTAATTCCTCCCTTCATTCCATGACTCTAATTACATAATTGAACAGCTAAATCTCATTTTTTTAGGAAGCGCTAAACATTAGCATCTTAATGAAATCCTTAATGAGCTGTCTTATGTGCATTCCAATCTCTGGCTGCACTGCAGCCCACGGACAGAACAACACCCCTGTGAGGAGAGTTTGCTTTGGATTTGGATAACCCTGAGATATCCATTTTATCCAGGATGATGACACTGGGGGCTTAAACACCTGAGTACTTGCAATTTAGTGTGTGATTGGGGATGCTTAATTAGAGTCGACTTACTATTATAATTCGTATTCTTTTATTTATATACTAAATATGTATTTTGTTTTGCTGTATCGAAAAACATTGTTTTGTTGAGGTCATCTAATCTCTTCCTCAATGCAACATACAATGTCATCATTTTTCTCCCACTGGTACACAAATGCAGACCCACCAGCATAGCTCCCAAACCTCTTCATTTCTTCAAGACTATCATGTAACCTTAATATCCATGAGAGGGCCTATTTATTATTGTAAGTATCCAACTATTGGCAGTAGGGAAACCAATCCCGGGCCATTTTTTAAATCCCGGGTATCAGGATTGAAAAATGGCTTTTAACTATGTGGCCGCCCCCTGCCCCACCCCGCACACATAACTCACCATATACCGAGGGCGGGCGGGTGGGTGGGGAAGATCCTCTGATCTCTCCTGACGGCTCCCAGCAGCGGCTGACGGCGCAGCGTTACCTCTCACGCTGCGCTGGTAAGCCGGAACAAGAAAGCCGGGCAGCGTCTGAGCGTCCTGTGGACGCTCAATGCTGATTCCTCAATCCCCGGGATTGGAACTTCCAATCCCAGGATTGAATCCTGGACGTTTTTGGCCCTAAATCCCGGGATCCCCCCGATCCCAGGATTGCCCACCATAATTGTCAGACACTACGTTGGTAGATGGCAACGGTGTGCAATTGAGGTTATCTATATGCAAGATCAACTTAACCAGAGAGTTTGTATTAACCATGTAGATTAATGTACAAGGCAACACAGGGTTAACAGCAGGTACAGGATATCAGGATTAGCCAGTTGCAGCCAGTAGTGTTGGGGTCAGTGGGTGTCGTGGCATGCCTGGTGCACTCTCACTGTATGTGGCTTTAGAATCAGTGGTGCCAGAGGGATAGTTAATATATATTGTGGTGGTGGTGGCACGTTGGAACTGTGGGGTCTCTGTACACCCTGCCACTCTGCGTAATGAAGGACAGATGGCGAGAAATATTCGTCAGGGAACCGGAGAAGCGCAGTACCGAGGTTGCATCTCCATGAGCCTCTGGGTCTTAGTACCTTGGGGCTATTGCAACATAGAGGCAGCACAAGTCCTCTAACACCAACCTGCCATGGCAGAGTTGTGTGGACTTAACTATATGGTCAAATCAGTATTGCTCCAGTGCAAGGACAGCTGATAAGGATAGCAGTTACAGCTGCATTTCTAACACTGCTACCAAAGTATCAGTGTTACTTACCTCTTCCGATCCAGACAATTGCACATGCGTGACCTGAGTTTACGCATTCACAGAGCAAGCAGTGCATGTGTGGTGAAGGACTTATTGCAACCCGGTGCTTCTTCCCATTGAAAGGTGCAGGTCTCCAGGAAACCACACCACCTAAAGATGGCATTGTTTTCTGCAGGCAAACTCTCAGTTTTATGAGTTTGCTGAATATTAAGTGGCCTCATTCGGCCTCCAATAATGAATGGGCCTGTTTTAAAAACATGAAAATGCTAGTGTGGACCCCTAGGGGATGGACCAGGAAATGGGAGTCATTGCTGAGCGTGACCATTTGACACAACAATCGGTAAGAGATAGCCTGTTAGCAAATCAGAATGAATTAGCTGCATATTACTCACTGCCAGACTATCACATGATCAAACTTCCTTCCATTGCTGAGTCGTGCACTTATCAGATCTTCACTGCTTAGGAGCCACCTCACAGGCAAGCACAGGGGATGCTCTACAGAAAGCATCTCGATTTTGCAGCGGTGCACCTAGACTGTCCATCCAGCACCCTGTAAGGTTTATTTTGGTAACAGACCACAATGAAGCTGGAAAAAATTACGCCCCTCCACTCGGCAGCCTTTACTCAACTCTTTGGTGAAATTGCAAAAACGGCCTTCTTTAGGGGTTGATGTATCAAGCAGTGAAAAGAGTGGAGAAGTGGACCAGTGGAAAAGTTACCCATAATCAGCTTAGAGGTAGCATTTATCACATATAGTCTATAAACTGATGGGTAGATGCTGATTGGTTGCTATGGGCAACTTATCCCCTTCTCTGTTCTTTTCCCATCATACACTGTGGGTGCAGTTAACAGGAAATGGCATCTGCTTGTTGGACCTGAGAGAAGGCTGCAACTCCTACATAGAGAACAGGAGTCCAAATATCACCTGTTATTAATGCAGGGGACTGGAAGGAACAGTCCAATAGCCTGTGACGCTCATTACTCAGCTGTTTGTCACTTTTATGTATGAAGCAATAAGCGAGTCTTGGTTCCTATTTATTCACCTTGAGATCACGGGTTTTGCTTTCCCAGCATTATTTATGATTATGTTCCTGTATTTCTGATGTTCTGGCATGAGGCTCCATCTCATCCTCGCAATGTATAAAAACTCATTGTGATGTCTTTGCTGTAGCCAGGGCATGCAGGCTGAATGTCATTACCGCACTGATGTACAGAGCGACAAACTAGGCTTGTAAATTACTGACTCTGAGGTGGCCAAACACAGTCACTTCCAAACAGACCCCATCTCCACTCTATATGAAGTCAGGAGAACTGCTCACTGTACATTTATTAAACTGCAACATGATATTTCCTTCCGTGCGAGACAAATCTCAATGGAGACACAACATCATGCTGATCCCAGTAGGTTCCATCGATCATTTGTCTCAGATTAGCTGCAGACGCGTACACAGTGAGACATATGTTTTATGTGCACTGCATCTGTCACTTAACAACCTTACCTGGGCTCCTATAAGCGTTTTCATTCCCTCCTGTTTAACCTGATGGTTTAAAAGTCCCTAGCAGATGAGAAATTATTGTCATGCTATATAGTATTTTCTGAAAATTCACACTCAAAAGGGACCCATTGTTCCAGTGACATTGTGTATATGTAAAATGGGTACTTTGGAGAAGGAAATCGGTTTATCAAGACTTTTATTATTTCTTTACCATTTATATTTGTATCTAAATCTACATAAAATATTTGTATCTAAATCTACATAAAATATATACAAACCTGACACACCATCATTACTATACTACACTGCACCACACAGAATATATATAATAGGGGTTTAGTCCTGATCAGTATTGTTACATTTAATTCTTTACTGGGGATTATAATCTAATACACAACTATACTTGCACATTATAGTAATCAATCAGCAATTAGATTTAGTGAAAGGCAAATTAATTACAGTAAATGGCTGAATGGTGTTAGTGAAATAACACCCAATGTGTTACCAAGAACTTGTACTCGTCAGCGTATTTTATCTTTGTTTTTGTTTTGTTTTTTAAAGATGTATTTGCGACGGTAACAAGACGGCGGGGAGTGGCAAGCACAGGGCCTGCCTCAATGTCATATAGTTCCTCTTCGGGGGGCTGGCCGGGATGGGAGCCATGGTTTTCGTCTATCGCTGGATCTGATGAAGAACTGCATGCAGCTTAGCAGGGAGGGGGCTAAGACCCATGAGTACAAAACTAGCTTCAATCTGTTGCCCAGTATCCGGAGGAACGAGGGTCTCTCAGGCATCTATACAAGGTTTAGTCTTGGTATTTACAAACTGTTTGAGAAGTTTACACAGGCAGATTTGACTCCAACCAACTTCGTCATGAAAGAGCAATGGGGATGATGGCTGGGGCCTCAGGAGCCATTGTGGGGACTCCTGCTGAATGACAGCAGATAGAAGGTTATCTGACGAATGTCTAGAGAAGAAGTAATCACCATGTTGTGGCAGGGCTGTATGCCCATTATGGGTCGTGCTGTAGTTGTGAATGCTGCCCAGCTGGCATCTTATTCTCAGTCCAAGCACTTTCTTTTGGATTCTGGATATTTCCGGGTTACCACCTACTGACACTTCTGTATGATCAGTGGTCTGGTCACCACTGCCACCGCAATGTCTATCAATATCACAAAAACCAGGATACAGAACATGCACATGATTGATGGGAAGCCAGAATGTAAGAGTGGACTAGACGTTCTTGTGAATGTTGTCGGATATGAAGGATTCTTTAACCTCCAGAAGGGCTTCACCCCTTACTACACCTACCTGGGACCTAACACCGTGCTGACCTACACCTTTCTGGAGCTGATGAACAAATATTACAAGAAGTTCTTCTTGAGTGGATGACAAGATTGTTCCCATATCTGTGAATCTGTCCCATAGACCCAAACCCTAGAGCCACCTGCTACCCCCTCCCCATGTTATCCAGAATAGGGTTTCATATGAAGTTATATCCCAGCAGATAGTTAATATAGTTTTTTTTAGACAGTACCACACCATCCATGTCCATCAGCTACCGTTGCTTTTGGTTTAGAACCAACATCGATGGTTAGTAAATTTAAACCCTAGTGTCTTTTGGCCAGAAAGGGTTTTGCAGTGTTGAGGGAAAGAGTGAGGTCTGCTCTTTTGTTTTGATCAGTTCAGGAATAAGGTAGATTTTTGTTCTGGTGTCGATTTCAGAAATGCTGGGAGCTATGTTACTCTGAATAGCGTTGCTATTACAGTTATAACCGTAATACTATGTTTTGCATGTGTTCATGCTATTCTAGAATTTCAGTACAGGTTGAGTATCCCATATCCAAATATTCCGAAATACGGAATATTCCGAAATACAGACTTTTTTGAGTGAGATAGGGAAACCTTTGTTTTTTGACAGCTCAATGTACACAAACTTTGTTTAATACACAAAGTTATTAAAAATATTGTATTAAATGACCTTTAGGCTGTGTGTATAAGGTGTATATGAAACATAAATGAATTGTGTGAATGTAGACACACTTTGTTTAATGCACAAAGTTATAAAAAATATTGTCTAAAATGACCTTCAGGCTGTGTGTATAAGGTGTATATGTAATATAAATGCTTTCTGTGCTTATATTTAGGTCCCATCCCCATTATATCTCACTATGGTATGCAATTATTCCAAAATACGGAAAAATCCGATATCCAAAATTCCTCTGGTCCCAAGCATTTTGGATAAGGGATACTCAACCTGTATTAGGACAAACGTGGATGGCAGCATATTCTAATTTTGATGTGCCTAGCTTTTGGGAGAGGCCATGCTATATACAGATGTAGCCACCTTTATCTTGAGTGGCTGAGGCGTTTGTCCCGTTCGAGCATACGCAGCGTACTGGGGCATAGCGAGGCGCGCCTAGTCACAGAGAGGCTATCTAATCGCACGGAGACAGACATTTGACGTTTGGCGTTACCTGTACGTGTAATACCTGCGATCATCCACCAGATGTCGCTTTTTACAATCACCACTGCGCATGCGTGTGGGCTCCCGTAAAATATAATACTGAAATACTGTACAGTACTGTATAGTAAGGACTACTTTACTAGTGCAACCTAAAACCAGTAGTGTACACTGACGCAAATGGACGTGTTAGAAGTTCATTATTGCCTAATGATATTAGGAATATTGTACAGTATGTTAGCATCCTAATCCCGTAGCCATTTGTCTTAATCAAAACTAATGGATTTATTCATCTGTCTGTGGCGAAGTGGTGAAGTGTTCCGCTTCCTACAGTATACTCAGAGTCCCGTGTTCGATTCCTAAAGTACAGTACGAACGCATGTTAGTTTTTTCCAGACACTTTATAATTTTTTTTAATCACATAAACCAGGGCAAAGCTGCAGCAGATGTACTGTTAAGGTTCTATGCACCATACGGTACACATACAATTCTGTAGCAGGGCAGACTCAATTGAAATGGCTACTGCCTGTGACTCCATGGAGGCTCTCAGCTATGGAGCGAGTTATGACATAGATTTTGCGGACAACGGGGCAGTGCTGAAGGTGCGTCACAATCCCCTCGCTAAAATACATAGGGGTGAGGTCTATGCACATTATGGTACACCGGACTTGATCGCATAGCACACTGTCAAAATGGCCGTCGCCCCTGAACCCCCACTACGTGGCAGCCAGCGCTCGGAGATGGAGTGAGAGATAGTAGTGGAGTGAGAGATACAGTAGCAGTAGTTTTGAAGGCTATGGGGCAATGCTGAAGAAGCGTCACAATCCCCTCGCCAAAGCGATAGGGATAAGCGAGGTCTATCATTGTGGTACACCGGACTTGATCGCATAGCACACTGTCAAAATGTCCGTCGCCCCTGAACCCCCACTACGTGGCAGCCAGCGCTCGGAGATGGAGTGAGAGATAGTAGTGGAGTGAGAGATACAGTAGCAGTAGTTTTGAAGGCTATGGGGCAATGCTGAAGAAGCGTCACAATCCCCTCGCCAAAGCGATAGGGATAAGCGAGGTCTATCATTGTGGTACACCGGACTTGATCGCATAGCACACTGTCAAAATGGCCGTCGCCCCTGAACCCCCACTACGTGGCAGCCAGCGCTCGGAGATGGAGTGAGAGATAGTAGTGGAGTGAGAGATACAGTAGCAGAAGTTTTGAAGGCTATGAATCAATGCTGAAGAAGCGTCACAATCCCCTCGCCAAAGCGATAGGGATAAGCGAGGTCTATCATTGTGGTACACCGGACTTGATCGCATAGCACACTGTCAAAATGGCCGTCGCCCCTGAACCCCCACTACGTGGCAGCCAGCGCTCGGAGATGGAGTGAGAGATAGTAGTGGAGTGAGAGATACAGTAGCAGTAGTTTTGAAGGCTATGGGGCAATGCTGAAGAAGCGTCACAATCCCCTCGCCAAAGCGATAGGGATAAGCGAGGTCTATCATTGTGGTACACCGGACTTGATCGCATAGCACACTGTCAAAATGTCCGTCGCCCCTGAACCCCCACTACGTGGCAGCCAGCGCTCGGAGATGGAGTGAGAGATAGTAGTGGAGTGAGAGATACAGTAGCAGTAGTTTTGAAGGCTATGGGGCAATGCTGAAGAAGCGTCACAATCCCCTCGCCAAAGCGATAGGGATAAGCGAGGTCTATCATTGTGGTACACCGGACTTGATCGCATAGCACACTGTCAAAATGGCCGTCGCCCCTGAACCCCCACTACGTGGCAGCCAGCGCTCGGAGATGGAGTGAGAGATAGTAGTGGAGTGAGAGATACAGTAGCAGAAGTTTTGAAGGCTATGAATCAATGCTGAAGAAGCGTCACAATCCCCTCGCCAAAGCGATAGGGATAAGCGAGGTCTATCATTGTGGTACACCGGACTTGATCGCATAGCACACTGTCAAAATGGCCGTCGCCCCTGAACCCCCACTACGTGGCAGCCAGCGCTCGGAGATGGAGTGAGAGATAGTAGTGGAGTGAGAGATACAGTAGCAGTAGTTTTGAAGGCTATGGGGCAATGCTGAAGAAGCGTCACAATCCCCTCGCCAAAGCGATAGGGATAAGCGAGGTCTATCATTGTGGTACACCGGACTTGATCGCATAGCACACTGTCAAAATGGCCGTCGCCCCTGAACCCCCACTACGTGGCAGCCAGCGCTCGGAGATGGAGTGAGAGATAGTAGTGGAGTGAGAGATACAGTAGCAGTAGTTTTGAAGGCTATGGGGCAATGCTGAAGAAGCGTCACAATCCCCTCGCCAAAGCGATAGGGATAAGCGAGGTCTATCTTTATGGTACACCGGACTTGATCGCATACAGTAGCACACTGTCAAAATGGCCGTCGCCCCTGAACCCCCACAGTCGGAATTCGACCGCAAATGCATATACCATGTGACATAAGCTTGTGTACAGTATCTGTCATGAGGTGTTTTTTTCACTGACACTATTATTTTTTTCTATTGTAATATACAGAGGCGGCAAACTAGCCAAACAGGAATAATCAGCTTCTGCTGAATAAAATGAGATGCTACAGTACATGCCTATATTCTGTGTGTGACTGCGGCTCTATGAAATGAAATCTGAAAATGTAAATATGAAATGCATTACTAATGTGCAGCATTATGTGTATAAGGTGTGCTACAATATTTTCTGGCGTAACATAAGGAAAGGGCACTACTGCATGGTCTAATGCAGTGGTTCTCAAACTCGGTCCTCAGGACCCCACACAGTGCATGTTTTGCACGTAAGTTCACAGGTGTACTGTATTAATTACTCACTGACACATTTTAAAAGGTCCATACATTAGGTGGAGCTAATTATTTCACTTGTGATTCTGTGAGACCTGCAAAACATGCACTGTGTGGGGTCCTGAGGACTGAGTTTGAGAACCTGTGGTCTAATGTAAATAAAGATCAATGTGGTGGGGTGTAATGTGAATAAGGGGCAATACTGTTAGGAGTAATGTGGTACTATCATATGATGTACTGTAACAAGAATAAGAGACACTACTGCATGATATAATGTGAATAAAGTTGCAGTACTGTGGTGTGTCATTTCATCTGGGGGTATTATTGTGTTCCAATGCCCCTTCCCAGCAAGAACTTGCACTGTTTTGGGCTGGCACTAAATGTGCACATTGTTCCTACAGTATTTAAATTATAGGGGGTAGGAGCGCCAAAATGGGTGATGGTGCTGGGAAAGTGGTGCAGGGTTATAGGCGGAACTAGCATCTGTGCAAGAGGGCATCAGCCGAAATGTAGCCTAGGGCATCATGTTGGTTAGGGACGGCTCTGGTAATACTGTACAGTACAGTACTTTCCATTCAATAGAGATACTGTTTGCACACAGGTTTTACATGAATCATTGGCAATGCTGCAGGAGTGTCTCATTAGGCAATCTAAAATATACCACGACTATGGGTGGGGATACAGTAGGTAAGTTCTGTCACCATAAGCTGTCTGCTGTGTATAGCAGATTTTCATCTGGGATGCATTTGTGTTTTTGTAATAAAAAAAACAAAAACATTTTACTGTACATTTAGTGGATACAGTATTTCTCCCCCATCTCCCCCATAACGGCACATCATACTGTACAGTTACCCCATGTACTGTACTGTACCGTACCATACTGTATAAGGTAATATTTATTGGAAAAAAATCAATATTAATGTAAAAAAAGTATTTATTACAACATACGATTGCATGTACTGTACTGATCAAAATGTACAGTACTCTTATTCAGGACTTATAAAACAGAAAATAACTGTTCATACACATCAATAACATTACTACTGTATAATATTCAACATTAGTTTATGCAATAATCAGACAAAGGGAATTTTATAAACATTTTTAATAATGCACCAATTAAAAATTTTAAACATAAAATATAGTACAGAACTACATATTTGTGGCTTGACCATTTCTTTCTACTATAACAGGTAATACTTTATACAGGTGATTTATATAATTATTACAATGCTCAGGTGTGAGTACTTCTAGCCAAAATTTCTTAATCCCATCCAACAGCTGCTGTTTTGTTGTTGGCTTCGCAACACTCCTAATGTACCTCTTCAATTGAGCCCACACTAATTCAATTGGATTCATGTCTGGTGATCTATAAAAAAAAAAAAAAAAAGAGTATAGAAGAAAAGTTAGTCAATTAATTACATTAAATAGAGAAAATTAAACATACGGTATTGTACTGTTTATTAAACCAAAAAATATATTTACAGTACTAGAGTGCTACTCAAAATTTTTCTTGTACACTGTTGAAAGAATACTCACTCTGGTGGTGTGCGTTCCCAATTCATACCTTTCTCTTCCATAAATTTGGCAGAGGCGGAGTGTTTAGGATCATTGTCTTGGAATATCCTATGGTGAGTTGGGTAATATTTATTCACAAATGGCACCATACATCCCTCTACTATTGTTTCTTGGAAAAATTTCTTATCCATGATCCCTACAGAAATAAAAAAATGTTGTTCATTAATAAGCAACTCATTTTATTGTGCAGTTACATGTACTCTACAGTACAGCATGTATTTTTACAGAACACAGGCACAGAATAAAGTATAGTACTGTACCTTCGAAAAATAATAGGGGACCAGCTCCTAATCGTGTTATGCCTCCCCATACATGGACTTTCAATGGATGCTTTGGGCGTGGTTTTAATGAGATATGGTTACGTTTCCGGAATGACATTCTGGAGAACCGCTCAAGGGCAACAGACGATTCATCTGTGAAAATGACATCATGAAATGTTTCGCCACTCTCAATCCATCGCCGTGCCTGTTCCACTCTCTTTTCTTTATTCACATCTCTTATCATGGGAGATATCCTGTGAAGAGCCAAAAATAATGAAATCAGATACAGTAATGAAATTACTGATTTACAGATTACTGTATATACAGTAGACTGTATGTGCAGTATACTGTATTATATACCTACTGTATACATTAAACTGTACATACATTACAGTATATACAGAGTAATATATATATATATACATACATACACACACACACACACACAAACACAGTATACAGTATGTAATCATCACAATAAGCCGGCAATGCTTCATCGCTGTCTCTGAGTGCCTATACAGTAGGTATCTCTTTTTGGATATATATATATATATATATATACACACACACACACACACACACACACACACACACACACACACACACACACACACACACACACACACATACTGTATATAGTATAAAGTACACACTCTGTATAATGATTTATGGCATTGTTATATCACTTATCAAGGGATTATTAACAGTGAATACGTGTGCATCTACTGTATGGTTTATACTGCTTTCAGTTTACCTTGTTGCGCCAAAGGTCCATCCCATTTTCCATTGCATCCTTCTGACGCTGGTGGTTGATATGTCCAGGTCATACTTGGAATGGATAATTCGTTTTATTTGCAAAGCAGTACGCTCATCATCCTCACGAGTTAGTTCCTCCACAATTTGTTGCACTCTCCTACAGTACAATACAGTATGAAAAATATGAATTAATGAACAGCACAATCACAGTTAGATTACGTTGTTTTTTTTCAAAAAATTGTCTATTGTATACAGCAAGTCATTTAAACATTACAGTAGTGTACAGTACGTACCATGTGCATTTTGTAGGAAATACAAATCTGGGCGTTGTTCTCTCGAAAGCATGATAGCGCACCGTTTCTAAAGTGACTATAATGCCACTTTCCTTGAGCCGTGCATGGATCTCTTTGATGGTTTTATTTTCTTTTTTCATGTTGACGATTATCTTGCTCATCGTTTTGTTGATAGTTACTGGCATACGGTCTCTTGCATCAGCCATGACTCCGTCCTTATGCGCACTGTGCGTCTCAGACGTCGTGCGTCTCAGACGTCGTGCGTCTCAGACGTCGTGCGTTCCACGCATTCAGCGACGCCCGCTGAGGATTCCCAATTTCATGTGTGAAAGTACAGCAAGCAGCGCCCTGCCCCCTCCCCATTGGTGTTGGTTTATGCCTTAGGGGACACGGACGCTCGCATTTGTAAAGCACAGTCTTTCCCATCGTCTCCCCCTACCCCCCTCGCCCTTCCCCCCTGGGAGCCTACAATACTGTTTTGCTCACTCAGAATACACTCAATTCTACTCATTGCCGCTGGGTAGTGGCATTTAGCGTAAAGAATCGCTCCTGCAGATCTACTCTGATTTATGTGAAACTTGTGTGCATCCTTCCATTGGATGCACAGTATTAGAGACAAAAAAAAAATATTAAAGTGAATGTCACGGGAACACATAAACAAAAAAAAAGGCTGGCACTTCCTTCCCATTGGTGATGGTTTATGCCGTAGGGGACTCGGACGCTCATATAATTGCATTTCAAAGCCACGGTATTTCCCATCGTCTCCCCCTACCCCCATCGCCCTTCCCCCTTGGGAGCCTGCACAGATCATGCAGTGGACAGGGAGGGAATTCAGGTCCTGTGCAATACACGAACGCTGAAAATCTACAGTACTGTTTTGCTCAACTCATTGCCGCTGTGTAGTTGCATTTAGCGTAAAGAATCGCTCCTGCAGATGTACTCTGATTTATATATAACTTGTGTGCACCCTTCCATTGACTGTCTTACAATGAACATAACATAATACAGTATATTATTACAATAAACAAAAAAAAAAACATCCGGTCTCGAACCCTGGACCCCCAGCGTGGGAGCCTTCATTGCTAGCCCACGATGCCCGCTGAGGATTCCCAATTTCATGTGTGAAAGTACAGCAAGCAGCGCCCTGCCCCCTCCCCATTGGTGTTGGTTTATGCCTTAGGGGACACGGACGCTCGCATTTGTAAAGCACAGTCTTTCCCATCGTCTCCCCCTACCCCCATCGCCTTTCCCCCCTGGGAGCCTACAATACTGTTTTGCTCACTCAGAATACACTCAATTCTACTCATTGCCGCTGGGTAGTGGCATTTAGCGTAAAGAATCGCTCCTGCAGATCTACTCTGATTTATGTGAAACTTGTGTGCATCCTTCCATTGGATGCACAGTATTAGAGACAAAAAAAATATATTAAAGTGAATGTCACGGGAACACATAAACAAAAAAAAAAGGCTGGCACTTCCTTCCCATTGGTGATGGTTTATGCCGTAGGGGACTCGGACGCTCATATAATTGCATTTCAAAGCCACGGTATTTCCCATCGTCTCTCCCTACCCCCATCGCCCTTCCCCCCTGGGAGCCTGCACAGATCATGCAGTGGACAGGGAGAGAATTCAGGTCCTGTGCAATACACGAACGCTGAAAATCTACAGTACTGTTTTGCTCAACTCATTGCCGCTGTGTAGTTGCATTTAGCGTAAAGAATCGCTCCTGCAGATGTACTCTGATTTATATGTAACTTGTGTGCACCCTTCCATTGACTGTCTTACAATGAAAATAACATAATACAGTATATTATTACAATAAACAAAAAAAAAAAACATCCGGTCTCGAACCCTGGACCCCCAGCGTGGGAGGTGGGAGCCTTCATCGCTAGCTCACGACGCCCGCTGAGGATTCCCAATTTCATGTGTGAAAGTACAGCAAGCAGCGCCCTGCCCCCTCCCCATTGGTGTTGGTTTATGCCTTAGGGGACACAAACGCTCGCATTTGTAAAGCAGTCTTTCCCATCGTCTCCCACTAGCCCATACCCAGACGCTCATTTACTGTACATGTATTTTAAAAGCACGGTGTTTATACATTGTATTGTGTGTTTATACTTTGTATTGTACATTCTTCCTTTTACACAATTACTGTAGTTGCGTCTCCATACAGTACAGTAGGTCACCATCTTTTTCCACCGCCTCCCGTTACGCCTACAGTATTGACATTACAGTCGTCACTGACCAATTGCCAGAGCTGTAGATCAATCCGCCGCTATACTGTACGATCGAAAGTACTGGATTAGTGGAGCATTAGCCACCCAGTGGTGGAGATGTGTAATGCATGCTGAGTATCTAGACCGCCTCAACGCGTCTGCCTGCGATTAAACTCAGCTATCGCCCTAGCGTGTCTAGACGGCCGTCTAGCTGGAGAATCGGTCAAGATGAAGGTGGCTACATCTGTAGGACAATGGGGCAGATGTATTAAGCTTGGAGAAGGGATAAGGAAGTGATAAAGCAGTGATAAGTGCAAGGTCATACACGTACCAGCCAATCAGCTCCTAACTGTCATCTTTCAAATCCGTAAGGATTGGCTGGTGCGTTATCACCTTGTGCTTATCACTGATTTATTACTTCTTTATTCCTTTATCCAGGTTAATACATCTGCCCCACTGATCTCTATAAAGACAAGCATTCTAACTGCTTTAACCACGTCATGACAGCAACTAACGACAATGGAGGTAAAGCATCATTGCTTTACCTAGTACATATAAGGCCTTATTGTCTATGAACAGGTTTCATTTTAGCTATTAGGACTCGACATGAAGATAAAATACTGTATATAAATGAAGAAATGCAGAAAATACATATTTAAGAGAATGGTGCTATATGTACGAATGTCATGTCGGCAACCATTCAGATTTTTGCTTTTATTTTGTAAATTGCACAATAGAATGACAGCTAAATTATGATTGGTTACAGCATATTTATGCACAAAATGTGATTTTATTAAATACCGTATGGCTTACTTCTCAGTGAATGCTATCTGGATGTATTTATTATTGCAAATATGTTCATCATGCTTAAAGTGTCATGGCAACACCAAGATGGATGTAGCCTTCACCTTGATGGCCCGAAGACTTTGTGTTAATAAATTAGTCGGGCCAGGGAAGCATAGCTATTCAATTTGGGTAACTGTAATCTAGATAAAAGGGTTAATAAATGAGAATGACATTCACTTAGCAGAGATTCAAGGATTTATCTATGCGCATCACAATTTATGCGTTTTGTCTCTCCTCTAATATTTTGCTGTAGATGAGGTACAAGCCCTTTATGTCTGTAATAAAACATGTACGCTTTGCAGCTTGCAAAATAACAGCTGTTTGTATATCTGCTGTTTGCTTACAATGTTTTTCTAGACATGCTCGCAGTTATGTAACACAAGGTTCCAATAACAACACTTTGATGATTGGACAGTGATATAAAGTACAATAAAAATGTTTATTGTCCAAGCGGAAGATTGATAACCAAAGCAAATAAACACATACTAATTTCTCTTACGTCCTAGAGGATGCTGGGGACTCCGTAAGGACCATGGGGTATAGACAGGCTCCGCAGGAGACATGGGCACTCTAAAGAACTTTAGATGGGTGTGCACTGGCTCCTCCCTCTATGCCCCTCCTCCAGACCTCAGTTAGATCTTGTGCCCAGAGGAGACTGGGTGCACTGCAGGGGAGCTCTACTGAGTTTCTCTGAAAAAAGACTTTTTGTTAGGTTTTTTATTTTCAGGGAGCACTGCTAGCAACAGGTTCCCTGCATCGTGGGACTGAGGAGAGAGAAGCAGACCTACTTAAATGATAGGCTCTGCTTCTTAGGCTACTGGACACCATTAGCTCCAGAGGGTCAGAACGCAGGTCTCACCCTCGCCGTTCGTCCCGGAGCCGCGCCGCTGTCCTCACAGAGCCGGAAGATAGAAGCCGGGTGAGTATGAGAAAATAGAAGACTTCAAAGGTGGCAGAAGGCTTCGGATCTTCAATGAGGTAACGCTGCGCGCCATTGCTCCCAACACACACACACACTGGCGGCACTGTATGGGTGCAGGGCGCAGGGGGGGCGCCCTGGGCAGCATTTAATAAACCTCTAGGGACACTGGCATAGATATATACTGCGGAGGCAGTATATTGCAAAAAAACCCCGCCAGTATAAAGATTTGAGCAGGATCGAAGCCTGCCGGTGAGGGGGCGGAGCTTGATTCCTCAGCACTAACCAGCTCCATTTTCTCCACAGCACGCTGCAGAGAAGCTGGCTCCCCGGACTCTCCCTTGCTGAACAAAGTACAGAGGGCATAAAAAAGAGGGGGGGGGGGGACTTTTATTTGGCGCAGTGAGTATATTTGTAAAAAGCGCTGTACTGACTGGGATTTATTCCAGTGTTCGGTGGCGCTGGGTGTGTGCTGGAATACTCTCTCTCTATCTCTCCAAAGGGCCTTATTGGGGGACTGTCTCCATAGATATATATATCCCTGAGTGTGTGGGGGTGTCGGTACGTGTGTGTCGGCATGTCTGAGGCGGAAGGCTCCTCTAAGGAGGAGGTGGAGCAGATGATTGTGGTGTCTCCGTCGGCGACGCTGACACCTGATTGGCTGTGTAAGGAGTGATACAAAAATATAAGTTCCACTATTATCAATCTCATCAAGATCATGCTCTCATGTGTTTTTAGCACCAAATACAAAGAACAGAATGAGTAAACATTCTGAAGATAGTACTTGTTACCCATTACATGCCAGGTTGCATACTGACTATATACAATTCAAGTTCTTAACTTCATTGGATTATTATAGGAGTGCTTTATGTTATATCTTTAGAATGGTGGTTGGTGTTTGTTATGAATATAATACAGTGTTTTTAATAGTACAAGAAGGGGGAAATATATATATATATATATTTAATACAAGGGAAATATATATATATATTTATTACAAACTATGTTCTGTGTGTGTCAGTATTCCTGACACAGGTATATTTTACAAGCAAGGGCAATGTCCATTGTCTGGTTATATGAGACAGACAAAAACAAGACAAGTGTTTGGAGTTGGACATATGTCAACCTTGTAATGTTTGCGTCTTCATATTAAGACAATGGTGTTTTCACCTTGTGTGTTAATCTATATAATCCATGTTACACATTGATATTTTTATGTTACTTCTAACACTCATAATTGAGGCAACAGTGCCCCCTACTGTTTCTTAGCATTTATGTATATGTCTTAATATGAACTTTGGACTCATGAAATACCCTTACTCAGGAGTTCTTCAGCCTATATAACATAGACATTTTCAATGTTAAAGCAGCCTAGATAGCCTGGATGAACCAGGATGATCTGAAAATAACTCAGCCTCTAGACGAAGAGGGCGAGGCTCCTGAGTATGATGATGTGATTGCTGTATCGAACTGGATCTACTGAATTCATCAATAACCTTAGCTAAGTATACAATAAATTCATATTTATATATTCAAGTTATTTTGTTGAAGTACTTTTCTGGGAATCCACCCATCTGGGTCTCCTCGAACTTAACCCACCTGTAACATTTGGCGAGCCAGGTAGGAGACCCCGTTTGGACCCCCAGAAAGTGCTATATATTTTGTGTAAGAAAAATGTTTAAAAGGTTATTCAGTAAGAAGCGGGCAAGTGTTCCATCATATCTAAATAGATCCGGACACTGTTATGATATTTTGGAGACTGACGCTAAATACATGCAACCAATCAGGACTGTAACTCCTTTAGAAGATTTACAGAATGTTGATTTAAGTATTTTTCTCTGACGTCCTAGTGGATGCTGGGAACTCCGTAAGGACCATGGGGAATAGCGGCTCCGCAGGAGACTGGGCACATCTAAAGAAAGCTTTAGGATCACCTGGTGTGCACTGGCTCCTCCCCCTATGACCCTCCTCCAAGCCTCAGTTAGATTTCTGTGCCCGACGAGAAGGGTGCACACTAGGGGCTCTCCTGAGCTCTTTGTGAAAGTTTTAGTTTAGGTTTATTATTTTCAGTGAGACCTGCTGGCAACAGGCTCACTGCATCGAGGGACTAAGGGGAGAAGAAGCGAACTCACCTGCGTGCAGAGTGGATTGGGCTTCTTAGGCTACTGGACATTAGCTCCAGAGGGACGATCACAGGTTCAGCCTGGATGGGTCACCGGAGCCGCGCCGCCGTCCCCCTTACAGAGCCAGAAGAGCGAAGAGGTCCGGAAAAATCGGCGGCAGAAGACGATCCTGTCTTCAGATAAGGTAGCGCACAGCACCGCAGCTGTGCGCCATTGCTCTCAGCACACTTCACACTCCGGTCACTGAGGGTGCAGGGCGCTGGGGGGGGCAGCGCCCTGAGACGCAATAAATCGATTAAAAAAAAAAACCTTATATGGCTAAAATAAATGCATCACATATAACTCCTGGGCTATATGGATGCATTTAACCCCTGCCAAAACATACAGAAAAAGGATGATAAGGACGCCGAGAAAGGGGCGGAGCCTATCTCCTCAGCACACTGGCGCCATTTTCCCTCACAGCTCAGTTGGAGGGAAGCTCCCTGGCTCTCCCCTGCAGTCACTACACTACAGAAAGGGGTTAAAAAAGAGAGGGGGGCACAAATTAGGCGCAGTATATAACAATACAGCAGCTATAAAGGGAAAAACACTTATATAAGGTTATCCCTGTATATATATAGCGCTCTGGTGTGTGCTGGCAAACTCTCCCTCTGTCTCCCCAAAGGGCTAGTGGGGTCCTGTCCTCTATCAGAGCATTCCCTGTGTGTGTGCTGTGTGTCGGTACGTTGGTGTCGACATGTATGAGGAGAAAAATGATGAGGAGACGGAGTAGAGTGTCTGAAATAGTGTTGTCACCCCCTAGGGGGTCGACACCTGAGTGGATGTACTGTTGAAATTGCGTGACAGTGTCAGCTTTGTATAAAAGACAGTGGTTGACATGAGACAGCCGGCTACTCAGCTTGTGCATATCCAGACGTCTCATACAGGGGCCCTAAAGCGCCCGTTACCTCAGATACAGACGCCGACAGGGGTACTGACTCCTGTGTCGACGGTGAAGAGACAACCGTGATTTCCAATAGGGCCACACATTGCATGATTGAGGCAATGGAAAAAGTTTACACTTTTCTGATAATATGAATACCACCAAAAAAAGGGGTATTATGTTTGGTGAGGAAAAACTTCCTGTAGTTTTCCTGAATCTGAGAAATAAAATGAGGTGTGTGATGATGCGTGGGTTTCCCCCCGATAACAATTGATATTTTCTAAAAAGTTATTGGCAGTATACCTTTTCCCGCCAGAGGTTAGGGTGCGTTGGGAAACACCCCCTAGGGTGGATAAAGCGCTCACACGCTTGTAAAAACAAGGGCTCTACCCTCTCCTGAGATGGCCGCCCTTAAGGATCCTGCTGATAGAAAGCAGGAGCGTATCCTAAAATGTATTTACACACATACTGGTGTTATACTGCGACCAGCAATCGCCTCAGCCTGGATGTACAGTGCTGGGTTGGCGTGGTCGGATTCCCTGACTGGAAATATGATATCCTAGATAAGGACAGTATATTATTGCCTATAGAGCAATTAAAAGATGCATTTCTATATATGCAGGATGCACAGCGGAATATTTGCCGACTGGCATCAAGTATAAGTGCGTTGTCCAATTATTCCAGTAAAGTGGTCAGGTGATGCGGATTCCAAACGGCATTTGGAAGTATTGCCTTAAAAGAGGGGATGTACCCCAGGTCGCCTCTCAAAATAAGACGCCGTATTATCAGGCGCAGTCCTGGTTGGCAGGCGGACAAAAGGGTTCCTCTTTTCTGCTCGTGACAGAGGGAGAGGAAAATGGCTGCAGAGATCAGCCAGTTCCAAGGAACAGAAACCCTTTTCCGCCGCTGCCAAGCCCTCAGTATGACGCTAGGGCTTTACAAGTTCAGGCACGGTGGGGTCCCGTTCTCAATGAATTTCAGTGCGCAGTGGGCTCACTCGCAAGTAGACCCCTGGATCCTTCAGATAATATTTCAGGGGTACAAATTGGAATTCGAGACGTATTCCCCTCGCCGTTTCCAAAAGTCTGTTTTACCGACGTCTCCCGCTGACAGGGAGGCAGTTTTGGAAGCCATTCACAAGCTGTATTCCCAGCAGGTGATAATCAAGGTACCCCTCCTGCAACAGGGAACGGGGTATTATTCCACACTATTGTGGTACCGAAGCCAGACGGCTCGGTGAGACCGATTTTAAAATCTAAAATCTAAAATCTTTGAACACTTGCATACAGAGGTTCAAATTCAAAATTGAGTCACTCAGAGCAGTGATTGCAAACCTGGAAGAAGGGGACATGATGTCTCGGGACATCAAGGAGGCTTACCTTCATGTCAAAATTTACCCTTCTCACCAAGGGTATTTCAGGTTATGGTACAGAACTGTATCAGTTCGGACGCTGCCGTAGGGATGGTCCACGGCACCCCGGGTCTTTACTGAAGTAATGACCGAAATGATGATATTCCTTCGAAGGAAGGGAATTTTAGTTATCCTTTACTTGGACGATTCCCTGATAAGGGTAAGATCCAGGGAATAGTTGGAGATCGGTGTAGCACTATATCAGGTAGTGTTGCGGCAGCACGATTGGATTTTCAATATTCCAAAATCACAGCTGGTTCCGACGACTTGTCTTCTGTTCCTAGGGATGATTCTGGACATAGTCCAGAAAGAAGGTGCTTCTCCCGGAGGAGAAAGCCAGGGAGTTATCCGAGCTAGTCAGGAACCTCCTAAAACCGAACCAAGTCTCAGTGCATCAATGCACAAGGGTTCTGGGTAAAAATGGTGGCTTCCTACGAAGCAATCCCATTCGGCAGATTCCACGCACAGTGGAACCTTCTGGACAAATGGTCCGGGTCGCATCTTCAGATGCTTCAGCGGATAACCCTGTCACCAGGGACAAGGGTATCCCTCCTGTGGTGGTTGCAGAGTGCTCATCTTCTAGAGGGCCGCAGATTCGGCATTCGGGACTGGGTCCTGGTGGCCACGGATGCCAGCCTGCGAGGCTGGGGAGCAGTCACACAGGGAAGGAATTTCCAGGGCTTATGGTCAAGCCTGGAGACATCTCTTCATATAAACATTCTGGAACTAAGGGCCATTTACAATGCCCTAAGTCAAGCGAAACCCCTGCTTCAGGGTCAGGCGGTATTGATCCAATCGGACAACATCACGTCAGTCGCCCACGTAAACAGACAGGGCGGCACGAGAAGCAGGAGGGCAATGGCAGAAGCTGCAAGGATTTTCGCTGGGCGGAAAATCATGTGATAGCACTGTCAGCAGTGTTCATTCCGGGAGTGGACAACTGGGAAGCAGACTTCCTCAGCAGACACGACCTTCACCCGGGAGAGTGGGGACTTCACCCAGAAGTCTTCCACCTGATTGTAAACCGTTGGGAAAAACAAAAGGTGGACATAATGGCGTCCCGTCTAAACAAAAAACTAGACAGATATTGCGCCAGGTCAAGGGACCCTCAGGCAATAGCGGTGGACGCTCTGGTAACACCGTGGGTGTACCAGTCAGTGTATGTGTTCCCTCCTCTGCCCCTCATACCAAAAGTACTGAGAATCATAAGAAGGAGAGGAGTAAGAACTATACTCGTGGTTCCGGATTGGCCAAGAAGGACTTGGTATCCGGAACTTCAAGAGATGCTCACGGACGAACCGTGGCCTCTACCTCTAAGAAAGGACCTGCTCCAGCAAGGGCCTTGTCTGTTCCAAGACTTACCGCGGCTGCGTTTGACGGCATGGCGGTTGAACGCCGGATCCTGAAGATCCCTACCCTGGTCAAGGCCAGGAAAGACGTAACCGCAAAACATTATCACCGCATTTGGCGAAAATATGTTGCGTGGGGTGAGGCCAAGAAGGCCCCTACAGAGGAATTTCAACTGGGTCGTTTCCTCCATTTCCTGCAAACAGGACTGTCTATGGGCCTAAAATTAGGGTCCATTAAGGTTCAAATTTCGGCCCTGTCGATTTTCTTCCAAAAAGAACTGGCTTCAGTGCCTGAAGTTCAGACATTTGTAAAAGGGGTACTGCATATACAGTCTCCTTTTGTGCCTCCAGTGGCACCTTGGGGATCTCAATGTGTGTTGAGTTTCCTAAAGTCACATTGGTTTGAACCACTCACCACTGTGGACTTAAAATATCTCACATGGAAGTGACGAGTTAGCCCTGGTTTCAGCCAGGCGGGTGTCAGAATTGGCGGCTTTATCATATAAAAGCCCTTACTTAATATTTCATTCTGAAAGGGCAGAATTGAGGACTCGTCCTCAAATTTTCTACCTAAGGTGGTTTCTGCATTTCACATGAACCAACCTATTGTGGTACCTGCGGCTACTAAGGACTTGGAGGATTCCAAGTTGCTTGACGTGGTCAGGACCCTGAAAATACATGTTTCCAGGACGGCTGGAGTCAGAAAATCTGACTCGCTGTTTATCCTGTATGCACCCAAAAAACTGGGTGCTCCTGCTTCTAAGCAGACGATTGCTCGTTGGATTTGTAGTACAATTCAGCTTGCACATTCTGTGGCAGGCCTGCCACAGCCAAAAATCTTAAAATGCCCACTCCACAAGGAAGGTGGGCTCATCTTGGGCAGCTGCCCGAGGGGTCTCGGCTTTACAACTTTGCCGAGCAGTTACTTGGTCAGGAGCAAATACGTTTGTAAAATTCTACAAATTTGATATCTTGGCTGAGGAGGACCTGGAGTTCTCTCATTCGGTGCTGCAGAGTCATCCGCACTCTCCCGCCCGTTTGGGAGCTTTGGTATAATCCCCATGGTCCTTACGGAGTTCCCAGCATCCACTAGGACGTCAGAGAAAATAAGAATTTACTTACCGATAATTCTATTTCTCGTAGTCCGTAGTGGATGCTGGGCGCCCATCCCAAGTGCGGATTGTCTGCAATACTGGTACATAATTATTGTTACCAAAAAATTCGGGTTATTGTTGTAGTGAGCCATCTTTTCTAGAGGCTCCTCTATTATCATGCTGTTAACTGGGTTCAGATCACAAGTTGTACAGTGTGATTGGTGTGGCTGGTATGAGTCTTACCCGGGATTCAAAATCCTTCCTTATTGTGTACGCTCGTCCGGGCACAGTATCCTAACTGAGGCTTGGAGGAGGGTCATAGGGGGAGGAGCCAGTGCACACCAGGTGATCCTAAAGCTTTCTTTAGATGTGCCCAGTCTCCTGCGGAGCCGCTATTCCCCATGGTCCTTACGGAGTTCCCAGCATCCACTACGGACTACGAGAAATAGAATTATCGGTAAGTAAATTCTTATTTTTTGGAAAATGAGTATCGAGCTGTGACTGCAATTCAGAAGCTCAATGCACAGGCTGTCTGTAAACTTGTTTCACAGGTACAGGAAGTGCTGATAGAGCGAGATGCACTAAGGGAACAAAATACTGTCCTGCGAACTTGTGTGTTGTCCCAGGAACAGTGTACCAGTGAATTGCAGACACAGTTTGAAAATTATGTTGTAAAAAGAGTGAACTGTAAGAAACAGCTGGGTAAAAAGCCCAAATATGATTCTGTGCAGATAAGCACATTGATTACCTCACAAAAGTGGGAACAGTTAGACAGTGATTCTGAAGTAGAATATGAGGAAGATGGAACAGGGCAGCTGCACTCTGTCAGACATACTACTTGCACTTCCTCACAAGAGAATAGACAAATTGAAGATGGGACGCCTAATCAGTTTGTTTGCACTAACTGTATACAAACCACAGTAGATAATAAGAATGTAGTTAAAACTGCAGATGTAACAAAGGATGTTGAAATTCTCAGACAACAGTGTGAAGTTTTAGCCCTCTCACATAGTTTCAGCCCAGATAGTGATGAAATCAAGGGGGGCTGTTCAGAGTTAAGAGGGACTGATGTTGATACCCACACTATTTCACAAACTGCATATGTGAAAGGGGGGTTTGATTTACACAACACACAGAGGGGAGAGCATTGCTGCTCCATGCAGAATATCACAGACACAGACCAAACTGTGATAACAAATTGCCAGACAGAAATGACCATGCACATTGACACTACAGATAAGGGCAACAATGATTCTGAGCAGAAGTGTGAATGTGAGGTGGTAGAAGATTCTTTTAAGAAAGTTACATGGGAAAACATACTGAATGATTTCAAGTTTCTTGCTGAAAAAAGTGAACAAGATGTGTTTCATGAGCAAACATGCAAAGTAAACTGGATAACTGATAATTGTATACCAGCTGATGACACACAAGCTGGGAGATACTCATTCAACAAGGGGGTTGGTAACACACTGATAAAGATTTACGATGTGCAACCCACTACAGACAAACTGTCTGATAACAGAGAGCAACAGAGAGTTAGAAACACACTGATTTGGGGATTTAGTTCAGATTTTGTGTTTGGTACTGAAATTCGAACCCCAATGTATTCAATGGTATTGAAACTGTTGCAAGATGCGCAGTTACCAACGACAACCGCAAATCTACTTGCTGGACTTGTCAAATTTAAACCAGTGTTGACAGAGATAACAGAACTGTCTAATTTGGATTTTTCCATAAGCACAGCTCCACGGTGGGAGGAACCATTGGAAGATGGAGTGAAATACTGGTTTATGTATAATTTTGTCACATTTACAGATGAAGACCAAGAGTGGACAGCTGATGCAGTGTTGCAGCAACCTTTACAGACTGTCAGACTTCAGACAGAAGCCGTTGCAGAGACAATAACTCCAGTACATCTTTGCTTTGAAAACTGGACAATTGTCAAGCCTATTTGGATGGTTGATGACATGGAATATATACGGACGGTTGCTGACATGGAACATGCTGACAAATACGCCTATGTCTTGAAGGGCGTGCAGACACAAGAACTGAGTGCAAAGCGTGGTGTGCAAGTTGTCACAGATACAGCACTGATGGTGCTAAGATGCTGGGTTCAAATACTGATGCTGTTGTCAAGCCATGGAAGAGTGGAAGCTTCATTCCAGCAAGCTCAAGTCAGGGGTATTGCCTGTATCCAGACCATGGTTGATATTACAGAGAACTGTCAAGTTTGCCAGCAGTTGAAAATGTGGAGTATTTTCCCTGACACTGAAAAAGGGCACATGAACTTTGAAATATAAACTGCACAAGTATGGCAATTTGAATATATAATTTCCTGCCAAGAAGAAGAATGCTGTATTTAACAGCTACAGAACATCGTCATCCAGGAGTGAAGTTGTCTCAAGCAGAGAGCAGCAAGATAAGAGACTATCCCGATGTTGACAAATACTTAAATACTTTTTTGTTGTTATTATGGGATGTCCAAGAAGATTTGAGCAGACAGACACCCATTTTACAGACACAAACAAGAGTATATTGGTTCTTTAATAATTCATACCATTCACAAAACTGACATCAGTATGATTGAAGGAATGGATGTGTTGTTTAGGAAACAGGAATGTTCATGCATATGCAAACTGGTGTTTAGAGCAGACTATGTATATATGCTTTATTAAACAGAGGGTGGTAAAAGCTTGAATTTTTGGGGAATATTTTCTGGGTTTTTTCCACAAAAACACACATTTATGATAAGATTGTTCTGTAGAAATGTTTAGAAATAAAAACAGGAAGAAGAGATATTAGTAGTAGGATAAAGAAATGTTTATTTTGTTTTAATGTAATGGTTTATCTCACACTGTCTATTGTTCTTAAGCCAACAGGCTGATTACTTCTACACTCGTTGAAAGAGGAGATGAGAGGACTTCACTTGAGAGGTGCCTGTGATGACTATGGCTAGAGAGAAGTTCCTTATACAAGAAAGAGACCATGAAGATAAGACATTTGCACAAGATGGATGACACAGCATTTCCATCTACATAATTATGGAAAATTGAACTTGGACCATATATTGCTTGGATTCATACATTCAGCAATATCCCAAGACTTTATTGAACTAGACTTTACAGACATTATTTACCCTTTGACAGCCCATATCAAGCGAGTACCAAAGTTAAAGGAGGAGTAAATAAATACTGACAATGATCCAGAATATGATATCCTGGTTTAATAAAACCAATTGATTCTCTGGATTAAAAATGTTGCTCATAGGAATCCTACATCTAAAAGTATGCTTTGTTTATGTTTTTTTTAAATTATATTTGGTGATTTAAATGTGGTATATAGTTAATAGAAAATGTTAAGATGATAACTGATACAGGATATAACTTGCAAGGTATATGGTGCAAAACCAGAGAGCAGAGGGTGGAGTGTAAGGAGTGATACAAAAATATAAGTTCCACTATTATCAATCTCATCAAGATCATGCTCTCATGTGTTTTTAGCACCAAATACAAAGAACAGAATGAGTAAACATTCTGAAGATAGTACTTGTTACCCATTACATGCCAGGTTGCATACTGACTATATACAATTCATGTTCTTAACTTCATTGGATTATTATAGGAGTGCTTTATGTTATATCTTTAGAATGGTGGTTGGTGTTTGTTATGAATATAATACAGTGTTTTTAATAGTACAAGAAGGGGGAAATATATATATATATATATATATATATTTAATACAAGGGAAATATATATATATATTTATTACAAACTATGTTCTGTGTGTGTCAGTATTCCTGACACAGGTATATTTTACAAGCAAGGGCAATGTCCATTGTCTGGTTATATGAGACAGACAAAAACAAGACAAGTGTTTGGAGTTGGACATATGTCAACCTTGTAATGTTTGCGTCTTCATATTAAGACAATGGTGTTTTCACCTTGTGTGTTAATCTATATAATCCATGTTACACATTGATATTTTTATGTTATTTCTAACACTCATAATTGAGGCAACAGTGCCCCCTACTGTTTCTTAGCATTTATGTATATGTCTTAATATGAACTTTGGACTCATGAAATACCCTTACTCAGGAGTTCTTCAGCCTATATAACATAGACATTTTCAATGTTAAAGCAGCCTAGATAGCCTGGATGAACCAGGATGATCTGAAAATAACTCAGCCTCTAGACGAAGAGGGCGAGGCTCCTGAGTATGATGATGTGATTGCTGTATCGAACTGGATCTACTGAATTCATCAATAACCTTAGCTAAGTATACAATAAATTCATATTTATATATTCAAGTTATTTTGTTGAAGTACTTTTCTGGGAATCCACCCATCTGGGTCTCCTCGAACTTAACCCACCTGTAACAGGCTGGATATGTGGAATGTTTTAAATGCAAATGTGTCTTTATTACATAAGAGATTGGACAAAGCAGAATCCAGAGAAAAGACAGGGAGTCAATCCATGGCTTTGGCTGTAACACAGGGCCCTCCAGGGTCTCAGAAACGTCCCCTGTCCCAAGTAGCAGACACTGATACCGACACGGATTCTGACTCCAGTGTCGACTATGATGATGCGAGGTTACACCCAAGGGTGGCCAAAAGTATTCATTATATGATTATTGCAATAAAAGATGTTTTGCATATCACAGATGACCCCTCTGTCCCTGACACGAGGGTATGCATGTTTAAGGAAAAGAAACCTGAGGTAACCTTTCCCCCATCTCATGAGCTGAACGCGTTATTTGAAAAGGCTTGGGAAACTCCAGACAAGAAACTGCAGATTCCCAAGAGAATTCTTATGGCGTATCCTTTCCCGGCACAGGACAGGGTACGGTGGGAATCCTCGCCCAGATGGCGCTACCGTCTCCAGACACGGCAACCCTCAAGGATCCTGCTGATTGCAGACAGGAAACTACCTTAAAATCAATCTATACACATACGGGTGCCTTGCTCAGACCGGCAATAGCGTCAGCTTAGGTTTCTAGCGCTGTAGCAGCTTGGGCAGATACCTTGTCAGCTGACACTGATACCCTAGATAGGGATACCATTTTATTGACCTTGGGTCACATTAAAGACGCAGTCTTATATAAGAGAGACGCTTCGAGAGACGTTGGGCTGCTAGGTTCAAGAGCCAATGCCATGGCGATTTCTGCTAGGCG